>NC_136310.1:11717862-12448137 GCF_964198595.1 Lampetra fluviatilis
TCTATTTCATCCAACAGTATCGCCCATATCTGTACGGTCGGCATTTCACCGTCCGCACAGATCATGCGGCACTGCAGTACGCCCTGAAGGTTCAACAGCCATCGGGACAATTGTCCCGATGGTTGGAGGTCCTCCAGGATTTCGATTTCGAAACCACCTACCGTAAGGGCGTTCGCCACACCAACGCTGACGCTCTGTCACGGATGCCAACCGCCTCCGAATGCGCATGCCTCCTGGGGTCTGGGCGTTGCAAGCCGGCAGGGGACATGATGGTTCCGGTCCTGGCGGCCGCCGCCAATGACGAAACATTGGTCACCAATGATATCGCGGAACAGGGGAAAGATTCCCTGCTTGGGTTGCCCGTTAATGAATGGGGGCGCCTCCAAATGGAGGATACCTCCCTCCTCGCGTTGCGTCGTCGCGCCGGGGAGAGGGGGCGGGGGACGGGTGAGGCCGACGCTTGGGGCATGCACGCAGGGTTGCTCATGCATTGGGACAGCAAATCCCACCGTCACCGGCTGGTGGTCCCTTCGGGATTACGGGGTAAGGTGGTGTGGGCTGCGCATGAGCGCCTCCTCCACCTGGGGACCCAGAAAACTCTCGCCTTGCTCCAGCTGAATTTTTTTTGGCCAGGCATGACAAGGGATGTCACAGATCTGTTGGCAGCATGCCCTCGGTGTGCGCAGCGCAAACCACCGGCACGGGAGTCGAACCCGCCCTTGCAGTCCATCCAGGTCTCCCGAGTAAATGAACTGGTCGCACTCGACATTCTGGGGCCATTCCCCGCCACCCCCAGGGGTAACAGATATTTGCTTACTGGGGTCGAATATTTTACGCGCTGGCCTATGGCCTGGCCCCTGCCAAATCAGTCGGCAGCAGCCATCGTCGACGCCTTTGTCTAGGGTTATGTCATGGACAAAGGTGCTCTGGAGCAGTTGCTGACCGACCAGGGTAGAAATTTTTCCGGGAAACTCCTAAAACAAGTCTGTGATCTCATAGGAACGAAAAAAATTCGAACCTCTCCTTATCACCCGCAAACGGACGGGATGGTCGAGCGTCTGCATCGCACCATCTCGTCTATGTTGTCGCAGCAAGTCTCGGACTCACAGACTGATTGGGACTTACAAATTTAAGGGGTTCTAGCGGCATACAGATTGGCTCCCCATGCTGCGACGGGATTTTCACCATTCTTTCTTATGTATGGCCGCGAACCCGACCCACCTGTTCCGGCACAGCTGCAGATCCCCGCGCCGCTGGGTAAAATTAAATTGGATGAACACGTTAAATTTAACCTTGACAAACTGACTGAGGCGCGGGATGCTGCGAGGCTAAATTCTGACAGGCGTCAAAAGGCGAACGAGCGCCTCAGGCTGGCTCGCGCGCACGTGCTGCAGTGGAAGCCGGGGGACAGGGCATGGCTGCACTGTCCCCAGGTACCACTCGCGACCTCCTCTAAACTCGTGCGCCCGTGGCGGGGCCCCGTCGAGGTTGTCGAGGTTTTGAGGCCTCAGTGCGTTCGAATCAAATGGGGCAGGCGCCGGTGGTTTGTACACCCCTCTAGGCTAAAACCGTTTGTTGCGGTGCGAGGGCCCACTCCACACGCGCGGGGCCAAGCATGTGGGGGGTCGACCGACTCGGAGGGTCCGTCGCTGCTCTCGCCTGATGTGTTGCCGGCTGTCCCACCCACAGGTGCACCGGGAATGACGGGCTCATGCCCTACAACCCACACGGGTGATGCCGACGGTCGCGCCACTTCAATCGCGACCTCATCTCGAAAGGGACAGCTGCCACCGGATGGTCTGCCGTCCGGGGTTGCCCCGTGTGACGGGCCTGCGGCAAGAACGCGCGCTAAGATGCGCAGACTCTTATAATATACAAAAAGAAGAAATTTTTTTTATTTTATTTTACGGGTCATGGTTACTGTATGCTGCGTCGGTGGTGCGCTCCTGCCACATTGTGTGTGTTGTGTTGTGTGTGTGGGCGGGGTGTGTGTGTTGTGGGTGCGTTGTGTGTCGTGGGTGTGCTGTGTGTGCTGGGGGAGTTCCTGGCTAGTTGTATATACGCGCTTTTACGGATTTCGTATTTATACGGGGGGGGGGGGGGTGCGTCGGACATTCCCTTCGGGGGTGTGCTTGTTCTTCTTGTTGTTCTTGTTGTTGTTGTTCAATTTGCATTTGTTGAAAAAATGAGGCACACACGGGGTTGATGGGTAAATGTTCCTTTATTGGAATTGTTGCAGCCGGGACGGCTGCGAGCTGTAATGGGGGGAGTGATGTAGGGTTGTTACGGGAGGGCTGTAGGTGCATGGGATCCAACGGGGAATAAACACAGTGGGCGGAGCTCCGGGAGTACACGGGGGGGTGCCCGCAGCGACGTCCGCATCAGGCAGCCTGGGGGGTTGTGATCCTGACGGGGGGTATAAAGGGGGAGGACAGAGAGAGCTCGTGGCTGAGTCTGGGAACGAAGGAGGAAGAAGGAAGATCTGCTAGTTAGAAGCCCTGGACTCCCCTCGACGCCGCCCTTGTAAGGGCTGCGGAGGATCGAGCCAGAGGCGTGGTTCCGTGAACCAGGGTCAGTACCCTGGGACTCCGGAGACCGTAGCCCGACTCACCAGTGTCGGGCCAGTTAGCCTCCCCTAGCCCGTTAGTGGAGGACTTGGGGTTAGGTCAGGATTAGCTAGGGTGTATCCCCAGTTATCCGGGTGAGGGGGCCGCTACCCCCTCTAGTGCTGTCCTGTACCGACAACTTGTAATAAAGATACGTGTGCCTCAACCTGGGTGTCCAGCGTACTTACCGGTACTTCACCAGTACTAAAATATAATAATAGGGTTTTCCCCTTTTTTCTGGCGACAAAACTGAAACCTTTTTACGAGGATTCATGCCTGCATTAACCACAATACTTGCAGTCAAAATGCAAACAAAAACACACTCTGAACACGTTCCTTCGGAGTGGGCAGGTAGGAACTTGGTTGGACAGCGTATTCGTTTGATCCGTGTCACGCGGCGCAAGCTGCCTGGGGCGGCGCGTCACGTGGTGCTGAGCCCAGCCGAAGCGCTCTATGAAATACAAATCGAGGGCGTGGCTATGCACGACAGACATACAAATAATCCCTGGTGGGCAGTGTGGAACTGTTGTTCCTACCTGTATAAAACATGGTATCAGTGAGACCATCACCTATATTAACACTCATAGTAAGCAATGATTTGTAAGCAGAATATCATGCAATTTGTTTACTTTTACCAATGTAAATGTGTAAAATTACTGTTCTCTTCGCAGCACGTAGTGTAACCTCTACTGTATAATAAATGCTGGCGATAAAACGCAAAAACTGAGTTTTATTTAAACTTAGTCGACCATTTAATGATGTTAAACATTTCTGTCTTTGGTTTAATGACTGCGGTCCGCCAAAGACAGACCTACTAGACCAGCAGTCGGGAACCTATGGCTCGCGAGCCATATATGGCTCTTCCGGTGACGGCATATGGCTCCCAGACAATTTTGAGTTGAAAAATTAATAAATAAATAGAAATCAGTTTGGAACTGATTTTAAAATACTTGTGATATTGCTTAATAATACTGTGTCATTTTAAAGTAAACAGAAATTAGTTTTGAAGATAAATTTCACGGGTCACGGGTCCTGTGACCCGTGGGCCGGGTCGGGAACCAATGGCTCGCGAGCATGTCATGGGTCATTGTAAAGGTGAAGAAATTCATTTGATCAGATAGCCAACTAGTTTATCCGCTTCAACCCTTGTAACGGAAAAGATGGCGAAAAGAAAAAAAGACGATGATTACCGTGCATTCCAGGCTGCGTGGACAGAGGAATTTGCATTTGTGGAGAGAGCAGGATCTACGGTATGTCTAATATGCAATGATAAAATTGCATCGATGAAACGGTCAAATATAAAGCGGCACTTTGATACGCACCATGCTTCATTTGCATCGAAATATCCAGCGGGGGACAGCAGGAAAAAGGCATGCGAAGAGCTACAGCGGAGAGTGCAGACGAGTCAGCAGCAACTACGTGTGTGGACCAAGCAAAGTGACGGGAATTCCGCTAGCTTTGTGGGTGCTTTGGCAATAATAAGGAATGGAAAGCCATTCACAGATGGCGAGTATGCCAAAACATTCATGCTTGATGTGGCCAATGAACTGTTTGATGACTTCCCAAATAAAGACAAGATAAACGAATAAAAGACATGCCTCTGCCAGCAAGAACTGTTCACGATCGTAGTATCATGATGGCAAATCAAGTCGAGGAAACACAAATTAAGGACATAAACGCCGGGACATACTTTTCTCTCGCGTTAGATGAGTCAACAGACGTTAGCCATCTATCTCAGTTCAGTGTTATTGCCAGGTATGCTGCAGGTGACACACTGCGTGAGGAAAGCTTGGCTGTTTTGCCAATGAAAGGGACAACAAGAGGAGAGGATTTATTCACGTCTTTCATGGAGTTTGCTAAAGAAAAAAAACTACCGATGGATAAACTTATTTCTGTCTGTACTGATGGTGCACCCTGTATGTTGGGGAGGAACAAAGGATTTGTAGCGCTTCTCCGTGAACATGAAAAGAGAGCCATCCTAAGTTTTCATTGCATCCTGCACCAGAAGGCGCTTTGCGCTCAGACGTGTGGCCAGGAGCTTGGTGAGGTGATGTCGCTGGTCATTCGAGTGGTCAACTTTATTCTTGCCCGAGCTTTAAATGATCGCCAGTTTAAAGCTCTGTTAGAAGAAGTTGGGAATCATTATCCTGGTCTGCTTTTACACAGCAACGTGCGTTGGTTGTCAAGGGGGAAGATGCTCAGCCGTTTTGCAGCTTGCTTGAGTGAAATCCGGACTTTTCTTGAAATGAAAGGCGTCAAGCATCCTGAACTAGACAACACTGACTGGCTCCTGCAATTTCACTATCTCGTGGACATAACTGGCCATCTGAACCAGCTCAATGTGAAAATGCAAGGTATTGGAAATACAATCTCATCCCTTCAACAAGCAGTGTTTGCATTTGAAAGCAAGCTGGAAGTCTTTCTCAGGGACATTGAAACAGGTCGTCTTCTGCACTTTGAAAGACTGCGACAATTTAGAGATGCATGCTTAGCAAGTGACTCCACTCAACATCTGGATCTCCAGCAGCTAGCTGGCTTTACGTCCAATCTCCTGCAGTCATTCAAAGCACGTTTTGGAGAATTTCGTGCGCGCACTGGTCTTTTCAAGTTCATCACTCATCCACATGAGTGTGCAGTGGACAAAGTCGACCTGACATGCATCCCCGGGGTCTCTATCGGAGACTTTGAGCTGGAAGTTGCTGACCTGAAGGCATCAGACATGTGGATGATTAAGTTCAAGTCACTTAATCGAGAGTTGGAAAGTCTTGCACGACAGCGAGCAGAGCTGGCGAGGGAACACAAGTGGACAGAAATGAAAAATCTTCAACCTGAAGACCAGCTGATTCTTAAAACTTGGAACGAGCTTCCTGTGACATACCACACAATGCAGCGTGTGAGTATTGCCGTATTGACCATGTTTGGCTCTACATATGCATGTGGGCAGTCATTCTCGCATATGAGGAACATTAAGACTACGCTCACGTTTAACTGATGGAAGCCTCAACGCCTGCATGAAGCTCAACCTCACCACGTATGAACCAGACTACAAGGCCATCATCAAACCAATGCAGCACCAGAAGTCGCATTAAAAGTAAGACATATTTAATTTATTATACGTTAAAAATACTATATGGCTCTCAATGAAATATATTTAGAAATATTTGGCTTTTATGGCTCTCCCAGTCAAAAAGGTTCCCGACCCCTGTACTAGACAAATAATAAAAAGCTTATAACCAGTAGCGAGTGAGTTCCGCGCAGATCTTATGTAGGACTCGCCACGACCTCTAAGCTATGGGGCCGGGTTAAAGTCGTTCCTGATATCTTCTTGGTTGAAGGCCAAATCACTTTAAATGTAATTATTTCACATTATCCCCACGGAAGTATTAAAGTCTTCTAAAATTTTAACTATGGGGACCAATAAAAGTAAATGTTAGATCATTTATTTCATACAATCTAGATTTTAAGCTTTCGTGACTGCAGGAATCCATACTCTTTGGTTCTTTCGGTAAAGTCACGTAGGTATAAAATTAAATAAATCACGACGTTTTGGGCGCAACACAAGCGTCTGTCATCAGGTGGGAAAGCATGGTCTGCTGCTGAGGCAGACTGTTTAAAGGGTTTGAAATGGGTGTAGCCCAAGGGTCATAAAGAAGTGGCCGGGGATTTAGTGATGTTAATGGGAGAAATTAGCATGTAACTGGAAGATAGGAGAGCGTGTGTTGCGCCCGAAACGTCGTTATTTAATACCTACGTGACTTTACCGAAATAATCAAAGAGTACAGTAGAACCTCAGAGATCGAACGCACCAGAACTCGAACAAATCGGTGTTCGAACGATATTTCCGAACATTTTTTGCCCCGGAAACCGACGAAATTCGGAGGTCGAACGGGCAATCGCGACTTGAAAGAACCTGTACGGCTGAGATGCGTATGGCCAGCGTGCATGATGCTTGCTCAGACACAGGTTTTACCGTATGATAACCTCTTTAGATACGTTTTTAGTCAAAAATAGCTCAAGTGACTCACAGTTAGTGGCAGAAAAGAGGCACAAAAGAGAAAGAACACCAGAAGGGCAGTTACCCGACGTTATTATGGAAGGGGACTCCCCTTCCAAACAATAACACCACCACCTCCTCCTCCTCACCACCTTCCACTTACTATAGGTAAAGTGAAGTTCAATGTTCATTTATTTCATTTATTCCATTTATTTATTGTGTTTCTTGTTTTATTTAATGCATGTAATTACTGTAAACTTCGTGTAAAAATGATTTATAATGAGATATTTTTTTGTGTCTGGAACCAATTAATGTAATTTACATTAAATTCTTATAGAGAAAATGTATTCGGTGTTCGATCAAATCGGTGTTCGAATGGCCTTCTGTAACGAATTAAGTTCGATCTCCGGGGTACCACTGTATTCTGATTCTGAAGTGGTATCTGTACCTGTCAATACCCTCCCTATGGGCTGGTTCAGCTGGGTCGAACATCTCCTCATCCATTAAATAACAAATGCTTTACAACTTGGCATTTACTTACATTGGTTTTGTTTTCACGATTGTGTCAAACATTAACCAAGTAAAATAAAAAAAAACACAGCCAGAGCACTTCCGTGGAGAACGTATGCATAATCATGCACATGCCATTTACGCTATGGGTATGCGTTGAAGTCGTTCCGTATATTCAATTATCATATAAAATAATACAAAATGGTATCAGTGAGCCCATTAACCATATTAACACGGCTGAAACCTTCTTACAAGTGTAATAAAAGACTTGACCACGATATCTGGCTCAGTGTCCTTTATTCGGTCCGTACTGCGTCCCCACACGGCTGTCTCTCTTATTCTCTCTGTGCTGGTTCCGATGTCACTCCAGTCCACATCAGCAGCCCCGCTGCTGTTCTTGTCGCTCTTGCAGCCCCACAGCAGCTCCGCTGCTGTACTCTCACACAGCTCCCTTGGCTGTTCCTGCTGCAGCTCCGACGGCCTCGTGCTGTCTCGCCTTCTCGTCGCTCCTGCGACTCCTGGCAGCCACCCCGCTGCTCCTCACACACAGCCTTACTGCCTATCTCTATCTGCAGCTTTACACCTCCCAGTAGCTCCCTACTGTTCCCAGGGTTGGCTCCCGCTTCTGACGGTGCCCCCTCGGCTCGTACGCCCGCGTGGCCCCACACCTTTCCATTCACACCCCGACTGCCTTCTCCTTCCGGTTTACCCGCTTAAGGATCCCCTACCTTTCACCCACGTCACCTGGCTCCGCCTCCTCGTGACGTCACATCCGGAAGGTCGCTTTCGCCCGCATTACACCACCCTCCCCCATAGAAAAAACCCAGCCGACCTCGGCTGAACAACACCAAAGCGTAATGCGGTGAACCGACCTTCCCCCTTAAAGGACACTAAGCATGCAATATAACAACAAGAACAACACACAAGTAACATCGACGAACGTACGAAAGCATGCGATAAATACGACGGCAAGAACAAGAACAATAACAACATACAATCAACGAAACGTAAGTGATTTGGAACGAGTGCGGGTCGCCGGCCCGTCCCGGACGGTCGGCGGCCCACTTGTAGAACGGGGACGCGATGGAACACGAGAAATGACAGGGGGTAGTTCCCCTGCTGCGATTGGAAGTCCACCGACATCTCGTGTCCCTGACGAATCAGTCTTGGTCATATTCGGCGAATGCGCCTGCAGCGGGGTCGGAAGGGTCGCCGGGCTTGAAGGTCCCGCAGCCTTGGCAGGCGCCCTCCGAGCAGGCCCACTCCTCCCCCGCGGTGTCACGGTCGGCCTGTCTGGAACAGGTACGACAGGCGCTCTAGCAAGATCAATGGACGCAGGCGGGGAAGAGTCAGAGTCAGCAGCAACAGACCCCGGCAAGGCAACATTGGGAGATGACGCATCACGTAGGGGAGCAACATATGGTTTCAACCGCGACGTATGAACAAACCAACGGCGAGAACCAAACTGAACGCGCGCCGACTGTGGATTGGGAACCTCAATGAGGCGCACAGGACCATGCCAAGGTTTGTGCAATTTAGGAGAGGTCCCCGGCCGCACCTGCGGGCAATGGAGCCAGGCCAGGTCTCCCACCTTCCAGGGGCACTCCCCCTCAGACCGCCGAGCATACCGCTCGTTCCGGGCCTGGGCTTTGGCCGTAGCCACGCGGGCGTTTTCCCGCGCCTCCGTAACCCAGCGAACCGTGTCCTGAATGTATTCAGGGAGTGGTTTACGAGGTCCCTTCACCCCAGTACCCAATTGCACATCCACCGGAGGCACGTTTTCCCGACCATACATAAGGTAAAACGGCGAATACCCTGTAGCCGCATGGGGCGTCATCCTGTACGCCGAAAGCACTCCGGGGATGTGCAGATCCCAATCCGATTGCTGTTCACTCACAGTATGGCAAAGCATGGCAGACAATGTCCTGTTCAGCCGCTCAACCATACCATCCGTCTGCGGATGGTATGGAGATGTCCGTATCTTCTTAGTCCCAAGGCCTGCGCACACTTCAGCCAATAATTTAGAAGAGAAATTTCGGCCCTGGTCCGTGAGGAGTCTCTCCGGCGCCCCCTTGTCCATAATGTACCCAAACAAAAAGGCGTCGGTGATGGCCGCGGCCGACTGATCGGGCAACGGCCAGGCCATCGGCCAACGGGAGAGATACTCGACCCCTACCAGCAAATATTTATTTCCCCTCGCCGATGGTGGGAAGGGTCCCAATATGTCCAGTGCCACCAATTCATTGACTCGAGACACCTGAATCGACTGGAGAGGCGGCACGTAAGGATGTTTAGGCGGCTTACGCCGGGCGCATTCAGGGCACGCGCGCACGTGCCCTACGACATCTGTCGCCATGCCGTGCCAAAAATAATGACGTTGTAACGTCAACAAGGTCTTCTGCACCCCTAAATGCAATAGTGTGTCACAATGGAGAGTTTTAATCAACTCAAATCGCAAGGACGTTGGTACCACCACACGCCAGCTTTCCTGGAACCTTTCTTGCCACATAAGCAGACCATCTCGGAGAGCGGTTCGCGGCCCCACAGCCGAACTCGGACTCCCCTTGTCCCTCATAGACCGCTTCCGCATGGACAACAACGACTCGTCCATCATCTGTTCCCGAATCCAGACAGACCGCGGCAGATTCAAAACCCCATCAGTCGGTCCCGGTTCCATCGGAGTATCCGACTTCCCGACGGCCAACGTGAGCGGCTGAGGGGGGTTGAGAATCGGCGAACACCTATGCGTCCCCGACGCACATTTATAAGGGGCGCGCCCTGGTAATCTGGAAAGTGCGTCAGCGTTCGCATGGCGCACTCCCTTCCGATGTTGAATTTGGAAGGAAAACTCCTGCAGCGTGTCCAACCAACGTGCCCACTGTCCCGATGGCTGGTCCATTTTAAGTGCATATTGCAAGGCCGCATGATCCGTACGCACAATAAAAGAACGACCGTAAAGGTACGGTCGAAATTGCCGTAGGAAAAAAACAACCGCCAAAAGTTCTCTACGAGTGACACAGTAGCGTGTTTCCGCAGGCGACAAGACTCGGCTACCATACGCCACGACGCGCTCTACGCCCCCTTTAGACTGTGATAATACCGCCCCAATACCTGTGTCACTCGCGTCCGTATCGAGAATGAAAGGGCGATCAAAATCGGGATAATCCAATGTCGGGGCCGTAGCCAATAGATCGCGCAGACTCCGAAAGGCCGCCTCTTCCGGCTCTCCCCAAACAAATTTCCGTCCTTTACCCGTAAGGAGATGCAAGGGCCTCGCAATCGTCACAAACCCCGGCACAAATCTTCGGTAATACGAGGCAAATCCCAAAAACCGTCGAACATCCCCCACATAGGCCGGAGTCGGCCAATCCCGGACACACGCCGTCTTTTCCGGATCCGTGGACACCCCCTCGGCACTCACAATGTGCCCCAAATAACGGACGGACCGTTGCAGTAGGTGGCATTTCTTTGGTTTGAATTTCAAATTGGCAGAGCGCATCCTCGTGAACACTGTCTCCAGCCGCGTTAAATGTTCCTCAAATGTGCGGCTGAACACAATAATATCGTCCAAATATATAAGACACGTCTCCCACTGCAACCCCGTCAAAACGAGCTCCATCAATCTTTGAAACGTAGCAGGGGCCGCATTCAATCCCATCGGGAGGCAGTTGAATTGAAATAACCCCTGCGGCGTACGGAATGCGGTTTTCTCCCGTGAGGACTCGTCAAGGGGAAGCTGCCAAAATCCCGAAGAGAGGTCCAGTGTAGAAAAGAACTTAGCCCCCGACAATGCGTCAAGGGAGTCGTCCATACGCGGCAGGGGGTACGCATCTGCCACCGATATCTTATTCAATTTCCGGAAATCGACACAAAATCTCAAGTTGCCATCCTTTTTCTTAACCAAGACCACAGGAGCGCCCCATGGGCTGTTAGATGGCGATATAATGTCCGCAGCCAACATGGCTTCCACCGCCCCCCGAACGTGTTCTCGCTCCGCTGGACTCATCCGATGCGAATTTAACCGAATAGGGGCAGCGTCGCCCGTCTCAATGTGATGGGAAAGCAACGATGTGCGTCCCAAATCCAAATCGTCGGAGCTGAATACATCCGAATACGTCAGCAACAATTTACGCAGCGCATCACGTTGCCCCACGGACAGGGAAGAATTTTCGTCACATAAGGTAGCGATCCAACGATTATCCGAACCCCTTGGCTCGGAAACACCAGCGACTACTCCTCGGCGATGCGGACAATCGTGCGTCGCAAACGCCGTAGTGGCATGTGCCACAACCGTACCGGCCGGAACACGGATGTTTTCCACCCCCGCATTAAGCACCTGTAAAACCGGTAATTGATCCGGCCGGACGATGGTCTGTGCCCCAACTAACGCCAATCCCGTTGTTATCGTGGCGGATGGTGACAACAAGACCCCTAATGCTCCTAGCCGATTGGGCAGGGGCTTCCGATACCGCAAGGGTATAAGCATCTGTGAACCAGGTGGGATGTCCACAGATGCGACGGACAGCGCCTGCACCTGTACGGCCGAAGCAGGTCGCCCCCAGGGCGACGGCAGAAACGAGATTCGACGGCCCCCCGGCAATTCAATACAATTCTCATTGATTTTAATCAAAATGGGCATCTTAGCCAAAAAATCCGTGCCTAGTAAGCAAGGAACCGCCAAAGATCTCGATATTAACACAACGCCCGAAGCCGACACATCCCCTATAGATATCTTAGCATCCACCTGGCCCACAATCCCCATACTACCCCCGTTTGCAGCGACGCAAGACCCATAAACCGGACGCACAGCCCCCGGCGGAATGCCCAACAGATGGAAAATGACATCCGATATAATAGTCGCAGACGCTCCCGAGTCGACCAAAATGCGCACGTCCACACCTTGTATGGACCCCGGTACAGTGGACGAACCCGTAGCGGCCGCGACAACTCTCCGTGCCAATTTGCGCCACTGCGTAACTGAATGACAAGGCCCCGTCGATGGCCTTTCTTTAACAACAACAATAGGATCGCGCAACACAGGTGGTGGGTGAGGTGTAAAGCCTTGCCGAGTGTCTGGTGCGTGCCGACATGCCTGTTTCGGAGGTTCCTTGGTCGGCTTGTCCGGTGTTGTGGGCTCCTGCTGCGGCGGACCCGGGAAGCGGGCCCAGCAATCTTTGGCGTAATGGCCCCTACGGCCGCAGCGGAAGCAATCGGCCTCGTTGCGCCGAAGCGCAGGTCCTGCGTCCCGGCGGCCCCGTCCCGATGGCGTAGCGCGCGGCCCCGGCCTTCCGCGTCCCGGCCATGGAGAGGAGGCAGCCGTCAGCTCCTGTGGACCCCGCTCATCCGGCACATAGATCGCCCTTGTGGGGTCCCACCCCATCGCGCCTCCTTCCTTGACGGGCCCACCCGTCCATGCCGCCACTTGCTTCCAGCGACGGAGATTAAACTGCGCGTCCAGACACTTTGCTGCCGCCCGGGACGTGAGCTTCTCATGCCCACACACAGGCATGGGGATCCCCAGATCCCGAGACAGCTCCAGCATTTTTCCCAATATGAGGGGCTCGAGCAGATCCTGTGGCGTGTCAGGATATGCTGCCATGGCCAGCTCTAACACCGCACCCCTGAACGCCACGGGCGATTCTTCGGGTGCTCGTTGTCGTTGAGCGAATCGCCGATGCGCGTCGTCAGGTGGCTCATAGGCGTCGGCCATTTCCTCAAAAACTCCACATAACGTCTTCTTCTTATCGGCCGTTATGGAACGGAAAAATCGCACAGATTCGTCGTCCAGTAGAGTCGGCAACACTTCCAAGGCCTCCGCATCGGTCCATCTTGCTGAACGAACCGCCGCCAAAAATCGGCAGGCGAAAGCGCTCCAATCGCCCCCGATAGAGAATTCCTTAACCGTAGTAAGGTGGCGACTCCGACTCCTCTTCATGCCGTCCTCCAATGATGGTTGTTGTGGAGGTAAATTCAAAATGGCGTCGGCCCGCGGCGTGGCCAAGATGGCGGTTTGGCGCCGCGGAGCGCGCAAGATGGCGTCTTCTTGCCGCGTGGCCAATGGCGGCGGCAGGGCAGGCAACGTGGCGGCCCGTGGAGCACCTTCTCGTTCCATCGTCGTCCTTGGCGTAACGAGGTGACACAGATGCGCCAGGACGTCCTTGAGTGTCTCCAGTTGTTCTGCCACCTGTTGCCATCTTTGCTCAGCGTCCGATGTTGTTGACGGACCCGCCATCGCGCCGACATCTTCCACGCCCGTCCCCGTGCTCGCCTCAGCAGGGCTCTCCTCCACCACCCCAGCAAAATCCGTGGTCGGAGGGAATTCGTCGTCGTCGGACGAAGAAGCCGATGCTGGCGCCGGGGGAATTTTCTTCCTTACTTGCTTAGACATGCCGTTTCACTTCTGACCCCAGTGTAATAAAAGACTTGACCACGATATCTGGCTCAGTGTCCTTTATTCGGTCCGTACTGCGTCCCCACACGGCTGTCTCTCTTATTCTCTCTGTGCTGGTTCCGATGTCACTCCAGTCCACATCAGCAGCCCCGCTGCTGTTCTTGTCGCTCTTGCAGCCCCACAGCAGCTCCGCTGCTGTACTCTCACACAGCTCCCTTGGCTGTTCCTGCTGCAGCTCCGACGGCCTCGTGCTGTCTCGCCTTCTCGTCGCTCCTGCGACTCCTGGCAGCCACCCCGCTGCTCCTCACACACAGCCTTACTGCCTATCTCTATCTGCAGCTTTACACCTCCCAGTAGCTCCCTACTGTTCCCAGGGTTGGCTCCCGCTTCTGACGGTGCCCCCTCGGCTCGTACGCCCGCGTGGCCCCACACCTTTCCATTCACACCCCGACTGCCTTCTCCTTCCGGTTTACCCACTTAAGGACCCCCTACCTTTCACCCACGTCACCTGGCTCCGCCTCCTCGTGACGTCACATCCGGAAGGTCGCTTTCGCCCGCATTACACAAGGATTCATGTCTGCATTAACCACAATACTTGCAGTCAAAATGCAAACAAAAAACACACTCTGCTAATATATGCATTGTCCTTGAAACTGATTGGTCCACACCAGAGACAGCTTTCTTTTGAGCCTCGTCTCAATTGGCACTCGACCAGATGATGCCAAAAGGCGTACAGTTCAAAGACAATGCACTATTAAGATACTGAGGGCTCGGGGTAAGCATCTACATCATTAGACCTCCTTTGCCAGTACTGAAATATAATAATAGGGTTTGCCCCTTTTTTCTGGCAACAAAATTGAAACCTTTTTACGAGGATTCATGTCTGCATTAACCACAGTACTTGCAGTCAAAATGCAAACAAAAAACACACTCTGAACACGTTCCTTCGGAGTGGGCAGGTAGGAACTTGGTTGGACAGCGTATTCGTGCGATCCGTGTCACGCGGCGCAAGCTGCCTGGGGCGGCGCATCACGTGGTGCTGGGCCCAACCGAAGCACTCTATGAAATACAAATCGAGGGCGTGGCTATGCACGACAAACAGACAAATAATCCCTGGTGGGCAGTGTGGAACTGTTGTTCCTACCTGTAAAGTATTGGAAATGACGGCAGGAAACTCCTTGACGGGTAACACACTTTTTATTAAATCTTGACTTGTCACGATACAACATGTGGTCTCTATTCTTCTGACTGCACACTTCACTTAGCTCGTGTAGACTCTCTGCCTCTGGCTACACTCTTCACTTAGCTCGTGTAGACTCTATGCCCCTGGCTACACTTTTCACTTAGCTCGTGTAGACTCTGTGCCTCTGGCTACACACTCATCACTCGTCTCGTGTAGACCCTATGCCTCTGGCTACACACACATCACTCGTCTCGTGTAGACCCTATGCCTCTGGCTACACACACATCACTCGTCTCGTGTAGACCCTATGCCTCTGGCTACACACACTGCATGCTCACACTGCATGCTCACCCTACACTCCGCCTCTGGGTTACACAGAGTCCCGGTCCCCACAGGACAGCGGGACTGGGTACCGCAGGGCCCTATCTCTTCCTCTCCGTCTTCAGTCTTCGCTGGTTACACTCTCCCCTTACTCCTGTGTGCATCACCTTATATAGTCCCTCCTCACGGGAGACGGAGCGGATGCGGACCTCGACGTGAGCATCGCTCCATAGTGAACCAATCACGACGCGCTATCTCTACGATCCGTTTTCCCCCAGCGCGTGTTTCCACTCCCCAACCAATCACGCCGCGCTGCCACCCGATCACTCCCTCTCCAGCGCGTCACCGGCACACAGCCAATCAGCACCACATAACCCACGACCCCGCGCTGACCCCTGATCCTTCACCGTCAGCGCGCGTCACCACACACACAGCCAATCACTACGCGCTGGCACCCGATCGCTACCCCAGAGCGTATCACCACTACATCACCCCCTCCCACATAGCTCGCAGCCGACCCGGCTGCTAACCAACAACATCACACAACGTTAACACAACAAAACCCCCACCCCCCAGTGTGCCCCGTAACGCAACAACAACAACACAACAGCAACCTATGTACAATTTGACAACTAACACAAGAAAAGTCAACAATAACACACACAACACCTCGATGAGAAGCTATATACAGCCCGACGAACAACACAATAAAAGCGATTTCCAGAAAATGAACGCGCCCAGCGTCTCTGTGACTAAACGCAGTGACGAGGCGCTCCAGCTTCCTCGACTCCTCACATGGTAGGTCATAAAAAGTAGCGCGACTTGGCGCGAGTCCGTCTGGCCGGTCCGTCATATGGGACGGGACGCTGACGACCGTCCGGTGGTTCCGGCTGCTCTAGACGGCGCGGATCGGGCCTGAAAGGACCGGCCCCGCCGCGAAGATCCGGCCGCCGGTGGTCGGCAGCTGTCAGTTCCGAGACACCTGGGAGGAGATCAGGCGGAAACATGTGAGGATCAGGCAGAGACATTTTCCCCTTTGGGTCGTCGGTCACGTCACATGCTCGGCCCTCACGACACAAGGGGAGGCCATATGGAGGCGAGAACGGTTTCAGTCGGGAGGGGTGGACGTACCACCGTCGCTTTCCCCATTTTATCTGAACGCACTGGGGGCGTGCAACACGCACGACCTCCACGGGTCCCCGCCATGGCTTCAACAATTTAGGCGACGTAGCCAAAGGTGCCTGAGGGCAATGCAGCCAGGCCCTGTCACCTGGTTTCCAGTCGTGCACGGACACCTTTCGTGCACGCAACCGCTCGTTAGCAATTTGGCGAGCCCGCGAATTAAGCCGTGCGGCCTCCCTTGCCTCTGTCAGCTTATGAATATTAAATTTAATATGTTCTGCCAATTTAGAATTAGTTCGTGGTGCGGACAGGCCAAGCTGCGTTTCCATGGGCGGGTCGGCTTCCCGACCGTACATCAGATAGAATGGGGAAAACCCCGTCGCTGCATGGGGGGCCATTCTATACGCGGCGAGGACCCCCGGGACCTGCAGGTCCCAATCAACATGTGCCTCACACACCCGCTGGCACAGCATAGAAGTCAAGGTCTTGTGGAGTCTCTCCACCATCCCGTCCGTCTGTGGGTGGTACGGGGAGGTACGCACCTTCTTAGTACCCAACAGATCGCACACCTCTTGCAGCAATTTACTTGAAAAAATTTTCCCTTGGTCGGTCAGCAAGCGTTCGGGAGCCCCCTTGTCCAGGACGTAGCCCTGGACAAAGGCGTCCGTCACAGCCGCCGCCGACTGGTTGGCGAGTGGCCACGCCATAGGCCACCGGGTAAAATATTCGACCCCCACCAACAGGTACTTATTACCCCTAGGCGTGACTGGAAAGGGCCCCAGAATATCGAGCGCAACGAGCTCGTTAGTGCGCGAGACTTGAATAGATTGCAGCGGTGGATTAGCTGCCACGGGCGGTGGTTTTCGCCTGGCGCACTCAACGCATCCCTTCAGAATATTTACCACGTCGCTCCCCATTCCCGGCCAATAATAGTCACGCTGAAGCAGGGCAAGCGTTTTGTTTACTCCCAAATGCAAGAGGCGTTCGTGTGCGGCCAAAACAACTTTCCCCCTCACAGCGGAAGGCACCACAAGTGCATGCCGCCGGGACAAACTGTCCCATCTCATTAACATGCCTTGTTTAAGTACGTAGGAGCCAGTTCGCTCCTGGTCCTCTTTGGGACCCCCCACCCTGCGGCGCAATGCTCGCAGGGAGCTGTCCGCCATTTGGAGACGGCCCCACTCACTCAGCGACAGTGAGAGCAGCGAGTCCTGACCCTGAGAGGTAGCGGGGACATCCCCGATTGGTGCGCCCGCGGTCGCAGCCAATGCCCCCATCTCTTCCACAACCGGCGGTTTACAGCGCGCCGATCCCGATAGACACGCACATTTCTGACAAGGCAACAATCGCGACAGGGCATCGGCATTTGTGTGTCGCAACCCCTTACGGTATGTAGTCGTGAACTGATAGTCCTGGAGGACTTCCAACCACCGTGACAATTGGCCCGAGGGTTGGGCGACCCTCAATGAATACTGTAGCGCCGCGTGGTCCATCCGGACCGTAAAGTGACGACCATAGAGATACGGTCTGAACTGTTGTACAAAAAAAACAATGGCAAGCAGTTCGCGACGGGTGACGCAGTAGCGCTGCTCCGCCGGAGACAACACCCTGCTACCATAAGCGACCACCCTTTCGACTCCCCCAATGACTTGGGATAGTACCCCCCCAATGCCCGTGTTGCTAGCATCCGTATCTAGCAAGAAGGGACTCGTAAAATCCGGATAGCGCAAGGGTGGGGCACCCACCAAGGCGTCCCGGAGGGAGCAGAACGCGGCTTCCTCCTCCGGTCCCCATCGGAACTTCACTCCTTTCGCCGTTAGAGCATGCAAGGGTTTTGCAATAGTGGCGAAGTGCTCAACGAATCGGCGGTAATACGAAGCAAAACCGATGAAACTGCGCACGTCCGAAACTGACGTGGGTGTCGGCCATGAACTGACACAGTCCGTCTTCGCGGGATCGGTAGAGATCCCCGAAGAGTCGACAATGTGACCCAAGTATCTAACGGACTTACAAAAAATGTGGCATTTGGCCGGTTTAAATTTTAAGTTAGCCGATCGCATTCGTAAGAACACCCCTCTCAATCGCTGGAGGTGTTCCTCAAATGTTTTACTGAAAACAATGACATCGTCAAGGTAAATCAAGCACGTATCCCATTGCAAGCCCGACAAAACCAACTCCATAAGGCGCTGAAACGTCGCTGGAGAGGAGTGAAGTCCCATGGGTAACCGGTTAAACTGGAACAGGCCCCCTGGAGTCCGAAATGCTGTCTTAGGTTTAGACTCTTCGTCGAGTGGCAACTGCCAGAATCCCGATAATAAATAAAGAGTCGAAAAATATCGCGCACCAGACAATGCATCGAGGGACTCGTCCATCCTGGGGAGCGGATACGCGTCAGCCACAGAGATCTTATTCAGGCGACGGAAATCTACGCAAAATCGCAAGGACCCGTCCTGCTTCTTAACCAGAACAATAGGTGCTCCCCAAGGACTGGAGGAAGGCGAAATAATGTCGGCTTCAAGCATATCGTTAACGGCCGACTGAACATGTTCCTTCTCAGCAGGACTCAGTCGGAAGGGATTTAGCCTGACCAGTGCCGCATCGCCCGTGTCAATGTGGTGGCGTAACAAATCCGTGCACCCAATGTCATACTTATGTTTACTGAACACATCAGAAAATTCCATTAGCAACTCGCGCAGCGCACCCAACTGCACCGCTGACAAATCGTCCGAGCCCGCGCACAGCGAATGGACCCATTCAAGGTCCTCCCTCGGTTCAATGTTCTGCGTGGGGCTCGGATCAACGTGCGCAACCAGCCGCTCATCCGCAGGGACCCGTGCCGCGTGAGCCAGCACGGTGCCCTGCTGAATGACGGCTGGCCGCGACCCAGCGTTTAAAACCATCACAAACGGATCCTTGTCAGCCCGAACCAAAGTGTGATCCACCGACAAATCGACCCCCCCGACAGCCCTGTTAGAAGGACCCAAAAGCATGCCTTGTTCCGAAGTCCCCCCCACCCATGGTTTCCACAACCGGAGGGGAATTAACATCTGTGAACCCGGGGGCACGTGCACGGTCTGTGTCGCCAACGCTTGTATCGTAGCGCACGCCGTCCGAATCTCAGTAGGGTTCGTCAAAAATGAAATACGGCGACCCGATGGTAGTTCAATGCAACGCTGATCGATGAGAATTTTAATGGGCATCTTAGCCAAAAAATCAGTGCCCAATAGACAAGGAACCGCCAAAGAAGACGAAACGAAAACGGGTCCCGACAATTTGATATCTCCAATGCAAATGGCAGAGGTGGGACAAAGTCATTGTTATGCAAGTCCAAGTCGAGTCGCAAGTCATCAAATTCATGACTCGAGTCTGACTCGAGTCCAAGTCACATGACTCGAGTCCACATCTCATAGGTGGGACAAAGTCATTGTTATGCAAGTCCAAGTCGAGTCGCAAGTCATCAAATTCATGACTCGAGTCTGACTCGAGTCCAAGTCACATGACTCGAGTCCACACCTCTGGCAAATGGACGCCCTAATCTGACCGATAATGCCCAACGATCCCCCATTAGCAGCGTAAAATGGCACATCCACTGGGAGCAGCGGACGGCATTGGACGGGGAGAATGTTGTAAATGAGGTCCGATATAATAGTCGCCGACGCCCCCGTGTCCACTAATACCCTGACCTCGACCCCATCAATAGATCCCGTAACGACGGATGAAGCCGCTGAAGCAGCCACAATTCTGTGCCCCAACTCCGACCATTCAATGTCTCCCCGGTCCCGGCCGAACCCCCCTCGCCGAACCGAATCCCCGAACCCTAACCGGCCCTCCTCCGCCGCCCCGCGACGGCCCATGCGTGTCGAGTATGTGGGCCGAGTATGTGAGGTGCCGCGACTTGCCGGGGTTTGTAGGGATGACTTGGGGCCTTGGTCGTCGTCCAGCCGAGATCCCATGGCGCGCTGACGTGGAGCGCGGCAACCGGACGCCACGTGGCCCCGGAGGCCGCAGTTATAACACGTGATGAGGGTCGTCGGAGATCTCGGTTGCTCCAGCTTGCGGGCCGATCGCAGAGGCGAACGACCCCCCGACCTCCAGTCCCCTGGTCGTCCCGCGGTGAACGCCTCCTCTCGTGGGCTGCCGACTTGGGGTTCGGTGATCACCGGACCCGGAGCTGAGGCCACGGCAGCGTTGCAGACGACCCCTGTTTGCGTTGAAGGACCTCGTACACTTGTATACTCGTAGCGACCCGCAAGGAAGAAATATCGATCTCGTCGGCCGTGTTGATGGGGACCCCCAGGTCCTGCGCCAACTTAAGCAGCTGCTCCAAAACCATCGCATCCTGGCCCTCCTCGTCCATACGAGAGAATGCGGCATCGGCGAGAGCCAGCAACGCCGTGCGATAGGCGAGCGCGGTCTCCGTGTCCGCCTTCCGCCTTGCATAAAAATGATGGCGACACGCCGAGGGAGGTCCGTAGACCTTGGCCATGAGACCCAGCGCTGCCTTAAGCGTGAAGCGGTCCGACCTCCGTGCTGACATGAAGGCCGCGAGCGCGTTGTCGTCCAACATGGCAGGCAGTGCCCGCAGCGCCGTAGCGTCGGACCAGGCGGACAAACCTGCGCTGAAATTGGCCCCAGTCCCCGCCTTCCGCCTTGAAGGCTGACAATGCGGGAAGGCGCTGTTGAAAAATGAAGTCGTCCTCTGCCTCGTGGTTCCTTTCCGCCGCCCCGTCGGTGTGTAAGATGGCGGCCCCAGTGGCGGGTGTCTGATGGCGGTCCGCAGCGCGCGTTGATGACGTAAGAGGGCGCGCTTGGAGAACCGCCGCCACGTGGCGGTCGCCGTTCCCGCCAAAAGTCGGCGCAGATGAAATGGCGGGAATCGCCAAGTCATTTTGGCGGGAATCTGCAGGGCGACCCTGTAGAATGTCCGCCGCCGTCCCCGCTCCAGCCGATGAGCTGATTTCCGCCAGGATGGACGCTGCGGCGAGCAGTAGCTCCGCCAGACGGGAGTGCGCCTCGCGGAGCACGGCATCGGTCCCCAGTCGCTCATCCGGCGCCGTCGGCGGATCTTGCAGCGTGGGCCATTCTTCGTCCTCGCCCCCCGATGGCAGCTGGCCCAAGTCGTCAAGGTTATCCTCGCGGTCAATCCCGTGGGTCCGACGGGTCTTCCTTGTATCCATGCTTGGAAGACTGTTTCACTTCTGACGCCAGTTGAAGTATTGGAAATGACGGCAGGAAACTCCTTGAGGGGTAAAACACTTTTTTATTAAATCTTGACTTGTCACGATACAACGTGTGGTCTCTATTCTTCTGACTGCACACTTCACTTAGCTCGTGTAGACTCTCTGCCTCTGGCTACACTCTTCACTTAGCTCGTGTAGACTCTATGCCCCTGGCTACACTCTTCACTTAGCTCGTGTAGACTCTGTGCCTCTGGCTACACACTCATCACTCGTCTCGTGTAGACCCTATGCCTCTGGCTACACACACATCACTCGTCTCGTGTAGACCCTATGCCTCTGGCTACACACACATCACTCGTCTCGTGTAGACCCTATGCCTCTGGCTACACACACTGCATGCTCACACTGCATGCTCACCCTACACTCCGCCTCTGGGTTACACAGAGTCCCGGTCCCCACAGGACAGCGGGACTGGGTACCACAGGGCCCTATCTCTTCCTCTCCGTCTTCAGTCTTCGCTGGTTACACTCTCCCCTTACGCCTGTGTGCATCACCTTATATAGTCCCTCCTCACGGGAGACGGAGCGGATGCTGACCTCGACGTGAGCATCGCTCCTTAGTGAACCAATCACGACGCGCTATCTCTACGATCCGTTTTCCCCCAGCGCGTGTTTCCACTCCCCAACCAATCACGCCGCGCTGCCACCCGATCACTCCCTCTCCAGCGCGTCACCGGCACACAGCCAATCAGCACCACATAACCCACGACCCCGCGCTGACCCCTGATCCTTCACCGTCAGCGCGCGTCACCACACACACAGCCAATCACTACGCGCTGGCACCCGATCGCTACCCCAGCGCGTATCACCACTACACCTGTATAAAACATGGTATCAGTGAGACCATCACCTATATTAACACTCATAGTAAGCAATGATTTGTAAGCAGAATATCATGCAATTTGTTTACTTTTAACAATGTAAATGTGTAAAATTACTGTTCTCTTCGCAGCACGTAGTGTAACCTCTACTGTATAATAAATGCTGGCGATAATTAAGTTCGATCTCCGGGGTACCACTGTATTCTGATTCTGAAGTGGTATCTGGACCTGTCAATACCCTCCCTATGTGCTGGTTCAGCTGGGTCGAACATCTGAAATAAAAAATGCTTTACAACTTGGCATTTACTTACATTGGTTTTGTTTTCACGATTGTGTCAAACATTAACCAAGTAAAATGAAAAAACACAGCCAGAGCACTTCCGTGGAGAACGTATGCATAATCATACACATGACATTTAATTTACGCTATGGGTATGTGTTGAAATCGTTCCGTATATTCAATTCTCATATAAAATAATACAAAATGGTATCAGTGAGCCCATTAACCATATTAACACGACTGAAACCTTCTTACAAGGATTCATGTCTGCATTAACCACAATACTTGCAGTCAAAATGCAAACAAAAAACACATTCTGCTAATATATGTGTAGTGGTGGTGTTGACGTGCGCCGACAGTGATGGGTCACGGGGCGGCACGGGGCGCGGGGTTGGGCACGCGATGTGGGCGTGGTGTGGACGCGCGCGCCGGGAGTGAGGGATTACGGGGCGGCGCGGCGTGGGTGGTGAGGCGCGCTGACACGAGGTGGGAAAAGGGGATCGTAGCCAGCGCCCAGTGATTGGTCAAATGGAAGGGGTGCTCTCAGCGACGTCCGCAGGAGGTGTATAAAGGGGGACGCGCGAGAGCACTCGGGGTTGTTAACCAGTTGAAGATCGAAGACGGAGTTGAAGAGGTAGTGCCCTGAGACCCCTAGTCCCGCTGTCCTTGTCGGGACCGGGGCCCTGTGTGGCTCGGAGGCGAGACTGTGGGACCCGTGGTCCGACGCCCATGTGGGTCGGGACTGTGGGACCCAGAGTCGAGAGGGACACCCCGGCTGGGTGTGTTCCGAGAGGCTATGGGGCGTAAGAGCCCGTGTTGGTGTAGCCAGGAGAACCGTGTGGGGTAGGCTGGTGTTAGCCACCCGTGTAACTAAGTGGGTGTTAGTCACCCGAGTAACTAAGTGGGTGTTAGTCACCCGAGTAACCAAGTGGGTGTTAGTCACCCGAGTAACCAAGTGGGTGTTAGTCACCCGAGTAACTACAGTGGGTGTTAGTCACCTGTGTAACGAAGTTGGTGAATAAAAGAGTGTGCTACCCGTGAAGTCGTCTCCCGCCGAGTTACTACATTACAACTGGCGTCAGAAGTAAACCTGTCTTCAAGAAGAATGGATACTAGGAAGACTACCCGTACCCACGAGCGAGATCGGGAAGACGACGGCGTACCGGAGACACCAACCTCGGGAGGAGAGGACGAGGAGTTGCCGCCGATGCAGCACTTCGCGGCGATGGCCGACGCTCCGCTCGCCTCCGACACCAGCCTACGGGACGCACACTCCCGCCTGGCGGAGTTGCTGCTCGCCGCCGCTGCAATTTTGGCGGAAATCTCCGTTCCAGCGGGCGGAGGGACGGCTGCGGGGTTGGAGGAGGCAGCGCGGCGGGAGGGATCCCGCCAGAAGGCGCTTCGCGCCAAAAGTTTTGAAGTTGGCGCCGTTTTTGAGGGTCAGCCATCAATTGGCGGGAAGCGCGGACACCACGTGGGTGGAGATCTCCACTCAGCGCAGCCCGCGTCATCGGCGCGCGCCGGAGCTCTCCATTATGCGCCTGCAGACGGAGCCGACATTTTCCACAACCACAGCGGCGCGCGGAAAAATCGGTTCGACGACGACAACGACCGGGTCCTCCAGCAACGATTGCCGGCGCTGTCGGCGTTCAAGGCAGACGGGGGCGACTGGGGAGCCTTCCAACGAAGGTTCCTCGCACATCAAGAAATGTCGGGGTGGTCCGACACCACTGCCCTGCGCGCGCTGCCAGCGATGCTCGACGACGACGCGCTTGCAGCCTTCACATCTGCCCCAAGGTCGTCCCGCTCAACGCTCCAGGCCGCGCTACACCTAATGGCTAAGGTGTTCGGGCCGCCCTCGACCTGTCGCCACCATTTCTACGATCGGCGAAAGGTGGTTGGAGAAACAACGCTCGCCTATCGCACGGCGCTGCTCGCCCTGCGGACGCAGCTTTTTCCCGCATGGACAAGGAGGGGAAGGACGCCATGGTGACGGAGCAGCTGCTGGCGTTGGCTCACGACTTGGGAGTCCCCATTAATATGGCGGACGAAATGGACATATGCTCCCTGGGGATTGCCACGAGTATTCACGCTTACGAAGTCCTCAAGCGCAAGCCGACGGTCATCTGCGCATCGGCGGGGAACGCGGCACCGGCCGCCACGGTCGCCGAGCCTCAGCCTGCTGCGGCTCGGGAGGAGGCCTTCACCGTATCGAGACCGGGGGAGTGGAGAACGGGAGGTCGTTCGCCCACACGTTCTTCCCGCAAGCTGGAGCAACCGAAACCTACGACGTCCCTCGTCGTCTGCTACAACTGCAGCCTTCGGGGTCACGTCGCGTCCGGGTGCCGGGCTCCGCGTCAGCGCGCCACGGGACCACGTCCGGACGACGACCAGGACCACAAGTCATCCCAGCAAAACCCGGCAAGTCGCGGCACCTCACACGCTCGGTCCACATACACGGCACGTTCGGGTCGCCGCTTGGCGGTGGGGGGACCGCGTATGGGCACCGGGGGTTCGGTTCGGCGAGGGGGGTTCGTACACGGCCCGAAGGCAGTCGAATGGTCCGAATTGGCCCACAGGATAGTGGCTGCGTCGGCCGGGTCGTCCGTGGTAACGGGGTTTATTGACGGGGTTGAGGTCCGGGTGCTTGTGGACACGGGTGCGACAGGCCACTATCATTTCGGACCTTATTTATAACATTCTTCCCGTCCAATGTCGACCCCTTCTGCCGGTGGACGTACCATTTTACGCGGCGAACGGGGGATCCTTGGGAATCATCGGCCAGATTCGGGCGACTATTTGTATTGGCGATATCATATTGGCGGGTCCTATTTTTGTATCATCATCGCTGGCCGTTCCTTGTTTACTAGGTACGGACTTTCTGTCTAAGATGCCCATCAAAATTCTCATAGATCAGGCCTGCATTGAGCTTCCATCGAGACGGGGGGTTGCGTTTTTGACGAGTCCTACTAAAATACGCACGGTTTGTGCGACGGTGCAGGCGCTGGCAACTCAGACTGTACGGGTGCCCCCGGGATCGCAAATGTTGGTACCCCTTCGGTTGAGAAAACCCCTCGGGGTGGATGCGGGGGCACAGGGAGTTCTGTTAGGGCCGTCTAACAGAGCCAAAGGGGGCCTCGACTTAGCGGTAGCTCAAACCATGGTGAGGGGGGACAGTGAGCCGTTCGTTATGGTCCTGAATACGGGGTCGCGGCCGGCCGTAATTACACAGGGAACGGTGCTGGCTCACGCCGCGCCGCTACCCGTCGAGGAACAGCTCGTTGCTCACGCGGATTCGAGTGTCGATACGCATCCCCAAAGTGAGGAGGGGACAGAGTGGTTGGACTCGTTGTGTGCCGGGTCTAGTAACTTGTCCAGTGTGCAGTTGGGAGCATTGAGGGGCTTGCTACTCGAGTTCGCTGACGTGTTTAGCAGACACAAGTACGATATTGGCTGCACAGACCTGTTGCGCCACCACATAGCTATGGGGGACGCGGCCCCTATTCGACAGAATCCCTTCCGGCTCAGCCCAGCCGAGAAGGAGCATGTGCAGTCGGCGGTTAATGACATGTTGGCGGCCGACATCATTTCGCCCTCTTCCAGTCCGTGGGGTGCTCCTATCGTCCTGGTTAAAAAACAGGACGGGTCCTTGCGGTTCTGTGTCGATTTCCGCCGCCTAAACAAAATCTCAATGGCCGATGCGTATCCGCTCCCCAGGATGGATGAGTCACTGGATGCCTTGGCGGGAGCACAGTTTTTTTCGACGCTCGATCTGCTTTCGGGATTTTGGCAATTGCCCCTCGATGACGAATCGAAACCAAAAACCGCTTTCCGGACACCGGGAGGCCTATTTGAATTCAACCGATTGCCCATGGGCTTACATTCCGCTCCCGCCACGTTCCAGAGGCTCATGGAATTGGTCTTGTCAGGCCTCCAATGGGACACCTGTTTGATTTACCTCGATGATATCATCGTTTTCAGCCGGACTTTTGAGGAGCACCTCCAGCGACTGAGAGCGGTGTTCCTCAGGATGCATTCCGCTAAGCTTAAATTTAAACCGGCTAAATGTTATCTGCTTCGGGAATCGGTCAGGTACTTGGGCCATATCGTTAGTCGTTCAGGGATCTCGACAGACCCTGCTAAGACGCACTGCGTCAGCTCATGGCCAACGCCAACCTCGGTCACTGAAGTCCGCAGCTTCATAGGATTCGCCTCCTATTACCGTCGTTTTGTCAAGCAGTTTGCCACCATAGCCAGGCCCCTGCACGCTTTGATGGCTAAAGGTGTGGGGTTTCACTGGGGGCCGGAAGAGGAGGCTGCGTTCTGCTCCCTTCGTGACGCCTTGGTGCAGGCTCCCCCCTTGTGTTACCCCGATTTCACGCAACCGTTTTTGCTCGACACGGGTGCCAGTAACATGGGTATCGGGGGAGTGCTCTCACAGGTGGTCGGGGGGGTCGAACGGGTGGTCGCCTACGGTAGCAGAGTTCTGTCCCCTGCGGAACAACGCTACTGCGTGACACGTCGTGAATTGCTGGCGATTGTTTTTTTCATACAGCAATTCAGGCCGTATCTTTACGGACGTCATTTTACGGTTCGTACGGACCATGCGGCTCTCCAATACGCTATGCGGGTGGCGCAGCCATCCGGCCAATTGTCCCGATGGTTGGAGGTCCTTCAGGACTTCCAATTCACGACAATTTACCGCAAGGGATTGCGCCACTCGAATGCGGATGCCTTGTCGCGGTTGCCGCCGCGCATGGAATGCGCATGTTTGCTGGGATCGGCGCGGTGTAAACCCCCTGTCGCCGTCCCCGCGGAAGTTGTGCTCGCCGCCACTGATACTACGGGGGTCGACGCTCCCACGGGGAGGGACTCGCTGTTAGCGTTGCCTCTCATCGAGTGGGGCCGTCTCCAAATGGCCGACAGCTCCCTACTCACGCTACGTCGGAAGGTTGATGCTCCCGAGGGGGGAGAAACGCGGGTCGGTTCCTGGGTGTGCAGACAGGGCCTCTTGATGAAGTGGGACAACATGTCCCGGCGTCACGCGCTCGTTGTGCCATTTGCTATGCGGGGTAGGGTCGTTCTGGCTGCTCATGAACGACTCATGCATCTGGGTTTTCACAAAACGCTCGCCCTAATCCAGCGAGACTATTATTGGCCGGGGATGGGCAACGACGTGGCGAACATTCTTAAGGGATGTGTAGGGTGCGCCGAAAGGAAACCGCCACCAATAGCGGCTAATCCACCGCTGCAATCCATTCAGGTTTCGCGCACAAACGAATTGGTTGCGTTAGACATCTTGGGGCCCTTTCCCGCTACACCTAGGGGAAATAAGTTCCTGCTGGTTGGCGTAGAGTACTTCACCCGCTGGCCCATGGCATGGCCACTCGCCAACCAGTCGGCTGCGGCAGTGGTGGACGCCTTTGTCCAAGGTTATGTTTTGGACAAGGGCGCCCCTGAACGCTTGCTGACGGACCAAGGGAAGAATTTTTCGAGCGTTTTGTTGCACGAGGTGTGCGACCTGTTGGGTACAAAGAAAGTGCGTACCTCCCCGTACCACCCGCAGACTGACGGAATGGTTGAACGTCTGAACAGGACGATTACGTCTATGCTGTGCCAACAGGTCTGCGACGATCAAGTTGATTGGGACTGACAGGTACCGGGGGTACTCGCGGCCTATCGAATGGCCCCTCATGCGGCGACGGGGTTTTCCCCATTTTTTCTTATGTATGGGCGGGAGGCCGATCCGGCCATGGACGTCCAACTGGGGATTTCCCAGCCACGTGCAAAATCTAAATTGGCAGACCACATCAAGTTTAATATCGCCAAATTGGCTGAAGCGCGGGAGGCTGCGAGATTGAATTCGCAGTCTCGGCAGATCGCGAACGAGAGATTGCATGGACGGAGGGTGCATACGCACGATTGGAAACCAGGCGATAAGGCCTGGCTGCATTGTCCACATGCACCGTTGGCTACGTCCCCCAAATTGTTGAGACCATGGAGGGGACCGGTGGAAATTGTGCGGGTTGCACGACCCCAGAGTATACAGATTAAATGGGAAAAACGCCGTTGGTACGTGCACCCCTCCCGACTGAAACCCTACGCGGCACCGCGTGACCCCGTTTTGTGCCGTAACGACCGAGCGTGTGATGTGACCGTCGACTCGGGGAGGGATGTGTCGCAGGCTGATCCTCACGTGTCTCCACCTGACCCACCCCCACGTGTCTCGGGCCTGACGGCGGTTGACCGTCGGGAACCGGAACCCCGCGGCACGCGCGGATCCCCGATGCCTGGCCCGTGCCTTCCTGAACTGCCGGCACCACCGGACGGTCAACCGCGTCTGGTGCCGTACGACGGACCGGCAAGGCGGACTCGGGCTAGGACACAACACTTTTGATGAGAAGAAGAAAAAAAAAATGTTTTAATACAATTTTTAAACCCGGGCTCACCGCCGTGTTCCCCCTCTGCCGGGGTAATGTCCCGTTCAAGGGACGCTCGGGAAGAATGGGACGCTGCACGAGTCAGAAGAAGAAAAAAAATAATACTTTTTTTTGCATACACATTTATTGTTGTCACTCGCCGGATTGTACATATTGTTCTTGTTGTTGTAGTGGCATTTGCTGATTTTTGCGGATGGCGGTGTTCGTGTTGTGTTATGTTGTTATGTTTGTTGTTGTGTTACGGGGCACACATGGGGGGGAAGGGGGTGTTGTATATTTTTATAGCAGCCGGGTCGGCTGCGAGCTATGTGGTAGGGGGTGATGTAGTGGTGGTGTTGACGTGCGCCGACAGTGATGGGTCACGGGGCGGCACGGGGCGCGGGGTTGGGCACGCGATGTGGGCGTGGTGTGGACGCGCGCGCCGGGAGTGAGGGATTACGGGGCGGCGTGGCGTGGGTGGTGAGGCGCGCTGACACGAGGTGGGAAAAGGGGATCGAAGCCAGCGCCCAGTGATTGGTCAAATGGAAGGGGTGCTCTCAGCGACGTCCGCAGGAGGTGTATAAAGGGGGACGCGCGAGAGTACTCGGGGTTGTTAACCAGTTGAAGATCGAAGACGGAGTTGAAGAGGTAGTG
The DNA here is from genome assembly GCF_964198595.1 of Lampetra fluviatilis. NCBI lineage: Eukaryota > Metazoa > Chordata > Hyperoartia > Petromyzontiformes > Petromyzontidae > Lampetra > Lampetra fluviatilis. The sequence continues at coordinate 11,747,403 of NC_136310.1, forward strand.
CCCTGAGACCCCTAGTCCCGCTGTCCTTGTCGGGACCGGGGCCCTGTGTGGCTCGGAGGCGAGACTGTGGGACCCGTGGTCCGACGCCCATGTGGGTCGGGACTGTGGGACCCAGAGTCGAGAGGGACACCCCGGCTGGGTGTGTTCCGAGAGGCTACGGGGCGTAAGAGCCCGTGTTGGTGTAGCCAGGAGAACCGTGTGGGGTAGGCTGGTGTTAGCCACCCGTGTAACTAAGTGGGTGTTAGTCACCCGAGTAACTAAGTGGGTGTTAGTCACCCGAGTAACCAAGTGGGTGTTAGTCACCCGAATAACCAAGTGGGTGTTAGTCACCCGAGTAACTACAGTGGGTGTTAGTCACCTGTGTAACGAAGTTGGTGAATAAAAGAGTGTGCTACCCGTGAAGTCGTCTCCCGCCGAGTTACTACATTACATATGCATTGTCCTTGAAACTGATTGGCCCACACCAGAGACAGCCTCCTTTTGAGCCTCGTCTCAATTGGTACTCGACCAGATGATGCCAAAAGGCGTACAGTTCAAAGACAATGCACTATCAAAGTACTGAGGGCTCGGGGTAAGCATCTACATCATTGGACCTCCTTTGCCAGTACTGAAATATAATAATAGGGTTTGCCCTTTTTTTTCTGGTGGGCAGTGTGGAACTGTTGTTCCTTCTTGTATAATATATTCATTGTCCTTGAAACTGATTGGTTCACACCAGAGACAGCTTTCTTTTGAGCCTCATTACTTTGATAGTGTATTGTCTTTGAATTGTACGCCTTTTGGCGTCATCTGGTCGAGCACCAATTGAGACGAGGCTTAGAAGAAAGCTGTCTCTGGTGTGGACCAATCAGTTTCAAGGACAATGCATATAGTATCAGAGTGTGTTTTGTTTGCATTTTGACTGCAAGTATTGTGCTTAATGCAGACATGAATGTTCGTAAAAAGGTTTCAGTATTGATGCCAGAAAAAAAGGGGAAAACCCCTATTATTATATTTTGGTACTGGCAAAGGAGGTCTAATGACATATTAACACGAATAGTAGGCAATGTTTTGTTAGCAGAAAATCATGCAATTAGTTTACTTTTAACAATGTAAATGTGTTAAATCACTGTATAAATGCTGGCGATAAAACGCAAAAACTGAGTTTGATTCAAACTTAGTCGACCATTTAATGATGTTAAACATTTCTGTATTTGGTTTAATGACTGCGGTCCGCCAGAGACAGACCTACTAGACAAATAATAAAAAGCTTATAACCAGTAGCGAGTGAGTTCCGCACAGATCTTATGTAGGACTCGCCACTACCTCTAAGCTATGGGGCCGGGTTAAAGTCGTTCCTGATATCTTCTTGGTTGAAGGCCAAATCATTTTAAATGTAATTATTTCACATTATCCCCACGGAAGTATTACAGTCTTCTGAAATGTTAACTATGGGGACCAATAAAAGTAAATGTTAGATGATTTATTTCATACAATCTAGATTTGAAGCTTTCGTGACTGCAGGAATCTATACTCTTTGGTTCTTTCGGTAAAGTCACGTAGGTATAAAATTAAATAAATCACGACGTTTCGGGCGCAACACAAGCTTTCTTTTGAGCCTCGTCTCAATTGGTACTCGACCAGATGATGCCAAAAGGCGTACAGTTCAAAGACAATGCACTATCAAAGTACTGAGGGCTCGGGGTAAGCATCTACATCATTAGACCTCCTTTGCCAGTTCTAAAATATAATAATAGGGTTTTCCCCTTTTTCTGGTGGGCAGTGTGGAACTGTTGTTCCTACCCGTATAATATATTCATTGTCCTTGAAACTGATTGGTTCACACCAGAGACAGCTTTCTTTTGAGCCTCATTACTTTGATAGTGTATTGTCTTTGAATTGTACGCCTTTTGGCGTCATCTGGTCGAGCACCAATTGAGACGAGGCTTAAAAGAAAGCTGTCTCTGGTGTGGACCAATCAGTTTCAAGGACAATGCATATAGTATCAGAGTGTGTTTTTTCGATTTAAAGCTTTCGTGACTGCAGGGATTCATCTTCTTGGTTCTTTCGGTAAAGTCACGTAGAAGGGAAGTAATAAAATAATAAAAATAAAACATAATAAAACAATTCTCACGACGTTTCGGCCACAACGCAAGCAGCCATCCTCAGGCGAAGAATGAAACACCCCAAGCTTGGAGCGTATATTTAAGCTGGGTTAGAGGGGGGGGAGGTGGGAAGAAGAGCGCCTAAACAAAATAATTTGCATATCAAGAGGAATTCAGCATATGGAAAATGCGTAGGAGGTGGGCGGGGGGGGTTCCAAATCAATACTATGCCCGTGCATTATGCAGGATTAGCAGCATCAAAGGGGGGGGGGGAAGGGGGGGGAGCATTAACAAAGGAAAGGAATGTTAATAGTATGTAGCTGTAGTTACTAAACAACCACGTAAAAAACTACAGTATAAACTGCATGACAAACTAAAGTATAAACTACATAGCATCATCAGTAAACTTACTATACTCTACAATAAGCTGAGTTACTAACAGTAAGTAATACATGAAAAATTCTACGTTGTAAAAAATTATATAATATGCTTCCATCTAAACTTTATTCTCTTACATCACACGCGTCTATACCGTACTATATACTTCCATAGGCAAAACCAACATTAAATTACATACTGTATTGCTATAAACCACCCTATACCTTATACATTTTTAATATAACACTATGTATTATTCTACCCACCCTAATGTGTATCAAAATGGTTTATTACGTCCTTCCAGTGATTGCTAAGCCAGAATCCATCTTCTCGGTTAAAATTGTCTCTGTGTTTGTAAATGTGGATCGCCTCATGTACGAATCTCTCATGATAGCCAGATGGCTTGCAGAGAACCTCTGTCTTGGAGAAGTCAATGTCATGTGAGCCCACTGAGTTGTAACAGTGATCTGCCACGGCTGAGGTGTTTGTCCTACAGTGTTTCAGGTCAGCTTTATGTTCACGGATGCGGTCCGAGACATGTCGTTTGGTTTCCCCAATGTAACTGCTACCACAGAGGCAACTTAGTTTGTAGACACCAGGGTACTGTATGTCTGGAACCACATCTTTTACAGACGGTACCAGATCACGGATTTTATGTACTGTGTTGAATCGGACCTGGATCTTGTGTTTAATCAGGATTTTGGAGATCTTTTTTGTGACCCCAGCAATGTAGGGTAAGGTGATGGTCTTGAAAGGCTCCTCAACAGGATCTTTCTTGGTGGTTGGAGTGATGGCTTTGCGGATTGTGTAGTCGGAGTAACCATTAGCCTTAAGAGCTTGGCGTACGTGTTTGAGTTCACTGGAAATGTGTTCATGGTCGGAGATGCATTGGGCTCTATGATATAGAGTCTTGATGAGAGAATTCTTCTGGGATGGATGGTGGTGGGAATCCGGTTTTAGATAAGCATCCGTGTGGGTGGCTTTCCTGTAGACAGAGTGGCTCATTGAACCATCAGGTCTCCTTTTGATTAGGACATCCAAAAAGGGTAGCTTGCCATCATTTTCGACTTCCATGGTGAATCTGATGGCTGGGTGTATGGAATTGATATGGTCGAGAAATTGGTCTAGAGCAGGCCGGCCATGTGGCCAGATGACAAAAGTGTCGTCTACGTACCTCTTCCATAAGGTCGGGCGTAGAGTGGCAGTCTGGATGGCGTCCGTCTGGAATGGAACCTTCTACAAGCAAATTGAGGGCACCCCAATGGGCTCCCCCTTATCTCCGGTTGTAGCCAACATCTTCATGGAGAAATTTGAGACGGACGCCATCCAGACTGCCACTCTACGCCCGACCTTATGGAAGAGGTACGTAGACGACACTTTTGTCATCTGGCCACATGGCCGGCCTGCTCTAGACCAATTTCTCGACCATATCAATTCCATACACCCAGCCATCAGATTCACCATGGAAGTCGAAAATGATGGCAAGCTACCCTTTTTGGATGTCCTAATCAAAAGGAGACCTGATGGTTCAATGAGCCACTCTGTCTACAGGAAAGCCACCCACACGGATGCTTATCTAAAACCGGATTCCCACCACCATCCATCCCAGAAGAATTCTCTCATCAAGACTCTATATCATAGAGCCCAATGCATCTCCGACCATGAACACATTTCCAGTGAACTCAAACACGTACGCCAAGCTCTTAAGGCTAATGGTTACTCCGACTACACAATCCGCAAAGCCATCACTCCAACCACCAAGAAAGATCCTGTTGAGGAGCCTTTCAAGACCATCACCTTACCCTACATTGCTGGGGTCACAAAAAAGATCTCCAAAATCCTGATTAAACACAAGATCCAGGTCCGATTCAACACAGTACATAAAATCCGTGATCTGGTACCGTCTGTAAAAGATGTGGTTCCAGACATACAGTACCCTGGTGTCTACAAACTAAGTTGCCTCTGTGGTAGCAGTTACATTGGGGAAACCAAACGACATGTCTCGGACCGCATCCGTGAACATAAAGCTGACCTGAAACACTGTAGGACAAACACCTCAGCCGTGGCAGATCACTGTTACAACTCAGTGGGCTCACATGACATTGACTTCTCCAAGACAGAGGTTCTCTGCAAGCCATCTGGCTATCATGAGAGATTCGTACATGAGGCGATCCACATTTACAAACACAGAGACAATTTTAACCGAGAAGATGGATTCTGGCTTAGCAATCACTGGAAGGACGTAATAAACCATTTTGATACACATTAGGGTGGGTAGAATAATACATAGTGTTATATTAAAAATGTATAAGGTATAGGGTGGTTTATAGCAATACAGTATGTAATTTAATGTTGGTTTTGCCTATGGAAGTATATAGTACGGTATAGACGCGTGTGATGTAAGAGAATAAAGTTTAGATGGAAGCATATTATATAATTTTTTACAACGTAGAATTTTTCATGTATTACTTACTGTTAGTAACTCAGCTTATTGTAGAGTATAGTAAGTTTACTGATGATGCTATGTAGTTTATACTTTAGTTTGTCATGCAGTTTATACTGTAGTTTTTTACGTGGTTGTTTAGTAACTACAGCTACATACTATTAACATTCCTTTCCTTTGTTAATGCTCCCCCCCCCTTCCCCCCCCCCCCTTTGATGCTGCTAATCCTGCATAATGCACGGGCATAGTATTGATTTGGAACCCCCCCCGCCCACCTCCTACGCATTTTCCATATGCTGAATTCCTCTTGATATGCAAATTATTTTGTTTAGGCGCTCTTCTTCCCACCTCCCCCCCCTCTAACCCAGCTTAAATATACGCTCCAAGCTTGGGGTGTTTCATTCTTCGCCTGAGGATGGCTGCTTGCGTTGTGGCCGAAACGTCGTGAGAATTGTTTTATTATGTTTTATTTTTATTATTTTATTACTTCCCTTCTACGTGACTTTACCGAAAGAACCAAGAAGAGTGTGTTTTGTTTGCATTTTGACTGCAAGTATTGTGCTTAATGCAGACATGAATGTTCGTAAAAAGGTTTCAGTATTGATGCCAGAAAAAAAGGGGAAAACCCCTATTATTATATTTTGGTACTGGCAAAGGAGGTCTAATGACATATTAACACGAATAGTAGGCAATGTTTTTTTAGCAAAAAATCATGCAATTAGTTTACTTTTAACAATGTCAAATGTGTAACATCACTGTATAAATGCTGGCGATAAAACGCAAAAACTGAGTTTGATTCAAACTTGGTCGACCATTTATTGATGTTATACATTTGTGTCTTTGTTTTAATGGATGCGGTCCGTCAGAGACAGACCTACTAGACAAATAATAAAAAGCTTATAACCAGTAGCAAATGAGTGCCGCGCAGATCTTATGTATGACTCGCCACTACCTCTAAGCTATGGGGCCGGGTTAAAGTCGTTCCTGATATCTTCTTGGTTGAAGGCCAAATCACTTTAAATGTAATTATTTCACATTATCCCCACGGAAGTATTACAGTCTTCTGAAATGTTAACTATGGGGACCAATAAAAGTAAATGTTAGATCATTTATTTCATACAATCTAGATTTGAAGCTTTCGTGACTGCAGGAATCTATACTCTTTGGTTCTTTCGGTAAAGTCACGTAGGTAGAAAATTAAATAAATCACGACGTTTCGGGAGCAACACAAGCGCCCGTCATCAGGTGGGAAAACATGGTCTGCTGCTGAGGCAGACTGTTTTAAAGGGTTTGAAATGGGTGTAGCCCAAGGGTCATAAAGAAGTGGCCGGGGATTTAGTGATGTTAATGGGAGAAATTAGCATGTAACTGGAAGATAAGAGAGCGTGTGTTGCGCCCGAAATGTCGTTATTTAATACTTACGTGACTTTACCGAAAGAATCAAAGAGTACAGTAGAACCTCGGAGATCGAACGCACCAGAACTCGAACAAATCGGTGTTCGAACGATATTTCCGAACATTTTTTGCCCCGGAAACCGAACGAAATTCGGAGGTCGAACGGGCAATCGCGACTTGAAAGAACCTGTACGGCTGAGGCGCGTATGGCCAGCGTGCATGATGCTTGCTCAGACACAAGTTTTACCGTATGATAACCTCTTTAGATACGTTTTTAGTCAGAAAGAGCTCAAGTGACTCAGTTAGTGGCAGAAAAGAGGCACAAAGAGAAAGAACCCCAGAAGGGCAGTTACCCGACGTTATTATGGAAGGGGACTCCCCTTCCATATGTGCTGGTTCAGCTGGGTCGAACATCTCCTCATCCATTAAATAAAAAAATGCTTTACAACTTGGCATTTACACTATGGGAACCTCATTTGCCAGTAAAAATATGATAATTGGTTCTTTACCCTTCTATCTGGCAACAAAACTGACACCTTTTTACAAGGAGTCATGTTTGCATAGACCGCAATACCTGCAGTCATAATACAAACAAAAGAACATAACTCTGATAATGTGCACTGTCCTTAAAGTTGATTGATCCACACCCGAGACAGCTTTCCTTAGAGCCTAGTCTCATATGGGTTGGACCAGATGACGCCAAAAGGCGCACAACTCAAAGACAATGCACCATCAGAGTATGAGAGCTCGGGGCAAGCATCTACACTATGGGAACCTCATTTGCCAGTAAAAATATGATAATTGGTTCTTTACCCTTCTATCTGGCAACAAAACTGACACCTTTTTACAAGGAGTCATGTTTGCATAGACCGCAATACCTGCAGTCATAATACAAACAAAAGAACATAACTCTGATAATGTGCACTGTCCTTAAAGTTGATTGATCCACACCCGAGACAGCTTTCCTTAGAGCCTAGTCTCATATGGGTTGGACCAGATGACGCCAAAAGGCGCACAACTCAAAGACAATGCACCATCAGAGTATGAGAGCTCGGGGCAAGCATCTACACTATGGGAACCTCATTTGCCAGTAAAAATATGATAACCCATATGAGACTAGGCTCTAAGGAAAGCTGTCTCGGGTGTGGATCAATCAACTTCAAGGACAGAGCACATTATCAGAGTTATGTTCTTTTGTTTGTATTATGACTGCAGGTATTGCGGTCTATGCAAACATGACTCCTTGTAAAAAGGTGTCAGTTTTGTTGCCAGATAGAAGGGTAAAGAACCAATTATCATATTTTTACTGGCAAATGAGGTTCCCATAGTGTAGATGCTTGCCCCGAGCTCTCATACTCTGATGGTGCATTGTCTTTGAGTTGTGCGCCTTTTGGCGTCATCTGGTCCAACCCATATGAGACTAGGCTCTAAGGAAAGCTGTCTCAGGTGTGGATCAATCAACTTTAAGGACAGTGCACATTATCAGAGTTATGTTCTTTTGTTTGTATTATGACTGCAGGTATTGCGGTCTATGCAAACATGACTCATTGTAAAAAGGTGTCAGTTTTGTTGCCAGATAGAAGGGTAAAGAACCAATTATCAACTTGGCATTTACTTACATTGGTTTTGTTTTCACGATTGTGTCAAACATTAACCAAGTAAAATAAAACACAGTCAGAGCACTTCCGTGGAGAACGTATGCATAATCATACACATGACATTTACGCTATGGGTATGCGTTGAAGTCGTTCCGTATATTCAATTATCATATAAAATAATACAAAATGGTATCAGTGAGCCCATTAACCATATTAACACGGCTGAAACCTTCTTACAAGGATTCATGTCTGCATTAACCACAATACTTGCAGTCAAATGCAAACAAAAAACACACTCTGCTAATATATGCATTGTCCTTGAAACGGATTGGTCCACACCAAAGACAGCTTTCTTTTGAGCCTCGTCTCAATTGGTACTCGACCAGATGATGCCAAAAGGCGTACAGTTCAAAGACAATACACTATCAAAGTACTGAGGGCTCGGGGTAAGCATCTACATCATTAGACCTCCTTTGCCAGTACTGAAATATAATAATAGGGGTTGCCCCTTTTTGCTGGCGACAAAACTGAAACCTTTTTACGAGGATTCATGTCTGCATTAACCACATTACTTGCAGTCAAAATGCAAACAAAAAACACACTCTGAACACGTTCCTTCGAAGTGGGCAGGTAGGAACTTGGTTGGACAGCGTATTCGTGCGATCCGTGTCACGCGGCGCAAGCTGCCTGGGTCGGCGCGTCACGTGGTGCTGAGCCCAACCGAAGCACTCTATGAAATACAAATCGAGGGCGTGGCTATGCACGACAGACATACAAATAATCCCTGGTGGGCAGTGTGGAACTGTTGTTCCTACCTGTATAAAACATGGTATCAGTGAGATCATCACCTATATTAACACTCATAGTAAGCAATGATTTGTAAGCAGAATATCATGCAATTTGTTTACTTTTACCAATTACTGTTCTCTTCGCAGCACGTAGTGTAACCTCTACTGTATAATAAATGCTGGCGATAAAACGCAAAAACCGAGTTTGATTTAAACTTAGTCGACCATTTAATGATGTTAAACATTTCTGTATTTGGTTTAATGACTGCGGTCCGCCAGAGACAGACCTACTAGACAAATAATAAAAAGCTTATAACCAGTAGCCAATGAGTGCCGCGCAGATCTTATGTATGACTCGCCACTACCTCTAAGCTATGGGGCCGGGTTAAAGTCGTTCCTGATATATTTTTGGTTGAAGGCCAAATCACTTTAAATGTAATTATTTCACATTATCCCCACGGAAGTATTACAGTCTTCTGAAATGTTAACTATGGGGACCAATAAAAGTAAATGTTAGATCATTTATTTCATACAATCTAGATTTGAAGCTTTCGTGACTGCAGGAACCCATACTCTTTAGTTCTTTTGGTAAAGTCACGTAGGTATAAAATTAAATAAATCACGACGTTTCGGGCGCAACACAAGCGTCCGTCATCAGGTGGGAAAACATGGTCTGCTGCTGAGGCAGACTGTTTTAAAGGGTTTGAAATGGGTGTAGCCCAAGGGTCATAAAGAAGTGGCCGGGGATTTAGTGATGTTAATGGGAGAAATTAGCATGTAACTGGAAGATAGGAGAGCGTGTGTTGCGCCCGAAACGTCGTGATTTAATACCTACGTAACTTTACCGAAAGAACCAAAGAGTACAGTAGAATCTCAGAGATCGAACGCACCAGAACTCGAACAAATCGTTGTTCGAACCATATTTCCGAACATTTTTTGCCCCGGAAACCGACGAAATTCGGAGGTCCAACGGGCAATCGCGACTTGAAAGAACCTTTACGGCTGAGACGCGTATGGCCAGGGTGCATGACGCTTGTTCAGACACAGGTTTTACCGTATGATAACCTCTTTAGATACGTTTTTAGTCAGTAAGAGCTCAAGTGACTCACAGTTAGTGGCAGAAAAGAGGCACAAAGAGAAAGAACCCCAGAAGTGCAGTTACCCGACGTTATTATGAAAGGGGACTCCCCTTCCAAACAATAACACCACCACCTCCTCCTCCTCACCACCTTCCACTCAAGCCATCAACTCTCCTTACTACAGGTAAAGTGAAGTTCAATGTTCATTTATTACATTTATTTCATATATTTATTCATTTATTTATTGTGGTTCTTGTTTATTTGTTTTATTTAATTTATGTAATTACTGTAAACTTCGTGTAAAAAATGCTTTATAATGAGACATTTCTTGTGTCTGGAACCAATTAATGTCATTTACATTAATTCGTATGGGGAAAATTAATTCGGTGTTCGAACAAATCGGTGTTCGAATAGCCTTCTGTAACGAATTAAGTTCGATATCCGGGGTACCACTGTATTCTGATTCTGAAGTGGTATCTGGACCTGTCAATGCCCCTCTATGTGCTGGTTAAGCTGGGTCGAACATCTCCACATTCATTAAATATAAAAAATGCTTTACAAGTTGGCATTTACTTACATTGGTTTTGTTTTTACAATTGTGTCAAACATTAACCAGATAAAATAAAAGCCAGAGCACTTCCGTGGAGAACGTATCCATAATCATACATATGACATTTACGCTCTGGGTATGCGTTGAAGTCGTTCCGTATATTCAATTATCATATCAAAATAATAAAAAATTGTATCAATGAGACCATAACCTATATTAACACTAATAGTTAGCAATGATTTGTAAGCAGAAAATCGTGCAATTTGTTTACTTTTAACAATGTAAATGTGTAAAATTATTGTTCTTTTCGCAGCACGCAGTGTAACCTCTACTGTTTAATAAATGCTGGCGCTAAAGCGCAAAAACTGAGTTTGATTTAAACTTGGTCGACCATTTAATGATGTTATACATTTCTGTCTTGGGTTTAATGGATGCGGTCCGTCAGAGACAGACCTACTAGACAAATAATAAAAAGCTTATAACCAGTAGCGAGTGAGTGCCGCGCAGATCTTATGTAGGACTCACCACTACCTCTAAGCTATGGGACCGGGTTAAAGTCGTTCCTGATATCTTCTTGGTTGAAGGCCAAATCACTTTAAATGTAATTATTTCACATTGTCCCCACGGAAGTATTAAAGTCTTCTGAAATGTGAACTATGGGGACCAATAAAAGTAAATGTCCGATCATTTATTTAATACAATCTAGATTTTAATCTTTCGTGACTGCAGGAATCCATACTCTTTGGTTCTTTCGGTAAAGTCACGTAGGTAGAAATTATTATTTCATACACATTACAAAATTAAAGTGGTGGAATATAACAATTATACTTGAAAAAACAGTATTAAATATAATTAATGCTAAGCTGTTGATATGGCACAGTGATTCGCATCCTGTACTTATATACACGTGGCATACAGGCACAGTACTTTACATACAGCAGAAGAAGCAGAAGTTAAGAGCTGTACACAACTGCATTTGCAAATGTGATTTGTAAATCCATAATCAACGATTTTGGGTTTAAATCGCGTTATTTATAAATGTGTCGTAACCCTCCACCACCCGACACGCCAATCAGTAAAAAAGTGTCACGTTGACAAAAGACAAATAGTTCACTGCTTTAGCCCACCGGTGTGTTGAAGCGTGAAACCACAACATTTATAAATAACGCGATCTAAACCCAAAAACGTTGATTATGAATAATATTGGTCGCGAAAGCCTACGTGTTAAAGTGATTTGTAAATGTCATCCTCACCTACGTAGAATCGATGTTAACGTGCAATTTTATTGAGGGGCTGTGTGGTGTCTTGGTATGGTCTGGAACTGTTTTTGCTGCCTTGCTCAAGCTTAGAAATTGGTGTAATTATGCAATTTGAACTTAAATACTGTTTATCTATTTTATGTATTCATGTTTCATGATTTTGTTACTTTTCCTGCACTTTGCGCTCCTGTCGGTGTTTTTCTATTGTTTGTTGTAGCTTTCTGGCGCGCCCCCACTGGACATCTGTGGGAAAGACAATCTCATCGGATTTCTCCAGGATAAATAAATATTCTGATTCTGAAGTGGTATCTGGACCTGTCAACAACCTCCCTACGTGCTTGGTAATTTAAACAAATAGCATTACAACTTGCCATTTACGTACATTGGTGTTGTGTTTACGATTATTTCAAAAATTGACCAAGTAAAATAAAATAGGGCGGAGCCAAGCCGCACCTCCCTTCTCGAACCCACCAGTGTTCCAGGAGCCTCCCTATGAGGTCTACCGTGATCCTTGCCCCAGTTCCTCTGCCCTGCCGGCACACACGTGTATATGCTCAACGGCATTTGCGCAACGTGTCCACCTGCAGTTGCAGCTGCTGTACAGCAGGTAGCGTTGTGTCACTACAGAAGTATTAAAATCTTATGAAACTATGATGACCAATAAAAATGCAATGAGCGCTTCCGCGACACGTCGTGTAGAGGGTACTCTTCTTTATTTTACGTACGGGCAAAGCACAGGCCAATGTTATCAGCTTCCTCTCCAAGTTCACACTTAGACATTACGTTCTACAGACTACACACACGGTTGATCACATGGCGGGTTCCGCCCGTCCGCTCCCGGTCTCGCCGCTGGCTGACGGTGGAACTCCGCAGGAGATCCGCCATGTGGCCGAACGACGGAGAAAGATGACGGCAAGCAGCAACACAGTCCGGACCCAAGACTCCACACACCGACCCCGAGTCCGCCTCCGCTTATATTGCCGCAGGCGCGGCTAGACTCCGCCTCCGGCCACGCCCTCTCGTGGAACTTTCCAGCCGGTTCTCAGAGTTTCTCAGCCGGCCCTGCCCTTCACCTTTGGCCTAGATACCTCTCCCTTTGGGGATTGGATAATGTTTATAATGGTGCCTGTGCCCGTGCTCCCCTTTTACAACCAGTAGATGTCACTATCTCATTACAAAAGTAAATGTTCGATCATTCATTTCATACACATTACAAAATGGAAGTGGTGGAATATAACAATTGTACATGAAATAACATTACTATATATAATTATTGCTAAGCTGTTGATATGGCACAGTGATTCGCATCCCGCACTTATATACACGTGGCATACAGGTACAGTATTTTACATACAGCAGAAGAAGCAGAAGTTTAGAGCTGTACACAACTGCATTTGCAAATTTGATTTGTAAATGTCATCCTCGTAAATACTGTTTATCTATTTAATGTATTCATGTTTAATGATTTTGTTACTTTTCCTGTACTTTGCGCTCCTATCGGTGTTTTTCTGTTATTTGTTGTAGCTTTCTGACCCCCCCCCCCCTACTGGACATCTGTGGGAAAGACAATCTCATCGGATTTCTCCAGGATAAATAAATATTCTGATTCTGAAGTGGTATCTTGGCCTGTCAATAACCTCCCGAGGTGCTTGGTTAATTGTCAAAAAATAGCTTCACTTACCATTTGCCATTTACTTACATTGGTTTTGTTTTTACGATTGTGTCAAACATTGACCAAGTAAAATAACAACGGGGGGTACTTCCGTGGAGAAGGTATCCATAGTCATCTGGGTGACATTTTCGCTATGGGTATGCGTTGAAGTTCCGTATATTCAATTATCATTTCCAAATAATTTAAAATGGTATCAGTGAAATCAAAAACTATATTAACACTAACAGTAACCAATATTTTGTATGCATAAAACTGTGCAATTTATTTACTTTTGTTGCCGCAATCAGGACGTGAGTTAAAGACGAAGATTCTCGTGGACAAGAGGGGCATGTAGGGACGTTTATAATCATTTGGCTGCGATCAAAGTCAAACGTGATCAGCCACTTTGTTGAGCTTAACATTTGTGGCCAGGTCGCTTCTGAATAAGAGCGATACGGACAGTGGACCTTACTTGATAAAATAAAACTAGATGTCTTTAGAATAAAGAATGAGAGTGAATGGGGGCTGACAGGGGACGAACGAGGATGCAGTGGATGGTGGGGGGGGAGCCAAGGTGGCGAGATGTTAACTCCCTCGCCTGGTACACAGGAGCTCGTGGGTTCGAACCCGACTCTGACGCCTGCTCTGTATTTGGAGTTTGCGGTGTCTCTCCCCGTGGACGCGTGGTTCCTTCTCCGGGTCCTCCCGGTTTTCCTCCTCCACATGAGTATTGGCTGCTGTAAATGTCCACGTGACGATTCGCCACTTCGTTCGGTTCTCATTTGTGATGGCCAGGTCGCTTCTGAAAAAGAGCTCAGTAGGGCCTCACCTGGTAAAACAAAATTAGAATACAGAAGTTCTCATGGATTTGGAGTGGATGGGTGGGAGGGTGGGGGGTAAATGGAGCTGTGTGGTGGGGAGGCCACCATAGCGAGCGACACCCTCACAGAACAGAGCGGCGGTCGCGTGGCTTGAGAAGGGGATGGAAAGAGCGTGGGGTGGCGGTGGGGGGGACGAGCGGACACGGGAGGAGGGCTGTGACCCTGGGGGTGAGGGCACCCCTGTGGTCGGGTCTCCCCCCCCCTGCCGTGCACGCAATGAGAAGAGTCACGCGATGCGTGCGCGCGACACGCGAGCTCCTGCGTGACACGTGGTGATGGGTGGGATGGATGGAGAAGTGGTGGTGGGGGAGGGGTTAGCGGTGGCCCAGTGGTGAGCGCACTCTACGCGCCTACAAGCCCGGCTGTTCCAAGTTCTATTCGTATCACGGATACCATCAGTGCCGCGTGATGTTTGATGAACTGGGTCAGAGCCGGCCTGCTCCCGTTCGATCAACCCGCACTGACCGGCCGTGGTGAAGTATGGCCTCGCAATCCCATTTCGTCGTGCGCAGGGAGCTTCATCCACCAAAGGATTGAAAAAGGGGATGTAAATAGTCTGAGTGTGGTGTCTCTGTGTATGTGTACGGTACATATATTGGTGTGTTTATGTGTGTATTGTGTACTTACAAAAACAAAGTTAATGTGATGTAATGTGCAGTGTTCGTGTACACGGCATTTGTGATGTACAGCACGCGTGATGCACTGTACCGTGTTATGTACACCACATACACGTGCCGTGCAGGGTGTGCACACACATAGGGTGCACACACACACATACTGTGTGTGCAGTCAGGGCGTGTGCGACTTTGTTTATGTAAATGTTGCCGTGGTGGAGCGGCGTCACGGGGCTATGAACTCGGCGACCAACAGCAGTGGCGATTATCTGAACCAATCCTAGGTCGGCTCGGCCTTAAATGAGTGCGGTGTGTACACATTGGCACTGGGGAGACAAAGGCGGCTGGGCGAGGTTTTGTTTCCGTGCCACACCACCCCATCGTGTGTCGTACCGACCTTCATCGGTGCTCGCTAACAGCACTTGCCCGGAGTCTGTAAAGGCTACACCGGGGGATTTGTCTTTGTCCGTCACCGTGTCAGCGCGCGTCTGTCAACGTGAGCGCACGTGGCTCTGCCTTTGTCTCTCAGCAGGGAGCGGTGGCGGAATGGTTAGCGCGCCGCGCCGCGACAGCGGCGAATCGACTTCGTTTCCAGCTCACGACCAATAGCAGTGGCGAATATTTGAACCGGTTCTGGGCCTCTCCTAGGTCGACTCGGCCTCAAATGAGTACCCGGTGCGGTGTGTAGTAAACATCGCCACTCGGGAGACAAAGGCGGCCGGGCTTGGTGCTGGTCACCCACTCCCTCGTGTGCCTCAGAGGTGCTCGCTAACAGCACTTGCCCCAGAGTCTATTGAAGGCTACACGGGGGATCCTGGTCTCTGTGCTTCAGCGTGTTTGTTGCGTGCCGGTGTGAACTCGCGTGCGTGTTGTGTGTTGACTGAACCACGCGCTCACGCACGCGACTCGCACGCACCCTCGGTCCCTCACGCACTCGACCCGCTCACGAAAACTCTCTCGCTCTCACGCACTCGCAACCACCACAACGCGCACAATTATCACGCACGCACACACGCACTCGCACGCTATCTCACTCACACACACGCACTCTCTCGCACGCGCTCGCACGCTCACACTCACGCACTCACTCACTCACACGCACTCTCTCGCACTCTCTCGCACGCTCATACTCACGCACTCTCTCGCACACTCACTCACACGCACTCTCTCGCACGCTCACACACACACTCACGCGCACACTCACTCACACGCACTCTCTCGCACGCTCACACACACACACTCACGCTATCTCTCGCACACTCACTCACACGCACTCTCTCGCACGCTCACACTCACGCTATCTCTCGCACACTCACTCACAAGCACGCTCACACACACACTCACGCTATCTCTCGCACACTCACTCACACGCTATCTCTCGCACGCTCACACGCACTCACTCATACGCTCGCAAGCACTCACTCACACGCACTCTCTCGCACGCTATGTCTCGCACACACAGCCCGTTCTCTCACGCACTCAGCCCTCTCATGCACACAGCTGCTCGCGCACTCACACCGATCTCGCACCGTCTCTCACCCTCAGCCCGCTCCTCACGCGCCACTCAGAAGATCTCACAGCCGCCGTTCTCCACCAAAGTGGCTGTGACGTCACCACGGCGCTTGTGCCAGGCTACGTGCACCGAGGCCCCGTGAAGTGTGGTCGGCTCGCTGCGGACAGGCTCACGCGACAGACCCAGGTGTCATGGGCTGAGATGGCTGGCCGACCCACAACAGCTGTGCTCCCTACGGTGCCAGTTTGCTGCGTTTTAACCGCCCGGTGCTCTGCTCGTTGTTGTGAGCGTCGCTCCTCCGCCCTCCACTGTTTCTGGAGAGCCACTGCCTCAAACTACCCAGCAGCAGCAGCGTCCTTCGTGAGCCTCCTCCAGAGGCCGATCTTGACCCCGCTGGAACCAGTCATCAGCAAATTCGATCATGTGCTGAACTTTTTTCGCACCGTACGTAGCCAACCGGCCAAAAAGTAGCTGCTTGGTCATACGGTGGCTGAGCATGCGGGCGACATGACGTAGCCAACGTCGCCTCAGCTGCCGGATGAGCTCACTGATGACGGGACCGTGTCCAGATCTTTCAAGGATAGCTGAGCTCCTCACACAATCCAGCCTGGTTAAACCCAGCTGATGAAAAGACAAAGCCCCTCGCGCACTGCTCACCCTCAAGCACCGCTCACCGCCACGGACCGCTCACTCTCACGCACCCCTCACCAATCACCGCTCACCCACAGGCACCCCTCACCTTCACGCACCGCTCACCATCACTCACCCTCACTCACGCACCACTCACCTCCACCACGCACCACTCAAAGTACAACCCGAAAACAAAATTGGGAAGAGCTAATACAGCACCAATCGCCATAACCTAAAAAAACTCGACGCAACTAGTAAAAACATTTTTTCACGAAAAGAGGAAAAAAAACCTGACGCACAATGCACGCGTGTATATATTTCGCAAAAAACCTTTTGCCTTTTTATTTCAAACGCCTCGTAAACGATCGTGTGGTCCACACGGCAGGGGAACCACCGCCACCATCTTGGTGGCCAAAGGGAGTGACCACCAAGATGGCCGCCGGCGACGGCGCCAACTCCGCCGCCAAAATTAAAACCATAACTGTACCTGAAGTTTGTGGAATATTAATGTTAGCAACGAACATATTCATGTGAGCAAGAGCGGTTTCGAAACAACAGATTTTGAACTGTGGGTAAATAGTTTAAATAAGTAAACGTGGTTGCCGGGTGGTGTTTAAATGCGTGTAAGTGGCGATGGTTTTTTTTGAGACCGGGCCACCGCCCGCTTGGATAAGGCTCGCCGTGAAGTCAATACCTGGACTCCGTTTCGTCTATAATCCAGGGAAGAAGGAAACTCATCGGTTTCACAAGGCCGATCCTATCAATCAACTTTAATGTATTAACTTTCTCTTATGAAGAAAAAAAAGTTGCCGTGTGATTAAATTAAAACATGTTAAATGATGGACAGACTTAAGCCTGTTCCTGGCCATGGAAATGTGAAATTGCCACCAGTGGCTCAGAAGGGGTGAGAATGCCTCACCTCCGACGCTTTAAAAATGGGGAGAAACTTTTTAAACTTTAACTTTTTTACTTGACCCAACGACTTTTAAACTTGCAAAACACGCTTATTCGTGACGCCGATAACAACTCTGCGGATCATAAACACAGCCGACAGTCGAAGTATAACAAAATAAACTCCCATGCCTCTCGTCGTTTGCGATGTGCGGCGTTCGACGCGGTCTAAACCGGGCAAACTCCAGAGGCAAGGTTGGTGGATTGCGATGGGATAGTGTTATATTGTGTGCATCAGGTGCCCACCGCAAAACGCCCGCCTATTCTGTCATCGGCGGATGCAACAGTCGAGCAGGTTGCGTCCAAGGATATTGCCCAACCCCCACCCCTGTTAAGTGGTGAGAGGTGCAGAGGGCCCTGCAATAACTCGCTTCACGCCACTGCTGGTAGAGCAGCCTCCATGAGAGGGAGCCCTTCCAGACGATATATTGGCCTATATTTTTGGCCTACTCATCCACGCCGGCGAGACAGACGTCGTGTAAGAGGTGGGGGATAACCCACACGCTGATCGACAAACTGGGTAGTTACCCATCTATACCGAGGCGGGTCCGTTAAAACAAGCTGCGCCGTCATTTTAACTGGATTGCAGTGCGCGGGGCGTGAACCGTTACACCAAGGACACATCCCGAAGCCAATTCGGGGCCCTCTTCCAAAAATAAGCCTCGAGAGACTGAGCGAGGCTGCTTAGGATCAACGGAGGGCGCGACTCAAGCGTGCCCTGCAGCAGCAGCCAGCAGGGTCTACACGGTGGGCAAGTGTTGTTCTATGCCGCCACATCAATGACTTCACCAACCCGGCACCGCCAAGCCTGATTACAGTCAAATCACCACCCCCGCGAGCTGCAAGGCGTGGGTGGAGAGGCCCTCATCCAGCAGTGGATTTACAACATGGCTATACATGTGGATAAAATCAAGTAATTTCAAGCAAGTTTGGTTGGTCAGTGCACTCGACTCCCAACCTCAAAAGTTCTCATTTCAAATCCTAACCGAGAATCGGCTCAGCCCACCAGCACCACCATGCTCCTGGGTCGGTAAAATACGTACCATTTTGAGGTAACTCAACAGTCGTTTCCCTATGCACAAAATGCCCCCCCCCTCTCCCCACCCGCCATAGGAATGCAGCATTTCCAGCAATGTCGCAGGGGCACCAACAGAGAGAGGAGCAGAGACTTTCTTACTGCTCCGACGTTTCCACTGTACGACCGAGGCGTACCACGCCAGCAGGGCCCGGTTTCAAGGAGGCGCCAGGTTGTTTTTTCCACTGCATAAGCCGAACCGTGCCGCCGACACACGCAACGAACTGGGACTCGGACACGCGCGCAGGTGACGCGTGGCGATGGGGGTCACGAGCACCCGCCCCTGGCCCCTGCATGGCGCCCCGAGCCAGATTCGGTTGCCTTGCGAGGCCAGCGGTGGAGCCGTTTGGTTGTGGCTCAGCTCGGCAAATAGCCGGACAAACAAAAAAGCCACCGGTAGCACGAGGGGCCCCACGCTGGCGCAGTGTGGATGTAACAGTTGGAAGGGACTCTCTCTAAGCCTTTAGAATGTGAGCTTTGCCCGCTTATCCTAAAATAATAAACAGCAACATTGGCTCGTATGGAATAATATGGTGGTCAATGTCAGCTGTGAATAATACAAATGAGGTTTGCTTAAGGTATAAAAAAAACACATTAATACTTCATTTAACTTAAAAAAAACGCTGCCGGTCGAGTAACGGCAAGCGACGAACCTCGAGGGGGGTAAAGCGAGAAGACGCAGCTCAACACGCAGGGAACTCGCTCACTCGCTCAGGCACCACATACTGACGCGGCGAGCTCCGGGTTGTTCACGAGCAACCAGGAAGAACAATCGTGTGCGTGCATGGACTGCGCAACGTTCTGCGACGCGTTTATCCTCGCAGGTGGCGAGTCGGCAATGGTGACGACGACGATTAACGGGAGGGCCCCGCTTCAAGCGCGCAAGGAAACACCACAAGCAGCGTGCGCAAAATTAGTTGCAGGCTGCTAGGAGGGGCCACCTTGTAGGCAGCAGAAAGGGGAAAGTGCAGCGACATCCACTGTTGTACCGCGCTCAGCTCCTGCCGTCACCAACCTGCACACTGACCAGCGTGGTTGAGAGCACGTGCCAGCAAATAACACTCCGCATGCCCAACGTGGCGTTGGAAGAAAGCGTGCGAGGCCCTCATCCAGCAGTGGATCGACTTAAGACAGCTGTACATGCACTTGTGGTGACATCACTGCCGCCTGTGTAGCAGCAGTGGCTTTTTAATCCGTCACCGCGGCACCCCCTCAAAGTCGCTTTGAAAATGTTTTTTTTCTCCCGTCAATAACGATCTTTAAACTCGAGAGGGGACAACCCAGGACACTGCCGGGGCCAGTGGCTGAACAAGAGGTGGTTGCGTGGCTGCTCTCATGCGCGGTTCCGGGTTTCGTACCGCGTGACGTTCGGCGCGACGTCCGACGGTCCGCACCACGCGCCCCGGGAGCTCGCTTCAGGAACGATGGTTCCGAGACCTGACGAGCCGTCAGGGGGAACCGGTTCCTGAAGAAGCTCCCGGAGAGCACCGTGGAGTGAAACGGCGGGGGACGCGGTGCCGAACGACGAGCGTTGGGAGTGCCGTACGGTGGCACAACCGCAACACGTTGAGGAAATGGAAGCTCTCGAAACCCACGATCCACCGTCGAGATGGATGCCACAAAAAAGCCGTCGCTCGTTCTACCTTCGTGGTGAGCGCCAACGTCGTATTATTATTTTCATCACGAGCAACTGCCACTTCCTCCAAGAACAATCAACAAACACCAGTGGGCTCCCCCCGACGCGGTCTTGGGGGGGGGGCGTGCCTAACCGCGCTGTCGCTCGGCGTGACGTCCGGACGTTTCGCCCCACGTGCCAGCACGTGGGGCGAAACGTCGAACATCGTGCCGAGACAAAACTACACGCTAACGGCGCGGTCCGAGAACGCATCGGAGAGCCGCGCGGCAGCACGATGACGACAGCACTTATGCAGTGAAGCCCATCGCTCCTCACTGGCCGTCTTCTCAACGTATCTAAACCCACCGTGCCGCGTAAATATTTGCCTTACTTTGAGGGTGGATTATAAAAAAATATTTTACAAATTTTCGTGGATGTCCGATCAATTTGAATGAGAAACCCAGTGACCTGATGTATGATGAGGTGTGGATGAAGAGGGGTGATACAGACTTCATAGGCCTGCATGCGCATCTTTAAGCTTAATCATCATCTCGTTTCCTTCTCTCTCAATAGAAATTGTGCGAACCGATTGGCAGCTAAGCAAAGGAAGGAATTCGAGGGGAACGTCAACCGGGGAGATGGATGAAATAAGATCATGCTCAGTGGATTATCAAATCTCAGGATCGTGAGAGGAGGTGGTGGTGGTGGCAGCTCAGGAAGGCTTTCGTCCAGCAATGGATTGACCAGAGGTGACGATGATTACTGGACTTTAAAATAACGCATTTGATACTTTCACAAATACAGCTTCATGAATGGTATATCATCTTGTTTTAGTATCATACACTTGTTAAACGAACCTTACTCTACTAGTGATTTTTAACGTTGGACTTTTTATCAAATAATGTTCTTCCGCCTGTGACGCGAGGAGAGTCGTGGTACCACGAGATGAAGAGATGCCCCCCCCACTCCCCCCACACACAATCAGCTGATTCGCATTGTACCAGGGAACAGGCCCTGCAGATGACATCCCATGGGCAAAGAGGATAAACTGGTATCACCCAAAGTAGGCCATAAACCAATGCAGTACCCCATTTATAAGTGCGAATTACTCAAAAACACCACCCATTTCCCAGTGGTTCTCACACAATGCACTGTTGGAAACCGAAAAATGACACTAACCTCAGGTGGTAGCGACGAGTGGGATATCTCGCCTGGGGCTCAAGGGACTCAGACCCCCCCCTCCAACACCAATAGCGGCGTTCTTCTTCCCATCAGGCCTCTCTCACCAACGTTAGACGGTCGCTTGTTCACAATCCCTAACCGGTGGTCCCCCCCCCCCCTTCACGTGTCGGTTATCCGATGTTCAATTTGTAAAGTCGGCGCTCGCAGCCGTTAGGTTCCATTGCACAGTCAAGCGACCGGTGAGCGTGCCGAGGCCGTCCACTCGCTACACTTGACAGGGCACCGTTTTTAAATCGTCGTGGGAGTTTTTAGTCAAGGTTTCCGCAGCCTTGATTACAATCCAGTCATTCACCCGGTCTCCATCCACCACAAAGGTCAAGCGCAAACCTTAACGCGGCTGGTGGTTCTCAGCCAATAACGAGGATCCATAATTGATTTCTGTACTTAGGCCGGCCACACAAACGATCCGATCGAAATTTGTGTTAAGATCCCTTCACCACCGGATGGGGCCAAAAAAAGATGGCTCGGTCAGATCGTTATGTGGCCTCGCCCAAGATATCAAATGAATCGCAAAACAACGTCCATCTGCCTTCGTGACCGGCGCACCCGCGTACATAAGAGTTTGAGCGTGCGTGCGCAAGCATTGCTTATGCCGTCGATGGAAACCGGGTGGAAGGTGGGCAGGCGACTTGAGCAACCAAGTGGTTATGAAGTCACTCGCAGTCACAGCCGGACATGGTAAGAATACGAGTCGCAAGCACGGGCAGCGGAAACCTAGACGCAAAAAACCCACCATCTCAGCAATGCTGAGTGCTGTGACAAAATCAGCCCTCGCTCCACCAAGGTGACAACTTCAAAATCACTTCCTTGCTTCTGCCAGATCCCAGAGCTGACGCATAGTCGACACCCAACCTCCAAGTTCCGACACGGGCCTTTACGAACAGGCCGAGCCAGCCAGGCTGACCTCATATATAGGTGGCTGTATATTAATAATGCTGCAACAGTCTGTGTCACAACTTTAAAAATATAAACAGATTTCCCTGCTTGGTTACCAAGCGCGAATTCGCCGCTTAAAATCAACGCCACCGCGAGCCGTGCAACGCGCGCAACCGTTTCGACGGCATTGGCATCAGCGCCTCACGGCGGGCAGGAAGCGTGAGTGTGGGTTGCCCGCCGTGTCAGAGGCCGGGAGGTCAATGTATCCCCCCCCCACCACCACCTTCCCCCCGCCCCCACCTCTTCCCCCTCCGCCGCCCCCCGCCCAAGTGGGGGCATCGCTAATTGTAATCCACGCACAAGCAAGGGCTTGGGTGCCTGAACCGTTTGTGAGCTCAATCCAGATGATGGGCCCAGAGAAATTTTCAAGTTAACGCCAGCAAAGTGGAAAACGTGTGTGTAAAAGGGGGTGTGTGTCTGTCTGTGTGTGTTCGTGTGGTGTGTGCGACTAACATCAGTTGCCCCAACAGTCTGAAAAGGCTATGTTTGTTTGACTTGTGTGTGTGCAGGGTGCGTGCATGTGATGTGTATTATGTATGTGCACGTGTTTGTACTTGAACGTGTTGTGTGGTGAATATAGTGAGTGTACATGTGCTTCTATTAAACAAAACATAATATTGTTTTACCACCAGGTAAAGCTCAGAGCTATACAGCTCTTTTTCAGAAGCGACCTGGCCACAAATGACAGCTCAACGAAGTGGCTTACCATGTGGAAATTTACAGCAGCCAAATACTCTAAACGCGTGATGTTGATTCTAAATGTGGAGGAAAAAACCAGAGGACCCGCAGAAAAATCCACGCGACCACGGGGAGAGAGACATGCAAACTCCAAATATACAGCAGCAGGCATTGTCAGGGTCGGGATAGAACCCACAACCTCCTGCGTACTAGGCGAGGGAGATAACATCTTGTCACCACGGCTTCTGTATTAGTGTGCATGTAAATACATACGAGTTTAGATCTGTGTGTGTGCGTGTAAGAACGTATACACGAGTGTATATACGAGCACATGCGTGTGCGCGTACATTCATATGTGTGTACGATTACGTCTGTGGGTGTTTGGACATGAGTGAGTGCGTGTGTGTGCGTGCGTGTGTGCACGTGCATACATGCGCGTACACAAGTGTATGCGTTTAACATGTGCTTACAACTGTGCGTGCATGTGCGCGTGTGCATGCATCTGTCAGTCACGCCCAACCCCGCTGGCATTCATTTCGACAGCCAAACGAAAATATATATAACAAATAACGCTAAATTATTACCGTTTGATAATTGCGATCGTACAAAACAAATGCGAGAAAACCGTAGGGAAAAATCTCTTTCGGCCAATGCGTAACCCCCTTTCAGTTTTGGACATTTATATAAAAACAAAATAACTGCAAACTCCAGCAGCGGCGGTCCAGTGAAGTCACAAGTCCCCATCAGAGTTTAGTATTTTTTCCACGTCGTGCAACCGAGACAATGGCGATGTCTCCCAACTGCTGTGGTGCCAATGAGTGCCAAAACTCCCGCGATCACTCTGAGACAGCAGTGGCGGCAGCTTCCGAGGGTAAGGAGAATTCCAACGCTGGTGAAACCCTGCTGTTGCGGTAATACCTAGCCCGCGGCCGGCAGTCCACAGCTCCTGCTGATAGCTACGAATCCCATCAACGGGGATCTTCCTAAGCGATGACTGCAAACAGGGGGTGAGGATCAGCAACAAATCCTTCCAAGAGACGTCAAAGGCTCCCAAACACTGACGACGGTGGTCAAGCGATGACTCCCACTGATGGCGAACCCCAGCATTGCTGTCGTCTTCCTCGAGCAGCGGGGCTTGGCGGCCCCAACTTGCGGCAATGTGCTCCAACCGCAGCCGACGACTCCCAATTGTAACGAGGACTCCTCTTCCGAGCACGTGGCAATGACTGTCCAGGCTCTTGCTCACCCAGTCTCCCGCTGGACAGTTGTCTAACTAGCCCAGGTCGCCCACTAGCCCCGGTTTCCCATTCACTTGGGTGTCCCGGCGAGTCAGTCGCCCCCCACTTTCTTGCCCACCTGCTCGCCACAGTTGCCCACTTCACCCGGTCACCCGTGAGCTGGGTCGCCAAATAGCCTGGTCATTCACAAGCCTGGTCCACCCACTTGGCCCGGTCACCCACTTAGTCTGGTCACCCCGGGGATAGACTGCTCATATCTGCACCACGTCCTCCAGCACTCGGTAGCAGATGAGGAAGTATGGGTAGCACTGGTCATTGTCGAAGACGACGTAGATTTGTGGGTCGGCCAGGTTGTCTACGCAGGAGTCGAACAGGTCGGAGGTCAGGTCGCACGGGTTGATTGGAGGCGGCCTGAAGGTGGTGGGGTCAAGGATCGCAAAGGTTAGGGGTTAAAGTCAGACATTAATACAAGTCGGATAGACAACAGAAATGCAGTCAGACAACCAGATATGCAGACAATGATAAGTACAAATGCAAACAATATGGAGCCACACAGATACACAGACACACAAGTACATAAATCAGTACACAACCAGATACAACACGACGTGTCTATGGCACATAGACACCATTGTAAGAACACACACACGCAGTGACACTGCAACAGTAACACACATCCATACGCACAAATCCACCCATCCACACAGTGACACACAGCACCACAGTGACACAAAAATACAAAGATCCCACGTATAGCCTTTAACAGACTATTGGGGCAAGTGCTCTTAGTGGGCACCTATGAAGGCCGGCACGGCACACGAGAGAGTGGGTGGTCAGCACCACGCCCGGCCGCCTTTGTCTACCCAGTGGTGATGTTTACACACCGTGCCGGGAACTCATTTGAGGCTGTGTCAACCTAGCGGATGCCCAGAACCGGTTCAGATAATCGTCACTGGTGTTGGCCCCGAGCGGGAATCGAACTCAGGATGCCGGGTTTAGCACTGCAGCACGCCAACTGCTACACTACTGCTCCCCAAACAGTGACACACACACCAACCATCACAACCCACACAGTGTCACACATAACCACGTACCAACAGAGCCAGACACAGTGAAACAACCACCCACCCACACAATGACACTCAACCCACCCAACCCACCCAAATCACCCAATCACCCACTAATCCACCCTACCCACCCACCAATCCACAAATCAACCCACCCACCAACCCACCCACAAACCAACCAACCAGCCCGCCAACCCACCCATCCGTCAACCGGCTCTCACCTGCGAAGCGTTGGCCTGCCTTGCGCGTGCCTGCCGACCAGCACCTTGGAGAGGAACATCCAGCGGAGGCCGCGCTCCCCCGAGGGCCGTGCGTAGCCGTGCGAGTAGACGGCGCGGCGCGCGAAGTAGCAGCCCTGCCCGTAGGCCGTGGCGTGCTTCCCCGATACGCGAGGGTCAAAGTTGTGCTTGCAGATGGCGGCGCTCGCCTCGGCCGACGTGCCGTGGAACAGGTGGCGCTCTGTGGTGCGGCACAGCGGCTCCGGCAGCCGGCGGCACATGTGCTCTTTCTTCCTGGTGGCGCCAAGACAGTTGACAGGCGAGAAAGAGAGACAGAGAGTTGTAGACGAGTGGTTATATCACTGCTCGTGGGTTTTGGATGTGGCTTTGGTCAAAGCGCTCCATCTCGCAATCACGGTCAACCCAGTGGCATCAAGACAGAGAGAGAGAAAGAGATCGACTTAAAGAGATACAAGAGAGAGGTGGTGTGAGAGACAGTCGGGAGTGGTTGACCGAGCGGTTGGTTGTACGAGTGGACGTGCGAGCGGTTGGTTGTATGAGTGGACGTGTGAGCGGTTGGTTGTATGAGTGGACGTGTGAGCGGTTGACCGAGTGAACTCTCTCTGTCTCACTATCTTCCTCCGTGTGTCGCGAGGCCCCCTCACCTGCAGTACTTCTCCCAGAGGAAGGGGTTCTGTACGCGGTGGATGGACACGATGGATGCCTTCGTCTCGGGCACCGTCTTGTGGAAGAGCGAGTAGACGGTACGGAAGGCATGCTCGCTCGCCGACATCTCCACCTGCACAAAGTCGGCGCTCGGCTCCATTGGCACCCACGTGGCCGGCAGCAGCGGCGCCGATGACGAAGACGACAACGAGGAGGATGAGGAGGACAAGGAGGAGGAGGAGGATTGCGATGGAGTCACCAGCATGGGGTTCGCCAACTCTGCCGGGTCGGCCAATGTCCTGCGGAGGAGCGGAAGGGTCGAAAGGGTGGTAGCACGGTCGGTTACAACATCTCTCTCTCCGCTCTGCTGTCTCCCACGCTGGGGTCGGCTCATAAGTCGGGGGTTGCAGGTTCGAGTCCCCGTTAAGGGTGCGACAGCACGATTAAAACCGCGGTGTCTACAGAGTGAGTTACCACCCTTGTGGTAAAGTCAAAAGTGGTTAAATTTAGACTTTAAGCTTTCGTGACTGCAGGAATTTTAACTTTCGTGACTGCAGGAATTCATATTCTTGGTTCTTTCGGTAAAGTCACGTAGATAGAAAACTTTGCAAGCCGACTGGCTATCAACAAAGAGTCATTCACGAAGCCATCCATATATACAGACACAAACACAATTTCAACCGAGACGATGGTTAAAAACTCAAGAATCATTGGAAAGATGCATCAACCACTTTGGGTCATGATATTAATTTGTGTTTCCTTGTCAAACTCTCCTGTCAGCAGTCCCTCTCGCAGCAGGTGCGTCACCATTCCTCCTCCTCCTCCCCCATTGTCTGATGGGTGTACCGAGGTGAAATCCTCCCTCCTCCCATCTCTACCCCTCTCTCCTCCCCCCCACGTCTGCCCCACCCCTCTCTCTCACCCTGTCTCTCCCCCTGTCTCCCGCGCAGCCCTTTCCCCCGCCCACTCACTCTGGAGCCCTTATAAGCAGCTACATCTGGAGGTTTTCTCTCTTTTCTTTCCACCTGAAGAAGACCGCTTGTGTTGCAATCGAAACGTCGTGGGTTTTTTGCTTTTAATTTAGATTTTTGTTTTCTATCTACGTGACTTCACCGAAAGAACCAAGAATATAAAAAGTGGGTGGTCTACAATAATAAAGACTTGCCCCTACCATAAGAATGTGGAAATTCCACCACTGGCTCAGGGCTGTAAACTGGGGATGAACAGTCTTATTCAATACTAATTAGAGCAGGAAATAGTTGTGAGTATACTCCGATTAGCACGGTTGCCTACGTAAGGTACGAAAGAAGTTACACGTACAAAACATAGGTTCGATGTTTGTCTATGGGTCTCCGTGTAAGTCAATGGGACTCTATGCTCGTCTATATGTATCAGTGGCATAGTCATTTGCATGGCCCCCTTCGGTGTAGTTGCATCACCTGCACACTCGATAGCTACCCCATTGCATGTCTCTCTGCACAACACGTGGGTGTGTGTGTGTACCGGATCTGGCCACATTCCCATCAGCGAGTTCCTCTGGCGGGCAAGGCTGGGTTGGCTGGGTCATGTAGCCCGCATGCCCAGCCACTGCATGCCCAAGCAGCTTCTGTTTGGCCGCATAGGGGGGGCTAAACGGGCACGATATGGGTTGGAGAAGAGATGGAGCTGATGCGGTACGGGAGGATGTGGAGCTGAGTGGACTTTCCTACTCGTATCAAAGGTGTCAAGATCGGCCTCGATGGAGGAGGCTTGTGAAGAACGCTACTGGGCAGTTGGAGGCGGTCCCCCTCAAGCAACAACAGAGGGTAGAGGAGCAATGCTCACAAGAAAAAGCGGAGCGCCGGGCGCTAAAATGCAGAAAGTTGACACAGCAGGGTGTACCAGCTGGTGCATCTACCAGTCATCTCAGTCAGCCAACCCATGGCATCTGGGTCTGTCCCGAGACCTCCTGTCAGCGAGCCTTCGACACTTCACGTGGCCTCAAAGTGCACCTGGCCTGGCAGAGGCATCGTGGTGACGTCACCGTCACAGGTGTGTGTACGCGAGTGTGTGTGTACGTGTGTGTATGTGTGTGTACGAGTGTGTACGTGTGAGTACGCGAGTGTGTGTGTACGTGTGTGTTCAAAATGTGGGGAGTGGTAATGTAGCAGTTAGCACACTGCGTTATGAACCTGCCGACCAGCGTTTGATTCCTGCTCCCAGCCAACATCTGTGGCGAATACCTGAACCAGTGCCGGGCCTACCCTAGGTCAACTCGGCGAGTACCTGGTGTGGTGAGTAATGGCACCGGAGAGACAGCCAGGCGCGGTGCCAGCAGCACCACTGCCTCGTGCACCGTTATCGGCCTCCACAGGCGCTCGCTAACAATGGCACACTCGTCCCAACAGTCTGCTAAAGGCTACATGGGAGGGGGGGGGGATCTTTTTCCATGGTGGGGCATCGTTCACCTGAGCAGAGGCAGCAGCAGCACGGGCGAGCGGTAGAGCGGGCGCCGCGCCACACGCTGCTGCGTCCCCAAGGCCAGGTCGTGCTGCACGGAGCTCGCCAGGTCCACGACCACCCCGCCACCACCAACACAACCGCCACCACCAGCACCACCGCCAGCACCAAGAGCCACACCAGCAACTGCACCGCTCTGCTCGCGCCGGGCGGGTACCACCACCTCCCGCTGCCCCGCACGCCAAGCTGCCTCCAACTGCAGAGCCAGTGGCTATGGTGGGGGGTGGGTCATGGGAGGGGGTCATAGGGTCACGGTCACGGGGTGCGGAAGGCAACAAGGGCAATGATAATGAGATGGGTGAGTGAACGAGTGGGTAGATAAGTGAAAGAATGAATGAGTGAGTGAATGATCGGGTAGATAAGCGAAGAAGCAAACAGAGGCAGAGGAGACAGGAGGGGGCAGAAATAGGCCGGAGAAGACAGCAGAAGAAGCAGAAGAAGCAGGAGGTTGCAGGGGCCAATAGGGGTCCAATAGGGGCCAGCAGGGCCCAACAGGGGCCAGCAGGGCCCAACAAGGGCCAGCAGGGACCAGCAGGGACCAGCAGGGACCAGCAGGGACCAGCAGGGACCAGCAGTGGACAGGAAGGGCAGTGCCCACCTCATCGTACTCCTTCCAGCACAGCTGGTCCTTCCAGTAGATCTTCCACAGGGTACAGAACTCGGGGTTCGCGCCTCCGGGCTCAGACACGGAGAGGCGGCGCAGGCGGTCATACCCGGAGTCGCGCACAAGCATCGTGTGCAGGTCCACCACCATGCGGCGCAGCCTGCACACCGTGGGGGGAGGCCAGTGGGTTAGTAAACAGATATGTGAATGGGTGAAAGAATAGCAGTGTGGTTGGGTGAGTGAATGAGGGAGTCAATGGGTCGGTGCATGTGTAGTACCGTCGAATACAGGTCGACACCCGGGGTTGAGGCACACTGAGGTTTATTACACCAAACGTTGTGACATACACACTTGAGGGGGTATTGGCCCCCTCACCCGTCTATCTGAGGACACACCTCCTAGCTAACCCTAGCCTGCCTCAGAGTCCTCCTCTCGTGGACTAGGGGAGGCTATCTTGGCCCGACACTGGTCAGTCGGGCCCGGTACTCAGAGTCCAGACCAGCACTGGCTCTGGCTCTGGCACCACGCCACTGGCTCGAGCCTGCGCGGTCCTGACAAGGACGGCGTACCAGGGGAAGACCAGGGCTCTATCTAGGACGTCTTCCGTCTTCTATTCTTAGCTAACCCAACTCTCCCCAGCCCCCCGATACATTCCCCTTTTATACATCCCCCTCCCTGAGGGGTGGGGCCCCGGGGGATCGTAGCGTCCGAAGCGCGGACGTCGTAGAGGGCACCTGCCCGTGCACTGACGTAGCCCCGCCCACTGTGCTAGTTTCCCGTAGGATCCCATACATATCAGCTCTACACATATTTCCTCCGTAAGACCCCTACACATGTGTAGGGGTGTTAGAGAGAGAGCCGTTATGCATGGCAGCTTATGGGAAACAAACACAGTGGGCGGGGCTACGTGAGTGCACGGGGGGGGTTGCTCTCAACGACGTCCGCACCAGGCAGCCCGGGGCCCCACCCCTCAGCGGGGGTGGAGTATAAAGGGGGATGTGTCAGAGGGCTCGGGGCAGAATGTTAAAGCTAAACCAGTGAAGACCGAAGATCGTCTAGCTAGAGCCCTGGACTCCCCTGGGACGCCGCCCTTGTCAGGGCCGCGCAGGACCGAGCCAACGGCGTGGTCCCGAGAACCAGAGCTAGTGCTCTGGGACTCCGGGTACCGTAGCCCGACTTACCAGTGTCGGGCCAGACAGCCTCCCCTAGCCCGTTAGTGGAGGACTAGGAGGTAGGTCAGAGATAGCTAGCAGTGTATTCCCAGCTAGCCGGGTGAGGGGGCCGATACCCCCTCTAGTATTGTATGTCCACAGTTGACTACTTGAACGGAATAAATACGTGTGCCTCACCAACGGTGTCCAAGAGTCATCAACGGTACTTCATCTGGTGTCAGAACAACTACGAACATGGACACGCGCCGGACAGTTCGAGCCGGAGTACCGCAGGTGGAGGACACCGCTGAAATTGTCGAGCCCGAGACGGCTCAAGAAGACATCGTGCAGCCGGGGCCGGACGCATTCTTACCGGGGCATCAGGATGAAGAGGAGCCGCCATCAGAAGGGCTGAGGCTGGCTCACGCGAGGCTGGCGGAGCGCCACACTCGAACACATCACGCGGCTGGGGGCTGGTGGACCACCACGGGGCGAGGAGAACCGACGTCCGATGCGCCTTCCCGCCATCTCAACGGATTCAAACTTTGAGTCTCCCGCCATCGCCGCAGCAGCTGCTGAGGGCGTGGCCGGCCTGAACCTCGCGTTCAACATCGCTCTCGCTGGGGCTGCCGCGTCACCGCCAGCGGAGGGAGCGTCATCACGGCTGCGACAGGCGATACCATCTGCCGTTCGCGCCGAATCGCAGCCGAGTTACGGGGACAGCAGCCTGCGAGCTTCCATGGCGACCGCTGCGCTGCACCAACGGCTGCCTCTGCTCAAAGAGTTTGTTGGCGCGGAGGGCGACTGGGGCGGCTTCCAGCGACGCTTCCTCGCCCACCAAGAAATGGCACGGTGGTCGGATGCTGAGGCTCTCTGCGCGCTGCCGGCGCTCCTCGACAGCGACGCACTCGCCGCCCTTACATCGGCGCCGAGGGAGAAGCGCTCCACGCTACAGATGGCGCTGCAGTTGCTGGCCGGGGTCTACGGACCTTCAGCGGAATGCAGGCAGCAGTTTTACGATCGCCAGCGGGGTGCAAAGCAGTCGCCCCTGGCGTACAGGACGAGTCTCCTGGCACTGGCGAAGACGGCCTTCCCTCGAATGGACGACGACGGCGTGGACGCCATGGTCACAGAAAAAATCCTCCTGCTGGCAGACGACCTGGACATCGCCGTCGTTGCACAGGAGGACACGGAGATGAGTTCCCTCCAGGCTGCGCGGCTCCTCCACGCCAACCTGCTGTCACAGCGTCGGAAAGCCAGCAGGGCAGCGGCCGGGCGTGCGGTGGCTGCAGCCACCCTCCCGGCGGAGGAGGTTTACGCCGTTGACCGTCGACGGCAGCAGGGGACGGGAGCACGGTCGGGCCGGGATGGGTCGAGCCGCTTCGACCGTCCGTCATCGCCGCCGGCGCTCCCGCGTTGCTTCAACTGCGGCGTCCGGGGCCATGTCGCCTCGGGGTGCCGCTCTCCTCGGCAGCGCGGGACGACGCCTCGACAGGACGCCGGCCCTCCTCCTCCCAAGCTCCATCAACATAATCCGGCGAGTCGCGGCACCCCTCATGTTTGGCCCAAGCACACACTCGTCACACACTCGCACACCGCAACGAACGGGGGGCCGACATTGCGCTGCGACGGGCCAACACGCACCACTATGGGGACTCAAATCGAACCCAGGCAGTGGTCCATGTTGGCCCATCGCGTTGTGGCCGCGTCGTCGGGGTCGTCGGCCGTGGTGGGACACATTGACGGGGTGGAGGTACGCATCCTGTTCGATACGGGGGCATCGGCGACCATCATTTCCGAACTCATTTACAATATTCTACCTGTCCAGAGCCGTCCTTTACTGCCGGTTAACGTCCCATTCTATGCTGCTAACAGGGGCTCTCTTGGCATCATTGGACAGATTCGAGCGCAAATTTGTATCGGGGATATCAAATTGTCGGGCCCGATTTTTGTTTCCTCCTCGCTGGCGGTTCCGTGCCTGCTGGGGACGGACTTCTTGGGCAAAATGCCGATTCGTATTTTAATAGACCAGGGATGCATTGAGCTCCCGTCGGGACGACGCATGGCGTTCCTGCCTTCCCCTACTGCGGCTCGGACGGCGTTCGTAACAGTACCAGCGTTCGTCGTTAAAACAGTTCGTGTGCCGCCGGGAGCTCAAATGTTGGTGCCTCTAAAACTTCGTCGGCCCTTCGCTGAGGGCATTGGGGACCAGGGAATTCTGCTGGGACCATCTAGGGCCGGGGTTAGTGGACCTTATTTGATTCCGGCCCAGACCGTCGTAAGAGGGGACGGGGACCCTTTCATCGCGGTCCTCAATATGGGGTCGCAGACAGTGGTAGTTCCTCAAGGGACGGTGCTTGCTCACGCGACGCCGGTGCCCTGCGAGGAACCTGTTGCGAATCACGTCGGCACTGCTCCCCGGCCGCACCCACATTCGGACAGTGATGGAGGAGGGCTCGATGCGCTTTGTGCGGGATCGACGGACCTGTCAAATTCAGAGCACCAACAGCTTAGAACGCTACTGCGGGAATTTTCCGACGTTTTCAGTCGGGACAAATACGATTTGGGTTGCACTCATCTGCTGCGTCACCATATTGACACGGGTGACAGCGCGCCAATACGCCAGAATCCGTTTCGGTTAAGTCCCGCCGAAAAGGACCATGTCAAATCGGCTATTGATGACATGTTAGCCGCCGACATCATTTCTCCTTCCACCAGCCCTTGGGGAGCGCCGATCGTCCTGGTTAAAAAGCAGGACGGCTCGTTGCGGTTTTGCGTTGATTTTCGGCGCC
Organism: Lampetra fluviatilis; assembly: GCF_964198595.1. Classification (NCBI taxonomy): domain Eukaryota; kingdom Metazoa; phylum Chordata; class Hyperoartia; order Petromyzontiformes; family Petromyzontidae; genus Lampetra; species Lampetra fluviatilis. Next base: position 11,780,998 of record NC_136310.1, read on the forward strand.
TTAACAAAATTTCGGTTGCCGACGCATACCCGCTCCCACGGATGGACGAATCGCTGGACGCCTTGGCGGGAGCGCGATTCTTCTCCACACTGGATTTACTTTCGGGATTCTGGCAGCTTCCTCTGGACGATGATTCAAAGCCTAAAACTGCTTTCCGTACACCGCACGGCCTGTTCCAATTCAACCGGTTGCCGATGGGCTTACACTCAGCGCCGGCAACTTTCCAGCGTTTGATGGAATTGGTTTTGGCTGGATTGCAATGGGAGTCGTGCCTGATTTATTTGGATGACGTTATCGTCTTTAGTAAAACTTTTGACGAACATCTCCAGAGGTTGCGGGCGGTTTTCCTAAAGATGCGGGCTGCTAATTTGAAATTCAAACCCCAAAAATGCCATTTGTTACGCGATTCGGTGCGTTATTTGGGGCACATCGTGGGGCGCTCAGGTATTGCTACCGATCCCGCCAAAACGCAGTGTGTCAGCTCCTGGCCGACTCCCACCTCGGTGGGAGAGGTCAGGAGTTTCATTGGCTTCGCGTCGTATTACCGACGGTTCGTCGCTGATTTTGCGACGATTGCCAAACCCCTACACGCTTTAACATCAAAAGGGGTTCGGTTCCACTGGGGTCAGGAGGAGGAGGCTGCTTTCTGCTCCCTTCGGGACGCCCTGGTAAAAGCTCCTCCCTTGATTTACCCCGATTTTTCGGAACCATTTTTGCTCGACACCGATGCGAGCAACACGGATATTGGGGGCGTGCTTTCCCAGGTGGTTGACGGCGTGGAACGGGTGGTTGCGTACGGCAGTCGGGTGTTGTCTCCAGCGGAGCAAAGATATTGTGTCACCCGTAGGGAACTGTTGGCAATTGTCTATTTCATCCAACAGTATCGCCCATATCTGTACGGTCGGCATTTCACCGTCCGCACAGATCATGCGGCATTGCAGTACGCCCTGCGAGTTCAACAGCCATCGGGACAATTGTCCCGATGGTTGGAGATCCTCCAGGATTTTGATTTCGAAACCACCTACCGTAAGGGCGTTCGCCACACCAACGCGGACGCTCTGTCGCGCATGCCAACCACCTCCGAATGTGCATGCCTCCTGGGGTCGGGACGTTGCAAACCAGCAGGGGACATGCCGGTTCCGGTCCTGGCGGCCGCCGCCGACGACGAAACATTGCTTCCAAATTCTATCGCACAACAGGGAAAAGATTCCCTGCTGGGTTTGCCTGTTAATGAATGGGGGCGCCTCCAGATGGAGGATACCTCCCTCCTCGCGTCGCGTCGTCGCGCCGGGGAGGCGGGGCGGGGGACGGGTGATGCCGACGCATGGGAAATGCACGCGGGGTTGCTGATGCATTGGGACGGGAAATCCCATCGACACCGGCTGGTGGTCCCTTCTGGGTTACGGGGTAGGGTGGTGTGGGCTGCTCATGAGCGCCTCCTCCACTTGGGTACCCAAAAGACCCTCGCCTTGCTCCAGCTTGATTTTTTTTGGCCAGGCATGACGAGGGATGTCGCAGATCTGTTGGCATCATGCCCTCGGTGTGCGCAGCGAAAACCACCAGCACGGGAGTCAAACCCGCCTTTGCAGTCTATCAGAGTCTCCAGAGTGAACGAACTTGTCGCGCTGGATATTCTGGGGCCATTTCCCGCCACCCCTAGGGGCAATAGATATTTGTTGACCGGGGTGGAATACTTTACGCGCTGGCCTATTGCCTGGCCCCTGGCCAACCAGTCGGCAGCAGCCATCGTGGAGGCCTTTGTCCAAGGTTACGTCATGGACAAAGGTGCTCCGGAGCGGCTGCTGACCGACCAGGGAAAATTTTTTTCCGGCAAACTCCTCCAACAGGTCTGTGAGCTCCTGGGAACGAAAAAAATTCGTACCTCTCCCTATCACCCGCAAACTGACGGGATGGTCGAGCGTCTGCATCGAACCATCACGTCTATGTTGTCACAGCAGGTTTCGGACTCACAGACCGATTGGGACTTGCAAATTCAAGGGGTCCTGGCAGCATACAGATTGGCCCCCCATGCTGCAACGGGATTTTCACCCTTCTTTCTCATGTATGGCCGCGAACCTGACCCACCTGTTCGGGCACAGCTGCAGATCCCCGCGCCGCTGGGAAAAACTAAATTGGCCGACCATGTTAAATTTAACCTTGCGAAATTGACTGAGGCACGGGATGCTGCCATGCTAAATTCCGACAGGCGTCAGAAAGCGAATGAGCGCCTCAGACTGGGTCGCGCGCACGTGCTACAGTGGAAGCCGGGGGACAGGGCATGGCTGCACTGTCCCCAGGTACCACTCGCGACCTCCTCAAAACTGGTGCGGCCGTGGCGGGGCCCCGTCGAGGTGGTCGAGGTTTTGCGGCCTCAGTGCGTTGGCATCAAATGGGGGAAGCGCCGGTGGTTTGTGCACCCCTCTAGGCTGAAACCCTTCGTTGCGGTGTGAGGCCCCACTCCACACATGCGTGGCCAAACATGTGGGGGGTCGGCCGACTCAAAGGGTCCGTCTCTGCTGCTCTCGCCTGACGTGTTGCCGGCTGTCCCGCCCCCAGGTGCACCAGGAATGACGGGCTCCCGCCCAACAACCCCTACGGGGGATGCCGAGGGTCTCGCGACATCAAGCGCAGACTCACTTCGAAATGGACAGCTGCCACCGGATGGTCCGCCATCCGGGGTTGCCCCGTGTGACGGGCCTGCGGCAAGGACGCGCGCAAGAATGCGCAGACTCTTGTGATGCACAAAAAGAAGAATTTTTATTTTATTTTTTATTTTCACGTGTATGGTTACTGTGCGCTGCGTCGGTGGTGTGCTCCTGGCACATTGTGTTGTGTTGTGTGTGTGTTGGGGGTTCCTTGCGATTTGTATATACGTTGCTTTTACGGAATTCGTATTTATTCGGGGGGGTGCGTCGGGTTGTTTTCCCTTCGGGGTTTTCTGGTTCTTGTTGTTGTTCTCTTCGCGTTATGTTGAAAAATAGTGAGGCACACGCGCGGTCAGGGGGTAAATGCGCTTTTATTGTCGTTTTTCTTGTATGTTGGCAGCCGGGACGGCTGCAAGCTATGCGGGGGGGGGTGATGTAGGGGTGTTAGAGAGAGAGCCGTTATGCATGGCAGCTTATGGGAAACAAACACAGTGGGCGGGGCACCGTGAGTGCACGGGGGGGGGTGCTCTCAACGACGTCCGCACCAGGCAGCCCGGGGCCCCACCCCTCAGCGGGGGTGGAGTATAAAGGGGGATGTGTCAGAGGGCTCGGGGCAGAATGTTAAAGCTAAACCAGTGAAGACCGAAGATCGTCTAGCTAGAGCCCTGGACTCCCCTGGGACGCCGCCCTTGTCAGGGCCGCGCAGGACCGAGCCAGCGGCGTGGTCCCGAGAACCAGAGCTAGTGCTCTGGGACTCCGGGTACCGTAGCCCGACTTACCAGTGTCGGGCCAGACAGCCTCCCCTAGCCCGTTAGTGGAGGACTAGGAGGTAGGTCAGAGATAGCTAGCAGTGTATTCCCAGCTAGCCGGGTGAGGGGGCCGATACCCCCTCTAGTATTGTATGTCCACAGTTGTGACTACTTGTACGGAATAAATACGTGTGCCTCACCAACGGTGTCCAAGAGTCATCAACGGTACTTCACATGCGTGGGTGAATTCCAGTGTGGATGCGTGAGTGGGTGGGTGAATGGGCGGGTTAATGGGCGAGTGGCTTCAAGTGTGGGGTTGCTGAATGGGTGACCCACTTCCATTGTGGATGAGTGAATGGGTGGGTGAATGGGGTGGGGTGAATTATTGAGTGAATGGCAGAGTAAATGGGCAAGTGGGCGCGAGTGTGGACACGTTGATGATCTTGCGGGTGGGTGGGTGATTACGTAGCCGACTCAAGGCCAAAGTTGCCGCATAAAGGAACCGAAGCCAGGTGGGGCTATTGAGACCAAGGGCAGCCCTTACAAGGGGAGGACATAAATCCATTGTGAGGTCGCGGCTCGGCTCAGGACTGGCTCTGGACTGGCCCTGGCTGGGGCGAGCCGGCTTCGAGCCACCACGCTTCACTTAAGCCGGCTACTGAGCACGGTCCGGGCCATGCTCAGGATTCCCACAAGCCCAAGCCCCGAGCAACAGCTGAGCCGCTCATTCATGCGATCTTTGGGAACCATCGAGTGGTTTGGGCCAGAGTCCAACCTGAGTGTTAAAAAGCCAAGCCAGAGCTGAGCGCCCGAGCCACGACTAAGAGGGTCACTCAAAGCGAACTTTGGAAGTCGCCAAGCGGCTTGGGCCAGAACAGAGCCTCGAATAACAACCACGAGAGAGCTTTCCTGGGAGGCCGCGGCATCTGCATTGACCGCAATGCAAGAATCCTGGCAGCAGGAAAAGAAGCGACGGGAGATGCACGGTAACGTCAACCGCACGGCAGCATCGCCGTCGGTTTTTTCCCCCCAAATTCTTGATGCGACAAAGTCGCCAACAAAAATGTGCCAAAAAAGTGCTGCGTGTTTACAAAACAAATCCCCCAAGGGAGGGGGTTTACCACAGAAAGACAAAGACGCCTCTGGCTCAAAACCCGTTGCACAACAACCAAAAACCCCACCACCCCCCCAGGTCAAAACCTGCAAACCGAGTTGTGAACTCGCGTTATGACGCATTCATTGCGGGTGGCCTTCAACCTGCCACTCGCTGCATTCCCGCGCCGTGCCGCCGCCGCAGTTGCCAAACGAGGTGTTGCAACTTTACATACAAACACGTGGCGGGAGGGGCGGTGTGGGGGACAAACGAGGCGCCCAGCCCGGCGTGAGGTTGCATTACCAATTGAAAGAATTTGAAGCTGTGGCCTCGTGACTCGTCAGGTGACTCACTACACTGCTCTGCAGAGATGTCAGGGTCCACCCAAGGTGAAATCGCAGCCTCAAAACAAACCTAAAACCTCACCAGGAGCCCACACAGCCTCGCCAGGAGCCTACAGCTGCAATGACTAAACTACACTTTTAATCTATTTGTTGTTTTACAAGGTAAGGCCCACTGAGCTATGCAGCACTTTCAGAAGCGACCGGGCCACAAATGTTAAGCACAACAAAGTGGCTGATTACGTTTGACTTTGATTGCAGCCAAATTACTCTAAACGCCCCTCCACAATTCTAAATATGGAGGGGAAAAAAAATCACGCCCAATATTCAGCAGGCGTCAGAGTTGGAATTGAACCCACAACCTCCTACATACCAGGCGAATGAGTTAACATCTCGCCACCGTAGCTCCCCTAAATGACTCCAGCCTGAGGTTACAACCTCGACATTGACCAAGTCTAGACACCGACACAATCTAGACACTGACAGTCTAAAAACCGACCCACAGCCACAACATGAACCCACAGCCTCAACCCGCACCGGGCTACGATATGGCAGCCGCTCCACAATCGTCTATGGAACACGGTGCATGGAAGGGGGACTTGTTCAGGCCGAGTATTAATAGCCCCACGTCGAAGCCGGATTTGAGAGGTGACTCTGCAGTTATTTTTTATTCTTTTAAACGCACAAGCAGATTATGGCCGTCAGATTTGCCTGACTCGGCACTGGTTTGATTATGGCAACAACAGGAAACAGCTGTGCTTGGGGCTCTCGCTGGACATTGCTGTACTTTTACATTTCATGGGAGGGACAAAAATAATTTCCAAGTGGGGGTTTATTTGGCTGCCGGGTGGGACTACACGTGTCCCCTTGTGAGGTGACACACTGCTAAGTCACAACATTCGTAACTCAAGCACCTGTAATTTAAGACTCGTTTTCAAATGTCTTCACCCCATTCCAAAGAGATAATGCTAAATTTGGCACTTGTTTTGTTTCCCTCTCAATCCATACAATGCCGCCTCACTCTACCTAAGCAGGGTTGAGCCCAGATCGCGCCTGGATGGGCGACCGACCGTACACAAGAGCAGGTGCCGCTATATGCGGTTTGCGGGGCCCAAGTTGTGGGCAGCAGAGGGGCCCAGCAGTGCAACAAAAACCATTATTGTACTGTACCATGCGGTACCGTCTACGTTCCAACCCTTCGCCAACCTGCCCTGGGTGACTGGCGTAGTGAAGTATTGCACGGGTAGGCTCTCATCCAGCAGTGGATTGACAAAGGGACGTGACATCTTACTCCTGAGTGTCCACTGCACGATTGTAAATATAACCGTTTGAAAAACTAATAAGGTGCATGCATGTGTAGTGCTTCAATAAAGACATACACACGACGCGAGTTGAGGCGAGTCTATTGAACACAGTGTAGCACCGTGTAACACCGTGTAGCGCCGTGTAGCGCCGTGTAATGCCGTGTAGCGCCGTGTAACGCCGTGTAACATTGTGTAACCCCCTTACGCACGAAGCTATTGAAGATCCCAACCCGACGGCGTGACCCGACCCACCGAGTGTGACCCACAATGACGACCCTTGACCGTATCCCTGCTGCCCTTTTATCCCCCGAGCGGGGCCTTCCCCACGCCCTCTGGCTAGGCCCTCCTTCTGGCACCCCCCAGGAGGCTGGCTCCCTTGATTACCCGAATGACGGGATGTACGGGGATTACACATGCATTAATATTTAATGTTTAATACATTCCATATTTGTCATTGTAACAATAAAGATCATAATTAATAATGATATTGCAGCATCTGTGCGGTGGGGGGCGGGGAGAGATTGTAGGGGATGGAGGCCCGGGACCGGTTCAGATTTCACTCGCGGCTGACGTTAGCCGCGACCGGGAATTGAACTCAGGTCGCTGAGTTTGCGGCGTGGCACGGCAATGGCTGCGCTGCGGAAGTGATTAGCGGCACTGTGCTCGGCACTTTGGCAACGGTGGTTTTGTGTTCCCTAATTCTGCCACAGTGTTCGCACACAACAATAAATCAAATTTGTACACAAGGAGAAAACCCCCATCACAACGGAGCACAAAAGCACAGGCTGGGAAACGAGACGCGCAAACGTGTACAACCGGTCCACAGTTTGTCTGCTGCGTCACTGCTGCTGTCAGTAGGTCACATTTCCTCAAATGTATTTCAATGGTGACCTCAGACAAGAGGACCACAATGCATTTCTTCAGGAACTGCCAAAGGTTTTGGTTGTATAAACGCACAAAGGCCTGAGGTCTTTTTACACACTTTTTGCATCTTGTTTAAAATATTATTCATGCCCAGATCATCCTCCCCTGCGATATTGACTCCTCGGGCCTCTCAATGAGCACTCGGCTTGCTATAAATAACAGGAATCAACTTATCTGAACAAACAAAACAACAAAAATGTCATTAATTTATCCAGGAAGACCCCTCTTCCCCCACGGCACAGTCTCAACACAGCAGGATGATACCATAGGCGCCTGGCCAAAAAATTATTATATACATGCTCAACATACAGGCATTTTTTGTCATGCAGAACCTACTTGCTGTATTGCCTTTGATTAAAAACAACTTTTGCCGCCATCTCATGCACAACATGATCTCCATCTCATCGCAATCCACCAACCCCGGTTTTTCCCAGGAGGGTCCCCCACTACAATGACTAAACTAAGACAACATTTTTTTTATTTTACCAGGTAAGGTCCACTGCGCTGTGTAGCTATTTTTGAGAAATGACCTGGCTATCACAAATGACAGCTCGACAAAGTGGCTAATAAACACATGTTTATAAATGTGGAGGGAAAAACTGGAGGACCCGGAGAAAACTCCACACGACCACGGGGAAAACTTGCCTCCCACACCCCCCAAAATCCCCGTGGCCCCTCCACCAACCAGAGAGGTCACATGCCCACACCTCTAGTCAACATGGTGTGAGGCATTTGTGTTCATGTTATGCATTAGTGCGTGTTCGTAAGGCGTGTTTAGCACAGTATGCATGGGCATAATGTGCAAAGCATTTGCTTAAAGCCTTGCGTGAATTGAAGGAACATTCTAATCTGAACCTCACGTTCATTTTAGGAGCACGACACGCACACACGTAGAGGTGCGTGTCACATTGCGCGGGTCTAATGAGGCTTAGTCAAAACAGATAAGACAGCCAGGTCCTCCGTGAACCCGCTGAAGATGAGCTTGGACCAGTGGATGTCCCTCCGTGCTGATAATGGGAAGGCAGCCGGATGTAGCACAGAGGTTACCAGTGGAAAGCCACGCACCTATCCTCATTACCATTACCACTTGTATCATCACCACCACAACTCGCCTTCATGACTTTCACTACCACTATCAACAACAACATCAATCGATATTCTCCACCAAGTGGCGGTGACGTCACCACGACGCTTGTGCCAGGCCATGTGCATGTTGAGGCCACGTGAAGTGTCGAACGCCCACTGGCAGGTCACGGGGCAGACCCAGGTGCCACGGGTCGACTGACTGAGATGACTGCACCACCTGTGCCCCCTACGGTGCCAACTTACTGTGCTTTATCTCCGCTTGTTGTTGTGAGCATTGCTCCTTTGCCCTCCATTGTTGTTGGAGGGCAACTGCCTCCAACTGCCCAGTAGCGTCCTTCACGAGCCTCCTCCACAGAGGCCGATCTTGACACCGCTGGTACCAGTCATCGGCAAGGCCACTCAGCTCCACGAGCGCCTGTACCACATCACTCCATCTCTTCTCTAGCCCGTGCCGCGCCCGTTTAGCCCCCTCGATCCGGCCGAACAAAAGCTGTTTAGACATGCAGTGGCTGGGCATGCAGGCTACATGACCCAGCCAACGCAGCCTTGCCTGCCGGGGACTTTGTCCAGATCTTTCAAGGATTTGTGAGCTCCTCACACAATCCAGCCTGGTTAAACCCAGGATGGATCGTAGGCAGGTCAGTCTAAATGTTTCTAACCGGCGAAGATGTTCCATTAGGGGGGTCCACGTTAAGCAAGCATAGAGAAGGGAGGGAATGACCGTCGCCGAGAAGACCAGAAGATTCATGTGGAGCGACAGACCAGGTAGCTTCCACACAGCGTTACGCTACCGATGAAAATATAATGCCGCTCTACTGATTCGGAGTGAGAGCTCTGCTGTCAAACCAGAGCCGGTCATGAGCACACTGTCCAGGTATGGGAAACTCTCCACTCCCTCCACAACTGCCCCGTCACCTATTGGGAGTTGTGGGGGTGGAGTGTCCGATGGTACAAAATACCCAAGCAGGTGCTTAGTTTTGGTGGGGCTGATGGTAAGGCCCCACCTCTTAGTGACAAGCTCCAGGTTCAGCAGCAGCGCCTCCAACTCCTACTCTGAGTGAGCGGCAATTACCAGATCATCAGCATACATAACGTGATTGACCAATAGGTAGCCATCCCTTGACCGCACCCGGGCATCGATCAGCCTCCCATTGTATCTGTACCAGATGGAAAATCCTCCGGTACAGCCATCGAAGGCTTCACCAACTACGTGGTCGAAAAATATGTTAAATAATGTGGGAACCAGAGGACATCCCTGTCACACCCCAAGGTGAACAGAGAATGGCTCCAACTGCCGGCCACATAGTTTGACCCGGGTCCGCTCACCATCATGAAGGTCCTTAATGATCGTGAGCAGAGGGTCAAGGACTCCGAAAGCACGAAAAATAACCGAGAGCCCAGGCCTACTGATGGTATCATAGGCCTTGACCAGGTCAATAAAGCAGAGATATAGGTTTTGTTGGAATTCCCTACACTTTTGCTGTAGCAGACGGACAGAAAATATGGCATCTGTGCAGGATCACCATTTCCTGAAAACGCATTGAGGCTCCGCAAGCCTCTCCTCAACGTGCCTGGCAAGGCGATATTAAATAATCCTTGCCAGGACCTTTCCCGGCACACTGAGGAGTGAGATGCCCCTGTAGTTGTTACAGTCTGTGTGGTCCCCCTTCTTAAAGAGGGGGACCACCAGAGGATCCTTCCAATCCTGCGGAACCCGTGCAGTGGTCCAGACTGTTGTCATGATATCATGTCGGGCAGTCTGTGCACAAACGCCACCCTCCCTCAGCATTTCGTTTGGGAGATCATCTCTGCCCGGTGCCTTTCCTAGTCTCAGACTCTGGATCGCCTTTAGTACTTCCTCAACAGATGGGACCTCAGCCAGCCACTCACCGGGGGTGACTTCTTCCAATATTTGAGACACCGCAGCCTCAGCAAGGTCATCCCCACTTTGTCCCACGATGTTTTCCATGCCAAGGGATTTCCCCTCCCCCAGGACTTCACAGAAATGCTCAGCAAATCTGCAAACCTGTTCCTGGGGGTCGGAGATTGGATCACCGTTTTTTCCCCTAATGATGGTAATAGGTGTGGCACTGCAGGTTACTTTTTTGATGGCGTTAAATAGCAATTTGTGATCACGGGCCATTGAGACAGACTCCATCTCCTCAGCAACCCGCGACCACCACCCATCCTTGCAGCGCCTCACGGCTCTCCGAACCTCCGAGCGAAGGCTCCGGTAAGCCTCCTCATTCTCTGACGTGGGATGCTGTCGACGATGAGAGTGGGCCTGTCGCTTTTTCTCAGCCAGCCTGAACACCTCCTCTGTCAGCCAGGGTCTCTGGGGAGGTCTGGACCGTGTACCCAAATCAGCCGTTGCAGCTGCATGAGCCACAGTCCCTAAACCTCGCCCATTTCACCTCGACATCTGGAGGAGTGGGGGACGATGCCAACCCCAGCCGCAAGCGATGATTAAATTCTCGCTTGCAACTTTCATCAGCTAGCTGAGACCAGGCCACCTTGGGTTTGAATGGGGTCCTGGGTGTACACCCACCACCGGAGTGGAAGAATGGCAAGCGCATATTACAGATGACAAGTCGATGGTCAGTGGGCAGATCAGCTCCACGGTAGGTCCTGGTGTCAAGGACATGGGCCCGCATCCGCTGTTCCGTCACTACATAGTCCAGTAGATGTTCTTGCTTGGACCCGGAATGCTTCCATGATGTTGTGTGGATGCGCCAATGCCGGAACAGCGTGTTGGTAATTACAAGCCCATTGGCTGCACAAAAATCTAGCAGCCTCCTACCGTTGTTATTCAGCTGATCTGGCCCATGCCTTCCAATAACTCTAGACCAGGCACCAGTATCATGACCAACTCGGGCATTCAAGTCGCCCAACAGGATGACTCTATGCCGAGGGACCACTTTAGCTAGCACCTGTGACAGGAAGTCATAGAAGCCTTCTGACTCATCGGCCTTGCCTGCATCCCTCCATGGATGTTCGTCTTCGGTGGGGGCATAAGCAACCATGACCACAACTCTTCGCCTCCAGTTGATGGGAAGGCGAGCCCAAAGTAGTCTGGGGCTTACTGCTTCTCACACCACACCACCAGGCTCCCACGTCCCCTTCATTATTTTGTTCAGAAGAAGAGCCATTCCCTGTTGTTTGGTAGTCTCCTACTCCGAGTAGAGGACTGTCCACCCCTCATGGTGGCAGGAGCCCGAGCCGGTCCACCGGACCTCCTGAATACCACAAAAATCCAGGCAGTACCGGTCCAGCTCCCGACACAGTAGTGGCAACCTCTCCTCCGCAATGAGCTTTCGAACATTCCACGTGGCCACCCTCAGTGTTTTTTTAAAAATAATTTCTGGAGGAGCCCCGAGGGTAAAGATTCAATCTCCTGGCTCCGCCAAATGGGGTTTGACCAGGAGACGTCATAGACGCCTGTCCCCCCGGGGCCTCTGGCACAAGCTTATTAATTAGATATTTTAGATTTGGTTTTGTGGTAATTAATTCAAGGTGGAGGGGTTACCAGCCCCTCGCACCCATCCAGAGCCCCCATTTGGCCGCTGTGGTGGTTACAAACGCCATGAGTGGAATGGCAAATCTAATATGGACATCCCCCCACGATCACCACCACTGCCACTCACCATCATCGTCACTACCATCAATATCACCACGTATGTTGAACTTCTTTTGCACCGTAAGTAGCCAACCGTGCTAATCGGAGGTGCAGAAGGACAACAAACTAAACACAACAAAAAGCAGTGATATCATTACCGCCCTCACCCCTGACCCCACAACTCTCACCCCAACTTCTCGACCTTGCGCCACCTCACCCTACCACCCTCACCATGCTCCTCACGCCACAAGCGCGCCGCTCACCCCGTGGCCTCCACCCGTGCACGACGCCCCTCTCTCCCACCAAAGCCCTCATCCCACGTCCCTCAAACTCATCCTGCTTACCGCCGCCTAACCCGTGCTCATGACGCCAACGGCATGTTGCTCACCACCCCCCACTCCCCGTGCCGCTCAACCCCCGCGCAGCTTGCCCCTCACCCCCCAAGCCCCTCACCCCCCACCCCCTGCACCGCTCGCCCCTCACTACCCACCCCCCCCAATCGACCCTCCAAACCCCCCCCCCGCGCAAATCGCCCCTCACCCCCCCCCCCCCCCGCTCGCCCCTCACCCGTGTTGCAGCACGATGACATTGCGGTCGGGGTCACAGTAGAGCTTCTCCAGCGGGTCCTGGGCGTGCTCGGGGAGGCTCTCCCACTCATCCCCTCCGGCCTTCGCCATGCCGACCGTGCCACCGCCGGTGTCGCCGCCGCGGTCTCCGCCGGGCAGCCCTGGCCAGGGCCCCGGCCTCGCCACGGACCTCCGCTTGCGCAGCTGCCAGTGGAAGGGCAGCGTGGTGTGGTGGCGAGGGCACGTGGCCCACAAGTCGCAGTCGCCCGCCAGGAAGGGCGCGCAGATCTCCACGCCGTCCACGTGGTGCGTGTGGCGCTGTACCGTCTGCGGGAGACACGCCGGAGACTCAATTAGGAACACGCGCTGTGCCAATCGTCGCCCACCTCCTCCCTACTGAGAATTCTTAACAATAACCCTCCTAAAAAAGAGCATCTTGAGACTCGGTTAGGGCTTAGTTGGGTAAACCAGCACGACAATAATCATAATCCAGGCTGAGATTCTTTTAGTAATGGACCGCTACACTCGTTCTTTGGATTGGCGGTTTCCAATTTCTTCATCGGAGGATGGAGTCTGAGAAATACAGTAGAAGCTTCCTCATGTCACGCTTGCAAATGCCAAGTCTTGGTGGCGTAAAGCAAAACGGGAGACAGAGAGAAACGTCTGGGACATTCCCAACGTGAGGCTTTTTCAATGGTTTTACTTCACTTGATTTCTGTTTGTCGTGGTCAAATCTTGTAATCTAAATTTCATCCACTTCCTGTTGTTCAATCAATTACACATTTTGCACACGTACCAAGATCCGGTGACAATGCATGCCTGTATCAAAATCAATTAATTCGCTACTTAAAAGCAATTTACATTTTGTATGGACGCCTTATTATTTTTATATTTGTGTAGGTCAAAAACACCATGGCCCCTAAACTGTGGAATCGGCTTGCCCAAGAAGCAGGCGTCGCGTGTCTCAGGCGCCATTGACGTACTTCGACCGTGAGTTAAACGAAGGAGTTTTTTTTACTGGACGTTAGCCCCAAAACATCTCCACAATATAGGAAACCAGCACGGTATGTCGATCCAAATCAGACCGCATGTCTTTACGATTGGTGGATGAAGTCTGGGCACTGTGCGAATTAGTCGTGTGCCACGTCTGGGCGAGAAAAGTCATCACTTCCCAAATCGCGTCGGTGAACGAGTAAGAGAAACTCAAAAGAAACGCGTTCGCAAAACCACAGAACGATGGAGAGACGACGACATTTTCTTGAGCGTGGCGTCCACAAGTGTTTTTGGCAGGAGAAATGAAGAAAGAGAAAAAAAGCCAAATGCCTTCAAGGATCTCGCTGTGCTGTCGAGCGACAAGTGTGAAACCAAACAAACCGAAACGGCACTTGGAAGCCGTTCGCGAAGAACGCGTAGGGAAGGCCCCAAGTCGTCGGTTTTTCAACGTGGAAAAGAGGAGAGTGTTGTGTCGGCAGGAACATTTTAAAATGGACGGGACAGACTGTTTCTGACCGATGCTCAAAGGGGATCTTTCGAGGTGCGCTACAGGATTTCTCAGGCTAAGGAGCATGCATACGACCGTGGGAAGTTGGGTTTCTAGCCCGCTGCGATCGACACGGTGAAAATAATGTGTGCGAGAATTGGACGCAATTTAACTGATATCTACACCACCGTCAAACGCTCTGAAGCAGAAAACTGAGGCTACAGCGGGTGATCAGGAACAGACACGAGTTGGAGCACCCGAAACGCACTGATTGTGCTCTTCAAATTCATGTGAACACCGACAGCCGTGATGCGCACACACACACAGAGTGGCTTTTGCGTGCTATGCTTGTGAGGATGCTGCTTATATTTGAGGGCATTCTTTTCTGTCGAACACCTCCAGAACACGAAACCGCTCAACCGAATGTTCCGTGCGTGCTGTGTGGCTACACCGAGGGCAAAACGATTCCTTGGGATGGCAGGTTTGGCTTCTCTACACAAATGCTGCTCCACATCTGTGGCACAATAAGGAACTCACATCTCCGTGAACAGTGTTTCTCCACGTGTTCTTTCGACGCAGAGCATGTGCATTAAGGAACTGGCAGGTAAAGAACATAGCGCAGAACTTGGTAAGACGTCATTTGTGAACCACATTAGACTCGATTACTGCGCTAATAATGGGGAGGTCGGCTGCGGATAATTCCAAATCACGGATAATCCAAAAATATAACCATTTTTCATGGGTCTCTATACCAAAACCTACATCATATAGGTGTAAATTAAAACTCACTAAATAAATAATCGGATAAATCACACTAAATTAAGCACAAGTGATGATTTCGATTGTTACGCTTTCGATTTAGAATGAATACTAACGATCGACCGCTCGATGCGCATGCTCAGTAATAACTTTCCTGCTCCCGTGCAGGACTCGTCCCACTAAGTGGATAGCAGAGCGACGCCAATCCAAGTCAATCAAACTCCACCCACTGTTGTAAAGACATGGCGACTACTGCACTGTAGAGGCGATCACTTGGATTTCTGATCAACTGGTGCAACATATTTGTTCGGTTTATGCACGTGACTTGTAATAAACATTTCCAAGAATAACAAGGTACAACTGTTTTTAGATTATTAACTTGGGCTTCAAGGAAAATCCACAAGTTAATAAATTTATGTCAAAATCTCAGTGTGTGCCAGTTTATCCGATTTGCGGATTAACCGGCACACCCTGAGATTTTCGAGAGTCTGCCATACGTCTTTTTGCATGGGGGTTCGATCATCACAATGGGATTTAGTTTCACACTAAGGCTCCTCGGGTGTCGAGAGGAAGGCTGTTGTGGAGAGATTTTCATGAACCGCGAAATGAGCTGATGGCATTTGCAATGGATGTTAAAAAAGTACGGAATTTGTTGATGTTGTCTTGTGATCAGCAGTCTCCTTGCTTACATCACTGACTTATTTGGGACAATAACTGAACTGAATTCGAGTGTGCAGCAAAACAATACGAACGTCAATCAAATAAGTTATTGAATCACAGCATTTATGGTAGAGTAAAACTATGTTATTTCGGTATTTGATCATTCGTAATTGGGGATAATTCAGCACGGCTTCGCTTTCGGCATATTTCCTGTATATTAGTAATTCACCACGAGCCGAATGGTCTCATTTCGGCATACACGTGGAGCGACGCCGCATGCCATGACCAAAACAATGACTCCGTCTCGTGGTGGCGCGCATGGTGAGCGTTAGCGCAGACTTATTGCTTTGGACTTTACCTTGTTTAAGCAAGCCAACCCTGTCAGAAATGTCATCTACACCTATGTAATAAAAGACTCCGTCAGGCGATGCTGGTCTCCGTTTGTCTTTTATTCAGGTTCTTCTCCGCACCCCCACTGGCCTCCTCTCGGACCAGAGTCGTTCCGCGCGCACCCTGCGCACGCTCCCTCTCGCGTGCCATAAACGCTCTCTCTCGCGTGCCCCGCACGCTCCTCCGTTAGCTCCTCTGTTCCCGCACTCCGCACACCGCTGGCCGACGGCGTGCAGAGGTCCTTCGGCCACGTGGCCGATGGCGCGGATCTTTACTCACCACCCAACGTGGCTCAGCCTCTTAACTTCCCTGACTGTCCCGATCTCTTCTGGGCTCCCACTTATATACATTCCCCCCACGTGACCCTGACTCCTCCCCTTCCGGATCGTCAGATCTGGCCTTCCCATACTACCCCGCTGGCTCCGCCCCCATTCACCTCGCCTCCCATTGGAGCCGAGGTGAACGGTGGCCCCTCCCACACGCCCCGCAGACCAGGCTCCGCCCCCTAATACCCCGGGCCGTGTGATTGGACCAGAGCCCAGCAACAACCCCATTTACGCTCGCATTACATGACCCCCCCCCCCTGATGAAAAAGCCAGCCGTCCCGGCTGCAATAAGACAAAATAATGCGAGCAACAGCATCACAATCAGGAATCACCAGACACAACAGAGAGTATAACAACACAATTAACGAAAGGGAAGGGATTTGGAACGAGTGCGGGTCGCCGGCCCATCCTTCACGAGAGGCGGCGCCCTCAAAGGTTGCAGTCCCGACAGGGTTTTAGGAGCGGCGAAACCGGAACCATCCGCCGCTGGTGGAGGCCTGTCCGTCCCAGCACCCCGTTCCCCAGAGAGGTCCGTAGTCGGGGCCCCCTGCAACTGCAACCGCAGCGGGGTTGGAGGGGCAGCGGGGCCAAGTGTCCCCGTCGCCGTAGTAGGCCCACCCGGTGCAGGAATCCCTGTGTCCGGCAGGATAATAGCCGGCCCGTGTGACACTGTTGACTCTCATGGCGTTGACGTCGCGTCCGCGCGAAGTGTCCAAGACGCCTGCAGCGGTAACACGACGAGTCGGCCCGCCGCCCGACTCCCCCCCCCGTCTCGACGATCCCTCAGCGGCGGGCCGGAGCCCGACTCCGCTCCCCCTCGAGGAACCCACTGGGCCGCCGCTGCAGAGAGATCGCCAGGCCCCCTCTTGTCCGGCATGAAGACGGCCTTTGACGGAGTCCACCCGGCGGCACCTCCCTCCACGGTCGGGCTCGCCGTCCAGGCGGTCACCTGTGCCCAACGGCGCAAGTTGAACTGCGCGTCGAGGCACTTGGCTGCCATCTGGGAGGTCAGCTGCTCATGGCCGCATATCGGCATCGGAATGCCCAAGTCCTTGGACAGCTCCAACATCTTACCCAGTATCAAGGGCTCCAACAAGTCGGGCTCCGTCTCTGGATACACGGCCATGGCCAGCTCAAGCACAGTGCCCCGGAAAGCCACAGGCGATTCCTCGGGTGCCCGTTGCCTCTGGACGAATCTGCGGTGTGCGTCGTCCGGAGGCTCGTACACTTCCGCCATCTCTTCGAACGCCCCTTTCAGCGTCGCTTTCTTCGCGGCCTTGATGGAGCGGAAGAATTTCAAAGACTTGTCGTCCAGGAGCGTCGGCAGAACTTCTAAGGCCTCCGCATCCGTCCACTTGGCGGATCGGACGGCCGACTCAAAACGCCAGGCAAATGCGCTCCAATCTCCTCCAATTGAGAATTCTTTAATCGTCGTCAGGCGATGGCTGCGAGTCCCCGAGCTGCTGTCTTCCGATGCAGGCGTCTCCTGCGGCGGCGACAAGATGGCATCTTCCCGTCGTGGCAGCGACAAGATGGCGGCTTCCCGCCGCGGCGGCGACAAGATGGCGGCTTCCCGCCGCAGCGGCGACAAGATGGCGGCTTGCCGCTGTTCGTCCGCGACCACACCCAAGATGGCGGTGTCCTGCCGCGTGTCGGAGAGGGCGGGAAGCGTCGCAGAGGCCCTAATGGCGGACGGCTCGGCCCCAGAAGGCTCCCCGCTTGAAGGCCCGCTGCGTGGCCGATCCGGCATCGTCGCTGGCACGACCAGGGTGACCAAATACAGCAGAACGGCCCGCAGCGAATCTGCCACGTGTCGCCAGCCGTCCTCGGCGCCCATCGACGTAGACGGCCCGGCCGCTCCGACGACATCTTGTACTCATGTCGTGTCGCTCGCCGCCACTTTGCCCACGCCTTCCATGGTCGGGACCGCCACCACCGGAGGAAGGTCCTCTTCGTCTTCTGAAGATGGTGCAGGTATATTCTTTTTCTTGAGATGTTTCGACATCTCGTTCCACTTCTGACCCCAATGTAATAAAAGACTCCATCAGGCGATGCTGGTCTCCGTTTGTCTTTTATTCAGGTTCTTCTCCGCACCCCCACTGGCCTCCTCTCGGACCAGAGTCGTTCCGCGCGCGCCCCGCGCACGCTCCCTCTCGCGTGCCACGCACGCTCCTCCGTTAGCTCCTCTATTCCAGCACTCCGCACACCGCTGGCCGACGGCGTGCAGAGGTCCTTCGGCCACGTGGCCGATGGCGCGGATCTTTCCTCACCACCCAACGTGGCTCAGCCTCTTAACTTCCCCGACTGCCCCGATCACATTTATATTTACGCACTCTAACCCAAAAACCTCTATCTATATATATAAAAGTCAAAAATTGTTTGTAGCGGGGTTTGTGGGTTTGTTTGTGTGTTCGCTCTCCCACGTAAAATAAAAATAGCCAGGTACCACGCCGTAAGCCCCGCCGTGAGCAAGCGCTATTCCTTTTTCACATACGTCAACTTTTAATTAGTTTAATTAGCGACTTTGTGCGATTTCTGTGTGATTTCTTATTATAATTTTTTTTATGACAGCGTGCACGACCATACCAACTCACGCGCCTTTGGTGGGGAGAATGGCCCATGCCAAGTCGCACGCCTTCGGTGGGAGTGAAGGGAACATTTTTTTTCACGTTAAAAATGCTATTAAAAAATACACTAAACGCTCAGGTAAATTCTTCACTGTGCGATGTCCCCCCACCACCCCGATGCGTACAGTTACTACTACACAGTCGTATAGGCCGTAGATATTACTGCAGAGCAGCCGGGGAGATCGTGGCTGAGGGGGGGGGTCAGGGATAGCAGCCCAGCCCCAGCCTGCCAAGGTGCCACCTCGGCCAACTGGACAATCTAGGCGAGGCCGGAGGCTCTGCACGGGACTAGGCCTCACCACGCCACTCTGTCAAGCGAGTACTTTGTGCTATAGAGTCGATAAATACTGCTATAGAATCAACATTTACTACTGTAGTGATAGCAGGTACCACCACAGTTAGTTTTTCTTTTTTAATTTGACCCGGGCAACGCCGGGTACTTCCCACTAGTTATGGATAAAAGTGGTCGCGAAATCCTATGTGTTAAACCTGCTTTTACTCAATCATCTCCACCAATGACGTTTTCCGCAATACAGTGATACCTCGGTTCACGAACTTAATTTGTGAACTTACTCTGGTCGCGAACCGAATTGGTTGTGAACCGAGGCACATTTTCCCATAGGGTTCAATGTAAATCCGGTTAATCCGTTCTGACCTTTTTTTTTGGTTTTTGAAGCACAAAAATATGAAACAAATTACAATACACATTAGTACTGTACAGTATAGTAATGTATAAAGAGAGAACACTAACCTTGCTTGAGATGACTTCAGTAAGCACTCAAACGGGTGAACTGTACAATACAGTAAGTACAGTATTGTACAGTACAGTAGTACAGTACAGTACTGTAGGTGCTAAAAAGCACACCAAAAAGCAAAAAGTCACTGAAAGTGTCTTCACAGTACTCACAGTACTTCTTTCTGTGTCTCTTCTTCTCTCCACGATCTTCCTACAGGAAGGCACGACCATGTGACAGCCTGGAAATAGCATTAAAATGGCCGCGGCTCCTGTTCGTGAACCGAAGCGGAGTTCGTGAACCGGAGCATATTTTTATGAACTTTTCTGTTCGTGAACCGAGTTGTTCGTGAACAGAAGCGTTCGTGAACCGAGGTATCACTGTATATTTTTTTACATCACAACATTCATTCTTACGACAGGCCACTATACCATCGCCTGCGGGCAAACCTCCTTACCACCGGGTACTCATTTCAAGCCAAGTCGACCTAGGGGAGAGGCCCAAGACACAGCTACGCACACACCGACCTGCAGAAGCTTGGTCATCGCATCCAGGTCGTCCATTGTCACGGCTAGATCCTCGTCCGACGATCCCGCGGGGTCGCAGTCCATCTTCTCCACGCCGCTCCCATCGCAGCTGTCACCGCCTCCAAACTTCTCGCCGGCTCCCGAGCAGGGCAGCATGCATGCTGGCTGCAGCACGCATCGAGGTTGTGTTGCACACGGAGGCGGAGGAGGCGCCGGCGCGCGCGGAGGAGGAGTCGCTGGCGCACACGGAGGAGGAAGTGGTGGTGCCGGCACCGAAGGCGGTTGGGCACAAGGAGGAGCGGGCGGTTGGGCACACGGAGGAGGCGGCGGAAGCGGCGAGCAGGAAGCGGGCGCGGGCGCGCGCGGGGACGGCGGCACGCGCGTGCCTGCCTGCGCTCTGCCATGACCTATCCCCGCCGGCGCCACCTGCGGCGCGGCCACGTCGTGGAAGTTCGTCGCCGCCACTTGCTCGGACAGCATCTGTACGCACAGCAGGGCGCTCTGCCTGGCGAGCAGCAGCGGGGGGGACGAGCAGAGGAACATGCGCTGGGACGGGTTTGGCCGCGGCTGCGCCGCCTGTGCCGCCTGTGCCTGCGGCGTTCGCGGCTGGAGGTCGCCGACGAGCCAGCTGGAGCCGCGGACGGCCACCTGCGGCTTGCGCAGCCGGTTCCAGCGGTTCAGCGCGACCCGGCGCAGCCACCGGCGCCGCTTGTGCCGGTCGAAGATGCGTCTGGCAGCGCCGCCGGTGGGTAGGCAGTTCAGACCGGCGACGGCAGCGGCTGCGGCGGCGTCGCCGAGTCGCCCGTCCATCTTCGCGCGGCAGGGGGGGGCGGTGGCAGAGGCGGCGCTGCCAGCGCCGATGTCAGGCCCGCAGCGAAGGCGCACAGCCTGCAGGGGCGCGCAGGGCACCGCCCAACGGCATGGGTGCCCGTCCAGTGCACCGGCAACTCTTCTGCCCAGCTGAGACGGGAACACAAGCGGACGTGCGTATGTCAAAAACGGGACCCTACCTCGATATACGCAGATATACACGTCCGGGTTGCACTGCAAAGAAACATATTTCTGACCTTAAACCTACGAAAATAACAACACTTTTCAACACAACCAAGATACTTTCATTCATAAATGTGGAGAATCAAGACGAGACCGGTAATTAAAAGCAAATACTGTACGCTGTAAAGGACTACTTAAAAATGGTTGGCAAACCGCCCCACGAGGTAATGCTGCAAGGAGAGTGGCTGAGGGATGGAGGGGTCACTGGTGAGAGTGATGGCGGGGGGGGGGCAGTGTAGATGAACCCATGGGGGTAGTTTGAATTCGGATGGCTCGTAAACAAGTGGTGAGGCTACGGCCTGGAACAGTATAAAATGCACGCACGGACAAATGACATGGGATACATTCACTAGAGGTATTTAAATACATTTTTCAAGGAAGGAAACAATGTTCGTTGAAGACGAACAAAATAATGGATTATCGTCAGTAGAATTGGCGTACATCGGGGCGAGGTTTCACGCGACTCAAAGTGCCTCGCAGAGTTTCACCTCAAAAGGCATTTTCGATGCCCCCCCCCCCTTACAAATTAGCAGAGGGGACCCCCAGCAGCAGCCGACACACGAAGCCTGACATTTTTGAGTTTGTCTCGGATCAGTCCTTGCCTTTCCATTCACAGATCAATCGGAGTGGCGAGGGATTCTCGATCTATCATCTCAGGAATGTTGCCCAGCTGTGCCACATTCTCTGTTCCGAAGATGCCGAGAGACTGGTTCGGGTATTCATCTCCTGACGTCTTGACTATTTCCAATGGCCTGCTCTCTGGAACCCCGTGTAAAGCTCCTTCGTAGAGCGCAACCATATCTCAACACCGATGGGTCGTGCGACTGCATTAGCTTCCAGTTGAAAACGATTATGACTTTGAGATTCGATAGTTTTAAACGATTTAAAAAAACAAATTTACCACCACTAGGTAAGGCCTCTCTCTCTTATTTCCCATTCTTTAATCCTCTTCCCTTTCCCATTCCTTTTCTCTTTGCCCGCATCCTTGTGACTCTGCTCTCCTTCCCGCGTCGCGTAGCCACGGGTTCAACGATTGCTGACAGTTATTAAAACGCAGGGTCCCTGAATAGATTTTCCGCCCGCCGCCCGCCACCCACCGCCCCCCCCTGCCAGCCAACTCGTCTCGAGGTGTGCGTCTATTGCCCCATCACCCGGGGCCATTGCCGCCACCGGAGAGAGTTTGTTGTTGTGTTCTCTCCGCGGGAGATGGAGGAACCCGTTGCTCGCCAACCGTGTCGCTCGCTAAGCGACTGCCAAGTGCAAGCAGTCACCACAGCCGAGAGAAAAGCCGCGTGGGGTAGGTGGTGCAACTCTTGGGGGGGGGGGGGGGGGACAGTTGCTGCCCGGCCATTCTGAAGCCCCATTGGATCCGCGAGGGACAGCGACAAAGACAAAGACGCCCACATCCCTCAGGGTGTGAACCAGCAACTCAAGTTGATGAGAGATTAAAAAAACCCTCTATTATGGATATTGGTCGCGAAAGCCGACGTGTTAAACCTTCTGAAATAGACGGAGAGAAGCACACAGACCCCTTGCCAGCCAGTTTAGTGGCTCTCGACATGGGCTAAATGGCTCTGGGGACTCTCATTATGAACCTGACAAACATTATGAACACCCTGAGAGCGAGGCACTCAGACCCCAAGCTTGAAATCGGGGTCTCGGTGGTGCTAGCTCAGTGGCACCGAAATGGCCATTATGCACCTCCTGTGGAAACGAGAGACACCCACACACACACAGGCCCCAGCATTTAAAGCAATAAGCCTCAGGTTATAACGAGGCTATACTAAACCCCCTCCGCTGTGGAGACAGGCACCCAGACAGGACTTGAACCTTGGACCTGCACGATGCCAGGTCAGCGTCTGACGAGGCCATTGCAAGCCACCTCCCTCTCGCATTGTCAAACGACGCGGCTCGCACGTTCAGTTGCTTCGGAGACCACGGACTCTCTCTCGCTCTCCCCCTACGAACACAAGCAGACACTCGCGTGCAACAGCCATCTCATAAAAAAACACAGCTGCGGTGATGTCGCTGTGCCGCTTGTGCCAGGCTAGGTGCAGATTCAACGCTTCCCGTTCACACAGGTGCACAAAAACAACAAAGGTAAAGATCGCTGGGGTGGGCTTTATGGCCCCATAGAGGAAAGTGCCGTTAGCGAGCGCCCATGAAGAAAGGAAATGCATATGAGGGGGCGGTGTGTCAACGAATGGCCATCGTTTAGCCTTATCGCAGAGCGAATATGCTACCCACACATGCAAAGACAACGGTCCCCTTGTAGCCTTTACCAGACTGCGGCGGCAAGAGCTGTAAGCGAGTAAACAATGTGCCACACGCGGCACTGCACCTGTACCGTTTTCCAATTAGTGGCACAAAACAACCGCCAGTTGCGCCGTCAACAATATTGGGTTTCCAGCCCCACGCATCAGCGGTTTACCGATATCACATTACTGGCACACACCAGCAACACGGACACACGGGGCACACGGCACGCCGACACCCACAGCACGCAGACACCCTGTAATAGTTAAGGCTATTACAGGGGACAAAGATCCCCTGCAATAGACTTAGACTCTTGGGGCAAGTCCTGTTAGCGAGTAACTATGAAAGCCACTGCAATGCAAAGCCACGTATGCCCGGTCACCCTCGTCTCCCCATCGGTGATGTTCACACGGCGCACCACGTACTTACTTAAGGCAGAGGCGTAGGAAGGCCAAGGATCGGTTTGAATAACTCGCCACCGATGTTAGCCGTGGCGAGCGGGTCGCCGGGTTCATAGCACAGCGCATAAACCTACCGCGGCGCCTCCGCCTTGCACGGCATCGATCGCGCCGTCTCTTAAACACACAGCAAGCACCATACCGACGACACGCCCGGCACACAGCGGCTCAACACGGTGACCGCGCACGAGTGTCGTGACGTGCGCCGCTGTTACCGCACGCGCCCGGACGCGCCCGTTCCCCTGCCAGGCTACCAGGCTCTTCCATGAGTCACGAGCCACAGGGCAATAACCGTTACGCAGCGGTAAGGTCAGAGAGTCACCCCCCCACCGCCCCCGAACGGCGTTCACGAGCAAAGGGGGCGGTGTCT
Source organism: Lampetra fluviatilis (assembly GCF_964198595.1). NCBI lineage: Eukaryota > Metazoa > Chordata > Hyperoartia > Petromyzontiformes > Petromyzontidae > Lampetra > Lampetra fluviatilis. The sequence continues at coordinate 11,804,962 of NC_136310.1, forward strand.
CGCCTCTATCGAGCCCTCCGGAACGGTAGTGGAAAATCCACATTCCCACGGCCGAGTATATAACACGGTTTCTCGCGTGACGACAAAAAAAACACCGCCGGTTGACCACACTATTTGGTGGCGTTCGGCTAAGTCAACAGCAGATCATGGGATTACGAGTTGGGAGCTGATTGCGAGTCAGGCTCTCGCAAAACCACACCATGGCTTTACCAAAGCGATGATTTATATTTAACGACTCCAAGCAGTTTACGCAAAGCGGGGGGCTGCCCGGGAGTCGTTTAGCAACGTCTTGGGAGAGGACACCGCCGATTAATCAACCGTCGCAATGGCACCGCGTGACAATTCTCCACCACCCCCCATGCCCCGTGATGAACCCTACACAGGCCGCTGGGGAAAGGAAGAAACAAGCGATGCTGAAAGAGACAGATAGACACAGTGCGAGGCAGAGAGAGACACAGGCACACACAAGTACCGAAGAAGGTATGACAGAAACATATGAGAGACACACGCACGCAGACTGATGTAAAGAGAGACACAGAAAGACAAAGGTCCATTTTGTCGACTGCAACAGGCTGTAATGGTAAGTGCTGTTACTGAGCACATATCAAGGGCGACCCAGCGCATTATGATTGGGTGGTGTGACCAGAACCACAACCGGCCGCCTCGGTCTCCCCAGTATTGCTGTTTTATACACAGCATCAGGTATTAATGTAAGGCTTATTCAACCTACGGGAGGCTCAGGACCATTTTAAATCATTGCTACTGATGTTGGCCGTGGCTGAGAATTAAACGAGGTAATGCCTTGACCGCTGTGGCACACACATATACAAATACATCCATGAATAATGTTGTTTATTCATCATTACACAACAGCTGCTATTCGACACGAAATGGCAGTGACATCACTGTGCCACTTATACAAGGCTATTGAGCCCACGTGAAGTGTGGAATGTTCGCTGCTGGCAAGAGGTCACGGGACAGACCGAGGTGCCATGGGTTGACTGAGATGCAGCACCTGTGCTCCCCACTGTGCCACCTCGCTGCGTTTTAGCCGCCCAGCGCTACGGTCGTTGTGAGCATCCCTCCTCCGCTGTTATTAGAGGGCGACTGCCTCCAACTGCCCAGTCAGTAGCTTTTCCTTTACAATCCTCCACAGAGGCCCATCTAAACACCGATGGTACTGGGCATCGGCATGTCCACTCAGCTCCCAATATTCGCGTACACAAGCAGACGCAACTCACCCTACGTCCATCAATTATCCTGCAGGGTGCAGTGGCCCCGTTTAAATGGCTTAGAGAGATAGAGAGCATTTACAAGGATGCTCCGTATGCTTTACTTTATGTCCTGACACGGGGGTCATGTAATTACACCGACGCTCCCTCTCCCCTCCCGAACCCCGCACTCCACCAATCGGGGCTCTCGACTACCGGCGAATGCCCCCGTGTAGCGGAGGATGCAGCTCGCTGGACTCAGCCGATGACGGAGTGAGGAAGGCACGGGAAAAGCCTCCGTTCAATTAAAGATGCACTCATCTGAACGTTCATCGTCCCGTTTTGAATGTGGTGATCTGTCTGAAACACAGCCGCATAAAACTAGAAATCCATCTGACAAGGACTCAGAATAGATCTTTTTAAATATATTATTTTTACGTTTGTTTCCCCAGGAAAGCCTACGAGTCTCAAGACATCTTTTCAAGAGGGTCCTGCCAAATTTTAAAGAGTAGAGGGCAATGTTGCCATGCACTATTCCAAATTACTACATTTCAGTGTAATTTTGTTAAGCATTGCCAAGACGTTTGGCCAACACCAGTTACATTGAATGTTTTGTCTTAAGCATTGGAAGGAAAGCAGAGAAACCCGGGGAAAATCCATGCAGAACAAGGGGGGAACATGCAAACTCCACACAGCAGCAAGGTACCCGAGTCGGGAACGGAACCCAGGACTTTATTGCCGAGCCACACCTCTTACCACTGTGCTGCCACCCTGCCGCCCAAACACAATCATGCTTATGGCATTGGCTGAACAGCGATGGCTATGCACATGGCCTGTAATCCAGCACTGTGTAGGCAGCGGAGGGTTAATAGATGGAAAAAATGCTGTGAAACTCCCTTTCCGTGGGCATCAAGGAGGTGTCATACCCTGGCCCACCAGAAGGCGGTACACAGCATGTGGACAAATCTCCATCTGATGATATCCGTAAGAGGATAAGAGAGTTGCCCCCTCGCTCGATTGCGTAGATTTCCTCCCAAGTGTGCGAAAAACAAGGCAGCAGGACCCTGCTGAATAAGAGTCCTTCGGCCCTGCGTGACTCTCCTGGACTATTACGTAATTATTATGATCATAATCAAACTACTGTAAGTGTTTTTGCATGACAACAATGCTACACGCGAGGGGTGACCAGTTCAGAAAGATGCAAACCGCAATTTGGTTAAGAAACAGGAAGCTGCCCCATGCCTGTGGGCTTGCTTTGTAAGGCCCTGGTGGGGGGGGGTCCTGGAACGACCGCACGATGCCATGAGCACGCTAAATGAAACTGCACCCGTGCTAAATGCATCATCTGCTCCCGTCTCATTCGAGTTTGCAGTCGTTATCGGCAAGAGATGTGTGCGTTTACGTCACAAACACAAGGCGGTCGTCAACCACACCGTTTGTGGCCTTACAAGGAAATAAATATATATAATAAAATATATTTTTAAAACATTTTTTTAAACACGCTTTTATGAAATGTACTAAAACGTTTAAAACAAATATTTTCTGTTCAAGTACTTTGCATTATATGTTTCATATACTTTTGTTGTAACTCTAAATAAATGCTTGGGGCGCGCGTACTATTTTTGAGCAAGTGTCTGTATTCACAATGGGAAGTAAGTGTTCATATCTTGATAATATGTAGTAATTTGAACGTAAAGGTTTTAAGCTGTTTATTTTTGGGAATGTCTGCATTGAGAATGTAAAGTAAGTGTTCATATGTAGTGAATATTATATTATTGTTAAGTACAGCTTTTCATGTCTTGATGTTTGTGAACATGTCTGCATTGACAAGGGAAAGTAACTGCTCGTAAGTTGTTTGTATATGTTCTAATGTAAAGGTAACATTTTTAAGCCCTTTATTTTTGTGAATATGTCTGTATTTACAATAGAAAGTAACTGCTCATATGTTGGTTATGTTTGAATTTAAACGTCAAATTTTTATGGCGTTTATTTTTGTGAATGTCTGCATTGGCAAGTAACTGGTCATGTGTTGTTAATAGGTTGTAATTACAAGGTTAAGTTTTGAAAGCGGTTTGTTTAGTAAATATGCGTGGATTAATGAGCGCCCCACGCTTTTATTTAGTCAGTTACAACAAGAGTATATGAAACATATATAATGCAAAGTACTTGAACAAAAAATATGTATTTTCAACGTTTTAGTACATTTAATAAAAGCGTGTTTTAAAAAAGTCGTTTTAATATATTTTATTTAGCACTTTTTAGTGGCATCAAATACTGTTACCAAATAATATTTGATGAATTATGTACAAAAGTTAAAACATTTATAAGTATTAAAGCATTTTGATGAAAGCTAATTGTTCTCTTGATTGGGGTCGTACTTTCCCATTCGTCCCATTTCTTCTCGGGCAGCAGTGTTGCAGGGCTTCTTTCCCGTGAACAACACAATGCTACCGTACATTTACATTGTAGAACAACAACAACTAAAAGATGCATGTGCACATGACAGCAGTACACTGCAACTACAGTACCCATGCCCTCGTCAATAAAATGTGCAGTAAAGAAATAAACAGTGCGTCAACAAAGAATAGAAAGTCATCATTAGTGTGTAATGGTGTGCTAGCGATTTATCAGTTTTTTTTAGTATATGTGCAAAACATGTTATATATTGTTATAAAATAATTGGACGTCGATCAATAAGGACAGTAAATGATAAATGAAAGGCATTATTGAATGTCGAAAATGTTTGATATCAAATTAGTGCATAGAAATGCTGAAAACAAAAGATTTGCCATGACGTAAAAGAGAGTGGACAATTACAGGCAAGGCGAGTTGAGCATCGACAATTACACCGGGGGCAAAACAGAGCAGAAAAAAATGATTTTAGACTTTTTTGTACATTACCTAAAAGCGTGTTTAGCCATTCAGCAGTCGATGTATCGTCACATGGTAAACATGAATGTACTGTCGTTATGAAAGCAGTGCAGGACTCCAGGAAGAGGCCCCGAAGCTTGCCATAACGTAAGGGGGGCCGTGATCATTTACAGCCAACAACAGTTAACCGTGGACAATGAGAGGCAAGCCGAAACATAACAGTGTAAGAATGTTTTAAAATGTGTTTTTTTATTTTTTATGATAGAATATAGTATTGTCATCAGTATGACATAAGTAGAGCAAGTTTGCAGTCGATACCACATTGGAAAGTGGGTAATAATTGAGTCACAAGATTTGAGGATACGACAACGACGACAGATACAGTGAGTTAAATCAAAGCATGTAATAAAAAAAATGACAACGACAAAGTAACCATCACCCACTCACTGCGGTCACTGGCAAAACCCTGCTGAGCAAAAGTGGCAAGGCTTGTCCTTCCTTGGTGAACCCTGCTAAGAGCAGGGGGGTCGTTGCCCGAAACGTCTGGCCACTTAGACACGCGCTCCCCTTTCGCGTGGAGGTGGTGGTGTTTATGCTGAGCCCCACTTGCCAACTCATTAGCATACATGCAAATGATACGCAAATGATATGCTAATGATGCTTGCTTTTTTGCCAAAGGCAGAGAGCAGAACTTTACAAACGGGACGGGGCAGGCGATGAACACGAGGCCGGAGAGAATAATCGATTAGACACTATGGAATACTATTTTTGTTCCTGGGTATTAACCGTTATTTTTTAACCGCGTATGCCTCAAAAGTACAGAAAATGGCTATTATTCCCCACAAACTTTGCTTTTGTGACCAGGACTTCATTGAACAAAAGACACAAATGCACACGTTTTGTCATTGAAAATAGCTACATTTCAAAATATCACTGTCCTGGTCACAAAAGCAAAGTTTGTGGGGAATAATAGCCATTTTCTGTACTTTTAAGGCATAAGAAATTAGGAAATAACACTTACTACCCAGGAACACTTTTAAGTTAGTGTTATTATATTGATCACGTGATAAATTGTGGAATCCCGAGAGCGTGGGGCGATTGTTACCTCATTGGTTACCACTCTGATAGAGTTCCCGTCATCGTTAAAACCATCATGATAGTGTTGTCATCACCACCACCATCACCACCAGCGAATACAAAGCTATGCCGGCGATGTTTACACACAGCACCAGGTACTCCTTTGAGGCCGAGTCGACCTAGGGGAAGCCCAGGACCGATTCAGATGATCGTCATTGGTGTTGGCCGTGAGCAGGAATCGAACTCGGGTCGCCGGGTTCGAAGCACAGCGCGCTAACCAACAACACGACCACCGCCATCATGACCATCAAAGACAAAGATCTCCCCCGTATAGCCTTAACAGACTGTAGGAGCAAGTGCTGTTAGCGAGTAGGCACCTATGAAGGCCAGCACGGCATCACCACCATCAACACCACCACGACTGTCGTCAGAACTAAATAAAACAGGAGCACCATCCTCTTCATCATTCAATATTCGTCATCAGAGACATCATTTTATGGGTTAGATACAATAGGTCATAGCACTTGTCAGGAAGTCACCCAGCACAGCACAGCACCCAGTACAGCACCTAACACCACCCAGTACCACCCAGCACAGCACCCAACACCACCCAGTACCACATAGAATAGCACTCAGCACCACCCAGCACGGCACCACTCAACACAGCACCACCCACACGGCACCACCCACACGGCACCACCCAACACGGCACCACCCAACACGGCACCACCCAACACGGCACCACCCAGTACAGCACCACCCAGTACAGCACCACCCAGTATAGCACCACCCAGTACAGCACCACCCACACAGCACCACCCACACAGCACCACCCAACACGGCACCACCCAGTACGGCACCACCCAACACGGCACCATCCACACGGCACCACCCAGTACAGCACCACCCACACAGCACCACCCAGTACAGCACCACCCACACAGCACCACCCAGTACAGCACCACCCAACACAGCACCACCCACACAGCACCACCCAACACGGCACCACCCAACACGGCACCATCCACACGGCACCACCCACACAGCACCACCCAGTACAGCACCACCCACACAGCACCACCCAGTACAGCACCACCCAACACAGCACCACCCAACACAGCACCACCCACACAGCACCAACCACCCAGTACAGCACCACCCACACAGCACCAACCACCCAGTACAGCACCACCCAGTACAGCACCACCCACACAGCACCAACCACCCAGTACAGCACCACCCACACAGCACCACCCAGTACGGCACCACCCAACACGGCACCACCCAGTACAGCACCACCCACACGGCACCACCCACACGGCACCACCCACACGGCACCACCCAGTACAGCACCACCCACACAGCACCACCCACACAGCACCACCCAGTACAGCACCACCCACACAGCACCACCCACACAGCACCACCCAGTACAGCACCACCCAACACAGCACCACCCAGTACAGCACCACCCACACAGCACCACCCAGTACAGCACCACCCACACAGCACCACCCACACAGCAACACCCAGTACCACCCACACAGCAACACCCAGTACAGCACCACTCAGTACAGCACCACCCACACAGCACCACCCACACAGCACCACCCACACAGCACCACCCACACAGCACCACCCAACACGGCACCACCCACACAGCACCACCCAGTACAGCACCACCCAGTACAGCACCACCCACTACAGCACCACCCACACAGCACCACCCAACACGGCACCACCCACACAGCACCACCCAGTACAGCACCACCCACACAGCACCACCCAGTACAGCACCACCCACACAGCACCACCCACACAGCACCACCCACACAGCACCACCCACACAGCACCACCCACACAGCACCACCCACACAGCACCACCCAGTACAGCACCACCCAGTACAGCACCACCCAACACAGCACCACCCAACACAGCACCACCCAGTACAGCACCACCCACACAGCACCACCCACACAGCACCACCCAGTACAGCACCACCCACACAGCACCACCCACACAGCAACACCCAGTACCACCCACACAGCAACACCCAGTACAGCACCACCCACACAGCACCACCCACACAGCACCACCCACACAGCACCACCCACACAGCACCACCCACACAGCACCACCCACACAGCACCACCCAGTACAGCACCACCCACTACAGCACCACCCACTACAGCACCACCCACACAGCACCACCCACACAGCACCACCCAACACGGCACCACCCACACAGCACCACCCAGTACAGCACCACCCACACAGCACCACCCAGTACAGCACCACCCAGCACAGCAGCCAGCGTGCTGTCATCTCATGAATCCCCGCGTCTCCCCGCACCTCCCCCCGGCCAACTCCGAGCTGCCCCTCCCCGTGCTCCCTTCCCCCATCTCCCCTCCCCTCGGCCCACAAGCCCCGCCCCTCGGAGAGCCACGCTTGGCTCAGCACGAGCCACTTTGCACGCTCCGCGGACCCCGCGTCTCCGCCACGCCATTAACAACACAATAAGTAACATTTAAAAATACCTTTTTAAAAACACTATTTAATGAAATGTACCGTACTAGTAATGGCAGAACTCCACGACTCCAGGAAGTGGCCCCGAAGCTTGCCATAACGTAAGGAACCGTGGTGATTTACAGCCAACGTCAGTTGAGCGTGGACAATTAGACCCAAACCGAAACATAACATATAAAAATGAATGTTTAAAAATATTTTTTATATAGAATATAGTATTGTCATCAGTATGACATAAGTATACCAAGTTTGCAGTCGATACCACATTTGGAAGTGGGTTAAAATTGAGTTACAAGATTTGAGGACACGACAACAACACACAGCGAGTTAAATAAAAGCAACGTTAAGGGCAATGGCCCTCATCCACAGCACCTGCACAATGTGAAGGTTGTGCTAATATAAGGAATATTGCGCGAAACATTGCCTATCATATATTATCCCTTTTAAAGGCCGACACGGACACTCCAGTTGTGCTTGCGCGCCGCTGCCAACGCAGCAGCGCCAGCAGCCGCGTGACGACGTCACTGTGAGAAAAGTCAACCCTGATGGAGGAAACAGCGCGGAAACAAGATGCGACGTTGGGTGGACGCTAAAGATGCCGTGATGTCTTTGAAAATAGCGATGCCCATCATATGCCTCGGCGCTTGCGCCAAAGGTTGAAAATTACCCACAATTCTAGATTTGAAGTTTTCGTGACTGCAAGAAAATAAAAATATTTTAATTTTTTGCATTTTCACCTACGTGACTTTACCGAAAGAACCAAAGAGTAATTTACCCACACCCCCCCCCCCTTACCGTGAAACCACCGTGGTGCCTTCCCTCGTAACGATTGCCTTGCGCTCTGAAGGGCGAGAATACCAAATCAACTCAACCATTATCACTGTATTGTTAACCATTATCAGTACCGTGTCATCCAGGTTTGTGGACAGGACTTGGCAAAGAAGCGCACTCCGGATTGTTTGTCAATGCCGATCGTGGCAAACCCTCCGATTTGTAACGACCCTCTCGCATTGTTCGAAATAGGTGAATATTGGTAATCAAGGAAGTGATGGCTCCATATCCTTTGTGATAAAATGGTATTTTCTCTATTATTTATTCTCCCCGGTATATTCATGGGCTATTTCTAATCGGATCGCCCTGTACATTCTCTCACCCGGCTGTGTAAGCCGGAAGGCGGCTCAGTGGTCTGCGAGCATTGCACCATGAACCCAGTGACCCAAGTTTGACTCCTGCTCACGGCTAACTTCAGTGAGCAGTTAAATATATGAACTGCCCCTGGTCCCATTCCCACATTCCGCATTGACAAGCGCGGTTAGGTATGGCCAAAAAACCCCTCCGACCAACATGGCATGGGGAGGGGCCTCACCCGTCGGACGGCTTGAGAATGGCTCGAATTTATTGGCATCATCTTATTCACGCGTTTACAGTGCTCCAAGTAGCAATATTGCATTTCACACATCTTGTCAAACACACGTCCTCCTGCTAAGTGGCAGTGTCGTCGTCACACGTGGTGCTTGCGCCAAGATAGGCGCTCGCTTGAGTACTCAAAAAGTCCATTTCACGCGCGTACCGCAAAGAGCCACCACTTAGTGCTGCCAGCGACACCTAATAAGGCGGGCAATGTACCACCCACACACATACAAAAGTTCCCCCCACCCCCGTATAGCCTCTAACAGACTGGTGGGCCAAGTATCAACAGAAAGTATCTACGGTGCCCGGCACGGTGCACAAGGGGGTGGGGTGACCCAAACCGCGCCCAGGCCGCATTTTCTCTCCCCAGTGTTGATGCTTGTACACCGCACAGCTCATTTGAGGTTGAGTTGAACTATGGGAGACCCAGGACCGGGTTCAGATAAGTGTCTGGGAATCGAACGACGCAGGTCAAAGCAGGTTAATGGTGCAGTGCGCCAACCACTCCACCACCGTGCCACCTTAGCCATGTGCCAGGCTAGGTGCACTTTCAGCACTCAAAAATGAATTAACCAAACGTACCACAAACGGAAAGAGCATCCGTTTAGCCTTATTCCAAGATAAAGTGCTATTAGCGACCACGTATTACGTCTGGCATGAACAACCCACACACGCATACATACATACACCACATACTCATAGACTATCCACATATACAGTGCATACAAAAAAACACACGTAAATACATAATTTATTACTCTGGGCTGTGGCAGTGTGTGCATAAAATAAACAGCAAAGGTCTGTCCACATGACAATTACAATTTATATCCTGCAAGCTACGGGCCTGCTGGAACACACTGACTAGGCCACATGCTGCTGTTGATACTCAAAACGGTTGAAATGTTGGTCCACAGATCACGTGACTTAACAGAGAGGTGAAGGCGCAGCCCCTGTAAGTGCCTGCTCACGCCACTGCTGGAAGAAGAGTCTCCACGACAGTGGGCTCCAGAGGTCCCCTTTATAGGGAATTTGGCCTACTCTTCCACGCCAGCCAGACATCATGGAAGAGGTGGGAGCACCGACACTTTACCCCCACGCGAACTGCAGATCAATAAAACTGTGGTGGGGGGTACTCGGCCAACCACTGGGTAGGCAGACTGAAGAAATGTGCCCCATTGTGTCATCATCGGCTATGCCAGGGACACTGAACCGAACGAGGACCTCCAGATTGCAAGTCCAGCGTTCTGACCATTAATACCGCGGCAACATCCCTCGTTCCCTTGTTACAAAATGTAATACTACACCAAAAAAATCGGATTCTTATCCTACATCCTATGGGTCTTCTGGAACAAACTTAGCAGGCCGCACACTGCTGATGAGCCTCATAACGTTGAAAACTGGGTCCCCATGTCGCCTGCTTAAACAAACGCTGCTGTCAAACATCAATGTACAAGCCCCTGCAGGCTGATTGAGCAGAATCTGAATATTTACACTCGAGGAATCCGATGGGCGATAAACACATTCCTCCTGCGGAGGGAGCTGGTAGGAACGTTGGGTTGCTCGGTCAATGGCCAGGGTGAACGGCGGCGTGGTGTATTCCGCAAATATGGCCGACTGTGAGGGCGGGCACAAGCCGGCGTGAGTAGGTTAAACGTTGAGTTTTATAAGGGCACCACGGGGTGACCCACCCAGCCCCTCCCCACCCAGCCCCTCCCCACCCAGCTCCTCCCCACCCAGCCCCTCCCCACCAAGCCCCTCGCCACCCAGCCCCTCGCCACCCAGCCCCTCCCCACCCAGCCCCTCGCCACCCTCCCCTCCCCACCCAGCCCCTCGCCACCCTCCCCTCCCCACCCAGCCCCACCCTCCCCACCAGCCCCACCCAGCCCCACCCTCCCCACCAGCCCCACCCAGCCCAACACTCCCCACCCAGCCCCACCCTCCCCACCCAGCCCCACCCTCCCCACCCAGCCCCACCCTCCCCACCCAGCCCCACCCTCCCCACCCAGCCCCACCCTCCCCACCCAGCCCCTCCCTCCTCACCCAGCCCCTCCCTCCCCACCCAGCCCCTCCCTCCTCACCCAGCCCCTCCCTCCCCACCCAGCTCCTCCCTCCCCACCCAGCCCCTCCCTGCACGACGGACGGACAGAATAATCCACTGTGGGCTGGTGTAACCAGGAGGTTCCTACCAGTAATATTTTTCACAGATGTCCAGTAGATTGGTCGGGAATGTTATTTTAGTAATTATTTTGCAAACCCTTGGCATGTCTACATTACTACAGGCATGCCTCGGTTTACGCCCAGGATGCGTTCCTGAAAACCATAACGGAGTTAATTGAATCACTTAAAATCAAAGCAAAGAGATGGGATGGTGGATCGTTACGTGGTAGAGTGCCTAAACAGAGGTTACTCAGCAACCCCTATACTGTACAACCATCTGTTTGAAAAGTGTTAATTATTAATATTTTACGATACATTACCTTGTCTATTCTACTAGATGTATTTTAGTTGTTTATCATATAAGCATAGTTAACACTAGTATGTATGTACAGGGACTCTTCTACTTACGAACATTCGACTTAGGAACGTTCAGGGATACAAAAAACCTCTCTATGTCCAGTTGCCCGTTCGGACCGAGCGTCATAAGTTCAACCGCCGCACAATAGATGGTAGTGGTGGCACCAACATCTGCAGAACGTGAAGAACCAGTGGCATTTACATCTACAGGAGATTATCCAACTTTTAAAGCCATTCCCCGTGTTTAGTGTAAATGGTATACATGTGTAGTGAGTCCAACTGAGTCGCAGACGTTGTTCTTTAGAGGCAACACTTTTATTGTAACATCAACCCGCTAACACAAAGGGGCAACTGCCCCTTCACCAGATACAGCCTATGGTGGTAACCACCCAGCTAACTACTCTATACGTCGGAGTTACAGCTACGAAGGGTCAGACCCTCACTCGGGTCACCGACCACGTGTTGATGCCTCGTAGGACGTAGAGCTTCCAGCTTCTAGAATGAAGCGACCCCAGTCCCTCTCAGGGACCCACCTTATATCCCCCCCCCCCCCCCGTCGGGGCCGCTCGCCCTTGGCCCCGCCCGCCTTCTCGAGCGTTCTAGCTCCCTCTCCATCCCTCTCGAGAGCTCTCCCTGGACACGTGATCACCCCCTAGCCCCCCCACCTGGGGGCCTCTCTGTGGACACTCCGGATCACGTGTCTACGGGGTCAACCAGAGTGCCATGGCCCGGGGCAACCCTGCCCCTGGGCTGACACTCTCCCACTCCCCCTGGTGGGAGCCCGCATTACATGCCGTGCGTGGTGCCCGCGCTATCCCAGCGCTCACCAAGCCCTGCTCGGGCTGGTACCACACCCGCCCACGGGGTGTACGCGATGACCGTGCCTCGCACGCCACGGCCCTCTCAGGCCGGCACCATAGTGACATCCCTGATGTCACTACACATGTTTGGAATCGACAGGAGTAAAGTTGGACTTTCGAATAGACGTCTGGAACCCAACTCATTCGTAAGTAGAAGAGTCCCTTGTATGTTGAACTCTTTCGCACCGTACATAGCCAACTGTGATAATTAATCAGAGGTGTGGGGAAGGATACGATATATGTTTATATATATATTTGTTTACGTGACGAACCTTACTAGTTGGCTGTGTCTGGTGGTGGCAAGTTTAACGACATTCATATTTATGCGATCTAACCCCAAACAAAACCTCGAAATGAAAAAAAATTATGATACGAGTATACACATGAAAGAGACCATAGCCAGTGAGGGACGCTCACGCTTGGGCGACATCTGGCGCCCGAATGTTCCCTGTGGAACGTAAAATATGTGGGGCTTAGTGGTTAAGTTGGTAAATCTCGAGTGCGTTGTGGCGAGGTACCACAGTCCATAAAAAAGGGGATTGGGCATCAATAAGTTGAGCACGTTACAGCAAAAGTACGTAAAGCGGGAGGGCGTAAATCTGAGTATTGCTATATTTATTTCATCAGACGCGTATATACACGCACATTTTTTATGGCACGCCCACGCTCGTGCACACAAGCCCCACATCGCACGCACGCAACGTCAGTTGCACCGGTAAAAAAAAAAGACCACGTAAGCAGTTTTTATTTAGCTGCAGGTCTCACACATACACACAAAGAGATTAGTGCTACAAAGTTAGTTTTGGAAATTGATAATTTATTCCTTCACTCACCGCTAAATCTTAAACGCACAACAACGGTAACGGGAACGGTTGCCAAGAGACAGCGCCATGCAACGTTTGACCGCAATTATCGCCGGGTAATGATGATGACGGTGGTTAATTTATTTTTAAACCTCTTTTTTCGTCTTCATTTGAAACGCTGCCAATGGTTAAGCGATTTGCTCGTGCTAAAAACACAATGCGGGGATCCATGCAAAAGACCGGCGAGACTGAATGGGGGCGAGCTGGCTCGGGGCTCGGGGCTCACAAGGGCCGTGTTCGAGACACCGAGGCGGTACCGAGGAGAACCCGGGGGCACCCCCAAGTACCAAACGTCTTGCGCAATGCTATAAATTGCCTAGGCCAAGGTTTATCCCCATTTCGCAATTCGTTATGAGGTTGTCACACGCAAGGAGAATGCGTACATTGCAGTGAGATCCGGGTTTACAGCCGCCAGGGATTAAGAACCGGGTTTCTCAAGTGCAGCCGGGCGATGATCTCAGACCGGGCAATGACAGCATCAACGCCAAACCGGTGCACATTCGCAGCAGCATTCAATACACCCTTACTTCTAAGAGACACATAAAGGCCCCACCTCTATCTTAATGACCCTGCCTCTGTAATAAAGGTCCCATCTATTTCCTAAAGCCCCACCATGACAATGACCTTGGCTCCCATGCCTTAAGAGTCAAAGCTCATTTATATTTGTTAAGATAATGTGTGCATTATAGATTGCATTATTATTACGTGACGTGTGTCTGTATTTGTATGTATAAATCTGTATGTGTATAACGTGGGTGAGCGTGTGTTGTGTGTGTGTATACCGGCGTGCCTGCGGCCCTTTTTATGTCTGTGTGTGTATTGGTATGTGTCCGTGTGTGTGTGCGATCTGCGTATGTGGCTAGCACAGTGCGCTATGGACCCCTGTATAACACGAGTTAAAGTCCCACTCATGGGCAAACACCAATGGCGCATATCTAAACCGGTCCTGGACCTCCACGAGGTCGATGCAGCCTTAAATGAGTTTCTCGTTCAGTTTTTAAACAACGGCACGGGGGAGACAAAGGCGGTGGGACGTGGTGCTGGCCACCCACCCCCACGTGTGGCCTTCATAGAGGTGCTCACTAACAGCACACGTCTGTAATTGACCCCCAGTAGCATCTTCTCCCCATGGTTGTGAGGGTTTTTCTTCCGGGTCCTTCCGGTTTCCCCCCACATTTAGAATGAACATCGTGCGTTTTAGAGTATTTGGCTGCTATAAATTTCCACGTGATAAGCCACTTCGTTGGGCTATCATTTGTGACAAGGTCGTTTGTGAAAAAGAGTTACATAGCTCAGTGGGGCCTTACCTGGCAAAATAAAATAAAAGTTTGAAAGTTTCGTTTTTTTACACCTCTGCAGTGGAGGGTGGAGGTTGTGTTAGGGGTCAAATTGAGTATCTGGGGGGTATCTAACCTGATTTTATATCTGTTATTATTATTGACTGGATTAAAGTTACCACACACACACATGTGCAGCGGACACTACGGGCTATCTGACCATGGACCGTGGTGATGATGATGAAGACACGTAGAACCCGAATTAAAATGTCACAAATTATAACAAAGCCACAAGTAACGTTTGAATTAGCTAAGGTGTTATTTTCGTACGTCAACATTACTTTTAAATATAAAACAAGACAGGCACTCGTTGTACCGGCTCTCAAAGTGGGGCGGGGAGCTGATGGGCACTGTTGGTCAGTGAGCCAGTGGCCGTCTCTCCAGCAGCCTTGGTGAATATCACGGAGATTCGTAAACTCACGCAGACTCAGAAAGACCCAGAGACTCACAGTGAGACCCAGAAACTCACATGGAGACCCAGAAACTCTCATGGAGACCCATAGACTCACATAGACACCCGTAGACTTAAATAGACACTCAATGATGGAAAGGGCAGTGGAACGACAATGTGGTCCGTGGTTTGACATTGGTGGTGGCAGTCGCACTGTCAGCTATTCTCAATTTTTCATCGGTGTGGAACGAGACAGCCGCATCTGTTACTCACGCATACTCTGACACACACATAAGACAACAAATATCCCCCCTATGTCCCTTTCAGTCTGTTGGGGCAAGTGCTGTTAATCGAGCACCTATGAAGGCCAGCACGACGCATGAGAGGGCGGAAGGGTCCGGCTGCCTTCGTCTCCCCAGTGCTGATGCATTACAGAAACCTGCACCAGACGCTAAATTTAAGGCCGAGTCGACCTTGGACGAGGCCCAGGACCGGTTCCCATGCGAGGTTTGTCCGGACAATATAAAGAAGGCATTGATTGTGACTATGGTTCGGCAAGGGCGACTACGGTGGTGCAGCGATGAGCGCAACTACACTGGCACGATGCGACCTTACGATACTGGGCGACCGCTGCCTTCTTGAGACTGGTCCTCGTCGTAGGATTGTGGAACCTCCATCGCTGGCCTCAGCGGCCCATCTGCGCAGTATGAGCAACCGTACACCAGAATGTTTCAACGGCGACAATGCCGATGGCGTCCACGCCCGAGCCGCTCTCTAGCACGCACCTGCCGGTCACAATGGAGGATACGGACGCGCTGCGGACAAATAACCCCCCCACCCACGTCTCACCGAGAGTCCAACAGGAATTCAGACAAACGAGTTTCTCTCCCTCCCTAAGTCCAAACACGCACGTGCTCACAGGTGCAGTCCTCTGGCCAATTCACGACTTTCAGAACCGTGAACGAGGTCGATAATAATGACAGCGGAATTTGTTTTGCTTGGTTCCAAATGTACTTCCTCTTTACGCACCCTCACCCACCCCCCCAAAATTTTTGTTCAATTATGTTCCCAGCGTCATCATAATCTCACTCGCACAAAAATTCCCCCGCATAGCATTAACAGACTTTTTGGGGCAAGTGCTATTTGCGAGCACCTATAAAGGCCGGCACTGCACACGAGGGGGTGGGTGGTCAACACCACGCCCAGCCGCCTTTGTCTCCCGAGTGGCGGTATTTACACACCGCGCCAGGTACTCAATTAAGGCTGGGTCCACCTAAGGGAGGTCCTGGACCGGTTTAGATAATTGTTACCAACATTGATGAGCGAGAATTTAATTCGTGTTGCTGGGTTCATAGTGCAGTGCGCAAACCATGATGCCACCACTCCCCAATACCGCTCCCCACTACTCACACACACGCCGACACATTAGCTTGCAAGTTCACCACGTAAGGATGTGTATACACACAAAAAATAAAGATCCCACCTGGGTAGCACTGATTAAGGCCATCACATTGCACGAGGGCATTGTGGTAAGGACCACACTCGCCCGCCTTTGTCTCTCCAGTGCTGATGTTTACACACGGCACCAGGTACATATTTTAAGACTGAGTCGACCTAGGGGAGGTCCAGGACCAGTTCAGATGATCGTCACTGACGTTGGCCGTGAGCAGGAATCGAACTCGGGGTCATCGGGCTCGCAGCGCAGCACGCTAACCACTGCGCTGTTGTTCCCCACGCACACACACACGCATGTGTGTAAGTACACTACATAAGCGTGTATACACATGCGCACGCACGCACGCCCGTATTACGGGCTTCACACACAGGAGGCTGTGGTCATACCGACTCCGACAGGTGTTTCGATAAAAGGTAAACAGGTGAACAGGTCGTGCCACTGAACCTTTCATCGTCTGCCCCCCCC
This sequence comes from Lampetra fluviatilis, assembly GCF_964198595.1. Taxonomy (NCBI): domain Eukaryota; kingdom Metazoa; phylum Chordata; class Hyperoartia; order Petromyzontiformes; family Petromyzontidae; genus Lampetra; species Lampetra fluviatilis. Next base: position 11,821,944 of record NC_136310.1, read on the forward strand.
ACCCCTCCCAGATCAACTTGTCCCTGTGCGGTATTGTGCCAGCATCTCCTCCCGTCTTCTCCTGTCATCTCCCACAGGATCCGGTATGGCCCAGGAGTGGTCGGACCAAGCCTTGAGTGCGATAACCAGCCAATGATGCCCCAGCAATGGTCATGAGAAACAGGACTGGCCCAGAGATCCCGTATCCACAAGGCCCAATCCAAACCGGACCAGCCCAGTGATCTCACACCCCTGCCGGGCTTGGTTCTTCTAACAATAATTATTAACTTCGCGTCTGACAACAAATGTCAATGTCAACTTAAAATGGGCATGGTGGCCCAATGCTACACAAACCTAACTTCAACTCAAATATTATTGCATACAAGCGATTAATGATACACTGGTTATTATTGTTTCAGCTCACTGGTAAGTTGAACAACAATTCTCATAACCAAATGTTATTTGTTTGGCTATGTCTGGTGGTTGAGGGTCTTACAAAAAAAAACTGTTAAGATCATTACACGGTCTAACCAAAATAAATAATATTGGCTGCTAAGACCTATGTGTTATTTAACCTTAAAAATAACCATACCTTGGTTCTTTCGGTAAAGTCACGTAGAAGGGAAATAATAAAAATAAAACATAATAAAATAATTCTCACGACGTTTCGGCCACAACGCAAGCAGCCGTCCTCAGGTGAAGACCAGGTCTGTCGGGGAGACAGCGTCTGAATGCTGTCTCCCCGATAGACCTGCTTGCGTTGTGGCCGAAACGTCGTGAGAATTATTTTATTATGTTTTATTTTTATTATTTTATTATTTCCCTTCTACGTGACTTTACCGAAAGAACCAAGAAGATGAATCCCTGCAGTCACGAAAGCTTTAAATCGAAAAATAACCATACCCTTATCCTGATCGAAAACCCTAACCCAAATCAATGCTAAACCTAATCTCAGTCCTTCGTCTGACCTTCTAACCCAGCTCCAACCCTCACCTTGGTCCTCGCCCTAACATTAGCGTGGATCCTAACCTGAGCCCTGATCCCTAGCCCTAACGTTAACCCTAGCCCTAACGTCAATCCCATCGCTATCCTCAACCTAAACCCCTGGCTATCTATAGTCTCTGGAGTAATTCTAAGCCTCGGCCGATGCCATGCCTTTAGTGCGACGCCAAAGTTGGCCCCCATGGCACTCGGAAGCTGCTCGCGGTCACGCGGGGATGAACTAACGAGCCGCTGTCCTCGCCGTTACCCCCTCACCAACCTACCCGCCCGCCACTCCCGTAATGAATGACATGGCGGGGGCCAAAGCCAGCACAGTTATCGAAGAAACTCAGCACATTCGTCAATGACCCTGTAGCCCCTATCAAGGGAAATCATGACACAGCAGGCCAAAATGTCACAAAAAATAACTTCACTTGTAATATATTTTGCTTTCAAGGCTACGGTGCCATTTAATAATGCGCTGAGCTATGTTTGTTATCTGTGCTTATTATGCACCACTGCCAACGCAGCATCACATTTGTTCAGATTTATTTTGGATATAAACAATTGCCACGACTCTTATGTTGAACTTCTTTCGCGCTGTACGTAGCCAACCGTGCTAATCGGAGGTGTGTGGGGGGGAAGGATACCAAACTAAACACAAAAAGCAGGTGTAAAAGAAATGAGTTATCAATTCAGAGTTTAAAGTGCAAAACTCCAGTGCCCTATGAAGGAGGGTACCGTCAATGTTTTTTAGGGTGGTAGGAGCAATTATTGCTGCTGCGTTGTTACGTGTCATTTTTTTTATTTGGCAAACGCGGACCAGGATGCCGGCACGCAAAGACAAACCCTTGTGACTGAAGTCACGATATCTTTGATGTTCACTGCGCAGCAAACGGCGAGTAATATTGTCACGGTTAATATGCACCGCGGTGTTGGTTAAAGCACCCGCATTAAGCGTCAGTATGCAGAAATTTAATTAGAAAAAGCCTATTTCTGTCCCTCCACAAAAAAATGTACGATAGTTTTTTTTTTTTTACACAACTGATCGCCTACACGATTTTCTAGGAGCGCATCTTCCCAGCAGCATTGATTCAATGAAAGCCAAATTGGGCCGGTTTCGACATTTCGGTGTCTCAGCAGAAAATAAAAGTCACGATGACGAAAAACTGCACTGAAGAGTTCGCTTGGCCAATCACGGGCGGCCAAAGCGATCTTTGAATATTCTCGAATGCCATCACGAATTGTCATAGCCACGGTCAGCAGATCGAGACGGCAAAAGGTGCGCAAACATTGACGACAAAATGACAGCGCCGCCGACCGCGAGTGTCCGTGCAGAGTGCAGAACAATGGCTGCAGAAATCCCGCACCTGAAGCTCCGAGTCTCATTCACATTCCACATGATTCAGCCAAACGCATATTTCCCCGCACTATTCAAACTCGTTCGAGATACCAAACCACCCCTGCTGACTCACTCGAGTCACTACTCACCTGGGGTCCCAACCCCCTCCTTACCTCGAATTTAAAGCTACTATTTGCACGTTTACTGTACCCACGAACTTTACGCATCTTTTCGAAATCAACCCATGCCAAGAACTCTATGCCAGACCCACCGTTTCACCTCATCTCACACTGTTCTTCCACTACACTTGCAAGCCACAACGAAACATTCACTCACTCATCTACTCACCCGGTCCCTCAACTCACTCGCTAACCAACTAACCTACCCACTCGCCACACCGCAGGTCACCACAATTCTCTCTCCACTTCCTCCCATGCGCTGCTCCACTTTGGAATTCATTCCCAATCTCCTTTCTCCAAGCTCTTGCAAGAACTTTGACAATTCAAGGAACGCGTTAACTCCTTATCTACAACAACTTCAAGCGCGCCGTTTGTTGCAGGCCGCTTAGCGATTTGAGCTTACGCTCAGCAACTGTCATCACCACAAAGGAAGCCGATATGTTTCAGAGTAGGGAGCAATGTTGCCATGCATTAACCCAACTCAGGTAAGTTGTGGTCTAACTATTCACATACGGATTGATAGGAGCCATGACTCGGGCACACAATGGCCTACTCCTTTCAAATGATGACGTGACATCTTCAACGTTCAACGTGAAGCAGACGAAGCATAACATTTTACGGTTAATACAAACCACGGTAATAATGATAGGCAGAGTTTCACTTCAATGTTTGGGGAGGCAGAGGTTCGCTTTGTCCCTCACATTAGGAATTGCGGAATTGTAAACTACTGAAAATAAATTAATAAAGGAGTCCAGGTTGGGGGGGGGGGGCACTGCACCACCGTGCCACTGGTGCCCCCCCCCACCTCCGCCAATGGTAATAACCAGGGTGGCCTGGGCGGTTGGGACACCGCGACACCTCCGCAACGTGTGCTGGGAACGTGGCTCACTGCGGGGGGCGTCACCGCCCAAAGTTGCAGCTCAACTGCGCACCACGTCCTGTTCTCCTCATCACGCACCGGCACATTCCAGACGCCAGCGTGCAGACACGCGCGAGGATTACCATTCCCTCGGCTCAAGTGTAAGGGAGGGAGGGTGTGACAGGGCGGGAGCAGGGGCGGGCGATGAGCGCTGAGAGATTAAGGTGTCTAGGGCGATGATATTGTAACAACGCTGGTGTCGGTCCACTGGCGGGTGAAGGCCTCTCCATGACTGGCAAGGCACGGAGATCGTTTGACCATACTTCATCGTGTCGATCAGTGCGGGTTGGAGAAGTGGCGGAAGAGAGGAACGGGGGGGGTGTCGTTCTAGCCAACGACCGGTTCAGCCGTCGCTAGCCAATTTTAGCCGTGACAATGAATTGAATTTGAGTATCTGGGTTCATCGCAGTGCACTAACCACTTCGCCACCACTCCACGACTACATATACAGGATATATATTTTGCTAGAATACACATTGGGGGATGTTGCCGTGGTGTTTTGATTCGCACGGTCAACTTGCAAGCTAGAGGTAGCTGCCATTGGAATCTCAATGGTGTAAATGCTTACCCCGAGCTCTCATACTCTGATGGTGCATTGTCTTTGAGTTGTGCGCCAAAAGGCGTCATCTGGTCCAACCCATGTGAGACTAGGCTCTAAGGAAAGCTGTGTCGGGTGTGGACCAATCAACTTCAAGGACAGTGCACATTATCAGAGTTATGTTTTTTGTTTGCATTATGACTGCAGGTATTGTGGTCTATGTAAACATGACTCCTTGTAAAAAAGGTGTCAGTTTTGTTGCCAGATAGAAGGGTAAAAAACCAATTATCATAGAGGTAGCTGGTTCGATTTACCGGCACGGTACCCCATCTCCACCACCTGTCCACTCAGCAGTGCCAATGAAATACAGTGCAGTACACCACGCTAGTCGACTGGCAGGTCACATGCAGTGGGGTCAAGTGGAGGTACTGCCACCTCGCCCAAGACCACATACTGGCCAGCATGGAAGATTGGCTAAAATACTCTCCAATTGGTGGGGAGAGACCCTTCCATCAGCAGTGGTGTGGGCGAGCAATCGCAAGGCTGCATCTTTAACGCAGCACTTTTCTTCACGTGACTAAATTACACATTAAACTAAAAGATGCGTACACGACATGAAGGTTGACCAACATGCGTGCTCAAAGAACAAGGCATAAGAGTAACGACACGATAAGGGACCACAAACTTCATTGGCTTTTACAAACCCACCGGGACGTCGTGGACCATTTATTAGGGCGCCACGGTGGAGAGATGTTAACTCCCGTGCCAGGTATGCAGGAGGTCGTGGGTTTCATTCCGACGCTTCTTTATTTAGAGATTGCATATTCTCCCCGTGGTCATGTGGATTTATCTCCATGTCCTCCGGTTTTTCCCTCCACATTTAGAATCAACATCACATGCTCAGAGTATTTTGCTGCTATAAATTTCCATGTGACAATAAGCCACTTCGTTGGGCTATCATTTTTGGCCAATTCGCTTCTGAAAAAGAGCTGTATAGCAGCTCAGTGGGCCTTACCCGGTTAAATAATAAATAATATTTTAAAAACTTTTTTTTAAACACGCTTTTATGAAATGTACTAGTAATGGCAGAACTCCACGACTCCAGGAAGTGGCCCCGAAGCTTGCCATAACGTAAGGGACAGTGGCCAATTACAGCCAACGTCAGTTGACCGTGGACAATTAGACCAAAGCTGAAACATAACACGAAAGAATATTTTTTAAAAATAAATACTTTTTTTATGATAGACTATAGTATTGTCATCAGTATGACATAAGTATACCAAGTTTGCAGTCGATACCACATTGGGAAGTGGGTTAAAATTGAGTTACAAGATTTGAGGATACAACAACAACGACAGACAGTGAGTTAAAAGAAAGCGTGTAAAAAAATAAACACTTTTCTAGGTTTTTACTTTTAGTTAAATTAGCGCGCCGCACTTTGGACCCAACAAGGCCTAGTTCGACTCCTGGCCATGGCTAACATCAGTGGCGAGTGACTGACTCGCCGCTGATGTTAGCCCCCCGGGACAGATCACCGTGGAGTTTGATCACACGACCCCGTGGACTGACATGGCGTGGGGGATTGGGGAGACCTCTAACCAGCGGAGGGTTGACACAGCCGCACACTGTTAACGTTATCGAGACGTATAGAGGACTGCGGTATTCACTTACAGATCAGTTTAACAACGTAAGAGGATTTCACGACCAACATTACCCATAAGGTTTTTGGGTTAGATTGCGTAAATATAAATGTGTCGTTAAACCCATCACCACCTGACACAGCCTGATGATGCTGTCGCCTGATTACGCTCGTTGTATTTACTGGCGAAATGTCACAGCACTCGAATTATAAATGCTGCGAGTGTACTCTCCAACACATCGTGTGCTGTACTAGCAACGAACTGCCATGTTTTGTTTAGGTGACAAACCTTACGAATTGGCTGTGTCGGGTGGTGGCAGGTTTAACGACACATTTATATTTACTCGATCTAAGCAAAAAACCTGTATTATTCACTCACAGATATTTGGGAGCAGTGGTGGCACAGTAGTCAGCACACTTCGCTACAAACCCAGCAACCCGAGATCAATTCCTGGCTACGGTTAACGTCAGTGGTAATTATGAAAACCGGTGCTGGACAATCCACGAGGTTGATTCAGCATTAAACAAGTACCTGGTGCATTGTGTAAACACCAGCCCTGGGGAGACAAAGGCAGCCAAGACTGGTGCTGGCTACAGCATCATATCTTGCCCTGTGCCAGCATTTACAGGTGCTAGCTGACAACATGTTTTTAATTTTGCCCCCAAGTCCTGTTAAAGGGCGATATTTGTCTGTGTATGTGTACACGGTGCGATATAGGCTGTGTGTGTAGTACACGGTGATATAGGCTCTGTGGGGAGCGGTGGTGTAGCGGTTAGCGCTACGCTGCGCTATGAACCCGGCAATCCGGATCGATTCCCGCTCACGGCCAACACCAGTGACGATTATCTGAACCGGTCCAAGACCTCCCCTAGGTCGACTCAGCCTCAAATGCGTACCCGGTGCGGTGTGTAAACATTGCCACTGGGGAGACAAAGGCGGTCGGGCGTGGTGCTGGCCACCCACCCCCTCGTGTATCGTTCCGGCCTTCATAGGTGCTCGCTAACAGCACTTGCCCCAACAGTCTGTTAAGGCTACACGGGGGATCTTTGTCTTTGTATAGGCTCTGTACACTGTGCTATTGGCAGTGTTTATACCGTGTACACCCTTATGGTGTGTTTCTGACCACACCGTTTCCTTATGAGCTGTACCCGGTCTTAATAGGTGTTTGCGAACAGCACTTGTGATCATTATCACGGCAACGAGGACTGTGTCGTGATGACGACGACCACGGCTGACATGCTGATAACTCGCGGGCACTCATCGCTGGAGAACCCTAAAACAATGCCCATTACAAACACTCCACGCCCCACTCGCACGAGAACACAATTCGCTAAGAAGGGACATTGAAACAGCATCGCACACGCAGCGGACTCAATGGGAAATGCAAAGTAGCAACCGTGACGCTGATGAACTATGTGTGGAAGAATGTGAAATGTCAAGAGCGTGGCATTTCATGTCGCCCACAGGGTGGGATACCGAGGACTGCTACAGAACGGAGAATAAGTCTGTCTATAGTATACAGCATTGTACAGGGTATACTGTCTATGTACAGTATACAGCACTGTACAGTGAATACTCTCTATAGTATAGTATACAGCACTGTACAGGGTATACTGTCTATAGTATAGTATACAGCACTGTACAGGGTATACTGTCTATAGTATAGTATACAGCACTGTACAGTGAATACTGTCTATAGTATAGTATACAGCACTGTACAGGGTATACTGTCTATGTACAGTATACAGCACTGTACAGTGAATACTGTCTATAGTATAGTATACAGCACTGTACAGGGTATACTGTCTATAGTATAGTATACAGCACTGTGCAGGGTATACTGTACCTGTACAGTATACCGCACTGTACGTGGTATACTGTATCTGTACAGTATACATCACTGTACAGGGTATACTGTTTCTGTAGAGTATACAGCGCTGTACAGGTTATACTGTTTCTGTACAGTATACAGCACTGTACAGGGTATACCGTCTATGAACAGTATACAGCACTGTACAGGGTATACTGTCTCTGTACAGTATACATCACTGTACATGTATACGGTTTATGTACAGTAGACAGCGCTGAACAGGGTATACTGTCTATGTACAGTACACAGCGCTGTAAGGGTATACTGTCTATGTATAGTATGTGTGTACACTGTACTACAGGCTGTGTGTGTACACTGTACTACAGGCTGTGTGTGTACACTGTACTACAGGCTGTGTGTGTACACTGTACTACAGGCTGTGTGTGTACACTGTACTACAGGCTGTGTGTGTACACTGTACTACAGGCTGTGTGTGTACACTGTACTACAGGCTGTGTGTGCGCACTGTACTACAGGCTGTGTGCGCACTGTACTACAGGCTGTGTGTGTGCGCACTGTACTACAGGCTGTGTGTGTGCGCACTGTACTACAGGCTGTGTGTGTGCGCACTGTACTACAGGCTGTGTGTGTGCGCACTGTACTACAGGCTGTGTGTGCGCACTGTACCACAGGCTGTGTGTGCGTACTGTACTACAGGCTGTGTGTGTGCACTGTACTAAAGACTGTGTGTGTGCACTGTACTTCAGGCTGTGTGTGTACACTGAACTACAGATACCTCGAGTTCGACTCCCGACCACGGACAACTTCAGTGGGCAGCTGACATCGAAACCGGCCCTGGGCCTCCGCAAGGGACTCGGCACTGGGAAGACAAAGGCGGCTGTGCTAAGTGATTTTCGCACCTTCCACCAATCGCGACGTGCCGTTCTTAATACGAGCTAACGCCAGCACTTGTCCCAGCAGCTTGTGCAGGCTACACGGGGGATCTCTATCCAGATTGTCGTTGATGTTTGTGTGTACAGTGCGTCATCGATGCGCTTCCGCGCTCCAGGCCGCACAAATCTGCGGGTTGCTCGTCCTGAACGCACAACACAAGTGGCGGTGACGTCACCACAGCGCTTGTGCCAGGCTCGGTGCACCTCGTAAGCCACGTCAAGTGTCGAGGGCTCGCTGGCAGGAGGGCACGGAACAAGGCCCAATGTGCCTCGGGTTGACCGCGATGACTGGCAAGATGCGTCGCCGGTGTTCCCCACTGCGCCAACTCGCTGCGCTGTAGCCGCCCGGCGCTCCGCTCGCTGTTGCTGGAGGGCGACTGCCTCCAATTGCCCAGTAGCAGCAGCAGCGTCCTTCACGAGCCTCCTCCACGGAGGGCCGAACTTAACACCGCCACTACCGGTCCACTCCAGCTCCATGCTACTGTGAACCCCATCAGCTCCATGCTGCTGTGAACCCCACCAGCTCCATGCTGCTGTGAACCCCATCAGCTCCATGCTGCTGTGAATCCCACCAGCTCCATGCTGATGTGAACCCCATCAGCTCCATGCTGCAGTGAACCCCATCAGCTCCATGCTGCTGTGAACCCCACCAGCTCCATGCTGCTGTGAATCCCACCAGCTCCATGCTGCTGTGAACCCCACCAGCTCCATGCTGCTGTGAACCCCATCAGCTCCATGCTGCTGTGAACCCCACCAGCTCCATGCTGCTGTGAACCCCACCAGCTCCATGCTGCTGTGAACCCCATCAGCTCCATGCTGCTGTGAACCCCACCAGCTCCATGCTACTGTGAATCCCATCAGCTCCATGCTGCTGTGAACTCCACCAGCTCCATGCTGCTGTGAATCCCATCAGCTCCATGCTGCTGTGAATCCCATCAGCTCCATGCTACTGTGAACCCCACCAGCTCCATGCTACTGTGAATCCCATCAGCTCCATGCTGCTGTGAATCCCATCAGCTCCATGCTACTGTGAACCCCACCAGCTCCATGCTGCTGTGAATCCCATCAGCTCCATGCTGCTGTGAATCCCATCAGCTCCATGCTGCTGTGAACCCCATCAGCTCCATGCTACTGTGAACCCCACCAGCTCCATGCTACTGTGAACCCCATCAGCTCCATGCTGTTGTGAACCCCACCAGCTCCATGCTACTGTGAATCCCATCAGCTCCATGCTGCTGTGAACCCCACCAGCTCCATCTCTTCTCCAGCTCGTACCGCGCCCGTTTCGCCCCCTCGATGCGGCCCAACACAGGAGCTGCTCGAGCTCGCGAGCTACGTGACCCACCCCATGTCGCTTTGCCGCTCACCCACGCGACTGCACCCAAGCCTCTCAAATATCTTACACGGAGTACACCACATTATATACACACACTACACACACACTACACACACCACACCACACACACTACACACACAAGCCCAACAACAACGCCATGTATTGCAAAGGGTCAATGCCCAAAACGTCGCATGTTTCCCCTTTCAAGGCCACATTGTGATTGACGAACGTGTCGAGTTAGTTCATTAATCGTGCTTGTGCACCTACTGCCAACGCAGCAGCATCCACAAATGTGTGCCAGGCTAGGTGCATACAAGTGAAACAGCCAGCAATGCACAGAGTTTCCGCATCTAAGCCTACACACAAACAACATCGTCAAGAGCCGTAACGAGGTTTGTAGTTGAGGTAAACGAAGGGGTTCGCGCTGACTGTGGGGTCGGCCGAAGGGGGTTGGAGGTTAAGTTGGGTTCACGTCAAACGTGACGGGAGGTGGCGGAGGCGGCCTTCATCCAGCAGTGGATCGATCATGGCGTGGTTTTGTGCCCCCCGACTACCCCCCTTCTAGTCACTCACCAGGCTCAGAGGGGACTCGGCGCAGCTCCACGGCTGAGTGGTGAAGGTTACAATCCCAACCCCGGAGTTCCTCGCCCGGTCTCTTCCACTCTTCACAGACTCCTCTGTCTCTCTCCTCCTCTTCTTCTTTCACTCCTCTGCACCACAACTCGTGCTCTCGGAGCTCTCCTCACGTCGCACTATCTCATCACCTCGCACCGTCTCCCATCTCCCTCCCACCTCTGCCGTACTCTTTACACTCCCGCGAGTTCTACCCCCTTAGCAAGTTACCTTGACACGTGCACAGCTCACGTCTGTGCGGCTCGTGGAGGTTTTTGTGTTATCAGAGCTCGTAGCGGTCGAGCTCTGAGGCCTCCGCTCCAGCGCGTAGAGGGACGGAGGGGGGCTCTGACTTATATAACTTGGGGGGTCGTGACGTCACGCAAGGGCGGGGTCACAATAAATGACGTCTTTGCGCGCGGGTTGTGGCGCGGGAGACATTGAGCGGGAACGTCACGACGCAAATGAGCGAATGCGAAGACGTCACGACGCACGGGGGGGGGGGCGGGATTACGGGGAACGCGGCGACGTCCTCGACGCACGGGAGGGGGCGGGGTTACGGAGAACGCAGCGACGTCACGACGCACGGGGGGGGGTGACGGAGAACGCGGTGACGTCACGACGCAAGTGTAACGAGGGTGCGGTGTGACGCCATTACGCAAGGGCGTTCGTCGTGACGCGAGGGGGGGGTCTTTAAATCGCATGCACTGAACGTGATGCCGTCATGACGTACAAGGCCTTTACATGACGTCATGATGTGGGTTTTCTCCCCATGCCTCAAGGTTCAGGTGCAGGAGGCCGGGCGTGGTCACGAGGCACGATGACAAAATAACGCACATTTGAGTCACCTTCACGTCACGGTATTGTCATGCAACTTTCAGGCTTCTGGAGTGTTCAGAGCAGGATGCGATTAAAACGAGGCTTAAACACCGACACACAATACAAACGAGACGACACGAGGGGGAATCAAGCCATTTAATGACGCTAGTGCAGCCCAAACGATGGAAACGTGATGACTTAACAACGCAAAGACCCCCACCTCCCCCGTGTTCGCGATGACTTCACGGGACAGTGGCGCACAGACGTTCCGTATGACGGACGCCACGTGATGTCATCGCTAAACAGTCACGACGTCATGGCGCGCAGTGAAAACGTTCCTACAAGATGACGTCAGGACGAGGTTTTGATGACGTCATTGCGGAGATGCTGATTTAGGCAAGGGCGAGGCGTTAAAAATGAGTCATGTCGACAATTAGGGAGTCAATAACGCCCGTAATGACTAATCGTGTGAGAAACCGCACGGGCAATTAGTTATGTGAATGAGAAATTCCAGACTCACTGCTGTCAAATATTCCCCCCATCGACTCGCCATCTCCTACCTCTCCCCTCTCATCTCACTCCACTCCCTTCCACCCCCTCTCCTGCCTCTCCCCTCTCATCTCACTACTCCCACGCTCTCTCCTTCCTCTCCCATCTCACTACTCCCCTCCAAGTCCTCTCTGCTCTAGCAGACAAGGGTTTTCTGTCGAAGCCTTCCCACATCCCCAAGTCAGTCTTCGTTCAGTGAGGGGGGGGGTCGCTTCCTCCTCTGCTGCTCCCATTGGGTTGTCGTGAACGCGTACAGCCCTTTTGTCAATCCACTGCTGGATGAGGGTCCCCCACGCCACATGGTTGACCCATTTACCACGCTGCTGCTCAGCGGATGTTCAAGGAATCGACATTGGTGCGCCTGGCTATTGCCGCACTGCCCTCTGCTGACAGATCGACGTCAGAGACGTTTTCTTTTTATTATTTTATTATTTCCATTCTACGTGACTTTACCGAAAGAACCAAGAAGACGGTACCTACCATTACACTATTGTGGATGGTGAATTATTCACTTGCTTTCCAGGATGACGATCGTTTTAATGATTGTGTTAATTACTGCCGATATTAAATTGACGTTAATTACGTTTAACATTCCATCGTTGCTTGTCGACGAGTCAATAACTGGCAGCCAAATGAGGGTACGCGCCGCAGAGAGATGGAGCGACGAAATGGACCCCTTGTGCAGAAAGGCGCTCGATGGGATTGCAACATCGCGGAACCGTGGGGGATGGCGGCACAGCTTGGCGAGGGCTCCATCCAGCAGCGGATTGAGATTGTTTTTTTTCCGACGGATCCTCCAATTAGCACGGTTGGATATGTAAAGTGCTGAATAGGTTCAACATGCGTACATGTATGCTGCAGACGGACAAGTCGACCCTCGAGAAGCAGACCCACCTCAAAAAAATCCAGACCACCTAAAAACTGAAATGCGTCGCAGGTGGTTACTTTTTAAAAACTTATTTTATTTTGGCCATCCCAAGTTGACAACGCGGTTAAAATCCCTCGTACAATCCTCCCAACACATCCGACGTCTCTCTAGGGATTTACGACACAAGATGCTACTAAGTTTCAGCAATATATACAGTGTTGTGGTTTTATTAATAACTCCAGCAACCATGGCTCACCCCCCGCCCCGCTCCCCCCCTAGTATCCATTTCCATTCTTGACCTACTCGCCAAATAACCACCCCAACCCCGCCACACAAAGATCCTTTAACTTCCTCGCCATTATTATAAGCGTTGGGTATTTTCTCCTGTAGCTAAAACTTCCGTCAATTTTCACACGGAGTAACAACGCAAACAGGGCTTTTGGTCAATTTCACGATTTTTTTTGCCCTAATTTAAGAACAGAGATAACTTTTACGACGTATTCTGCAGGGTTTCACGCAGATACAGCAGCATCTGCAAACGAGGCAGGTGGTTTTAAACTAAATTTTCATTTAATTTAACCAGGTATAGGCCCCACTGAGCAACGTAGCTTTTTATTTTTTTTATGAAGCGACCTGGCATATCACACACGATAGCTCAACGTAGTGGCTTATCATGCAGATATTTATAGCAGCCAAATACTTTATCAACGAGTTTCTATTGAAATTAAAGGATGCTGCCCAATGTTTGTTAACAATCTGGACCCATGCCGATGCCCACTGGTACCGATTGACCACACAAACTGAGGCCCCCTTGAGCTTCCAGAGAACACAGCGCGACACACGAAACCTTAAATTCAATTGAAGCCCCAATATATATTTGATTAATTTAACCCAGTGATATTTCCGTATTTGCAGAGCTATTGGGAATTTCGCTTAATATTTTCACTTTTTCATCGAGGGGGAAGTTTTAAACTTACGTTTGAGTTCATTTCTGCAACATGACTTGCATCTATTTCTTAGACTCCAAATTGTAGGTCTCCTTTAACAGGCGAGGTGATGACGAGCACTAAAAACACAAACTAAATACATAAAATGAAAAATCTGAACTCAGCGAGCAAACAAAACAGCCACTTGCTTGGTCTACACACGAATTCAATCCGATGCTGTTATTAGTTATTACAATAACACGATGACGCTATTCACGCACAAAGAAACGTGGTCACGGGAGTTTTCTTTTGGAATGGGACCTAACGACAGTCCACCTGAGTCCTGGTACCGATTAATTCGCGCACGAGGGAGGGTTCCACGTGGCCCAGGCACACGGCACGACCTCCAATTCCGCACCCGATAAAAGAGCACGACCTAGTGAAGAAAAAGTGGCGACACAAATACACGCACGACGCCCCCCCCCCACCGCACACACACGCATCCACGTGCTCCACCAGCTGTTTCACCAACGTCTGTCCATCACCAAACGTCGTTTCAAAATCGTACGTGCTTTTCAACGTTCACTAAAAAAAAATCGCGTACACTTATCATTTTCGCATGCCGTGCATCGCCGTTGCACGACGCCCTGACCGGGGGGAAAGGGGGGGGGACTGGACGTGTAGAATTTATTTTTACAGGAAAAGTTTTTTTTTTTAAATAAACACACGTTGTGCGTAATGGGATTTCTCGAGCCATTTTAAACTTGAGACAAACTCTGGATTGGGAGAGACTTGCAGGACATCCCCCATTTAGCTTCATCCCCCCCCCATCCACTGCTTCGCACAGCGCCCGGGGGTGAGAAGCCGCGGCAAGGTGAAACAACAAAATCGATGCAGACCCACGGACGCTCAACAGACTCAATTCCTGTTGGTGGAAAGGCAGTTTTTCCACTGACACTTGGTCGCAAAACAACCCAGTCGGCTTTCTCACATGTTTATTGTTTTCCAGAAATAAAAAAAAACATGGGGAAAATGCCTTCCTGAAGATTCATCAATCAGGCCACTTCATAGTTTGGGTGGGTGATAAACTTAACAAAAATAACAATAATAATGTAATAACATTTTGTACAAGACGACAATACCATGCTGATATCGATTTTTAATTTTTTATGATGATGGGGGGGGGATACTCAAAGTCTGTGGATGGAAATGTTTTGGTAAAATTAAAATCCATCGCCGAACGAGCGGCTCCCTTGCAAAACCCTGTCTCCACATCCAAGAGGCAACGGCAAAACAGCACGGGGTCCACAATGCGGAGCAGAGACAATGGCAGCAGCAGCAGAAAATAAAACGAGGACCAAAATCAGAGGTCGAGACACAGCCGACAGTTGCCAGACTCCCAAAAAGCCACTTAAAGAATCGCCACTTTTGACAAAAGTTTGCAAATCTCCTCCGGTTTGATTGCCACAAATGTGTGTGGGGTGCTGGGGGGGCAAGCGAAGGGAAAGTTTTACGCAAGTGCAAACCACTAGCAATAAGCCCTAAGAATTGCGAGGTTGCTCAAGTCGAGTCGGGTATGAGCAATGCGGAACCATCCGATTACCACAGTTGACTATGTATGGTGCAAAAGAAGTTCAGCATACATAAGCCATAAGAGCCTCAGGAATTACCCCTGAACCGTATTCCGAAAGAGGGCTCTGGGATTGAGTCTATGAAACTCCAGAATTAACACTGAAGCAACACGATTGCAAGGGCGTCCCCCTTTTAGTTCTTGGGAGACTTCGGAATTTATAATGAACCCGAAAAACATCTTGTGGGCACCTTAAGTCTGGTTCAGTGAGCATCACAAATCAAGACAAAACCCCAATAAATAAAAGAGTTTTCCTTGGGCTCTTAAAAAAATCACTTTATTACGATTGTGAATTGGCGTCGTAGTGTAATTGTCGTATCCAAGACCGTTTTGAACAGCCACTGCTGCAAACTTCTGAGAAGAACCCCAAATAAAATTGGGTGGACAAACGGAAATTTACATTGGACACTCCCCCAGTGAATTACAAAAGTTGGCAGCTGCAAGATAGAAACAGAACGCTGACGAGGAGAGATGAGATAGAGAAGGGAGATAAGAATGAGGAAAAGGGGATATAGAAGTTACGTGTGAAGGTTGGAGACAGACAACACAAGGAGAGAATCACAAGCTGGCCTTTCTCAAGCCTCCGACAAAACCGAAGGTAGCTCTCCTCCGTCTCTTCTTCTTGCACGTGGCTTAATTCAATGCGAATTAATCAAGACAGATGACGACGTCGCTGTTGTTCCCCTTCTTGTCCGCGCCACCGCTCACCCCCCCCTCCTTCGAGGAGCCGTCCACAGCCCCCCCTTTCTTATCTGTGCCGGACATCCCGTTCACAGCTGTGGGGACAGAGGCAAAGACGGTAAAGATTGGGAGGGCGGATGGGAACATGAAATATTCCAGACAAGAAGCTGGGCTACAACAGCCTTGCATGTGATAAACCTAGAAAGATAGTTTAATCTCAAATTCCCTTCCAGTCATAATAAGCTTGGGTTGTAATTGAGAGTGGATGGATGGGTCAGCGGATGGATGGGAGAGCGGATAGATGGATGGGAGAGTGGATGATGGATGGATGGGTGAGTGGATGATGGATGGGTGGTTAAGTGGATGGATGGGTGGATGAGTGGAGTAGGTGAACAGAGGTTTGAACCCTACCCGTGGCGTATGGCCCCGCTGGCATCTGGCTGAAGTTGATGACCCCGCCCTGAGTCCCAGGAAGGCCACTGGGAGCCCGGCTCACAGGGGGGGTCCCGTTACCACCCCCCACTGCCACTCCCCCTGTAGTGCCTCCACCCCCAGCCTGCCGGCGGTTACACGAGACAGAGACATTCGAGTGTCAGCGTATCCACGGGTAAATGAAGACGCAAGCCAAAGAGCAAACAGCTGTTGGTCATACAGTTCACTCAGTTTTCCACAAGCAGATTCACTGGACCGACAGAAGAAAACGAATAGAATATTAACAATGGGGGGTAAAAGCTCATTCACACCTTGTATGTGCTTACTTGTTCTATTATTAACTGATAACACACATTCCAAGTTAGCGTCATTGTTGAGAATATATATAAAACAAAATGAATAATCAGATGTCTCATTTACAAATGAAACTATTTACAGCTACACTGTCTTCTGGGGAGTGCATAGTTTCGGCGGCAGCAGATTAAAGTTTATTGTTGTGAATCAATGCTGCGGAAACTAAATCTGACCAGAAGGCGAATGAGTTGTGTAAAAAAAATCTAATTTTAATGTGGAGACACAGATACGTGAAGACGTTTAGTCTATTGTCTCGTGTGTGGAGAGTGGTAGTGCAACGGTTATAGCGCGCTGCGCTACGAACCCGGCGACCCAAGTTAAATTCCCACTCACGACCAACACCAGTGACGATTATCTAAATCGGTCGACTCAGCCTTAAATTAGTACTTTGTGCGGTGTAAACATCGCCACTGGGGAGGCAAAGGCGCAATTCTGGCCACCCACCCCCTCTCGTATGCCATGCCGACCTTTATAGGTGCTGCTCGGTAACAGCACTTGCCCCAACAGTCTGTTAAGGCTACATGGGGGGTCTTGATTTGAAGCTTTCGTGACTGCAGGAATCCATACTCTTTGGTTCTTTCGGTAAAGTCACGTAGGAAAAAATCTATATATATCACGACGCTTCGATCGCAACACAAGCGGTTGTCATGACTTTACCGAAATAACCAAAGAGTATGCATGGGGGGTCTTTGTCTCTTATATTACGCCTTCACCCTCACACAACGTAAACACGTTTTATAACCCAACTTACATGCGTGTTTATATTTATTGTTCTTATTTTATTACTAAACTATAAGTGACCTGTTCTACCATCGGAGTCAATGTTTTTACAAAACAAAGGAACGGACTCAACATTCTTTATCATGGAATCGCTGTCGCTTGCCATATATAGCTGGCGATGACTAGCTCGCTACACAACTATCTCTGGCTGCGTCCGGCTTTTGTTCTACTCGCTCCAGGTAACCAACTCTGGCTAATTCCACAAAGCTCCTTGCTCCAATTCCAGCTAGGTCTGCCTCATTACATGCAGCTTTAATCTAATTCAGGCCAGCGCCGGCCAACTCATAATTGCTCAGGCAATCAGCTCTCGTCTTGCTCGAGCCTTGTCCGGCCATCACCAGACCTAACCCAGCTGCACATCCGTGCAAGGCTACGGTGGGGGTGGTAGTGGCGCCGCACCTGTGTGGCGCCGGGAGGGGCGGTTGCTTCGCCGCCGCCGCCGCCGCCGCCGCCGCCGCCGCCCCGGCTAGCGAGTCGGGACAGAATACTGCGCTCCGACATCTGCAGGCGCGCCGCCACGGGCGGGATGCGGGACAGCGTGGATGGCAGACGCGTCACGTCTGCCTTCATGTCGCTCAGCAGCTCCTCCAGCTGGTTCAGCACTGCGGGGAGGGGACAGGGTGCGGCAGACGCGTGGGGGAGAGGTTAGAGGTCGAATTGGAGAAGAAATGGGGGGCGCCGGTGGTGGTGGTGGCGGCATGTGGGAGGGACCAAGGGCGAGAGATAGAATGTGAGGTGACGGCACTAACGAGGAGTCCGTGGTCAAAAGTAGGATGGGGTGAAACTATCACGGGGTCGGATGTTCAGATGTCAGGGGCTGAAGGTAAAGAAACGTCGGGAACGATATTGTTGAAAGGTAACAGGAATATATAAAAATGGGGAGCAGGAGCAATGGGGAAATGCTCACGATGGTTTGTTTGGGTAGGCGGCGTGAAAGAAGGCGAAAAGAGCCACCCTTGTGCATTGTGAGGATGATTTCATGCTCCTAGATTCCAGAAGTTCTGCATACGGCTCTCCCCATTTCCACTGTATGGCCATGCACCCTATGTTTCCCATGTGTCCACAATACCCTTTCTGTAGCACAATATATGGCCAACTTGTTTCCCTGTATCCCCCTAACCCCCCATGACCCCACCCCCCTCCCCATGTTTAATGAATCATCTCCCTGTGCCTCCCCATGTCTAATGAATCATCTCCCTGTGCCTCCCCATGTCTCTCGTATCTCTCTCCATGTGTAATAAAGCTCGTTGAGACGACTTCTGGAATCCGTCTTTTATTCAACTTATGTTACAGTTACTTCACGCTGCTGATAGGCAGCGTGAGAGGGACAGATTGACAGAGAGAGACACACCCGCGTGGCCCCCTTCCTCTGTTCGTTCCCGTTCTGACCACGTGTCATTCGTCTCCACCCCTATTTAATACCCGGGTCACGTGGTACGTTTCCGCCAATCCTCGTTAGCCTGCATCGAATCTTCCAGGCTCCCTCGTCAGCTCCCGGGACCACGCCCCTGACTCATCTCCCCATTGGCTGAGGCCAAAGCCAGCAGAACCAATCCTTATAGCTGTCACCTTTCCATCACGTCAGGGCCATGCCCCCAGGCTTCCCCCCATTGGCTGTAAACCAGGATCGGCAGAGCCGATCACCATGACGAGTTGTGATACGTCAGTGAGCCGGATATATCCTCATATTACACATGTATCGTTCAAGGCCTCCCGGTATCCTCGCGTACCCTCGCGCAGCACTGCACTGGGCCGGGCCGGCTTGATTTCCCATATCACCACCGCGTACCACGTCTTATTGTATCCCCACCCACACCATCTCCCCGTGCGTCTCTATGCATCTCTCAACATCTCCCCCTGCTGTCTCCGTGTGTCTCCGCATGTCTCTGCGCATACCCTTGTGCAGCACGGCGTTGGCCGGCTTGTTGCCGGAGAGGCTCTCCTTGGACAGGTGTTGGTGGCTCTCTGCCAGACACTCGACCTCGGCGAAGCGAGCGTTGAGAGCCATGGCTGGGTGGCCGGGATCCTGCGTCATGTTGAGGTAGGCGGCGCGGCGCAGCTGCTCCTCAATGACCAGCGCCTGCTCCAGCAGCTGAGGTGGGGGGGTGGTGGTAAGGATGTTAAGAGACCGGTGGTGGTAGGTGCAGGAAGATGCAGAGCGTTTTTTTTTTACTTCTGATGTGAAGCTGTTGCTTTTGCTCCAATTTACATTTGCTTCCTTGCAAAACTTTTAATTTCATTCGTTTTGCTTTCGTAATTTTTGGTGACCCAGGTCACTCTCTGCAAAGAGACTTATCGTGGTTGTCTGAGTTCTCACCTGGGTTAAACAAAATTAACTTGAACGAAACTAAACATCCTCCCTCCTACAGCGAGTCCGAAATTGGTGGATGGCCTGTAAACTTTTCGTACCTCACAAAATCGCATGTTTTGTGAAGTGGGAGTAAAGAATCCGGTTATAATTATGCAAGAACACTCAAATATAAACAATAATTTCACGGATGAACAAAATCACATTCTTGGGGTCTTTCGGAAAAGCCACATCGATAGAAAGATAAAAAATTTTAAATATCACGACGTTTTGATCGCAACACAAGCAAATCGTCATTCACCTGATGACAATTTCTTCTTGCGATCGAAACGTCGTGATATTTTAATTTTTCATTATTTTTCTATCAACGTGGCTTTACCGAAAGACCAAAAGAATATAAATTCTTGCAGTCACGAAAACTTTAAGTCAATAAAAAATCATGTTTATCAATATGAATGTTAACAACTAGCCAAATTTGAACGATAAATCGATGACAATATCAATAATGATGTATTGCTATAAACAATGACGTATCAAGGTCATAAATATAGCAAACATCAACAATGCTACGCACGGACTCCACACCCTGCTCACCTTGAACCTGCGTGCCAGGAACTTGTTCTTCATCTCCTGGAAGTTGCCCTTGCTCATCTCCATCTTGAAGGGCTCGTTGATGACGGCGTAGTGAGCGTCGTTCTGAATGTCCTGCCAGCGCGCATAGCCATGCCTGCCATTCCCAAAGGGGGGTCAAGGCTCAACAACAAAGGACGGACCGACACGCATACATACATACATACTGACTGACAGCAAAGCGGGCGGACAGAATGACCAATGAATAAACGAGATCGAGAGAGATTTGGTTGCGAGAGGATTGTTCAACTTACCAGCGTGTTGGAACAATAATAACCGGCACGTTAAATGCTTGTGCGCGTGACCATTTAAAATGCTTGGCTGTGGCAGGTGGAGGATCATAAAATGACACAAATTTGTCCAGATCATTACATGGTCTAACCCAAAAATCGATTATATACAAAAACGTAAGAGTGAGGACATATGGGACAAATTGTATTAAACGGACAGACGGCAGACAGACTGACATACCAATGGATCGACTGAGATGAACAGACAAAACAAATGGACATATCGACAAATGCTTGTTACAACTCACCCATTCCCCAACACACGAGTCTTTATACGGCCACGTATTATTGTTGTGGTGTTACTTTAAAAACGAGATGAAAGAATGGGATGGCAACGCTCGGCAGACGCAAGGATACGTGACGATGCCGGCGAGCAGCCAGTAGTCGTGCCGCCGGTGCCAAATCTCGTTCATCTTTTTAGAAGTCGTCGCGGCTCGCTCCTCGTTCTGCCACAGTGTGTGCAGCTCTGCAGGAGGGAGAGGCGGGGGGATTGAGGCGACGTGGGGATGTATGCATAAACACAGGCGTGGACACAAATGGGCGTGTACGCATAAGTACGCAACACATTTCACAGCTACGTACGCAAGCATGTACATGCATGAACACTCAAAGCCACGTACAAAAGCACACGCGCAAACAGAGAGGTTTGCGTACACACACTCAGCTTTAACACCCCGAGTCAAGCCTGGCACCTCACTCCATCTCCTCTACATCCCACGAATACCAGCATATCCGCACTTGTGTTTGCTAGCCTTTAGCCCTTGGATATCTGTGAAAAAGAGCTTCATAGCTAATCGGATTTCTCCAGGATAAATATTGCGATTACGATTTAGTTCTTGCTCGTCCTAGCTAGCCTGCCAGTCCTTTCTCTCGCCCCTGCCATCCCATGCGAAGCACCCCGCTTACTCTCAGTTCACTCCTTCGAGGACCCCCCCCCCCCCCCCAACTGCAATCCATCCTCCCCCGTGCTCAGAGCAGTCCACAACAAGCATCCCCCCCCTCACCTGTGAAGCCACCGTCGGCGATGTTGAACATGAACTTGGGCTTCTCGGGCCTCTCTTCTTTCTTCTCCTCCTTCTTTTCGTCAGATTTCTCCGCGGGCTTTACGGCCGCGGCCGCTGCCGCTACCACCACCTCCTCCACGTCCTTCGTCAGCACCGGCTTCTCCGTGGAGTCTGCACGCGACATTCCGCGAGGAGCAACAACGGCAACGGGGAGGGGAGGAAAGCGAGCTGTGTTAGAACTTCACAATTTCGTTACTTGAAGGAGAGCACAGGATTGCGGTGAACATCAGGGGTGGAGGGGGGTGGTCCTGCTCAGCGGCGAGTAAAGCAGCCTTGCTCAGCATGGCGTCAGGATGATTGTTGCTTGTGCGATGAGCAGGTGGTGCCCTATGGTCAGAGCACTCGTCCCCTCAACCAGTGGTGGAAATCCCACATTGACCCCGCGGTGCACAGCCTACTAATCGCACAACCACTGTTGACTTACCGGAAAGCATTATTTAATTGATCCATTAACAAATGATGACATTGATGCCAGTGGATGATGACGATTATTATTATTTTATAATGGGATCAGTCATACCGGACCACAATTTAACTCATTGTGATTGCGATGGAAGTGCTCCGACCGCTACAAAACCACCCCCAAGGATTGTTGTGAGGAGGCAGGAATGAATACCATGACAATGAAATAAATTTATGAAAAATAAATTAGACAAATGAAGAGCAGGAAATGTTAAAACAATATCAACCATTTTTATCAGGCTTCTAACAATTCTCAACCCACACAAGCACTTGAGATGTGGTGCCATGATTCAAATTAGGATTCGATGGAAGAATAAATTATTTTTTAAATTCAACAAGTATCCTTTTTTTTCTCAATTGTTATTGTATTTGTAGTGTTTTAATGTCGTGCTTGTACCAGTCTCCACCGATGACGCCTTACGATGAAAAAGCTCATTGGATTCTTCCAGTCCAAGTAAAGATTCCGATGCAACCGCATTGGAGCGAGCCATGCGGTTTGAAGGTTCGCATGTGCCAAATCGGTTCAATCGCAACTAAAATCCAACTAGATTTAATTATCGATTGCAAAAATCAATGACGATTACCAAATAAACTAACCAAAATCAACTGACAAACCCAACATGATTAATATGCTTGTGGTTTGCCTACCACACAGTTTTGGACTTCCAAAA
The DNA here is from genome assembly GCF_964198595.1 of Lampetra fluviatilis. Taxonomy (NCBI): domain Eukaryota; kingdom Metazoa; phylum Chordata; class Hyperoartia; order Petromyzontiformes; family Petromyzontidae; genus Lampetra; species Lampetra fluviatilis. The sequence goes on from NC_136310.1 coordinate 11,844,697, forward strand.
AAATCACCATCGTCACCCACAAACCCACCACGAACAACCACCATCCAACAACGCGACCACTGCCGCCCTGCCCTAACCCAAGAGACAGAAAGGTGGAGGGAGAGACAGGTCAAAGGTTGATTAAAGGGGATCGTGTCGGTTCCATTAACCTTTGCTCCCGTCACCCTCCCTCTCCGGGGCAGCTGCCTCCGTGTCTGTCCCCTCCTTGGGCGCATCCGTGCTCTTTTCCGCCGGCTTTTCCGCCGCCGGACTTTCCGCCGCCGGCTTTTCCGCCACCGGCTTTTCCGCCACCGGCTTTTCCACCGGAATTTCCACTGGATTTTCCGGCGGTTTTTCCTCCGATTTGCTTTCGGCTGAACGGGGGGGCAAGGAAGGTCGACGCGCAAAAAGGAGGTCGCGGCGTATGAATTATAAGCGGCACACGGATGGGTGAACGTAAAAATAAATGAATTAAACAAAAAAAATCACACATTCGGGTAAAGAAGGACACAACCCTAAACAGCTCATGATATTATGCGGCAGACTCGCAAGCTTGGCTGTCCCCCATGAACGTAAAAACTTTGTTCGTGGTCAAAAAATTATTTTCAAGTTGTGGTTATGTGATTATCAAGAAAGCCATCATATATACTGCGGTCTACTATCGTTGTTGCCAAGCGTGGTACGAGCCGCATTGTGGGGGACCAGCACGAAAAAGCTACAATGGGGATTGTGGGAGCAGGCCATGTTGATCCAATGAGACTCAGTGGGCGCCGAAAATTTTGAAAATAGATGGCGATGCTGGGGGCTCTGGGAGGTGAATGGGAAGGGGGCGTAAAAAGCAAATTCACAGTTGGTCATTTCACAGCGGCAAAAATAAACGACCACGCTGGCTCGGGGCCGTGTTGATTTCGTAACTAAACAAAACGGCACTCTCAACTGTTATCGGGTTGCGACTTCCTGGAAATAATAATAATAAAACGGTCAAGAGTTTTACCTTCAGAAAAATTCTGCTGCATCCATCTTTTGGCCAACAAAAGGGGAATACACAGCTAATACGACGTTCTAGTTTTATCTAGCGTCGGTCAGACAAATTGACATCTCAAAACACCTGATAAATTTGTAATGCACGCAGTTTTCGCACCGAGACACGGGAAACCACAGGACGAGCAAAACGTGCCAAACTATTACCCCAGCTCCATGGTCCTGTATTCGGATGTTTGGCCAACTCTTGCATGGGTATTCTTGGTAGTCTCTAAATGGGCAAGGCTAACACTGATGAGCCTTAATCAAGGTAAATCCCATCGCTGTGCTCCATGCAGCAATGTACCCATGGCGTCTTTCTTCTGTTGTCTAAAGGACTCTAACAGAATCTCTCATTGGGTAAAACTCGCCGTTTTATTTTATTCCAATGCTTTTTTTTTACAATTATTAATGTCAATGAAGCAGCAATGTTATATTTTACAGATTAACAAGCCAGCAAACTAAGCAAAATAAACATCAGCTGGCACCATCATGGCAAGCAAAGTCAAGCATGCACACGGGTGCGGACAAAGTTCAGAAATTAACAACGCCGTTGCTTCACGTTGGATGAGTGTTGCAAAACAAGAGTCCGCTGGCCAGTGCTTTTCAAAAAAAATAAACGCACGAGTGAGCAAGTGAAAATGAAAAATAAAAAGCAGGGACGTTGAAATCTAGGACCTCAGCAGTGTAAGTATACACGATGAATCCCTGAATTGGACACCTTGAGAACGAGTGCTGGAACTCATAAAAAGTCAGCAATGCAGGCTGTTTTATTCGTGATTTGCTTGCATTTCCTAACTTATACTTAATTTTTTCGGTAAAATCACGTAGATAGAAAATAAAAAAATAGATCACGACGTTTCGATCGCAACAAGCGGTCGTCTTCAGGTGTTTGTTGTTATAACTTACCTGACCCTACTGAACGTCCGTGAAAAAAAAGCCGCATAGCTCATCGAATTCCTCCTCCAGTATAAATAAATATTCCGATTCTGAGGTCGGCAACTGAGTGAAGCCCCTAAGCCAGTTGGATGCGATGAGACCTTGTAAGAGCGGTCCCTTGGAAGGACGTTTTTACTGTATTACAAGACGACGCATAGTCAGATAGCAGTGCTGAGCCTGAGAACTGTCCTTTGAGGTCAGGAGTCGACTTGGCAAAGGACCGGTGGATTATCTGGTAGAAGGAAGGAAGCAATGGCGATAGGCGCTGGCTTTTCAGCTTCATGCCGTAGCCCGGCAACATCATGGGTTCTTACCGGGTGCCTCTGCCGGCTCCGTCTTTATCAACTCTTCCTCCTCCTCTTTCTCCACGGTTGCTTCTACTGCTGCTGCAGCATCGGTGGTGTCAGTCTTCTCGCTCTTCTCCAGTTGCAAGGTCGTGGGGTCGGAGGGCTCGGCTGAAGGGGTCGGGGATGCCGAGGGGGTGGGCTCCTCTGTCGGCTTTGCTGCCTGCACAGGGTACGATGGAAGGCGACCGCAGAGAGAGAAGTGGTCAGTCACAACAATAAGTGGCTAGCAGGTTAATAATGGGTTGTGTTGGAGACACTTGAGCCAGCACTGCTGGCATAGCTATCGAGGGAGTGAGAAGGTGGTTCGACTGCATTGGCAACAAAGGGGCGGATAGTTCCAGTCACCAGGTGATTAAGGGGAGAGGGGGGCTGGGAGGGGTGTGAAATTGGACAGTGGGGGAGCCCCCCATTTCATTACGTGCACCAGGGTCTACACACAACCATGCTACACCTCTGGCTACACCACTGGTCATCACCACTGGGAATCTCGGGATCAATCGCTGAATTTTGGCGTCTCTCCCGCTCTCTCTCACGGAGTTCGTAATGGGTTTGAGCCCCAGGCCTGGGTGTCTCTGCTCAAACGTGATTGAAGCCAACTCTTTTTATCCACTGGCATGCTCGAAGACATTTGGGAGATTGCAAGATCAGTGACAGTACCTCAGTCTCCATTGGCTCTTCCTTGCATGCCTCGGCTTCCGTGGGTTTCTCTGCGGGCGACGCTGTGTCAGTAGCAGGAGTGGCCGGCTCGCTCACAGCCTTGTCCACCGGAACCGGTGTGGCTGTGGTCACATCACATACATGGACACGTTTATTCCAGGTATATACGTGTGTGTGTGTGGGCATGTATATACAGGACGACTCAACTTCAAACGAGTAACTAGTGTGGTGCGAAAAGATCAGTACTAGGGAGACAAAGGCAGCCAGGCATGGTGCTGGCCACTCACCCCCACGTTTGAAGTGCTGGCCTTCTTAGGTGCCCACTAACAGCACTTGCCCCAACAGTCTGTTACAGGCTAGATGGGGGATCTTTGCCTTTTCCGTTTATGCATGTGTATACAGGCTTCCCTCGCTTTATACAGGTTTGGTTTGTGCAATTTAGCGTACACGCGGGGTTAACCATATTTCTACCCAAGATTCCCGAGGGGATGCGGTTTGATTTCACTCATATGCAGCTATGCGGTCAGACGTTGGACAACATTGTGAGTGCACCGTTTGCTCTGATCGACAGGCAGCTGTCTTGTGCCGCTTTGCGCGCCCTTTAGTTGGAATGCATCGACCGCATAAGGCAAGCGAAAACCTGTATAGATACGAGCGCGTGCCAGTGTACATGCGGCGCATACAGCTCTGTGCATGCGTGTGCATGAACATGCAAGCATGCGTGAGTGGGAAGCGGGAGTATAGCGACTAGCACGCTGCGCTACCAACGCTTGAGCAACTCAGCAGGTTTATGAGTAGTGCCTGTTGAGTGTGCACGTGCGCTGCAATGCGTTTGGATGTCGGCACATGTGCGTGATGTAATGCACTGGGGGATCAGAGGGGGCTGGTGTGCGTGCGTGCGTTACTCAGCGGGTTTAGATGGCACCGGCGTGTTTGTGCACATCCATGCCACGTGCGTGCAGCCTTCTCACTGGGGTTTGTGTGCGTGTGTGTGTATCGTCAGCGTGGCACGTACGACCGGTACCCACCGGGTTTGGAGGGTGCCGGAGTACTGGCCTGGCTGTCCACGGGCGAGGGTGCCACCTTCTTTACCTCCATGCCCTCTGGAGGCTTGTGCTCTGGCATGCTCCACTTGCCGTTCACACACTCGAATTCTTGCACCTTCGCCCACGACACGATGCGGGTTAGAACAAGTGACAACGTGGGAACTAAATACCTACAACACCCTGTGTGTGCTGGCAAGTGGCAAACATGAGCCCAAGTCATGTATTTTGGAGACATTGATTTTAGTAAGAAAAATTGTATATTCCATCAACTTCACCGTCATCGTCAACATCATCAATTGATCATTACTATAATATCGCCTCACCATGAAAATTGCCAACCACACTGGCTCTCATTGTCTCATCATCATCAGAATAATCATCATATTAATCATTCTAATCTTATCATCATCAGAATAATCATCATATTAATCATTCTAATCTCATCATCAGAATAATGATCATATTAATCATTCTAATCTTATCATCATCAGTCATTGTCTCATGAAGAATCTCTTCACCGCCATCACCATTATCGTCGTATCACCATCATCTTCATCTCATAACCATCACCTCTTAATGACCGTCAATGACTACTGCCACCATCGTCGGGGGGGGGGTGTGCGTTCCCACCTTCTTGCGAACGAGAGACATGACGCCGATGCGGGTGAGCACGTGCTGACGGGACAGCCCCTCGCGCGGGACGCCATCTGCAAACGTCTCCGCTCCGTCCGCACCCGGCTCACACAGGTGTCTCATGAACAGAGACACGTACGCCCTGGTGAGACACGGGGGGGGGGGGCACACAGGGAGGTAAGCATATTACACTGGTGTTTCATAACATGAGATGTACACTCTACAGATACGGGAGGGAAGGGAGACAAGCACGTTACTGGTGTCTCAGTCAAAGACAACTGCCATGGAGACAAAAGAAAGACCAAGGAACGTCAGCTGGCACACAAACACAAATATATTGCAGTGGGGCATACATAGGTACCGTGAAGAGGAATGTACCTCCAATATTGGTGTCTGTGTACGTGCAAAAATCTGCACATGTGTCTATGTGCGTTTGTCATTGTGGGGAGTGGAAGTGCAGCGGCTTGCATGCTGCGCTACAAGCTGCACCACCCGAGTTTTCTTACCGGCCAGGACTAGCCCCAGTGGAGAATAATATGTCAACCAATTCTGGACCTCCCCAATGTTGGGCGTGCGTGGTTCTGACCACGTATCACACGGTCCTTCAAAGGTGCTCGCTAACAGCACTTTCCCAAACAGACCATGTGAGCTACAAGTGGGATGCATGTGTGTACGTTCTATAATTCAGGCGCACTGCAGGCACGTGCAAGCTATGACGATAGTCACTTGTCCCGTGAAGCCTTTAAGAGCTAAGGTCGGCCCTCCTGCCCGCCCTCCATGATTCACGGAGTTAACGTTGCTCTGTGTCAAAACCAGGGTGACCACGTCCACTGCTGGAGACCGGGTCGAGGCTGGGCATGACACACTGTGGTGTGTGCAGCAACAAGTGTGTGCGTGAGCGTACACGTTACACCTGCGAGCTCGCATACCTGAACTCGCGCTCACTCTTTCCACGGAGGTCTCTCACAAGCCACTGGGAGCCGAACGCGTCCTGCGGAGGCATCCCATAGCGCATGATCGCGTTCAGGAACGCCTTGCGCTGCCGTGCGTTGAAGCCCAGCACCTGTGCAGTGGAGGGGGCGGGGAGGGGGGGACGAGCAGATCAACAAAACACCCAAGCCTCACAACTAACAACAACCATAAGAGTTTTTATTTTATATTGGTTGCGAAAGCTTACGTGTTAAACTAACAACTCTGCCACTTACACAAGCTCCCCGTGTCTAACACTCATCCTCCCCCTAACACACGAGAAACAGTTCAGCTCCTCCCATGTGCTCACTCCCTCCACTCTATGCCAGGACTTGGGGACAATTATAGTGGACGCCACAGTGGCTAGGAGATGTTAACTACCTCGCCTGGTATACAGGAGGACGTGGGTTCGATCCCAACCCTGACGCCTGTATATTTGGAGTTTGCATGTTCTCCCTGTGGTTGCGTGGATTTTTCTCCGGCTCCTCTGGTTTTCCCTCCACATTGAGAAACATGCGTTTACAAGTATTAGGCGACTATACATTTCTACATAAGCCACTTCGTTGAGCTATCATTTGTGGCCAGGTCACTTCTGAAAAAGAGCTACATAGCGCAGTGAGCCTTACCAGGTAAAATAAAAAATAATCTAGTTATAATTACAAATAGTGTCACTGCAAATCATTATCCATTGCCCACGAACACCCCCTTGTACCTCAATGTTCCCTCCGACGCGGGCGAGTAGAGGGGGGAGCGGTTTGTCGCGCTCATTCTTCAGCTGGCGCTTGGATTGGCGTCGTCCGCCGCCTGCAAAAACCGAACGTGAAATATTTTACAAACATGCGCCGCATGGGCAGCGCATACACACACGAGAGGATAAGGATAAACTGGTCCACGTCACAGGAACGTGGAGCTTTCCACAGCCGGCTCAGGACTGCCAATAAACGAGCAAGAGAGCAGAAGAATGAGATCATCTCACTTGGACAGGCAAATAAACAAGTGGACGAAAGTTGATTGAAGAGTTGATTAACACGTGAGAAATCGAAAAAGAGTGAATTACCAAATCACAAAACAGGCAAATTAAATTACGCAAAGAAAAACAAGAGTAAACAGATAAAAAGGAAAGAGGATTAACAGATAAATTAATACTCTTTGGGTCTTTCGGTAAAGTCACGTAGATAGAAAAATAATAAAATAAAAAATCACGACATTTCCATCGCAACACAGGAGACATGGGTGGGGTGAAGATGAACGAGGAGATAGTGGGGCAATCGTCTTTAATCGTCTTCACCTGAAGACGATTGCTTGCGATTGCTTGTGTTGCGATTGAAACATCGTGATTTTTTTTTTTTCTACGTGACTTCACCAAAAGACCCAAAGAGTATGAATCCCTCCAGTCACGAAAGCTTTCATTCAAGATAAATTAACTTAATGAGCCAGTTTAAATGAGAAAGTAATCTAACAAGTGAACCACAAGTGAATGAGCAATGAGCAAACTAAGGAAAGAGAATGCTTGTCAAACCTCAAATTAATGAGCGACTCATTTATTTGAGTGAGCTTTATAATGAAGGAATGCATGGAGAAAATGTACGAGATATTGAGTGAACATCAAACAATTTAACAAGTAGATAATCGAGAGCGATTGATTGAGCGAATAATCGAAAGAGCGAAAAAACTGATTGAGTGATTAAGCGAATGAGTGAGCCTTGCAACGAATGAGTGATCGGACCTTCTGGTCTCTCCTCGAAGTCTTCGTCCTCCTCCTCGGAGCCCACCGAGTAGTCTGACTGGTTGTCCGACAAATCGTCCCTCCAGTCTGAAACACGATAGACACACGGACACCTCAAGTCTCGTCCATCAACCTGCGTCCCCTCGTGTTCGTCTCCAACTAAGGGTCCCCCCCCCACCCGCCGTCTCCTCGTCATGTCTCAAAGACTACGTCCACCACGTGTGCAGGAGCTAGATGGATTGTTACATCGCTGGACCCATGGGAGATGGCGACGGCATGGGGAGGCCTTCATCCAGCAGTGGATTAATCATGTCTTACAATGATGTAGTCATGTCCACAAAACCTGTACACCCCCCTCCCCCCGTGTTTCCTGTGCTCAATGTCGCCATGCATCTCCATGTTCCCCACGTCTCCATTCCACGTCCGTCCGTAGTTTCTGCACAACATTGTAGTCACTCCTGCTCGTGTTTCCACCTCTCATGTCCTCACCTACTTGTACCCATGTCTGTGCCTTCAAGGCCTCATCACGTACCACATTTATACAACTGGCGTGCTCGAACGTCTCTCCCCCCACACCCTCATTGTCCCCATCACCATCGTGTCCCCCCCCCCCCATGTCTTGTGTCGTGTTGCAGCGACTCGCCATGTCGGCCTTCAACTATCCGCATCTCCCCCGTTTCCTCTCAGACTTCCTTTAACCTCCTGTCCCTCCCTGTGCATTGCCATGTCGCCGGACCCATATATCCCCCCCGCCCCATGTCTCAGCGTCTCTTCAATGTCCCCGTGTCTCCCCACTATCTCCTCGTTCATCCCCACCCCACCCGTGTCTCCCGTACACCCGGGGTCCTTCCCAAGCCACGTCATTTTATTTGTCTTGTGTGCATCCCTCTATTGCTCCATAACATCTCCCGTGCCTCCCTCCAAACTCGCCGTGTCTCTCCATGCGTTCCCGTGTCTCCTCGTGCGTGCTCCATACCCGGGTCTTCCTGCGCCGCGTCGTTGTAGTTCACTTGCTTGCGAACGCGCTTGCCCTTGCCGAGGTTGCGCGCTAGGTCCTCCTGCTGCTGCTCATAATGGTGGCGCAACAGCTTCTCCCAGTAGTCGGGGTCCACCGTCTCCTCCTGCTTGATGATCTCCCGCTCCACCTCCTCCTCGGGCTGCACGGAGGGAGGAGCACAATTTATCATGAGTTCATAAATGTTGTAAATATTGTATCGGCGCAATTCTTCAAGTGCAAGGATCCGGGCGTCACTTTGTGCAACCCTCGCCTCCTCGACAATGCACTGTGTTGTGCGTGTTGCACATGTACTCTGGGTACTCTGTAGAGGCACACCCCCTCACCTCTTCCTCCTCCTTGACGATGTACTGCGCCACCTTGAATGAGCTCAGGTACTCATTCATGCTCTGAATGTCTGGCTCCACCTCAGTGCTGTCCTGCTGGTCCCGGTCCAGCAGTTTCTCGATGGCCTTGTCGTCGTAGTGGATCACGCTCAGCTCGTCATTCTCCTTTATCTCACCTGCCAGCGGAAAGATACTTGTAAATATCGACATCACCATGAGGCACGTAGCCGATCCATAACAGAGTAATTAGCAATTAAATTTATTTTTCATGCAATGTTATGCCAATGTCTCGCTGAGGCTAATGAACTGAACAGGACTGTATAAATGACGTGGGGGCACCCCCAATATTCCAAAGGACTATTCCACTGCCGCTGGCTTTTGAATATCTCCTTGAGTCCTCGTGTCATGTGTCCCAGTACACCCCCAAGCATATCCCCTGTGTACCCAGATGGCCCAATGTTCATCATCCCTGCATCCTTGTTGCCTACTGTCTCCATGCCTCCCCACACATTTCTGAATGTGCCCACGTGTATCTCTACCTTCCACGTCATCCTTGAACAGCTCTTCTGTGCCGAACTTGAGGATATCATCCAGCTCCTGCTTGCTCATGGAACCGGTTTTGGTGGAGCCAAGACCAGGGCGCACCACCAGGTGAGTGAGCATCATCTTCTTCTTTGCCACCTGTGCGATTCAGGGCAGGAGGGTCAAGAGGTTGCTGCATCCAAACATTTTGCTCAGCACTGTACACACCAATCCACTTCTAAGACTGAGTCAACCTAGGGGAGGCCTAGGACTGGTTCACAATTTTCCACCGATCTTAGCTGTGGCCAGGAATCAAACTCAGGTTGGCATGTTTATAGTTGAAGATACGAACCACTTCAATACCGCTCTTCATTATTCCAGCTGCCATTCACCACGAATAGACACTGACCTCACCATGGTAGTTGTACTCTGCTAGGCACACGTTGAGGACACGTTTAGTATGCAGGCTGGCTGCTGGCAACTCATGAGACAGACCCAGACGTTGAGGGTTAAATGAGACCACTGGCAGATGCACCACCTCTGCTGCCCACTGTGCCACCTGCTCATTACTAAGACAAAGATCCTCTGTGTAACCTTAACAGGCTGTTGGGGTAAGTGCTATTAGCAAGCACCTATGAAGGCCGGCACGGTACACGAGGGGGTGGATGGCCAGCACCATGCCTGACCACCTTTGTCTCCCTAGTGGCAATGTTTACACACTGCACCAGGTATTCATTTGAGGCCGAGTCGACCTAGGGGAGGCCCAGGACCAGTTCAATTAGTCGCCACCGACGCTGGTCGAGAGTGAGAATCGAACTCAGGTCGATGGATTTCGTAGCGCAGCACACGAGCCGCTATTGCTCTCTCCCCATTACCCATACACTCACACGCGTTAACATTCATTCCCCGCCTGAAGTTGAATGCAGACATCTCACCTGTGTGATTCGCTCCTCCACACTGGCTCTGGTCACGAATCGGTAAATCATCACCTTGTTCGCCTGCCCGATTCGATGGGCTCTGCTGAAGGCCTGGCACACAACAACAATAACAAAGTTAAGGGTGCCCAGGTCTCACTTTCGAAAAGAGACTTTGTTATTAAGCTTCACATTCTTGTGTTGTCTGCCGTGTATTGAATCGCGTGTTTTGTTTCGGTTTACGCTGCTTTATCTCATTGTCCTGCGTGTCTCGTGTCATGTTACCATGCGATTCGTGTGTTTCCTCAGTAAAGCTTCAGTCTTAAAAGGCTTTCATAAGGAAGGTCCTGGCAGGTTTTCCCAGTGGCGGGGGCAACAAATGCCACGCACGCGGCCCGAATCGCATAACTGCCACTGCCACTTCTGCAGATGGTGGAGGGACATGCACTGCACGGTTGGCATGAAGATCTGTGTAATCCCAATTTGCAAGTAATTTCTCAGCAGTGCGATGTTTGTGTAATACCAGTTCCACTGTACGTTTTTAGCTATGGGATGAAATCAGAGAGCCCGAAGGAAACCCATGCAGAATGGGGAAAATATACAAAGTTAGGAATCAAACCCAGGCCCTTCCGACTGTGAGGCACGAGTGTTAGCACAGCGCCATCCTGCCGCCCCTCTGCAGTTCCGTGTGTTGATTCAGATCAAGCCCCCCCCGTGTGTCTCAAATAGTAGAGCTCCCCCCCTGTGTGCCATGTCGGGCACCTGGATGTCGTTGTGGGGGTTCCAGTCAGAGTCGTAGATGATGACCGTGTCGGCCGTCGCCAGGTTGATGCCCAAGCCTCCCGCTCGCGTCGACAGCAGGAAGCAGAACTGCTGAGCCCCGGGAGCTAACGCAGGCGACACAAGCGGCAGATCGGCACCATTAGACATCAAAAAAACTATTTTATTTACCAAGGTAAAGCGCACTAAGCTCTGGGGCTCAAGTGGCTTATCACGTGGAAATTTATAGCAGTAGCTAAATACTCTCATCCTTTTTGAATCTAAATGTGGAGGAAAAAACCAGAGGACCCGGGAGAAACATCCTAATGACCATGGGGAGAACATGCAAACTCCAAATATGCAGACGTCAAGTGTGGGATCTAAATCACGACCTCCTGTATACCAGGTGAGGGAGATAACATCTCACCACCAACAAAGCGGCCCTGACACCGCACTCTCAATGACAATGGGCCAGTTCTGACATTAAGAATCGTCAGGAACATGACAACACCGATGGTATCTATTACGGAAATGGTGATGATGTTAGTTATGTTGGAAACTGTAGTGATGTCGGTGAAGGTGATGTTATTATGTTGGTGGTGGTGTTGTTATTGCTGGAGATGATGGTCATGTTGGTGATGATACACAACCTTATCGATCCTGCCAGAAGCTCCTTGTGATATTAGTTATGTTGGTGATGATGGGGTGATGTTGGTGGAGACTATGGTGATGGCGATAGTGAAGGTACCCACCATTGAATCGGTCGATGGCGTCTTGCCGGAGGCTGCCAGTGATGCCTCCATCAATCCTCTCGTATTTAAAGCCCTCGTTGTCCAGGAAGTCTTCCAGCAGATCCAGCATCTTGGTCATCTGTGTGGCGAGAGGGGACGAGGGAGATGGACATGAGTAGATGGACACGTAAACGCAAAAACAGAAGGATCACAAAACGAGTTTGTGGATGATACACGCACACATACAAGTGGATAAAATGGTGACCAGCTTGACAAAATAAGAGACAAGTGGGTGAGGAGAAATGAAGTGATAGCCAGATGGATAAGTGGATAGATAAACAGACTTAAGTTTGATTGAACAGACAAAAGGAGGAGCATAGTCAGAGGAACATGGAGTGGCTATGGCTGGTGGTGACTGTAATACCTCGTAGTGACCGACAGTGACTTGTAGTGGTGGATAGCAGTGAGATTGTGGGTGGAAATGACTCATAACTGCAATTGACTGGTGACTGGTGGTGGCCAGCGATTACTGATGACTGGAGATGATTGACAGCAGGCCGACAGAAGGCGGGCATGGCAATGAACCTGGGAGAAGATGGGCACAGTGCCTCCGTAAATAAGACAGGACGCGGCTCAAAGTAGAGATGAGCGGCAATTGACCTGGGAAAAGATGAGCACTCTGTGGCCCTGATTTTTTAGTTTGCGCAGCATCGTCTGCAGCAGCATGAGCTTGCCAGCGGCGCGCACCAGCGATGTTCCGTCATAGACGCCGTTCGGCAGCTTCGGTGCCTCCTGCACGTGGGGGATGGTGAGACAGCACATGGCACGATTAGCAGAGCACACACGCGTGTGTCATCTCAGCCTTGACACTCCGACCCGGTGTGCCTTTGTTTGGGTCTGCGAGTCTTCAACATTGACAAAGGAGTCCGAGAATCCTCAACGGTGTCTGATTTTGGTTTTCAGCGTTTTAAATCGGTGTTTAGGTGTTCACAATTAAAAACTGAGAATGTTTAAATGCATGATTTGGGGTGTGAGTTTCATGCATTTACACGGAACCCCATGACCCGACATATGTGTTTACGTGGGAGTGTGTGCACGTGTGCATTTTCCTCCTCGAAGCAGCTTTTGGCAAGCCGTCAGCTTTTGGCAAGCCATCGTACAAACACGGTCACAAACTGCATCGCGCTTTCAGATGAGCTTCTGCGACTGTCTGGAACGCTCTTTCTTCTGATATTAGGAAGCCACTGGAGGTATGCACTTTTAAATCTAGATTAAAAAGAATTTCTTTAGAACTACTTGTGTTTAGTTTGTTGTCCCTGCCCCACAAATCCAATGAGCATGATTGGCTACATACGGTGCGAAAACAGTTATACATACAGAACGCCTTTATGAGTGTGCCTCGCATAGCCCAAATCATTGTGAGGTCACCTCCACTTAAGTGGTTGAATGGCAGACGTTATGGTTACATGGGAATATCTGTGTGCGAGTGCGTGTATGTGTCGTGTGAACAGGCGCATGCATCCGTACGTATTTACACGTGCACATGTGCATGTAGGGAAGAGCGAATCAACGAGGTGGTTACCATGGCTGCGACCGGGAAGAGGTAGGGGTGGTTGCAGCACTTCTTCAAGTCCATCATGATGTTGATGAGCGACACCTGGTTGCCACCACCCTTGGACTTCAGTGCCTCGAAGTTGCGCGTGAGAATGAATTTGTAGTATTTCCTGAGATTGCACCATAGCGTAACACACACATACATAAGGGACTCCGTTTCGTCTCACCCACACCTGTGTTCTACCGCCACACTGCAGGTCATTACACTCACTCAACCACCACACGCTGCACCTTCAATTAGCACACTTGGTTGCGTACGGTGCAAAAGAAGTTCAAAATATATACACTGCAAGTCACAACATGCCTCTTTCTGTTTCATCCCGCCCACTGTTCGAATTTGGAAATCACTCCCATCATATATCTTGCCAAACTCTTACACAACAACCTGGCTCAATTCAAGACACGTGATAACTCTGATCCAGTACAACTTTGATCGTGCCGTTTGTTGCTGGACGATTAATGTTTTGGGCCCGTGCTCAGCAACTTTGTTCAGGGAAAAGAAAAGTAACTCTGGAAAATATTGTAAAAGCTTTGCAAAAAGTGTTTGTTGTAGAGCGTGCCAATCAAACTTACCAGTATATGTTTTAATTCTCTAGAATTCGCCCAAATTGAAATGACAAGCCAAATTATATTTGACAGTAATATTTGGTGCGCATTAAGTTAATCGTGACCGTCAGAGATACATTCAGTGCCATTGAGGTCAGGGGTTTGGAACCTACAAGCCCACTATGAGATAGATAGAGCCACAAGAGACTTATCACATCCAAATGGCCTGATGGGACTCAAAGTCAAATGTCAAGACTAACCCAGGTCTGTAATTGCGAGTGTCATAGCCGCACGAATCGGGTACTAGATAGAGGGGGGAGCATTTTCGATAGCGGAAACCCTCCGGTGCCGTCAACGCTCACTTCTGCATGGGGCTGAGCTCGACGCGCACGATGAGCTCCGTCTTGGAGGGCATGTTCTTGAAGACGTCGGCCTTGAGACGCCGCAGCATGTGGGGCCCCAGGAGGTCGTGCAGCTTCTTAATCTGATCCTCTTTGGAGATGTCAGCAAACTCCTCCAGGAAGCCCTCCAGGTTGCTGCACGAAACGACGGCACGTACAGTTTACAAACACGTTTCGTTTCGGACAGTTACACAGAATGGGCTCAAATGCTGGATGATAGAATACATTTGTTACGATTGATACGAATTCGATGGGTACTCCACAGTTAAATTGATCGGCAGGTCGCCAGCGTGGTGAAGTAGGGTGAAGTAGCCCACGCGACCCACATGACATGGAGAGGCCCTTATCCAGCAGTGGATTTAACCAATGGGGAGTACACGCACGTGTTCACCGTTAGGCTAACGGAACAAACAAGTTCTAGGTAGGGATTCAAGGCTTGACGATGATGTGTTTTCAGTGTGCCAGTGCACAGAACGAAAACAGCTTCACCAAGGCTACTCATTGCTCTCAGCGTCAGACACTTTCCCATCGCTGCTCCAATTTACTTAAGATTTGGCAAGAAGAGGGGCAAGACGAGGACCGATACGAGGACCGACACGTACTTGAATCGGTCGGATGTGAGGAAGTTGAGGAGGTGGAACAGTTCCTCGAGGTTGTTCTGCAGAGGTGTCCCTGTGAGTAGGAGCTTCGTGTCGATCTTATAGCCATTGAGGATTCGGAAAAACTGAAATGGCACAAGAGAAGGGGAATGAGGACACAGGCAGGCAGACGGGTGTGATTGGTTGAATAAGAGATTTGATTGCTTGGGCAAGCAAGTGGGTAATTGGTTGAGCAAGTGGATGAGAGTGAGGAGGTGAGCTAGTTCACCTTGGACTGGTTGTTCTTGAGCCTGTGGGCCTCATCAACCACAAGGCAGGCCCAGTCGATGGAGCCCAGCACAGCCTGGTCGATGGTGATCAGCTCGTACGATGTGAGCAGTACGTGGAACTTCACCATTGCGTCCTTCTGCTCTCCACCACGACCACAACAACAACCACAACAACCATATCACAACAACCATACCACCACAATGTCATCCCCACCACAACATGCACCATCACCGTTACAATCGGAACACCACAACCCAACAACGAAACGGGCAATGAACAGCAACACCACAACAATAAACAAATCAGAACATGGCAGTAACAAGAAAACTTGCAAACATGATTGCGAAAACAATATCGTCGTAACACTAAGAACATGTAACAATGACACATTACATTGCCAACAATATATTACCAGGAAAAAAACACTAGCAGACAACACAATGGGATGTGATGACAAAGTAATCCGACCATCAAGACAATGCAAAGGATAGCAAAAACGACACCACAATGAGAATAGACAATAATGATCAACAACAAATCAACGAGCAACAAAATTAATACATACAACACACAATAGCTACACAAACGACAACGTGAGCAACAGTACACACAGAATATAAACGCGACACTGACAATGCAAAGACTTGCTAAGAAACCTCCGTGTCATGCACCACAAAGTTTTACGTGAAGTTGTGATAACTTGTGGCAACACAACCCTTACAATTGTGGATTTTGGTAAAAAAACCTCAAGAGCACGGAAATGGGGATGTCGATAACATTAACTTCGCTGTGGGACCGAAAAAAGTTAACATATTTGTATCCGAAAACTACTTTTCATGAGTCCCGCATGGTAATGTTTAGCCAATTTTTAGAGTGTTTTTGTTTCGTGTTGGAGGAAACCAGAGACCCCGGAGAAACCCCAGGCACACGCAACGAGAAGGTTGTTGGGGCAACATGTGCGGGATCTTTGAGTATTCTCTTCTCGTGTGCGTGGGTTTTTTTCCCCGGGCTCTCCCATTCCCTCAATTAAGAAACGAACAACTCAACCAGCACTTGACAAACTTCCCAAACAGCATCCTCCTGAAAAGGACTCTTTCAAATCATTGAGGAAGTTTCTGGAAAAACAGCAAAACTGAAATCATCCCCAATACTGTCAAAAGGTTAAGTGATGAAGACAAATAAAGCCACAATAGTTGACCAGGAGACTAAGGAGGTTCATAATGGCCATGTCAGTCAGACACTGAGCCAGCACCAGCTGAGACGCTGCGCTTTCAACCTCCTACAATTAAACTGGGCTCTCCGAAGTGTGGCGATTTTATGGTCTCTGTTGGCTGCAGGGTACACACGATCCAACTACACACAGAAGCGATACGACTCGAAAGAAACCGTTCCTCCCTCGCATGGTTCGACGCGCAAGTCCCGAGTGCAAGAGTCGATTCTCATCGAGGAATGAATCCAGTCTTTGCTTGAAGGCCAAAAGCCTTTTAGGCAAACCCAGTGTGTCAATGACTAATTCTGCTAGGCTGCCAATAGACTACAGTGAAACCTTGGATTGTGAGCATAATTCGTTCCAGAAACGTGTTTATAATCCAAAGCACTCGTATATCAAAGCGAATTTCCCCATAAGAAATAATGGAAACTCAGATGATTCGTTCCACAACCCAAAAATACTGTATTCATATAAAAATTATTAATAAAAAATACCTTTTTATATTTTTATTATTTAAATTTAATATGAAGTAATCAAATTTATTAATTAAATTTTATCGTGGCTGGTGTGAGGGAGACGAGAGAGAGGAGAGGAGGGGTATTGTGGAGGACGACTTTCACTTGCAGTACAGTTACTAAAAAACAGTCACTCCACTTGGACACAAAATTAAAAAAATGCTTTACGCACACACACGTGGTCACAACACTATAGTAAACAGTATACGCTTGCACGAATGTTGACTATACGAGTGAGGCACGCCGACCGAGACCGAGCATGGGAGACGATTACCCACAATTCCGCAGCGAGAGAGAGAAGAATCATTGGCTCAGTTGTGATCAAGTGACGCTCTGCAGACAAAAGCGTATACTGTACGTACACTACAGTACTCGTTTTGCAACCTACACAGACTGCCAGGACCACAGCAGTGTTAGCGAGCACCAATTAAGGCCGAAATAGCGGACAAGGTGTGGCCGACACCAGACCCACATGCCATTATTTCCGCCGTGCTGATGTATGCACACAACACAAGCTACTAATTTATAGCCAAGTCGACCTAGGGGAGGCCCCGTACCGGTAAAAAAAATCGCTACAAATGTTGGCAGTAAGCGGGAACCACAGGTCGCGAGGTTCGTACAGCAGCGCGTTATAACCACGACACTAACGCTCCCCACACATACACAATCGTACACGGGCAGGCGGGCACGCACTCACCCTCATCTTGGAGGCCTTCTTGCCACCGCGAATGGCGCTGTCGTCAAACGAGAACTCATTCTCGCGGATGACGGCGCGGCTGTCCTTGTCGCCCGTGTACGTCACCACGTAGAAGTCAGGCGCCCACATCTCAAACTCACGCTCCCAGTTGATGATGGTGGAGAGCGGCGCGCTGACCAGATACGGGCCCTTTGAGTGGCCCTGCAGAGATAGACACCGGCGTGGTCAACGCAATGTTTTCCTAGCACCCTCCTTTTCTTACCAGTGATGTAAGAGTGGTCCTTGCTATGTGTAAAACTAATTAAGACACCTCAAGATCATTTCTTGGCACTGGGATGTTTTGGCTAAAACCAGTTGCATTGGGCGCCACGGTGGCGAGATGTTAACCACCTCGCCTGGTATACAGATCGTGGGTTTGCTCTCGACCCTGAAACATGTGTTCAAGAGCATTTGGCTGCTATAAATTTCCAGATGATAAGCCACTAACTTGTGGTCAGGTTGCTTATGAAAAAGAGCTGTCAAGCTCAGTGGGCCTTTCTTACCTGGTAAAATAAAAAAATTAGTTTGAATGTGCTGGCTTTTTTTTGCCTTGCGAGGAAACCGGAGAACACGAAAACCCATGCAGAACAGTGAGAACCCAAACTTAAAACAGAAAAGTGTCCAAGTCAGAAATCGAAACAAGGCCCTCCTTGCTGCGAGGCTCAAGTGTTACCATTGCCCCAGCCCGTCACCAACAAGATCCGTGATGTACGTATTGCTTTTTTGAGGGGGCTAACACATCTTTACCGTAAATCTCACCTCACACAGGCGATGTGGCGACATGGCCATGACCTAGGCGGCTGTCGTTGTCATGCTGAAGCATGTGAATGAACGTGTGTTATGGGCAATTGTGTACGAAGCACAACCGCCGACGACTCCACGTCACGGCGACTCCCACCTCTTTGTAGAGCGAGTAGAGGAAGACTATAGTCTGCACAGTCTTTCCGAGACCCATCTCATCCGCAAGGATTGTGTGTGTGCCCTGGGCCCAGGAAAAGCGCAGCCAGTTGAGCCCCTCCAGCTGGTAGGGGTGCAGCTGCCCTCCCGTCACCTCCACATAGTCGGGCTGCTTCTCAAACTTGATCGTCGGCTGTGGGGAATGGAGAGGGAGGGTGGCGGTAGTGAGCAAAGATAGCCATACGGACGGTTCAGACAAGCACTAACACGTTAACACACTAACACTCAAACGAATGCAGACGCACAGGGACACACATTACGCACAAACATGAACACACAAGGCAAGGCAGGCACGTGAAACAAACAAAAGACGTTCACACAGACTAACACACCTGACACGGCATTAAAACACACTGCACTAAGAAACCCCTGTAGTTTTTTAACACAGAGCGCTCATTGGGGGAAAGTGCCATTAGCTAAAGGTGCTCGCTACGGCTGTAGTAACTCTCCACCTTGGCTACTAGTGACGTGATACCTGCTGCAATCTACCAGCAGCTCGGGTAAATTTCCATGAGAGCCCCTGGCTGTGTACTGGAAACTTACATCAACGATAGGGGTGTCTGGAGGTTTCGGAGACTTGTTGCTCTCCTTCAGCAACTTCTTGGTCTTCTTGAGCTTCTTGGGACACTTGCCCGGCTCGCCCATCATCATCTCTCTGCACGACAGAAATCACGCATAAAAAAGGTGGAAGTTAAAATCACGCACATGCACGGACACTAACACTTCACAAAGAACGTGCGTTTTGTCCTCAGAAGTATTTAATTAACGAAAACAATGCAAGTTCCAGAGATGGGTTAAGGAATTAAGAAACAAGGAAAGGTCGAGGGTAACTGATGCGGTTGTTGTCAACTCAAAGGAAATAAAGCGTAAAATGGGGAAGGAAGGGGTCATGAGAAGTCATGAGTGACAAACGGACTACGGAGTTGGAGATCGAGAGGAGGTGAAGAAATGGTAGCAGCCAGAGTTTGTAGGCAACTTCTAGAGAGGAGCAACTGGGGAAAAAGGAGGAATCTGAATAGGGCAGGCCTTCGCCCAGGAGTGGGAAGTTTACAGGCTGACGGTAACAACGATAACGTTACCTTATGCGCCACGCAAGCTATGAATGCAATTATGTCACAAGGTGCGTGACGTCGCAAGATGACACCACGCATTATGACATCTTCACAATCACGGAAAATGGATGTAAAGATTCAACTAAAAACGTAACTATTTGTATTCATCAGATAAAGCCCATGAAGCTATTAGCTCTATCAGAAGTAACCTGGCCACAAATTATAGCTCAACAAAGCAGCTTATCAAGTGAAAATTTATAGCAGCTTTCTAATTGAAACGCATGCTTCTAAATGTGGAGGAGATAACCAGAAGAACCGGAGAAAAAGCCACATGACCGCGGGGAGAATATGCAAACTCGAAATATACAACAGGCGTCAAGGGACTGGATCGAACCCAAACCCTCCTGCATACCAAGCAGAGATATGTCGCCGCCGCAAGACGAGACAATGTTGGGGAGACAAAAGACGTGGAACGGCAACAGAAACTCGAGTAATAACGATGATCACCCACACGTGGGTGAGAGCCCTCCGCACCTGTGCGTCCAGTAGGAGGTGCGATGGAGATCGTAATCAAGGATGTCCAAGTCATCGCTCTCCCAGGTTGACTGGTCATACAGGAGGTCGCGCCACTTGATCAGGTAGCTGATGTTGCCCTTCTTGTCGATACTGAAGGGAAGGGGAAAACGGTAGGGGTTGATAAAAAAAACACATTTGAACCTTTACACTTTAACAAATAAACAATAATTGCGCTGCAGTAGCTTAAAGTGTGTTCCTGCAATTTAGATGCAAACATCAACTTTGGGGCAGCCTGGAAAATGTGCCAAGCCACACATCACCGGTGGCTTGTGTTGTGTTTTTCTGTACTTCCGTGACTGCAAAGAATACTCATTTAAAAATTTACAAAAGTCTCAGGTGCTCTTTTGCGACCCACCAAAAACGGCATTGTACCGGTAGAGCGCAGTTTAAAACACAGTTTTCAAAAAGACCCAAAATTAAGTCAACCACTGACAGGCAGGAAAGGCAGCCAGAATGGGTGCCGACTGCCCAAGCTCTGTGGCCCTATATTGGGATGTTTGGCCAACTCCCATTGAGGAGTATTTATTTACGCTGGGAGGAAACCAGAGTCCCAGGAGAAATCCCAAACGTGCGAGAGGAGGGTTACACTCAATCCCCACAAAGATAAGCCCACTTGCTGTATTGCATCCATACAAGGCCAGGAAATGGCATCTGCACAGCCCAGCACATTTAAACAGCTAAATAATGTGCGCGTAACCACCAACATGCACCTCCACAGTGCTCCATTACGGACGCGTGCACAGTCATCACCTGTGATTTATGATGCGGTGGATGATGAGCCACTCGGGCTTGATGCCGAAGCGGTAGAACCTCTCCTCCATCTCGGCGAACTTGGGGTCTTTGCTCTTGCGCCGCCGCTCCACCTTCCCTTCTTCTTCGCCCGAGCCATAGTCAAATGCCGGAGGGTCGTCCATGTCGGTTTTGCGCTGGTACGTGCGGTACATCACCGGGTGGTAGATCTCCAACTGTGGCACGGGGGTGCGGGTTTGTTTGAAAGTGTTGGACAGACGGGTCATTAAGCACAGACGGACAAAAGAGCAACAGACAAAAACGGATGGAAGACAGGGAGACGAAAGTAAAAAGGGATTGACGGACAGTGGTAACCAAAATATAGAAAGACACAGACAGCGATAAGCAAATGGAAAGATTGGATGTAACAAGGTAAAAGGACAGAAGGATGGGCGAGTAAACAAGCAGACATATGTGAGCAAACAGAGAAATGAACGGACCGAAATACCAACAGACAGATAAACAGAGGGATGGGTCAGAGGTAAATACATGTGTACAGATGGACAGAGATAAACAAACGAAAAGGCATCACAGACTAGATAAAAATAAACTAACAGAATGATAAACAGATAAAGGGATCGACAAAAACATAACCAGACATACAGCAGAATGAGCTAACAAATGGACAAAGGTAAAACAGACAGATGGACAAAAACAAATGGACAGAATGCTGGGGGACGACAAGCTGGCCTCACACCTGCAGCTCTGTGATCCAGCAGCAGTGCCAGTAGGAGAGATTGCTCCACTTCACGAAGAACTCGCGCTCCGGTCTCCCCTCCAGCGGCTTGGGGTCTGGCGCGTCCGGAGGGGCATCCGCTGGTCTCGCCACGGGTGTTGAAGGGGGGGCCACCCCCCACTTCCAGTGCAGGATTTTCTGAACCTTTCCCTCCACTGGGGGGCACTGTAATGGTGGGCAGGAGTGTGGGAGAGCACAGGGGAAGATGATGCCGATGACTGAAGTCAGTGGTGTGTGGAAACTCTAGTGAGTGCAAGCAATTAGACATCAACATCAGGGTCAAGATGCAAAGTCCCTACACCCCTTCCACCACCAGCCAAACCATGCCCACCCACCAGCGAGCCCACATGTGCCGAACAACCTGTGCACACCCTCCCACCAGCCAACCCATGTGCCCACCCTCTCCCCAGAGCCCATGTACCCACAAAACTGTGTCCCCACCCACCAACAAAGCTCAGCCGACCACTAGACCATTATGCCCCACCCGTGCGACCACTCTCCCAACAGCTCGCAACGGGTGTTTCCACTAGCTCCACGTGTTGCCCACTGGCCCTGTTTGTGCCCACTGCCCAGGGAGCCCCTCACCGTGCAGCGTGGGCAGAGCCACTCCCCGTTGGGTATCTCGGGGAGTGGAGGGTTGAGGCAATGGATGTGGTACGACGAGGGGCACGTATCGCAGCACAACAGTTCCCCGCCATCCTTGCACACGCGGCAGAACTCCATGTGGTCGTCCTCCTCCTCCTCTCCACCCACTACCTCTTCGTCCTCCTCGTCACCCTCCTCCTTGGCCTCCCACTGGATGCCCTCCTTCTCCTGGGGGAGTAACCGGGGACAAAAGGCAGGTGAACAAGTGAAGGTGATCGACTCTCTCCCCCGTTGCGTCTCTGGCTCTTTGCCTATGAAACAATGACCCCGAGTGTGTGGCACTGTGTGTGCGCGTACATATAGGGAATGGTGATGCAATGGTTAACGCACTGCACTCTGAACCCGGAGACCAGCGTTCGATTCCCGCTTATGGTTAATGTCAGTGACAAATCTGAATTGGTCCTGGATCTCCCCTCGATCAACTCGGCGTGTAAACATCACCACTGGAGCAAGCGAGGTGGCCGGGGGTGGTATTAGCCACACCTCCCCTCGTGTACCATGTTGGCCCCCACTGGTGCTTGCTAACAGCACTTGCCCTAAACCGCTTATTGTGGGTATACAAGGGATCTGTCTTGTGTGTTTGCCCATTTATACATATTCACCAACACGTGTGTACGCATGCATGCATACGTTCGGGTGTACACGTGTGTGCACATGCTCGTGCGTACATGCACATGAGCGCTTGCACATGAGAAGTTACTCTGCACTCAGCAACAAGTACCCAGGAAAATAATGCTGACAGAGATGACAATGTGAGAATAAACTTATTACGTGAAATTCACGCCATTCTTATACACGAGGCTATCACGAAGGAAGCTACTTTGTTTCACAGAAACAGTTGGGGGTTTCTATGTGTAATCCCAAATGAGTAATTTGGGGTGTAACTTTTAGATTTTGGCAAATTTGGTCCACAACACCAGCAGGTAATGGTACTCATTTCAAATTACGTCAAAGGTCTATTTTAAAGTTTGCTGTACAGCAAGATACCCGTAGTATTTAACGGTGAATATACAAGCTGCAGGAATAACCGTGACAGAAAAAAAGTGTTTAAGTATATGCATTATTGTGCATCCGTGCGTGCATGAGCGTGTGCGCGTGCATGTGTACACGCGTACGCGAGTGTACACATGAGTGCGTGTACACACGTCTCCGCCGCGTGTGAGTGCGCGCGTTACGCAGTGCGGGCAGCTCCAAGTTCCCTCGGGCGCCTTCTCCAGCTCGGGGTCGAGGCACACGAGGTGGTACGCGCGCGGGCACGTGTCGCACAGGATGATCTCGCCGCCCTGCTGGCACACCTCGCAGTAGTCCTGGTGGTCCGTCTCATAGCCGTCTTCATCATCCCCCACTGCAGCACGACATGGAAGGGGGGGAGGGGGAAACATACACAAGAGAAGAATTACAAATGATGACATCAATAATAAATCAATAACCACGACGACAAACACAACATCAGTAAAAGTAGGGCCTGTTAAACCTCCAAAATTTTTTTTGGGAATTCTGATCTGTTCATAAATTGCCCTTCTGGACCAGTGTTTCCCAAAAGCATTTGTTTAAGCAAGATAAATCCTGGACAAGTTCCAAATAATCTGACACTGATCAGCAGGGCTTGGCACGTTAATCAAAAGCCACTGGGGATTTGCCCGGATACTTTTAGAGACCACAATTTAAATAGTGTGACCCTGCAAAATTCCATAACTCAACCACGACAACGGACAAAACTTCCACCAACAAGCCACGTGCCACAAAAACACAACCATGTAAACACGCGCACTAATAAGAACCACATCAACACAACCACGGCAAGACATCCAAACAAGCAACACAAGCATGCAAACTATCGCCACCCAATGCAACCACACAATTACTCCCCCCTCGGCACAAACCACACCAATGCGCACACACACATGGGCCCCATACCCTTTCTTTTCTTTTTGACCATCTTTACTCTCTTCTTGGCTTTGCGAACCTTCCCCTGCGAGCTGTCGGACCGCACCGATGAGCTGTTGATGCTCGACTCGTCAAAGTCCTCAAACTCCTCCTCCTCAAATTCTTCCTCCTCGCTCTTCAACGCATGCGCAAGAAAACGCAAAGCACGCACACGTACACGGCAGCGGACAATAGACGCTTATCAAACTAGGACCAATAGATCGGGGTGGCTTTTCATCCAGCAGTGGACAGATAACCGCTGATGACAATGATGAAAAGCGAGCGATTGAGCACACAACGGATATGCCTGGATTGTGGTTGGGCGAGCAGGCGAGTAAGTGGACAAGAAGATGAGCGGGTGGACAAGTAGCAGGACAAAAAACAATTACGAATGGACAAGCAGTGGGCGAGTGAGTAGACAAGCTGATGAATGCATAGACAATAGGTGGGTGGGCTTTGCATGAGTGAACAAGCAGATCAGCACGTTGACTGGTAGACGAGTGAGCGATCGAGTATGGACCATGTTACTCACTGAGGAGCCCTTCTTGCGCTTGCTGGTGAAGGCACCCAGTTTGATTTTGAGTGGCGCCAGCTTTTTACTGGCCTTGGTGGCCGGCGTCACGACCTTCTTTTTGGCTCCCTCGCCCACACGTGCGCTCTTAGTTCGTCGGCGCGCATTGGGGCCTGTGGGCAACATACGCACAAGCGCGCATACTTGAGTGTGCACGCACACAATAGGCATATAATGCACCAACACATAAGGGAACACGTCTATTATAAAATCGCAGCGTTCCGTTTGTCCGTTAACTATATTGAAAGCCTTTCAGAAGGCTTGAATCAAAAAGTTATAGAAAGTGGACCCCCCCCACCCCCCGATGTGGGGGTAAAAAGTTCATCCCACAGGTTTACAAAATGTTCGACTCCCAACCCCCCCCCCCCAAAAAAAAGAAATGTATTTTGTAGGCATATACGCCTACATACCCTACATATAATAGTCAGTATAATCTGTACACAGGCCGCCAGAACTCGAGAACACACAAATACGCAAAAAAGCACGGGCACACTTATTTACGTACACACAAAGATCCCCCTTATAGAGTTTAACACATTTTTGAAGCAAGTGCTGTTTGCAAGCACCAATTAAGGTCTACAGAGGACACAAGGGGGGGGGAGGTGGGTGGGTAACACCGTGCCTGGCCACCTTTGTCTCTCCAATGTTAATGTTTAGACAACGCAATAGGTACTTTGAGACCAAGACAAATAGGGAGGCCCAGAAATGGTTTATATATTTGTCACAAAAGTTGGTCGCAAGTGGGAATTGAACATGGGTTGCCGAACTCTGTGTGCATGTAAACATATTTGTATGGACAAACAAAGACAAAAATCCCCCATATAGCCTTCAGACTGTTGGAGCAAGTGCTGTTAGTGAGCACCTATGAAGGCCAGCCCACGCACGGTGACACATGCATGTGGACAAGTGTACACGCAACTCCAGACCCATACATGCATGCACACACTCGAACAAAGATGCCACATTTAGCCTCTGTCTCAAAACTATACTTTATAGAAGGTAATTTTATACACCTGAGTGGCGAGCTTTGACGTGGGCAAGACGATCAAACTAACTTCTCCCCATCAAGCGGGAAGTTGCCAAACGAATCTCAAAAAATCATGAAGTAGACATTCTAAAGTTGTAAAAAATATCCCCAAAAAATTCCCAATATTTCAGACAGTAACCACACTGGAGCTTGAATAGACACACCTGGAATCTCTCCTAAGTCTGCACAATGTCCTTTTTCCCAGAAAGTCGAGAGACTGTTGCTCATCGCTTTGAAAACCAAAAGGCCACGAAAGATCTAGCGACAAAATCGTTGAGTTGGCAACGCTGCCAATCCCTCCGAACCCCGCCCCCGCCATTCATCCAGCATCACTGATTCAGTCCATTTGCTCGCTCATCAGCGTTCATATACCTCTTTATCACTCTTTTATCACTTAACACCATGGATTCTTTTTCCCACAGACTTTGCTCCTCAATTCCTCCACACAAGCCGAAGACCAGACGGATTGTTTTTGTCTCTATGGGGGCCTGTGCACAGCAACTGTGATTTATCCCCCCACCCTTGCACCCCTTGCCCTGACCTTTTCCCTCTTTGGTCTTGGCCTTCCTCAGTGGTACAAGTGGTGCCGGTGTCGCAGCGGGTGTTGCTACTACTGCTTCCTCAGTGGAGGTGGTGGCGCTTGTGACTGGCGTCGTCTCCGTGGTGACGGTTGCCGGGGCGATAGTGGGCATGGAGACGGAGGGTGGCGCAGCTGGGTCCCTGGGAACCGTCGCCATGGCAGCGGCGGTTACCGTGGAGCCCTTGAAAGGGCTGTTGGCGCCAAACTCACGCCACTTGGCTCCCAGCACGGTCATCATCTTCGACACGGGGATCTTGGGATTCTTTTCCGCTATCATAGGCCTGGTGTGGCAAGAAAGAGAAAAGTAGCCATGGAATTAGCGATGTTCGTTTTGCAAACAGAGAAAAACAAACAGAACCATGATACGCATAATCTGAAGGAGCTATAAGGAGCCAAAATATAAGGCTGGCAAGTGCAGAAAAACGGAGAGAAGAAAATGAAGGACCAACAGGCAGCAAAAATTACACAACAGGTTGAAAATACCCAAATGACATGTTCATATCAGTTGTTAAATTAAAAGTTTAAAGTGTTTGTGCATTAGCTCGGTCTATCTGCAAAGGGGGGTGACAACTCTCGTAAAGTTAATCCAAAATGAATTTCACTTCAGTTGAAATTTGTGTTGCTATTAGGTACTTGCCCGAGAAAAGAACCAGGCGAATTGGTGAAAACCGAGTAACAGCAAGATTCGGGCAAAACTTTGTGATAAAAACCAGTGCCAAATCAATTTGTCTTACTGCTCAAGGCTATGAGGTATTATATTTTTTTGTGAGGTAACATCTCACCAAGCAGCTGGACATCTGTGAAAAAGAGCTTTATAGCTCAGCCGATTTCTCCATTATAATAAAGATTCCGATTCTGACTTTTGCGCATTAAATATTTTTCAGTTCTGTAATTGTCAATGTCCTCTCCCATCTCGTTTGCTCTACCACTAGAGGGCACTATAGAAGCACTGAAAAGTCACATGACCATGACGTTAAAATATTTTCTACTAGCTTTACTACCCGCTTCGCGCGGGACTTGGATTCTTGTTTTGGATTAATACACGGCCTACGCGGAGGGTTGGAGGGGGGCGATGCGTGACGTCAGCAGGCACACTACGTAACGCTGCCGCATGCGGGTGACATCACAGATGTGACGTCTCCGCTCACTTTCCGTGAAAAATATTATATGCATTATTGCGCCCCCCCCTCCAAAATACAAAAGTCAACTTTTATACTTTTTGCATTGTGTACAGTCTGGAAGCTACCCACATGCCAAATTTCAATTTTGTTGCATGTCGGGAAGTATGCTAAACATTTCGAACAGACACATATTCACAAATTTCCCTTTTATATAAACTAAAAAATTGTTTTGGAGGAAAAAATAACTGAATCCCAAAGGACTGAAACTCTAGTAGCAATGCCCATGACAGGTTTGGTGTGCAAAGGCAGCCCCGATTATATGTATTGCTATGCTAAACAAATATTTGTACACCTCAAAAGTAGAATCTCAGTGTTTCCAGCTCACTTCTAATAATCCCCCGCGGCAGCACAAAAAGGTGTTTATATTTATCAAAAATTGTGCTGCATACCACTGCCCTTACTTGAGTGTGACCAAAGCCACACCTGGGGTGAATTATAATTACAATACAGCAGCATCGTTAGCCGAAAATACTTTTACATTGCGGTTGCAATTCAGTAAGGATGACAGGTTTGTACAGGAAAACCTTGGATTGCGAGCATAATTCGTTCCGGAAACGTGTTTGTAATCCAAAGCACTCGTATATCAAAGCGAATTTCCCCATAAAAAATAATGGAAACTCAGATGATTCGTTCCACAACCCAAAAATACTGTATTCATATAAAAATGATTAATACAAAATACCGTTTTATATTTTTATTATTGAAATTTAATATAAAGTAATAAAATTTATTAATTCAATTTAATCGTGGCTGGTGTGAGGGAGACGAGAGGAGGGAATTGTGTAGGACGACTTTCAATTGCAGTACAGTTACTAAAGAACAGTCACTACACTTGGACACAAAATAAATAAAATGCTTTACGCACACTCGTGGTCACAACACTATAGTAAACAGTATACGCTCGCACAGATGTTGACTATACGAGTGAGGCACGCCGACTGAGACCGAGCATGGGAGACGATTACACACAATTCCGCAGCGAGAGAGAGAGAACTATTGGCTCAGTTGTGATCACGTGATGCTCCGCAGACAAAGCGTATACTGTACGTACTACAAACCTCGCTCGTTTATCAAATTAATATTTATTTTAAAAATGTGCTCGTCTTGAAAAACTCTCGCAGACCAAGTTACTCGCAATCCAAGGTTTTACTGTAATTGTATTTGACTCCAGTTCTGGCTATGCACACCTGATGTGTGTATACGTTTGTGAGCTCTTTGCCCATTTCCACACATACATTTCATTTTATACGATTCTATTCCCTAACAAGAAAACAGGAGGCTCCATTAATGGGCTGAGTGTTGAACTCACCGTACAAACTGGCTGAAGGCCTTGTAGTTTGTCAGCGTGCGGTAGTCATCCTCTGTGTACACGTGGTCCACGTCTGAGAAGCCCCAGTCTCCAAGCATCTGGGCAGCGTTTTTCTACAGAGAACAGAAGGTAGCATTAAACAATGCACACATCTTAACAGCCCTTTTGTCAATCCACTGCTAGATGAGGGCCTCCCTTAAAGCCGTGCAGATCACGGAGTTATTTGACCGCACTTGATCACGCTAGTGAATGCTGGTTCGTGAATGCAGGGAGCATAAAAATATGGAGGCATAGACGTAGTGGAACAATGGGTTTAGATGCATTGCCCTCTACTGGAGGAAAATCATGGTCACACAAATATTCATCTACTTGCTGAATTTAGTGAAGAAACGAATGATGAACAGACCAATGAAGATACAGAAATATAAACGGATATGACAAACATTCTAATTAACAAACAGAAAGCGTATTATATCTAAATGGACAAAAACCAAGATCTCACGAGTCACATGTTGGGTAAGCCACATCAGCAAACACCAATTATGGTCATCACAGCACGCAAGAAGATGGTGTGCCAAGTAAACACAGGGACAGATGGTGGAGTACGCAATAACTTGGTGATCTGGCCATAGTCTACCGAGACATCGACCAAAATAAACTCACAATAACCGAATGACCTATCAATCGACCGAATGGTCAACCGAGTGTGTAAGTGACCGACCAAACGATAGTGGAACAGATTCACTGGCCGGGAGATCGACCGAGCAATTTACCAACCTGTGGTGCGTCGTCGTCATCGTCGTCATCCTCTTCCTCTGCTGCAGCCGCCGCTGCCGCCGCCGCCTCCTCCTTACGCCGCTTGCTGTTCTTCTTCTCCTTCTTCTCCTTGGCTTTCTTCTTTTTCTTTTTGCTGGGCGCGTAGTCGCTGCCCTCGCTATCTGTCTTGTTCTCGTCCTCTGCGTCAGTCAGCTCACTCTCGCTCTCCTGTACGTGTCATCGCAAACACAAACATCCAACCCCTCGTGAACCTTTTCAACCACACGCTTGCTCATACCCAATCCCACACAGACTATGAAGGCTGGCACAGACTGTTGGGACACAAGTGCTGTCAGCGAGCACCTATGAAGGCTGGCACAGTGCACGGGTGGGTATGGCCAGCACACCAGTCACCTTGGTCTCCCCGGTGCCGATGTTTACACACCGTACCAGGTACACATTTAAGGCTGTGTCAACCTCGGAGAGGCCTAGGACCGGATCAGATATTCATCAGTAATGCTGGCTATGAACGAGAATTTAACTCAAATCACCAGGTTTGTAGCGCAGTGTACCAGCCACTGCACTTACATTCCCCTCACAAACACAACAACCGCCATTCGCCACTAAGTGGCGGTGACGTCACCACGCCGCTTGTGCCAGACCACAAACACAGGCACACACAAACACACTGCAACATACAATCATACCACATGCACAAACACTCCCCTTGTTTAATACATCACTGGAGTGACATCACCGCAGCATGAAGGCTACATTGCTGACAAGCTAATTTTAAGTATTTTCCCACCGAGGAAGCTTTAAACTAGTATGTGGCAGCCCATGACAAGGCCGGGAAATTATGTGACTGGAGAAGAGCTCAATCTTAAGCTATAGACCAGAAATTAAACTAAAGTTAACTTACCCACTGCACCAATATCATTACATAAGGCGCTTAAGCACATCACTAACAAATCATTATTGCACACACATCAGTGCAACACGACTCCGAAGTTTTTAACAAAGTACCAATTGAATTGTATGTCACTCGTAGTCATGTAACTAATAATATTCCACAACACAAGCAGAACTGTGACAACTGACCATTGGATCGGTCCTCACATCATGCTTTGCATGTCAACGAACTTCACCATATAAAGAACCAATCAAATTCCATTGCACAATAAGCACAGCAATGACCAGATTTTAGACATGGTATCAATTAATTTCTATAGATACGTGTGATACTTGTAAATAATATTAGACCCTTTAAAACGGTGCCCACACTCGCATACTGCGTCCTAAAGTTGAGACACCTACAATCCACGCCTACCAGCGAGACGCACCTGATTATGGACGTTACAAATCCTTGACCATCACTTCCCATCCAGTGGCAAACGTGGGAAATGCTTCCAAACTATTTACATAAACGTCGAGTAATCCAACTGAAAATCAGTTGCGTAATCTATTAATTAAATAATGAAGTTGCAGACTGTTGGGGCAAGTGCTATTAGAGAGCACCTAAGAAGGCCGGAACGACACATGAGGTAGTGTGGCAAGAACTACGTCCAAGTTCCATATCACAAACGGGCATGACTCCCATCAGACACGACACAATTATTTAATGGAGTGCAAACTTTCTAAGCACACACAACTCCCATCCTCACCTCTTTCTTCCTCTTCTTTGTCTTGACCGGCCTCTCTTTTGATTTCTTTGACGATTTCTTCTTCTTCACTTTGCCGCTATCGCTTTCCGATGGGACGTCGACATCCTCGTCAAATTCGTCTGAAGGAGACACGACACAAACGAGGTCAGGAGGCATTCACTGCACGGGAAACTAGTCGCAACCAGGCATGTGATGAGTCAGTGATTCAAATTAATTACCACACTCGCAATACAAGAATCAATTCATGGCCATGCGAATCAATTGTACATAGCCTTTTGTCAATCCACTGCTGGATTAGAGCCTCCACACACGGTAAGGGTTGTGGGATTATCTTATATTTCACACTGCTCAGTGGGGATTGGTATCGGGAGGAGGACCATGACCAATTCAGATTATCACTCACAACCCAAATTAGCCGTGGCCAGGAATCAAACGCAGGTGGCTGGGATCAGGGCAGCACCGGTCCTCTTAAAAAGGGCTTTTTTACATTTACACAAGATAAACACAAATTCTTACTTTAGTCTGAGACAGAATGTGGCAATACAACGCAGACAAAACAGAATAGGCAAGACAGCAGAGGCAGAAGTATAGATGAGACAGCGCAAATAAGTTGATACAGATGAGTGACAGCACAATCTAGAAGATGATAATAGTGATGAGGATGGAAATTGCAAGACCACGAAAAATGGTGTTTGTGTAAGGGGAGGCCTTCATTTAGCAGTGAATAACCCATGGCTGATGATACATATAAAAACCTACTAGCATTTATCTCACATTCGTTCAAATGCAGCAATGCTTAATTTCAGACGTGCAGTAGTATGTTGCTGAAATTCATTGTATGTGCGAAATATTACTTTAATGTCACTTACTGGTTGAACGACTTTCATATTTAGCCATTTAAGAATGCACTTTTAAAAAATGTGGCCGAATGTCTTAGAAGGTCCAAAATGGCTGAGCCAGTGCCACTGATGTCCCAGGTTCAATTCCTGGTCTGAGCTGCCCATGATTAAAACAGGTTCTGAAGTACAGCGAGTTGGTCTCACAATCCAGACAACAAAAGCAGATTCTTATCCGCAATATAACTGTTGATGGAAACCTAAAACATAGCATGTTTCCTCAATGATATTACCATGGCGCTAATTAAATTGCCAAATTCCATTGGTGTACTGTACTATTCTCCAATATCTAGGCTTTTCACCTGTACATTCTCTCAAAAAACTAAACTTGTTATTTTACTAGGTAAGGCCCATGGAGCCATATAGCTCTTTTTCAGAAGGGCCCTGGGGATCACAAAAGAAATGCTCAACAAGGTGGCTTATCACGTGGAAATTTATAGCAGCCAAATACTCTAAATACATGTTTATACATGTGGAGGGAAAAACCTGAGGACTCTGAAGAAAATCGACACAACCAGAGGGAGAACATGCAAACTCCATATATTAGGGTGTCAGGGTCGGGATCGAACCCACGACCTCCTGTAAACAGGCGAAGTAGTTTACATCTCGCCACCTCGATAGGTGGCATAGTGATTGCACAATTACCCCAGTGACACGAGTTAGATTCCGGGCCACGGCTACCTTCATTGGGCAAGTGATGTCTTAACTGGTCCTGTCCTCCAACTCCTTCACCAGCCCACACTAACCAGCATGAATATGATCAAATAGTCCACACGACCTGCATGTGGGAAGGCCCTCATCCAGCAGTAGATTGATAAGATGCAGTACACAATACAAGTCAGTGTCTCTGCTCAAAGCATTGCTGTTGGCAGCACTGAACCATTGGAGGAAATTCCATATCCACACTGCGACCAAGGCCAGCCATCCACCAATTCACCACTGTGTATTAAACAAATTGGTTATACTGCATTTGGCAATGTTGCACAAGCACAAACACCAAAAAAAAATTTACATTCGTCAATAACACATTGGCCTTCAAAGGAAACATATACAACCACCACTTTTCAGCCAATGGGCTTTTCTTCATAGCAGAGGTCAGAAAGTTAAAAAGAGTATCAGATCAATGCGCTATTGTCAATTGATAGCCAAAAATCACATGAGTCGCATCCTAACGTCAAGGCGCCGAAATGATGACGTCACCATGCAGCCCCCCACCCCGTTTCGTCGAATGCATTATCACAGCGTGGTGTTGGGGGATGACCAATCAACCAGAGGCACGCATTAAATTACCAGCATCAACCAATCACAAGGGGGTGGGGGGCGTTCAGAGAACATAATAACCTGAGACAACCGGAAGTTGCATCACGCTGGAGCGGAATTCATATTTCCCACAGCGATTTAGACCCCCCCCCACAACATCCACCCCTGCCCCACAAGTGGGACGCGATTGGCAGAGCGCCTCGACCAATGGGATGTAAGTATTCACTACGTCAGCACGCTATGAAATTGGAAAGCGCGGAAACCCAAGAAACGTGCGAAGTGATGGTGGCGGGGAGGAGGGGAAGATGGCGAGTGGGGGAGGGGTAGAGTGGAGGGAGGGGGGTCGCTGGGGGGGGGAAGTGGAGGAAGGGGTGGGGTGGCGGGGTGGGGTGGCGGGGTGGGGTGGCGGGGAGGGGTGGTGGGGAGGGGTGGTGGGGAGGGGTGGCGGGGAGGCGAGGGGGCGGACGAGGGGAGGGGGCGGACGAGGGGAGGGGGCGGACGAGGGAAGGGGGCGGACGAGGGGAGGGGGCGAACGAGGGGAGGGGTGAACGAGGGGAGGGGTGAACGAGGGGAGGGGTGAACGAGGGGAGGAGGAGTAGCCCCCCCCCACACTCCCGCCCCTCGCCCTGCGTGACAAAGGGAGGGAGAGTGGGGGATGGGGGGTGGTGGGGGGGATGGGGGGTGGTCGGGGGGTGGTCGGGGGGGATAGGGGGGAATAGAGTCTCATTAAAGCGTTATGTTGTAATACTAGAGCAGAGGCAGACAGTATTATCATGTACATATACACAAAACCACCACGCAGACATAACATGCAATGTGTACAAAACACCAAATCGCGATACCGTATGTATATATCGGGCAGACATACATATCATCTGGGTTCATGTACTCTATACAATAAACACATGTCAAATGCACTAACACAAGCGTGTTACATAAATATGTAAAACCAAGAGAAGCTGCACTCTTTAGAACTTTACCCATCTGTGGATTGATGAAATATATTTATATGAATGTACGTGTATAATCACAGCCCACACAGGATACAGAAAAAAAACTGACATTACAAAACACCACATGAGCTCATGATGTGAATATACTCAAGGCATACAACAGGAAGGTCATATATAAACACATAGACAACAATCTTGAGACAACAAGAAATTGTGTACAATACAGCACCCACAAGGGACAGTGTCGACACTGGGACACACGAGGCAGACACTGGATTGAGATTAAACTACGATAACATACACGGCACGGAACATACGGAAATATGCACGACACGAACACAATATGCATTGAATACATGGACATATACTGTACATGGAAACAAACAACATACCTCGTGTTGTGTATGCGTGACATTATGTAATATGCACACACAATAACACAAACGCGCGATACTTAAAAGATGTCATTGACAAGCAAGGAAAAACCCCACGTCTTGAGACACAAACGTTATATGCACAGAGACACGCAGGCTGCGATACAATAAAGGCAATTAAAAGATCCCCAACAGACGTTGAGACTGCCAGACAGAAAACACACAGACACAACGAGACTCAAGACACATGACAATACACATAAGACACAAGCCACAAAATATGGGACACAGGATGCTAAGACACAATGACCATACACAATCGGAACACAACGCCACGACCTATAACAGCTGAAAGCTCAATCACAAGGGTCCATGCACGCCATGTCCTGATTAGGTTTGCAAGAGGATCTTGGGTTTCGTCGATTATGGAACTCTTGCCTTAAAGGTTTTGGTGTCTCGTGAATAGAGAGGGGGTGTGATTGTGATATTATGGTGGATGGAGAGAGGGGCGAGACGGGGGAGATGTGGAGAAACACGGGGACGTATTGAGACACGGAGATATGCGGGAAACGCTAGGAGATGAGACGGGCATACGAGCAGTACAGTACTGTATATGGGATATCCAGAGCTAGGAGAGACATGTGGAGATCAGGAAAGGGACTGAGAGGCGGGCAGAGATGGTAGGGACGCTGAGCGATGCGAAAGTAAAATGTGGATGAGAGGACAGGCAGGTGGGGGAAGAGACGGGGAAGGTGAAACACGGAGATGCGAGTGGAGATTAGAGACTCCCGGGGAGTAATGGCGTGAGCTGTGCAGATCTTATGGAGATTTTAAAGAGGACCGAGGACGAAGACGATCATCTACAGATGCCGAGGATGACGTGATAGTGAAAAGCAGGGTAAGAAGCGTTGTGACATTGTCGAGGCAAATTGTTTAAAGGTTAGAAGATGTCCGTGACTGTTTAAGAAGATGTTCACGACGATGACTGTGCTACTATGTAAAGGTTCCATATTTGATAAGTTATGCGTTAATGATTGTTGAAGATGTGAACGATGTCCGTGATATTCACGTTCGTGTAAAACAATTGTTAATGCTGCGTATGATATTGATGTTAAGGGATGTTCAAGAGGATTTCAGATTGTGCGGTTTCGTTGTTAGCGATGTTCATAACTTTGATGACAAAGCTAATAGTAATGTTAACGATTGTGTAAATGTTAAGGTTGTTTTTTAAGACCAAGCACGTGTGTGGCCTGGGAGCGCACGCGTCCTGCCCTCGCCTAGCGCCGGGGCCTAGTCGCGGCACGGAGCCTTTCCCGCCCTTTCCCTCGACTAATTTCGCTTCAAATTATTAAAAATGTCAAGTACAAACACACAATGTAACGTTACTTTAACTCCGTCTCGGATCGCCAAAACTTTAAACACGAAAATTTAATCTAAATTTGCTAAATGTTTGCCTGAAATGCCACCGAACGCCGGGTATGCGAAATAAAGGAAACTCGGACCCCCTGAGGTTTTCTAGCGATTACTCTCACACAAGTAGACACGATGATTTACATACAATACACAAACACAAAATACACAAAGCGCGTGTAAACATTACAATAAACACATTACACTTTTCCCAACCCTGCTTATTTAAGCGGTAGGGTGCCCCACATACCGCATTATGTGTCAAAGCACACAATTCATATTATTACATTATCATCACCAAGTATTTGCGTAACGCAATATAGTATTGCGTTGAAGTTAGGTATTCGGATCATTAAAACCTGGTTTAAAGTTCGGACGCATACGGCTAAGATCGGTACGATTGAACAAATGCCATGCGACAATGGCAGCAGAAGGGGTTTGGGGGTGAAGTATAATCTAAGTTCTTATACCGGCGTTAAAGAATATTTAACTCGCATTGCTTATCCAGATATGCCCAACGCAAGAACCACGCCACTCTACTAGAATGTCATTGTACTGTACAATACTTTTACATATTCAGGATTACCAAAAGTTTAAACCAGAATTGTGCACAGCCACACACTGCATACACATTATACACACAAAAGCTTAACATTCTACACCGTGCAGGATTAATGAGCATGGACAGTACTGGAATGTTAGATGCGATGTGACCACGACAATCGCACAAAAAAATCACCCTCCTAACGCGTTGTTAGCGAGCACCTATTAAGACCAGCTCACCCCACAGACGCAACCACGACACACTCATTCACACCGCTACACACACCAGAGGTAGACACACCACATACCAACACCACATACCAACACCACACACACATCGAAGACACCACACAAAGTCATAATAACCACGACCGCACCACATAACGACGACAAAGTCGCACACAGGCACGGAGACAAACGCGGCGCTCACCTCCCAGGCCGTCCAGTGGGTCCATGCTGTCCCTCGCCCTCGGCTTCAGTCCTCCTCAGCTCCTAACAAAGCGTCCCAGTATTAATTACCAATCATCGTAAGTTTTACCAAAGTAAGCATTGATCGATATTCAGCAGTGACGTCTCACTGGGTGACGAGGAGCGGACTTCCTCCTGGCGCCTCTCCCGTGAGCTCACAATGAGGAGGAGGGTCTGCATCAAGATGGCCCAGGGCCTGTGATCACTGTGACTCCTCCTACCCATGCCTCGACCTTCCTCCCACACCCCCCACCACTCTCGTCTCTTCCTACATGATTAGCTCCTCATCATGACGACGACGATGGCTGTGGTGATTGTGAGGGTTAGTGTGTAATGAATGGCTGGTGATGGTGGTGATGCTGATAAATTTAGTGATCAAAATCCCACCAAGTTGATAATTACAAATGAAATTTCAGTAAATGTTGACGTAAACCAGAATCCTACACCTCTTAACAGTCAGTAAAACTCAAATGAGATGAGTATTGATGAGGATGCTATATGGTGATGTTAAAGACTCAATGATGATGATCTGACGAGGATGATGACGATCATGATGATGAACCTATATATTATACATTCTTGAACCAAACCTTCCCACTACGTATTACAACCTCACGGGAAATTGAGAACTTCGAACTCAGCTGATGGTGATGATCCAGACGATATGGAAAACGATTTCCACACATGACATCCTGTAACCTCCACCCACATGGACTACAGTACTCGACAGTACATGTAAACTGTATGCTATACAGTACACAACGCAGTATACTCCGCGCAGTAGGTGCCCACCACGAATGGTAACACGGTTATAATTAATGTAACTAATAATAACGCGAATAACAATGATGCCGTGAGGAGCGCCACCTTTTAGTGTCTTAACTCTTCCACTTCCAATGGAGAATGAACGTGGGGGAAGAGAAGGGAGGGGGAGGGGAGGGGCGGGGCGGGGGGAACAGCCCCTCCCCTCCCCTCTACCCCCACCCTCCCCCTTTCCCCCCAGAACAAAGCGGGGAGTGAGTGGGGGATGGGGTGTGGGGGGGAAGGGGGGGGAAGTTGGGCGTGACGTCACGGGCCGGTTGCCAGGGCGACGGCTACATCCCATAATACTAACCTGGCTAGTTTAGTTAGGGGCGGCATCACGTGGTGTGCGTTAACTAGTGGAGGGGGCGGAGAGGCTGTGGGGGAGGGGAGGGGTGGGCAACACTCCCTGCGTGTGTCAACCCCCATTGTGTGTATGTGTGACCCCTTTATGTGTGTCACCCATGTGTGTATGTGAATGACCTCGTTATATGTATGACCCCTTTATGTGTGTATGTGTGTGCATGGCCCCTTTATGTATTTGTGTGTATTTGTTTCCGTCAACCCTTTGTGTATGTGCGTCTATTTGTATGACCCCTTTATGTCGGTCTGACCTGTTTAGGTGGGTGTATGTATGATCCCCTTTGTGTATGTGTACATATGTGTCACCCATCTGTATGCATTATCCGTGTATGTGTATGGCCCCCTTTGTGTTTATTTACGTTTGGTACTTTGTCATGAATATTTTGAAATGCATTATCCTTTTTGTGTACGTGTGCGTGTATCACTCATTTATGTTTATTATGTGCACGTGTATGTACCATTTGTACAAACTGTACATGTGCATTTGTGTGGCATTTGAGTACAGTATATATCCATGTATATATATGACCCTGTGTGTGCATATATGGTGGAGAGCGGTAGTGTAGCAGTTAGCGCGATGCGCTATGAACCCGGCATCCCGAATTCGTGCTTGCCAACATCACTTGCCCCAACAATCTGTTCAGGTTACACGGGGGATCTTTGTCTTTGTGTATATATGTGTTGTAGTGATTATCGCACTGCGCTACAAACCTGGCTGTATTGGTTTCATTCTCACCCACGGCTAACATCAGTGGCAAATTTCTCACCGGTCCTGGACCTCAGCCTTGAAATGAGTACCTGGGGAGCCAGGCGGCAGGATGTGTGAGATACAATGAGCCCAGTACTGCTGAGATCCTGGGTTCAAGCCGTGGGTCTCTGGGTGTCTATCTCAAGGGGGTTCATAATGGCCATGTCGGTGACACTGACCCAGCACAGCTGATTTAGGTTTAAATCCATGTGTCATCCACCTATAATTAATTTAAAGTTTCATTTATTAGGTATAGCCCTGTGAGCCATGCGGCTCTTGAGTCGGGTGCAACCGCAACAAACTAAATATGAACAGAGAACATCTTAAAACGACGACGCGCAACAGAAACATCCTGGATAAACCAGCAAATCTTCCAGAAAAAAAACACCGTGTGATGCAAGACAAACAAGAACAACCATAAGACAATTTAGATTCAAGGTATCAGGCCAACTCCACACTTCCGCAAGAAACATGGCTTAACCATATTAAACCGGGTTCTCAAGTGTGGTAAGTCTATGGTCTCAGCCAGGCCACCATTAAAATGCACGCAATTTTGACAACTGAAGTAGCTCACCTCAATTATAATTGTTTATTAAAGTCTCAAACAAGATGAGTAGCCTTGTGTTTATGAAAATGCACTTAACTGACCAACAAAGGTAAAGTAATATTGTGCATGAAATGGCTAATAAATATCACTGCCACAAAACTGTTTTCAACAAGTAATTTTATTCTGATTTAAAAGTCACTGTTTACGTGGCAAGTTAAAAGCCGCCAATGATAATTTCAAAAAAATACCCTTAATTCGCTAGTCGGATATCTCTTCTGAATTGTTTGCGGAGCTAAAACATGTACAATATGTTATTTTGACACGATTATTATTTATTGGAGCCTATTTCATACATTGTGAACTCCAAGAGTGCAACATTGTGGCTCTTTCCCAGTAACAAGGTTCATCATTTGGGGCTGACAATTTTAGTCTGAGTGGACCGATGAACCCCAATGATAATGATGACTCATAACAACACCGAGCTCTCATTGAGAGTCTGCATCTGGACATGGCCCATTAATGAGTTGTATTGATTTACGAAGACCGATATCACACTCTGG
Source organism: Lampetra fluviatilis (assembly GCF_964198595.1). NCBI lineage: Eukaryota > Metazoa > Chordata > Hyperoartia > Petromyzontiformes > Petromyzontidae > Lampetra > Lampetra fluviatilis. The sequence goes on from NC_136310.1 coordinate 11,884,863, forward strand.
GCTTTCTTTGGCAGTCGGTATCTGGCTGTGGCTCACTGGTGAGTTCTAATGATTATGTGAACCAATATAACACGTTCCGCGTGCTAGGAAGTGGTCGTGGCAAGGATTATGCAACATTGCCTCGCCAGATACGCTCAGGATAAGCTTGCGGAGGTCTCAGTGTGGGTTCGGGCCACAGCAGTCCTGAATGTCATTCTCTACAACAGGAACCTACATCTCTGCTTTATTGACTTGGTCGATGCCTACGATACCATCGAGAGAGCAGGGGTCAACTACATATGGTGATGGGCAGGTCCGGGTAAAGCTCTGTGACCCGGAGTCAGAGCCATCTCCTGTTCACCTTGGGCTGTGACAGGTATGCCCTCTGGCCCCTACACTATTTAACATGGATTTTTTTTTGACCACGTAGATTGAGAAGCTTCCCATGGCTGTACCAGTGGAATTAAATCTGTTACAGGTTCAATGGGATGCTGAACGATGCTCAGATGCAGTTAAGGTATGGCTCACAACTGGTCAACATTGTTACGTATGCTGATAACTTGGTAAATGCTGCTCTGCTTAGTAAATGCTGCTCTGCTTGGTAAATACTGCTCTGAGAAGTTGGAGAACCTGCTGTTGAACATGACGTGTCACCAAGAGGCTTACTATCAGCCCAACTAAAGCAAAGCACAACCCTCTAGACTTCCCCACGAGTAATGGGGTGGCTGTAGGAGAGAGTGGAGAAGTTTATGTACCCTGAGCTGTGTACTCATGGCCAGCTACGGTTTGGCAGTGGAGGTCTCCGAATCAGTCGAGCAGCATTCTTTTAATTTAGCTACGTAACGCTGAGGAAGCTACCAGGTCAATGGCTCCATACAAAGCTCCTGGTCTTCTCAGCCAAACTGATGCCGCACCTCCGATTATCAGGGTTGGCTACGTACGGTGCAGAAGAAATTCAACATACATGCCCTCGCTTCTGTATACTTGCTAAATGTGGACCCCTTTTCAGGAACACCTGTATCAGCTTGCAACATTTAGGCTTGCGTGCCTTCGATCCATCCTGGGTTTAACCAGGCTGGATTTTGTTAGGAAATCACAGCTCCCTGAAAGATCTGAACACTGGCCCATCAGTGGGCTCCTCCCGCAGACGGACACGAATTGTCTGTGTCGTGCCCAACCACCGCATGCCCAAGCAGCTTCTGTTTGGCCGGAATAAAGGGGACTAAACAGGCGAGGCACGGATTGGAGAAGAGATGGAGCTGAGTGGACTTGCCGATGTCTGGTGCCAGCGGTGTCAAGATCGGCCTCTGTGTAGTAGGCTCGTGAGGACGCTGCTGCTGCTGCTACTGGGCAATTGGAGGCAGTCGCCCTCCAGCAACAGCGGAGGGCGGAGGAGGCACGCGGACAACAACGAGCGGAGCGGCTGCGGCGCAGCGAGTTGGGGGCGGTGGGGACCACCGGCGATGCATCCGTCAGTCATCCCAGTCCGTCGACCCATGGGCAACTCGAGTCTGTCCCGAGAGCTTGTGTCAGTCTTTGGCGGTTCACGTGGGCTTAGAGTGCACCTAGCCTGGCACCAGCGCTGCGGTGACGTCACCGCCACTTCGTGACAAAGAACAGCTGTTGTCATGTGTCGGGTGGGGAGCCGTGGTGCATCGTTTAGCGCGCTGCGCTACGATCTGGCAGACTCGAGTTCGATTCCCGCTCACAGCCAAAACCAGCGGCTATTATCGAAACCTCCGATTAGCACGGGAGGCCACGTACGGTGCGAAAGAAGTTCAACATACATTCACACGCAACCAGTCCGAGGCCCCCCCTATGTCGACTCAGCCTCAACGATGAGTACCTGGTGTGATGTGTAAACATCGACACTGGGGAGACAAAGGCGGCCGGGGCATAGTGCTGGCCCCCCACCCCCTCGTGTGTCGTTCCAGCCTTCATAGGTGCTCCCTAACAGCCCCAACAGTCTGTTAAAGGGGATATCTGTGTTGTGTGTTTGTGGATTGTGTGAGTACATGTACTGGCGTGATTGTGTGGCTATGGGTGAGCGTGTGTATTCCGAGTGGTTCCCGCTGGGTTTAATTCCGTATCACGGCTAACATCAGTGGCGAATATATAAACTGCTCCTGGGTCTTTGTTAATATTAGGAGTCGTATGAGTGTATGTGTGTTGCTGTATGAGTGTGTGTATGTCGCTCTGTGTGTGTGTGTTGCTGTGTGTATGTGTTGCTGTGTGTATGAGTACGTGTGTTGCTCTCTGTGGGTGTGAGTGTATGTGTGTTGCTGTGTGTATGAATGTATGTGTGTGTGTTGCTGTGTCACTGAATGTATGTGTGTGTGTTGCTGTGTGTATGAATGTATGAATGCGTGTTGCTGTATGTATGAGTGGATGTGTGTTGCTGTGTGTGTGTGTGTCGCTGTGTGTATGTGTTGCTGTGTGTATGAGTATGTGTGTTGCTGTCTGTGGGTGTTAGTGTATGTGTGTTGCTGTGTGTATGAATATATGTTGCTGTGTGTATGTATGTATGTTGCTGTGTGTATGTATGTTGCTGTGTGTATGTATGTTGCTGTGTGTATGTGTTCCAGTATGTATGTGTGTTGCTGTGTGAGTACGTGTGTTGCTGTGTGTATGAATATATGTGTGTCGCTGTGTGTATGTGTTTCTGTGTGTGGGTTTGAGTGTATGTGTGTTGCTGCGTGTATGAGTTTATGTTTTTGTGTGTATGTATGTTGCTGTGTGTATGCGTGTCGCTGTGTGTATGTATGTTGCTGTGTGTATGTATGTTGTTGCGTGTATGTATGTTGCTGCGTGTATGTATGTTGCTGTGTATGTGTGTTGCTGAGTGTATGTATGCTGCTGTGTGTATGTGTGTTGCTGTGTGTATGTATGTTGCTGTGTGTATGTATGTTGCTGTGTGTATGAGTTTATGTTGCTGTGTGTATGTTTGTTGCTGTGTGTATGTATGTTGCTGTGTGTATGAGTTTATGTTGCTGTGTGTATGTGTGTTGCTGTGTGTATGTGTGTTGCTGTGTGTATGCGTGTCGCTGTGTGTATGCGTGTCGCTGTGTGTATGTATGTTGCTGTGTGCATGAGTGCAACGAACTCAGCGACCCGAGTTCGATTCCTGCTCACGGCCAACACCGGTGACAATAATCGGAGCCTCCCCTCGGTCAACTCAGCTTCAAATGAGCACCTGGTCCGGTGTGTAAACAATTGGGGAGACAAAGGCGGCCGGGCGTGGCTCTGGCCACCCACCCCCCAGGTGCTCGTGAGCAGTGTCGGTGCGTCACGAACCCGGCGACCTGAGTTCGATACTCACGACCAATAACAGCGGCGAATATTTGAACCGGTCGTTGGCCTCCCCGATGTTGACTCAGCCTGAAATGAGTACCTGGTGGGGAGAATAAAACGTCCGGCATTGGGGAGACAAAGGCGGAAGGGCGTGGTGCTTGCTAACAGCACTTGCCCCAAGAGTATATTAGGGCTATATGGGGGATCTTTGTGTTTGTGTGTGTTGGCGTGTGAGTGTGTCAGTCAGTGTGCCTGCCCTGATCATATGTGTATTTTAATCCACGTGTGCTTGTTAATATATTGTATTTATCATGTTTGTATGTGTGCTAATGTGTGCCTGTGTACGTCAGTGTGCCTGTATTTGTGTATGTGTCAACATCACTTGCCCCAAAAACAGTCTGTTAAAGGCTACATGAGATATCTTTGTGTGAATGTGTACCTTTGTTAGTGTACCTGTCAGGGTGTTAATATATTAACATGTGTGAGTGTGCTGTGTGTATGTGTCAGTGTGCCTGTTAATGTGTGTCAGGGTGTTAATATATTAACATGTGTGAGTGTGCTGTGTGTATATGTCAGTGTGTCTCAGTGTGTTCGTGTGTCAGTCTGTGTGTATCAGTGGGCTTTTGAGAGTGCACCTATTATCAGTGAGTGTAAGTATGTTTGTATGTATGTGTCAGTGTGCCGGTGTTAGTGTGTAACAATGTTCCTGTGTGTTAATGTGTCTGTGTGCCTGTGTTAATGTGTATGTGTCAGTGTGTGTGTCAATACATGTGTAATTCCATGTGTCTCGCCATTGTGCTAACCTCTCTATCCTCGATTCCCTATTAAACTCCCTCCCCCCATCCCCCACATCCCCCCGACCCCCACACCCCTCCCCCCACACCCCCCCCCAAAAAAGCAGCCTCCATTTCACTCACTGAGCTCAGTTGGGGTCACGTGACGTGAATCCTAAAATGGCTGCTTTGGCTGAGTGCCCCCCCACCCCTCCCCCCACCCTCCCCCCAGCCCCCACCCTCCCCCTCCAGCCCCCACCCGCCCCTCCCTCCCTACCCTCCCTCCCACCTCCTCACCCCCCATTCACCCCCCCCCTTCTTCTCTCCCCCCCCAGCACTGCACTCGCCCCCACCCTCACAGCCCCAATCTCTCTGTGCATGCAAGTGGGCAGGGAGGGCTGTTAGCAGGGTACATACACACGTGTACACGCACGTGGACACGTGTGTGTGTATGGACGCATATGCACTACCCACTCACTCCACGTACTTTCACGCATACGCATCCACTGCCATACAAACACTCTGCTGCAACGTGTGCATATGCATACACCTGCATGTATAGGCATATACATACACAAGTGTGCATATGTACACTGGCCATTCACTCCCATGTACTTTCACGCATATGCATGCACTCCCATACACTGCTACAACACATACAAATGCATCCACCTGCATACGCACGTGTGTAGATGCATGCGTGCACGTATATGTATGGATACACACATGCGCTAAATAACTTATTATAGCTATTCATGTTCATTAAGTTCACTCCATTAGCGACACACACATATGTACCAATCTGCCCACGTGTATGTGTAAACATGCAATACACATGTGTACTACATGTACTGAAAACTAAACCAATTATATTGGTAATGTAGTGGTGCACAAGCACAGACAACAACTAAAACGCTACATATTCGTCAATAACACTGACCTTAAAGAGAAAAAGTATATAATGGTCAACGTTTCGGGCAATTGCCCTTCTTTACAGCACGCAGAGAGGCCAGAAAGCTAGAGTAAGTAGTACATATGAAAGTTGCATATGCACACACACATACCAAAGTCATACATTATCATACACATACATACAATAATTGACATACTTATAAATGTACATATATGCATATGTATGGACTTCAATAAGGTGAATTCATTGCACATGTCAGTGGCGATTATCTAAATCGGTCCTGGGCCTCCCCTCGGTCGACTCAGCCTCAAATGAGTACCTGGTGCGATGTGTAAATCGCGCCACTGGGGAGACAAAGGCGGTCGGGCGTGGTGCTGGCCACCCTCCCCCTTGTGTACCGTGACGGCCTTCATAGATGCTTACTAACAGCACTTGCCCCAACGATCTGTCAAGGCTATACGGGGGATCTTTGTTTTGTGCATTAGGTAGCACTGCGCTTTGAACCCGGCGACCCGAGTTCAATTCTACGTCACGGTCAATAACAGTGGCGGATATCTGAACCGCTACGGGACCCTCCCCTAGGTCGACTCGGCCTTAAACGTGTATAAACCTCGGCATTGGCCAGGCGTGGTCGCTGGCCACCCATCCCCTCTCCTGCCTTCATTGGAGCTCGTTAACACCACTTGACCCAACAGTCTGTTAAAGACCAAAGTGATCTTTGTCATTGTGTAAATACAATGCATACTTGCTATATAAATACATACGTCCACAAATATACACATATACACACCGATACATGCTCACACTTTTTCAATGATTATTTTTTATACACTGATACATATGCAGATATACAATGCTACACACTCACAAGAACTGTAGACATACACTCATGCACGTGTTTATACTGGTCGGAACCTCCTGGTTACACCAGCCCACAGGGGATTATTGTGTCCGTCCGTCGTGCAGGGAGGGGCTGGGTGGGAAGGGGAGGGTGGGGAGGGGCTGGGTGGGGAGGGTGGGGCTGGGTGGGAGGTGGGAGGGGTGCGGCTGGGTGTGGAGGGGCTGGTCACCCCGTGGTACCCTTATAAAACTCAACGTTTAACCTACTCACGCCGGCTTGTGCTCGCCCTCACAGTCGGGCATATTTGCGGAATACACCACGCCGCCGTTGACCCTGGCCATTGACCGAGCAACCCAACGTTCCTACCAGCTCCCTTCGCAGGAATGTGTTGTATGAACGTTCAATCGAACACGTGAAATCAAGACTTAACACACATTTACACAACACATAAATCCAACACAAAAACAAAAGCCAAAGATCCCCCCAGAGGCGTAGCTAGGATATTTTGTGCCCGGGGACGAACTATAAAATTGGCGCCTCCCCCCCCCCCCCCCGTTTAATCAAAATGTAATTACATGACATGTAGGCTGTGTGTGGCGGGATATATAAACTTTTAGGTTGAGGTGTAGATTTGTGCAGTAGTTTCAGGCTGCCGCGCCCGCCGCAATAAGTTATAATGTAACGTTGTAAGCCTCATTTTGGCGCCCCTTTACCTTGGCGCCCGGGGACAGATGTACCCCCCTGCCCCCCCCCCCCTAGCTACGCCTCTGGATCCCCCGCATAGGCTGAACAGACTGTTGGGGCAAGGGCTGTTCGCGAGAACTTATGAAAGCGAGCACAGCACACGAGGGGTTGGATAGGCATCACGATGCCCGGCCGCCTTTGTCTAGGACTCTAGGTACTCATTTGAGGCTGAATCGACCGAGGGGAGATCTCGGACCAGTTCAGATCATTCGTGACCGATATTGGCCGTGAGCGGGAATTTGAATCGGGTTGCTGGGTTCTTGATTGCATTGTGCTAACCACTACATTACTGCTTCCCACACAATTACTCACACACACCGACACACGCATACGGAAAAACACTGAAACACACAGAGATCTTGGAAGAAGTGAGAGTACTGACACGTTACCCCACCACACACACGACCTGCTGATGGACTGTGGTTGTTACCATTAAGACTGCTGAGTGGACAGAGGCGCGGGGTTGGTGGGCATCTGGGTATTTACGACTACAATGAGCCAAGAGTGTCTGTGTGTCCCGCGCGTGACGTTACTCCACGTCGGCCAGCTTCCCTCATTAATAATCATGAACAGGGACGTACTCCACATAATAATAATAGTTCAATTTGTAACGCGCGCAAATTTGCAGACGTAGTGGCCGCAACTCAGAGGCGCGGAGCCAAGCTCAGAGTCGCTTTACGGTTGATAAACTGTGAGAGCGATCCGGGACTGCAGCCAGCTGCGGCGCTGTCGCCCTCATTAATAATCATGAGTGGGTGACGTCACTCCACATGTAGCACCCCCCCTCATTAATAATCATGAGCAGGTTACGTCACTCCATATCAAACAGCCGCCCACATTAATAATCATGAACAGGTGACGTCACTCCACATGGGGGGGCGAGGCGCCTCCTCCCCCCTCCTCGGCGTCAACTTACAACCCTCACGTCACGCGATCTCCGTAACGCTATTGAGACATAGAAGTAAAAAGGACGTCATGATGAACAAGCGATTATAACCTTTAAATGAAATAAGTCTGTGTCACCATGAATTGATGCAATGAATATCACGTCACAGTCTGCTTTTCGCTTGCAAATTTCATATTTACTGAAATACACCCGTCCTGGACGGGCCAAAGGCGAGTTTAAGAATATTGCTACAATTGCAACACCGGGAGATCGAACCGAGAACCTCTGGATTTCAAGTTTAAAGTGCGAACCAATATTCTTGCTCGAGGAATAGCAATCCTTTATTTACCCAGGAAAGGATCACTGAGTCTCAAGACTCCTTTCAGGAGGGTCCTGCATTGGGATGTATGGCCAATTCCATATCGTCATCATCATAATGTAATGACGATACCAACCCTCCCATGCAATACATCTCACGGGGAATTTGAGATAATGACTCAGTAAGGAAGTGATTGCAGACCAAATACAAATTTCACAAATAATACAGCATAGACAAAATACACTCACTGACCCACCGCCTAATTTACTCACCCACCCACTCATTCCACCCTCTCACCAACTCACCCACCAACTCACTCACTCATCTATCCACTTACTCCTTTACCCACTCACTCACGAACTTATCCGCTCACTCACTCAATCACCCACTCATTCATCATCATCAGGATGTAATATTGATACCCCTCCTTCCATGCAGCACATCTCCACGGACCAAATCACCGGGGAATTTGGATAAATACTCAGTCAGGAAGTGAGTGCAAACAAAAATCTAATGTGCAAAAGCAATACAGCATAAAAACATGAAATTTAAATGTAAAAGCTAAACTTTTCTCGACCCTACTCACTTGTCCACTTCATTCCAGTTACTCATACGCAATCTGAAAATATTGAGTTCAATTTAGGGTTACATTGATTAAACGTTGATTAATATATTCTATTTCTGGGGGGAAGAGCTGGCACACCAAATTCCCGTTTAGTAATTATATTTCTCGTTTGCCGCAATTATCAGAAGCGAGCTCCATCGGTGGCAGATACCTTTGCGTTTTGGGATGTCATTTTTCGATAATTTTGCTAAATATTACGGCAGCAGAGTTTTGCGTGAAAGTTGTCAACAAGTGTGGATATGACAACCGACGACTATTTGGAAAGAACTTTGGAACACGAAGGTGATAAACATGATACCTGCCAAAACAAATACAATTAAATTAAAACTACGAAACAAAAAACTTACAAATTGCGCAAAGAAGGATGGAGAGATGCGTGCTGGGAATTTCCACTGACAGAGAGAGAGAAAGAGGGGAGAGGCACGGGTTCGAGGACACGCGTAGAGGTTCATAATTCGATCATCCAAACCGTTAATCAAAGATCAAAGTGAGCGGAGCTTGGGCTGGATGCGTCGTCACAGCTAGAAGGGACGATGGCCGATGGTCGAGACTAATAATGGAGCAGCTGCCAAGGAGCTTCTGGCATGATCGTTAAGGTTGTCTATCATCACCAACATGACCATCATCGCCAGCACTGCAACTCCACCACCACCAACATAATAAAATAATATCACCACCAACATAATAACATCACCACTTTCACCGACATCACTATAATTGCCAACATACCTACAAAAATCACCCAGGAATGTCTGTCCTTAACGCTCGTGACGTTACTCCACATCGACCAGCCCCCCCCATTAATATTCATGAGCAGGTGACGTCCTCCAAATGGACACCCCCCACCCCCTCCTCATTAATAATCATGAGTGGGTGACGTCACTCAATATGTAGTGCTCCCCCCCTCACTAATAATCATGCGCAAGTGACGTCACTCCACAGCGAACAACCCCCCTCATTAATAATCATTATAAGGTGACGTCCTCCAAATGGACACCGCCCCACCCAATTCATAATAATTAGCGGCTGACGTCACTCCACATGTGGGGCGAGGCGCCTCCTTCCCCTCCTCGGCGTCAACTTACAACCCTCACTACAAGGGCAGAACCCTCACGTCACGCGATCTCCGTAATGCTGTTGAGACATCAAAGTAAAAAGAACGTCACGATGAACAAGTGATTGTAACCTTTTAATTAAATAGGTCTGTGTCACCGCGCCCTTACAAATTGCAGACACATTACTGCAATGAATATCGCGTCGCGGTCTGCTTTTTGCTTGCAAATTTCAGATGTACAGTGAGGGGAAAAAGTATTTTATCCCCTGCTGATTTTGTACGTTTGCCCACTGACAAAGAAATGATCAGTCTATCATTTTAATGGTAGGTTTCTTTGAACAGTGAGAGACAGAATAACAAAAACAAAATACTGAAAAACGCATGTCAAAATTTTATAAATTGATTTGCATTTTAATGAGGGAAATAAGTATTTGACCCCTCTGCAAAACATGACTTAGTACTTGGTGGCAAAACCCTTGTTGGCAATCACAGAGGTCAGACGTTGCTTGTAGTTGGCCACCAGGTTTGCACACATCTTAGGAGGGATTTTGTCCCACTCCTCTTTGCAGATCTTCTCCAAGTCATTAAGGTTTCGAGGCTGACGTTTGGCAACTCGAACCTTCAGCTCCCTCCACATATTTTCTATGGGATTAAGGTCTGGAGACTGGCTAGACCACTCCAGGACCTTAATGTGCTTCTTCTTGAGCCACTCCTTTGTTGCCTTGGCCGTGTTTTTTGGGTCATTGTCATGCTGGAATACCCATCCACGACCCATTTTCAATGCCCTGGCTGAGGGAAGGAGGTTCTCACCCAAGATTTGACGGTACATGGCCCCGTCCATCGTCCCTTTGATGCGGTGAAGTTGTCCTGTCCCCTTAGCAGAAAAACACCCCCAAAGCATAATGTTTCCACCTCCATGTTTGACGGTGGGGATGGTGTTCTTGGGGTCATAAGCAGTATTCCTCCTCCTCCAAACACGGCGAGTTGAGTTGATGCCAAAGAGCTCCATTTTGGTCTCATCTGACCACAACACTTTCACCCAGTTGTCCTCTGAATCATTCAGATGTTCATTGGAAAACTTCAGACGGGCATGTATATGTGCTTTATTGAGAAGGGGGACCTTGCAGGCACTGCAAGATTTCAGTCCTTCACGGCGTAGTGTGTTACCAACTGTTTTCTTGGTGACTATGGTCCCAGCTGCCTTGAGATCATTGACAAGATCCTCCCGTGTAGTTCTGGGCTGATTCCTCACCGTTCTCATGATCATTGCAACTCCACGAGGTGAGATCTTGCATGGAGCCCCAGGCCGAGGGAGATTGACAGTTCTTTTGTGTTTCTTCCATTTGCGAATAATCGCACCAACTGTTGTCACCTTCTCACCAAGCTGCTTGGCGATGGTCTTATAGCCCATTCCAGCCTTGTGTAGGTCTACAATCTTGTCCCTGACATCCTTGGAGAGCTCTTTGGTCTTGGCCATGGTGGAGAGTTTGGAATCTGATTGATTGATTTCTTCTGTGAACAGGTGTCTTTTATACTGGTAACAAGCTGATATTAGGAGCACTCCCTTTAAGAGTGTGCTCCTAATCTCAGCTCGTTACCTGTATAAAAGACACCTGGGAGCCAGAAATCTTTCTGATTGAGAGGGGGTCAAATACTTATTTCCCTCATTAAAATACAAATCAATTTATAACATTTTTGACATGCGTTTTTCTGGATTTTGTTGTTGTTATTCTGTCTCTCACTGTTCAAATAAACCTACCATTAAAATAATAGACTGATCATTTCTTTGTCAGTGGGCAAACGTACAAAATCAGCAGGGGATCAAATACTTTTTTCCCTCACTGTATTGCAATTCACCCGTCCTTCGCCAGCAGAGATACCATCGGCGTTGTAATGTTCCTAACGATTCTTAATAATGTCAGAGCTGACCCATTGGCATTTAGAGTACGGTGTCAGGGCAGCTTTGTTGGCGGCGAGATGTTAACTACCTCGCCTGGTTTACAGGACGTCGTGGGTTCGATCCCGACCTTGACGCCCACTCTATATTTCGAGTTTGCGGTGTCTCTCTCCCCCTTGGTCACGTGTTTTTTTTTTCTCCAGGTCCTCTGGTGTTTCCCTCCACATTTAGAATCAACTTGATAAGCCACTACGTTGAGCTATCATTGGTGATAGCCAGGTGGCATCTGAAAAAATAGGTATGTAGCCTTACCTGGTAAAATACAAAAAAATTATTGTTATAATGGAACACGTCTGAAAGGAGGTGCACCGTGGCGATGAAGTAATGAGATCAGTCCATGCACTGGTGCTCGATGGATCGGTTGCACAGCAGGATTGTGAAAGATTGTGAACGTTTTTCCAATCCGCGTATTCGTCTTTCTGTCTCTGATTTTAGTTCCCAGCACGCATTTCTCCATGCTTCTTCATGGGGTTTTTTCTTCAGTTTTTGTTCCGTTTTTGGCTTGATTAGGCACGTTTCTGAACTTTGCCCCGACAGGTAGCATTCACTAATTTTAGTTTATTAAAGAAAAAATCCTTCTTTAGGGTGGGTACATCGATCCGTTTCTCGTCATTACCAAGTTCACCTTCCCAAAATCTCTGACAACCCACTGATGTCCTTTGACTCTTTCCTTAATAATTTGTACCAGAGCAATTTTTATCCACAGTGATGTGCATTGTTTTGTAGGACTGTTAAATCCTCACCGGTAAATCGGTTTAGAAAGTAAGGAACCGCCGGTAAAGCGACTCCAGCGGAATTGCAGTAAAAAAATAATAATATGTAATGATGCAAATTGTTAACGGGCACAATATTATACAGGTGTAATGGGTTCGAATTAGGTGCACACACACGCAGCTTGGAGGCAACACTATTTATTAAACGGTAAGTAATATAACACTGTACATGAGGTGGTGACAACCTTCCTCAACTCACTAACACTCTGGAACACGACACAGACTGGACCAGGCAGGCAATGGCCTGCCTGGCCCAGGACGACGACTCGGGACTTGACGACCGATGATGTCTTCACTTTGGAGTACAGTACAACAGCCTTGCTCTGCGTTCACACCACGCTTATATCTGCTTTGGCGTGGCCGGCTCCGCCCAGGCGTGGCTGGCTCTCTCCAGGCCACGCCTCCCTTCCCAGGACACGCCTCACTTCCCCCACCTCTGGGAAGGTCCGGATCCCTCCAGCACGTGACCCCCCAGGCACCCCCTTGGGGCCCCCAGCCCTCGTACGGGCCAACACAGTAGTGACCGTTCTATGTCACTACATCACCCCCCCCCCCTGTATAAACACACAGCCGTCCCCGGCTGTAACACAACTGTGAAACATCGAAAAGGTGTGCCTCCGAACCAGCAACATCAATAAATGACCGGCGACCGATAAGAAATACAATCACGTAATATATACAGAATCGACGAGGGTAGAAGGGAACCGCACAGAAAACGGGGAATTAACAACAAATATACATGAAAACTGGCTAACCCACTTACGCTCCAGCACAGCCCCCCCCCCCCGTTAGAATCACACATGCAATGACAGTCACCCGTTAGCACCCCCCCGCCTTTCCGACGTGGCGTCACAACCAGTAGCACGCGTCGGCCATATCGGGGGGGGAATTTCCATGTTACCACCCCACCGCCTTTCCGACGCGGCGTCACAACCAGTAGCACACGTCGGCCATATCGGGGGGGGAATTTCCATGTTACCACCCCACCGCCTTTCCGAAGCGGCGTCATCAACCAGCAGCACGCGTCGGCCATATCGGTGGGATTTTAACCCAGTCTCTCTCCAAGACTCGCATCGCAGCATATAGCTGTACCGACCGAGCTGAGACGACCCAGTCTCTCTCCAAGACTCGCATCGCAGCATATAGCTGTACCGACCGAGCTGAGACGACCCAGTCTCTCTCCAAGACTCGCATCGCAGCATATAGCTGTACCGACCAAGCTGAGACGACCCATCGTTCACTCACTGCACAACATGCACCCTAACAACTGAGGGATACAGTCTCAACGTAACAGGACAACTCCACCTGAACCTTACGAATCTCCAGCCCACTGTTTCAACGCGCCTCGGAGGGTCTCAACCTCCGAGCCGTCAGGTCAAGCTGTCAGCCATAGCATGATGGGACCACACTCCCCGAGCCATGTGAGTGCACAGCCCACAAGGCTAGACAAGCCACAGAGTGTCTCGATCTCAGGGCTGTCAGGTCAAGCCGTCAGACACAGCATGACGGGACCACACTCCCCGAGCCATGTGAGCGCACAGCCCACTAGGCTAGACAAGCCACGGAGTGTCTCGATCTCCGGGCTGTCAGGTCAAGCCGTCAGCCATTGCATGACGGGACCACACTCTTCGAGCCATGTGAGCACACAGCCCACTAGGCTAGACATGCCACGGAGTGTTTCAATCTCCGGGCTGTCAGGTCAAGCCGTCAGCCATTGCATGACGGGACCACAACGTTCATGTTAGACACGCAACACTCACTGGGCCATCCTGGTCAGGATCTGCGCCCAAAGATAAGTGACAGCCAGCACAACAATTCCAAATCCCTGGCAGCATGTCACCATCGCAATTTAACACCATCACAACACATACAATTTGAATTATGATCCCCCACAGAACTGATCCAATGCCGAACAGGTACGCACAATTTGTGACGATCCCGAATATTCAATGGTCACAACAATACACCTCACATCCCGTATCCGTACACATCATCTCCGAGACTCGCATTGCAGCATGCAGCTGTACCAACCGAGTGGAGAGAGCAACGCAATTTGACGGCAATTAACGGAAACGCACCCCCGATCCATGTAGAACACAAGGAGCATTCCCGCACAAACGACATCATCTGTGCAACAACGGACAGGAACCAACCAGTGAGTTTGAAACAAACCGAACCTGTCATTTCAAAATCCCCTTCAACATTAACCATGGGACTTAGGGCATTCGAATTTTGAGAGCAAAAAAAAACTAGACACAAACGTCAAAAATCGCCGAATAGATTAATACAGTATATGCAGTATACGAAGTTCGTACAGTCAATCATTTGGCGCAATGCTCCATCCAGTCCCCACATGGCAACACACACAATCAATACTCCAGACAATCCGTACATAGTAAATAATCACAAGCAAGTACCCAACAGTCCCTACACTGTTAACAATTTCAAGCAAAGCTCCATACGGTCTGTACATTGGCAACAATGACGATCAAAGTTTCTGACAGTTACAAGAGACAATCACGAGCGAAACTCCATACAGTATACATAATAACAATGGCGATTTCGCAACACAACGATGTAACAACACGAGTCATTAACACGGCAACATACAGGATATCAACGGAGCTCGGGACACCAACAACGAATTAATCATTAACTACACCCAGAAGATACCGATCTCGACGCCATAATTAACAACAACACTGTTACAAGCAGAAACCCGCATGGTCGCCGCGTCACTTTATCACGCACACAACCGGACGAACACGCTCCGCAAACCAGCGAGTTAAAAAAAAAACACCCGCGATCGCAACCCGACACACGCAAGATGGGTGAAGTTATTATTATTTTTCTTGAGGCCGGGTGCTTGTCATGTCACGACTCGCCTGGCAAACTGTGAATAGCGGAGGGCGGCAAGGTGGAGCACTGGGACACCCCGAAGAATCTTGCATGGTGAACACGGCCTGCTCTTGCGAACCCATCCACCATCTCGCGCTCGAGCAGAAGACGGGGGCGCCACCCGAACGTGTGGAACTCCACCTCCGCAGGCGTTGATGTCGGCGGGAGCGGCATTTTGGCAGCAGGAGCGGCGTTTTGGCGGGAACAGCGCCCCGACCCGCCGCCGAAATGGCGGGAGCGGCGCTTTGGCGGGAACCGCGCCCCGACCAGCCGCCGAAATGGCGGGCCCACCACGTGGCCCGCATGCCCGGGCCTCCCCCGCCAGCCCCCGCAGCGACGATGGTGTCCTCTCCCCGCGGCTCCGTCGCTCCGTTCCCGATGGCGGCGAAGCAGCGGTGCGATGCCAGTCCCGCCGCTCCGCGTGCAGCGCCATCTCTCTCTCTCTGTCACCGGGGCTGCCATCCCCGGGGCTGTCCGAAGGATAGTCGTCACACCGTCCCCGTCGTACGAAGACGTCCAGATGAGTTTTATATTTGTTTTTCGTGTGCCCATTTTACTTCCCTAGGATAACACCTAGCAATATTTATTTATCCACCTTCTGACGCCAAATGTAATGGGTTCGAATTAGGTGCACACACACGCAGCTTGGAGGCAACACTATTTATTAAACGGTAAGTAATATAACACTGTACATGAGGTGGTGACAACCTTCCTCAACTCACTAACACTCTGGAACACGACACAGACTGGACCAGGCAGGCAACGGCCTGCCTGGCCCAGGACGACGACTCGGGACTTGACGACCGATGATGTCTTCACTTTGGAGTACAGTACAACAGCCTTGCTCTGCGTTCACACCACGCTTATATCTGCTTTGGCGTGGCCGGCTCCGCCCAGGCGTGGCTGGCTCTCTCCAGGCCACGCCTCCCTTCCCAGGACACGCCTCACTTCCCCCACCTCTGGGAAGGTCCGGATCCCTCCAGCACGTGACCCCCCAGGCACCCCCTTGGGGCCCCCAGCCCTTGTACGGGCCAACACAGTAGTGACCGTTCTATGTCACTACACAGGCATTAATAACCGTGACTCTGAATTTACGCTGCTGGGAGCGCGCAGATGCAGGAGGGGGTAGAGCATTTGAAGAAAAAAAAAACACGTGCCCCATTTTTGCACCTGCCGCTCCGTGAGATCAAAATCGAATGGGCTGTGACCTCTGTGACCTTTGGGAAGTCCCACATGTTGCCCAATACTCCCACCTCCGTCGCGGCAGCTTCCTCTCATTTCACTGTTTCGCAACGGTACAACAAATGCTATCGAGTAATTATTGACGGATATTTTCTACTCGTGGGGAAAACTGGTAACCGGTTTTTACCGGTTTTCCACAAGCAATTATCGGTAGTGCATGTTTCAAGAACCATACTAGAAGACTGTATTGTAGTTAATACATTGTGGTTAATACGACACTGCAGAGTCGGCTGTTGTGAACCTGGTTACATAAAGGACGTCAATCAAGAGACGCAATGAATTTCAATTGACACTTATCTAGTATGAAGGATATATCTATATATAAATCAGTCGAGGAAAACATAATCTGCATGGTTAAATTAAGGACACCGATTAAGATAATGAATCTCTACCGACCCCCACCTGGTTCATTAAAGAACTTTGAAGCATTTCCAGAACTTGTCACGTGCTCGGTGTTGTTCGCTCACTGGCCCGCCCAAATCGGACATCTGTGAAAACGAGTTTCCAAGCTCATCGGTTCCTCCTGCGGTCTAAACAAAGATCCTGATTGTGAAATCAGAATCGAGTCTTAATGCCCAAACTGTTCATAGTCTTGGTTCTTTCGGTAAAGTCACGAAGATAGAATAAAAAATGTTATAAATAAAAGCAATAAAACACGTTTCGATCGCAACACAAGCAGTCTTCATCAGGCGGAGAGAATGATGAAGACCGCTTGTGTTGCGATCGAAACTTCATGTTTTTTTGCTTTTAATTTTAATTAAATTTTTATTTAATTTCATCTTTATTCTCTATCTACGTGACTTTACCGAAAGAACCAAGAATATGAATTCCTGCAGTCACGACAGTTGACTTAAAGCTTTGGTGACTGCAGGAATTCATATTCTTGGGTCTTTCGGTAAAGTCACGTAGATAGGTTCAAAGAAAATAACAAAAAATTACAAAAAACTACGACGACTCGATCGCAACACAAGCGGTCGTCTTCAGGACCTTTTCCTGAAGACGACCGCTTGTGTTGCGCGATCGAAACGTCGTAGTTTTTTTGTTATTTTTTTTTTACCTATCTACGTGACTTTATCGAAAGACCCAAGAATATAGTCACAAAAGTTTTAAGTAGAAATCCCAAACTGTTACAAGAAACACCTGGTACAATGAGATTAATATTTGTATTAGTATCGATTACTACCGATTTAACTTGTTTTTGTTTGCAGCAATTTGTCAATCCACTGCTGGATGAATGCCTCCCCACGCCTTGTTGGTCGTGTGGCTTTGTTTGACCATACTTCACCACGCTGGTCAATCTGCGGTTCAGATGTCGCTCGGCCATTGACGTGGTGACCGTGACTCGATCTCAGGTCATGGGGCAAGTGTGCTGACCACTGCGCCACCCCTCCACCCCGACTGCCCTTGTACGTACGCACATGTACAGATATTTTGGCAATTCACTGCTGGATCAGTCACTCCAACCCGCCCCCCACGCTCTGCGGGTCGTGGAGAGGGGGTGGGTAAATGGCCATATAAAATTAGTGTACTAAATATTAGTGACACTATCATTTAAGTCCATCCAGGTGCCTCCTTGCTATTCTATATGCGCCTGTTTATCTAATGAGAGCATCAATAATCTATTTAAAGGGGGGGTCCTGCTGAGTTTTTCCAATAGTGTGATGTTGTTGCCGCTGTGTGTAATCCCAATTGAGTAGTTTGCAGGTATTTGTTTAAAATAAACACGTGAACCGTACGTGTACATTGTATGTGTTTATTTTTTTCTTTTAACTATGGGAGGAAACCGATGAACCCGGAGGAAACCCGTGCAGAACAAAGGGAGAACACGTATGTACGTTAAACTTCTTTCGCACCGTGCAAATCGGAGGTGCGGGGGAAGGACAACAAACTAAACACAAAAAACATACAAACTCCACACACTCAATTACACCCACACTCTGTGAAGCAGGGTAGAATATACAAACTTCACATACCACACACACTCTCACTGTGCAGAACAGAGGGAGAACATACACACACCCCACAGTGTTGGGAATCCAACCCAGCTCTCTGACTGCTCTCTCTCCTTGTCAAATCTGTGCGAATTCCATTCCAGATCCTTCCTTGTAAAAACCAACCCAATCTAGCTGAATATGTAATCCGTTGTTTAAGTAATGGATTACTCTACCGATAATTTGCGTTTCTATTAATCGAGTAATCGGATAAATGCGAAAATATTTGGGGGGGGGGGAACCATCTCACATCTGGTCACAATAAGTGTGCCACTGGATGGGGAGGTGATGGGCGGAGCTTGGTTAAAATCAGTCACATCGCTTGGGGCGTGGCTTCTCTTTGGGGGAGGGGGGTTGCCCGCTTTCACCGGGGGGATGGCCATCTTTTTTTTCTTGAAAGTAGTCAGGAGTCATTTACCACACATTGGTGTAGACGACGTTCTAAATCGGTGGATTAATCGACTACATTTGTGGTTGATCGTTGTTGTAGTTTCAAAACGTACGCAATGTCACGGAGGAAGATGATTTGTGGTAAAATTAGATTTCCCACCGAAGATGTAGATTCTCAGTGCCTAGAAAAACACGCTTGTCAGGATTGAAAGATATTAACAAACATACACTCATCACACACACACATAAAGATTCCAACCTATTACATCGCCCTAGAGTGACTGTTGGGGAAAGTGTTTTTAGCGAGTAGCACCTATGCTATGATGACCAACCATGGCAGCAAACAACTACTCTCGGCCGCCTTTTTCTCCCCAGCGGCAATGTTAGACAAAGACAAATATTCCCCGTATAGCCTTTAACAGACTGTTAGAGTAAGTGTTGTTTGCGAGCACCTATTGAGACCGGCATGGCACATGATGGCGTGACCTGGTGATCACCTCTCAAGGCCGTATTTGTCTCCCAGTGCTGATGTATACAAACTGCACCAGGTGCTCGTTTTAAGGCCGAGTTGACCTATGGGAGGCACGGCATCGACGTTAGCCGTAGCCGGGTTCTTAGCGCAGTCTTAACAGACTGGTGGGGCAAGTGCTATTGGCGAGCACCTGTGAAGGCCGGCACGGCACACGAGGAGGGGGTCGGAAAGGCAGCACCACCCCCGACCGCTTTTGTCTCCCCAGTGGCGATGTTTACACATCGCAC
Source organism: Lampetra fluviatilis (assembly GCF_964198595.1). NCBI lineage: Eukaryota > Metazoa > Chordata > Hyperoartia > Petromyzontiformes > Petromyzontidae > Lampetra > Lampetra fluviatilis. The sequence goes on from NC_136310.1 coordinate 11,904,298, forward strand.
CAGGTACTCATGTGAGGCTGAGTCGACCTAGGGGAGGCGCAGGACTGGTTCAGATAATCATCACCGGTGTTGGCCGTGAGCGGCAAACGAACGCCGATTGCTGGGTTCGTAGTGCAGTGCTCTAACCACGAAACCACCGCTCCCGACAATACATAAACACGTAGCAGGCAGGGTATGTTGGAAACACGATCATGTGTATCAAGTCGTAGACTCTTATCAGAAAGAAAGGAAGTGTTGTTTGCGAGCACCTAATAACTTTTTCCATGGTCAAAATGATGTCTCTCACACTTGCGTGTGTTCTTTAATCCACGTGTTCCATCATCATCCCACGGTTAGAGGGGATGATGATAATGGCTGATCGTCGAGAATAGACCGATATATATATTTATTTTACCAGGTAAGGTCAACTGAGCTATATAGCTCTTTTTCAGAAGCGACCTGGCCACAAACTTATTACAGCCAAATACTCTAAATTAATGTTTCTAAATGTGGAGGGAACCCTGGAGAACCTTAAGAAAAATCCACGCGACCACGGGGAGAACACGCAAACTCCACATATACAGCAGCAAGCGTCAGGGTCGGGATCGAAACCACAACCTCCTGTATACCAGGCGAGGTAGTTAACATCTCACCACCCTGACCACCCCAATTAGGGAGTGACAACCGAGGGAACGTGTCAGAGTGGACGAACGCCGGAGAGACGGAGCGATTTAAAAAATCAGCTCGTGAGCGTAATACAATTCAGAATCACCAACTCCTGAGTGTGCCCTGCGTGTGAGACAAAGGCGGCTGGGATTGTGACCCTAGCCACAAACATTGCCCCTATAATGCGCGATTCAGATCAACATTAATCACCAGCCATGATCTATTCACAGCTGGATGAAGAGGGGGTGGGGCGGGCATCCCCTAGGCCACTGACGCAACTCACCGTCTCACGATGCGACAAAATCCACCTCGCTCCTTCACACGAAGTTCATTTCATCGTTCCACCTCCCCCAATATTCAAATATGTTCCAAATCTCCACCCCAATATATTGTTATAAACAATATAAAAACAAATTCTATGCTATGTAAATAAAAATAAAAATTAGCTAACCCTTGGCCACAATTCTTTCGTGACTGCAAGGATTCATACTCTTAGTTTTTTTCGGTAAAGTCACGTAGGGAAAAAATAAAAAATAAATAATAAAATAATAGAGGAAAAATCTAGAAATAAAATAATAAATCACGACGTTTCGGAGGCAACACAAGCTTCTGTCTTCAGATGGAACCGTCACAGCACAATTGCTGTATCAAGTAAAGAGAAGTCCCAAGAGACCCGACCTTATATATACTGGTTAAGGGGGGGAGGAGCCAGGGTGGGCCGCGGGAGATGAGTTGTTGTGAGATGGTTAGTACGGCTGCTGCTGGGACTGAGCCTTTGTCATGTAGATGTCTAGACTTGTTTTCATATAACAATGCATAGATTTCTGTTTATATGATTGTGGTTATGGTTGTACTTTATAAGTCCCTAATCTCTGTCATTGCATACAATGAAACAAGAAAAGGTAAAAAAGAAAAAAACAGAGCAATGTAATACAATACACTATTTGACATTATTGTAAAAAAGAAATAATAAACCCATGTGTTAGTGAATTTTAAATATTTTAGGCAGTAAATGGCAGGAAATTCGTTTTCAAATTTAGATTTTTTTTCTGGGGGGTAGGGGGGTCCTAGACCCCCTGGAAGATTTGGTCCCCCCCAATGTTGACTCGATGGTTACGGCCTTGACAGAAAATAACCAACAAAAAGTTGACACATTCGTTAAGTGTGCGGGGCCTTATAATGAAAACATATCGTAGGTGACGTTCCGGCCAATGGCCCTCATTCATAGCAAGTACGTACTTCATGTGCGCGTGTTCGGGAGATCAGACTTGCTCGGGGCCTCTTCCCGCAACGCCTCCTGTTGTATGTTGCTTCTTTCAAGGCCACAGATTGTTCAGTTTGTTCACTTTGAGCACCACCTCCAACACAGCAGCCGAATAACACGTTTCATGTTCCCAAGGACAGAAAGCAGGCTGCTAATTGCACTCCGCACCCAGCAATAGCGGAACGCGGCCAAGGCAGTGCCACAGTCTTCGTCTATTCGATTAACTTGGCCTCCCACCCCCTCCATAGCTGTCAACCCATACGGATCACCAGTCGTGTCAATACGGGCAAAAACATGTTTTTGTCTATTTGATTGTGTTTCTCCCTTGTGATGGGATTTTGTAGAATGAACGTTGATATTTATAAGGGCACAGCGTGACCAATAAGATCTGCATTGGTCTGTAATGAAGTAGGCAGCACTGATAAGGGGTTGACAGGTATGCCCCTGTATCTTAAAGCAAGTCGAGAAGGCGACATCTGTGGTGTTGTGCGCCTTGCTGACACACTGCGACACATTTGGGTGGAGGTTACTTGCCGCAGTCTTGTCATCCGCATAGGGTGAGAACAAGGAGAAACAAATACATGCAAGGGAAAGTCTCGCCGAAGTTTCGGAAGCTTCTGTAAAGTGAATTAGCTAACTTTACATTTATAAAAACAATCACCAACAAATTCCCTCGCAACCAATTTCGCTTGCCTATTCATTGTAAGATATTTGAAGGGGATTTCGCATCGCACGGCCGCCTGTTGTATATGGTAGCGTGGATGAGCTCATAGGGTATTTGCCCGACCGTCACAATTTGTAAATTCGACATAATTAGCATCAATCACACGGCCTAAGCTGATTAATTGAGTCTCGATCGCTGGGCTGAATTACCCGCAAAAGATTGATTTACTTGGGTTCCACTTTTTTATATATATACGAACTTTACAATTTTGTCACTGAAACACTATTACATATAAACACGAAACATGACGATACATATTACATATAGTGTGGGGGTCATTATTTGTCCAGCACGCTGAACTTGAAATCCAGAGGTCACGGGTTTAATCTCCCGGCGCGGCAGTTGTGTAACAATGGCGAAAGTAGAGGGTGAAGTGTGTGGAGGGTGGAGTATGTGGAGGGTGGAGTGTGTGGAGGGTGAAGTGTGTGGAGGGTGGAGTGTGTGGAGGGTGGAGTGTGTGGAGGGTGGGGTGTGTAGAGGAGGGAGTGTGTGGAGGGTGGAGTGTGTGGAGGGTGGAGTGTGTGGGGGGTGAAGTGTGTAGAAGGTGCAGTGTGTGGAGGGTGGAGTGTGTGGAGGGTGGGGTGTGTAGAGGAGGGAGTGTGTGGAGGGTGGAGTGTGTGGAGGGTGGAGTGTGTGGGGGGTGAAGTGTGTGGAAGGTGCAGTGTGTGGAGGGTGAAGTGTGTGGAGGGTGGAGTGTGTGGAGGGTGGAGTGTGTGGAGGGTGGGGTGTGTAGAGGAGGGAGTGTGTGGAGGGTGGAGTGTGTGGAGGGTGGAGTGTGTGGGGGGTGAAGTGTGTGGAAGGTGCAGTGTGTGGAGGGTGGAGTGTGTGGAGGGTGGAGTGTGTAGAGGAGGGAGTGTGTGGAGGGTGGAGTGTGTAGTGTGTGGAGGGTGGAGTGTGTGGATGGTGGAGTGTGTGGAGGGGTGAAGTGTGTGGAGGGTGAAGTGTGTGGAGGGTGGAGTGTGTGGAGGGTGGAGTGTGTGGAGGGTGGAGTGTGTGGAGGGTGGAGTGTGTGGAGGGGTGAAGTGTGTGGAGGGTGAAGTGTGTGGAGGGTGGAGTGTGTGGACGGTGGAGTGTGTGGAAGGGTGGAGTGTGTGGAGGGTGGAGTGTGTGGAGGGTGAAGTGTGTGGAGGGTGGAGTGTGTGGAGGGTGGAGTGTGTGGAGGGTGAAGTATGTGGAGGGTGGAGTGTGTGGAGGGTGGAGTGTGTGGAGGGTGGAGTGTGTGGAGGGTGGAGTGTGTGGAGGGTGAAGTGTGTGGAGGGTGGAGTGTGTGGAGGAGGGAGTGTGTGGAGGGTGGAGTGTGTAGTGTGTGGAGGGTGGAGTATGTGGAGGGTGGAGTGTGTGGAGGGTGAAGTGTGTGGAGGGTGAAGTGTGTGGAGGGTGAAGTGTGTGGAGGGTGGAGTGTGTGGAGGGATGGAGTGTGTAGAGGAGGGAGTGTGTGGAGGGTGGAGTGTGTAGTGTGTGGAGGGTGGAGTGTGTGGAGGGTGAAGTGTGTGGAGGGTGGAGTGTGTGGAGAGTGGAGTGTGTGGAGGGTGAAGTGTGTAGAGGGTGGAGTGTTTGGAGGGTGGAGTGTGTGGAGGGTGGAGTGTGTCGAGGGTGAAGTGTGTGGAGGGTCGAGTGTGTGGAGGGTGGAGTGTGTGCAGGGTGAAGTGTGTGGAGGGTGGAGTGTGTGGAGGGAGGAGTGTGTGGAGGGTGGAGTGTGTGGAGGGTGGAGTGTGTCGAGGATGAAGTGTGTGGAGGGTCGAGTGTGTGGAGGGTGGAGTGTGTGCAGGGTGAAGTGTATGGAGGGTGGAGTGTGTGGAGGGAGGAGTGTGTGTAGGGTGAAGTGTGTGGAGGGTGGAGTGTGTGGAGGGTGGAATGTGTGGAGCCTGAAGTGCGTGAAGGGTGGAGTGTGTGGAGGGTGGAGTGTGTACAGGGTGAAGTGTGTGGAGGGTGGAGTGTGTGGCAGGTGAAGTGTGTGGAGGGTGGAGTGTGTGGAGGGTAAAGTGTGTGGAGGGTGGAGTGTGTGGAGGGTGGAGTGTGTGGAGGGTGTGGAGGGTGGAGTGTGTGGAGGGTGGAGTGTGTGGAGGGTAAAGTGTGTGGAGGGTGGAGTGTGTGGAGGGGGGAGTGTGTGGAGGGTGGAGTGTGTGGAGGGTGGAGTGTGTGGAGAGTGGAGTGTGTGGAGGGTGGAATGTGTGGAGGGGGGAATGTGTGGAGGGTGGAGTGTGTGGAGGGTGGAGTGTGTGGAGGGTGGAATGTGTGGAGGGGGGAGTGTGTGGAGGGTGGAGTGTGTGGAGGGTGGAGTGTGTGGAGGGTGGAGTGTGTGGAGGGTGACGTGTGTGGAGGGTGGAGTGTGTGGAGGGTGGAGTGTGTGGAGGGTGGAGTGTATGGAGGGGTAAAGTGTGTGGAGGGTGGAGTATGTGGAGGGTGGAGTGTGTGGAGGGTGAAGTGTGTGGAGGGTGAATTGTGTGGAGGGTGGAATGTGTGGAGGATGAAGTGTGTGAAGGGTGGAGTGTGTGGAGGGTGGAGTGTGCAGGGTGAAGTGTGTGGAGGGTGGAGTGTGTGGAGGGTGAAGTGTGTGAAGGGTGGAGTGTGTGGAGGGTGGAGTGTGCAGGGTGAAGTGTGTGGAGGGTGGAATGTGTGGAGGATGAAGTGTGTGGAGGGTGGAGTGTGTTGAAGGTGAAGTGTGAAGGGTGGAGTGTGTGGAGGGTGGAGTGTGTGGAGGGTGAAGTGTGTGGAGGGTGGAGTGTGTGGATGGTGGAGTGTGTGGAGGGTGGAGTGTGTGGAGGGTGGAGTGCGTGGAGGGTGGAGTGCGTGGAGGTTGAAGTGTGTGAAGGGTGGAGTGTGTGGAGGGTGGAGTGTGTGGAGGGTAGAGTGTGTGGAGGGTGGAGTGTGTGGAGGGTGGAGTGTGTGGAGGGTTGAGTGTGTGGAGGGGCAAAGTGTGTGGAGGGTGGAGTTTGTGGAGGGTAGAGTGTGTGGAGGGTGGAGTGTGTGGAGGGGCAAAGTGTGTGGAGGGTGGAGTTTGTGGAGGGGCAAAGTGTGTGGAGGGGCAAAGTGTGTGGAGGGTGGAGTTTGTGGAGGGGCAAAGTGTGTGGAGGGTGGAGTGTGTGGAGGGGCAAAGTGTGTGGAGGGTGGAGTGTGTGGAGGGGCAAAGTGTGTGGAGGGTGGAGTTTGTGGAGGGGCAAAGTGTGTGGAGGGTGGAGTTTGTGGAGGGTGGAGTGTGTGGAGGGGCAAAGTGTGTGGAGGGTGGAGTTTGTGGAGGGGCAAAGTGTGTGGAGGGTGGAGTGTGTGGAGGGGCAAAGTGTGTGGAGGGTGGAGTTTGTGGAGGGGCAAAGTGTGTGGAGGGTGGAGTTTGTGGAGGGTGGAGTGTGTGGAGGGTGGAGTGTGTGGAGGGGCAAAGTGTGTGGAGGGTGGAGTTTGTGGAGGGGCAAAGTGTGTGGAGGGTGGAGTGTGTGGAGGGGCAAAGTGTGTGGAGGGTGGAGTTTGTGGAGGGGCAAAGTGTGTGGAGGGTAGAGTGTGTGGAGGGGCAAAGTGTGTGGAGGGTGGAGTGTGTGGAGGGTGGAGTGTGTGGAGGGTGGAGTGTGTGGAGGGTGGAGTGTGTGGAGGGGCAAAGTGTGTGGAGGGTGGAGTGTGTGGAGGGTGGAGTGTGTGGAGGGTGGAGTGTGTGGAGGGTGGAGTTTGTGGAGGGGCAAAGTGTGTGGAGGGTGGAGTGTGTGGAGGGTGGAGTGTGTGGAGGGGCAAAGTGTGTGGAGGGTGGAGTTTGTGGAGGGGTAAAGTGTGTGGAGGGTAGAGTGTGTGGAGGGTGGAGTGTGTGGAGGGTGGAGTGTGTGGAGGGTGGAGTGTGTGGAGGGGCAAAGTGTGTGGAGGGTGGAGTGTGTGGAGGGTGGAGTGTGTGGAGGGTGGAGTTTGTGGAGGGGTAAAGTGTGTGGAGGGTGGAGTGTGTGGAGGGTGGAGTGTGTGGAGGGTGAAGTGTGTGGAGGGTGAAGTGTGTGGAGGGTGGAGTGTGTGGAGGGTGGAGTGTATGGAGGGTGGAGTGTGTGGAGGGTGGAGTGTGTGGAGGGTGGAGTGTGTGGAGGGTGGAGTGTGTGGAGGGCGAAGTGTGTGGAGGGTGGAGTGTGTGGAGGGTGGAGTGTGTAGAGGGGGGAGTGTATGGAGGGTGGAGTGTGTGGAGGGTGGAGTGTGTGGAGGGTGGAGTGTGTGGAGGGTGGAGTATGTGGAGGGTGGAGTGTGTGGAGGGTGGAGTGTGAGGAGGGTGGAGTGTGTGGAGGGTGGAGTATGTGGAGGGTGGAGTGTGTGGAGGGTGGAGTGTGTGGAGGGTGGAGTGTGTGGAGGGTGGAGTGTGTAAAGGGTGGAGTGTGTGGAGGGTGGAGTGTGTGGAGGGTGAAGTGTGTGGAGGGTGGAGTGTGTGGAGGGTGAAGTGTGTGGAGGGTGGAGTATGTGGAGGGTGGAGTGTGTGGAGGGTGGAGTGTGTAAAGGGTGGAGTGTGTGGAGGGTGGAGTGTGTGGAGGGTGAAGTGTGTGGAGGGTGGAGTGTGTGGAGGGTGAAGTGTGTGGAGGGTGGAGTGTGTGGAGGGTGGAGTGTGTGGAGGGTGGAGTGTGTTGAGGATAAAGTATGTGGAGGGTGGAGTGTGTGGAGGGTGGAGTGTGTGGAGGGTGGAGTGTGTGGAGAGTGGAGTGTGTGGAGGGTGGAGTGTGTGGAGGGTGGAGTGTGTGGAGGGTGGAGTGTGTGGAGGGTGGAGTGTGTGGAGGGGTAAAGTGTGTGGAGGGTGGAGTATGTGGAGGGTGGAGTATGTGGAGGGTGGAGTGTGTGGAGGGTGAAGTGTGTGAAGGGTGGAGTGTGTGGAGGGTGGAGTGTGCAGGGTGAAGTGTGTGGAGGGTGGAGAGTGTGGAAGGTGAAGTGTGTGGAGGGTGGAGTGTGTGGAGGGTGGAGTGTGTGGAGGGTGGAGTGTGTGGAGGGTGGAGTGTGTAAAGGGTGGAGTGTGTGGAGGGTGGAGTGTGTGGAGGGTGAAGTGTGTGGAGGGTGGAGTGTGTGGAGGGTGAAGTGTGTGGAGGGTGGAGTATGTGGAGGGTGGAGTGTGTGGAGGGTGGAGTGTGTAAAGGGTGGAGTGTGTGGAGGGTGGAGTGTGTGGAGGGTGAAGTGTGTGGAGGGTGGAGTGTGTGGAGGGTGAAGTGTGTGGAGGGTGGAGTATGTGGAGGGTGGAGTGTGTTGAGGATAAAGTATGTGGAGGGTGGAGTGTGTGGAGGGTGGAGTGTGTGGAGGGTGGAGTGTGTGGAGGGGTAAAGTGTGTGGAGGGTGGAGTATGTGGAGGGTGGAGTATGTGGAGGGTGGAGTGTGTGGAGGGTGAAGTGTGTGAAGGGTGGAGTGTGTGGAGGGTGGAGTGTGCAGGGTGAAGTGTGTGGAGGGTGGAGAGTGTGGAAGGTGAAGTGTGTGGAGGGTGGAGTGTGTGGAGGGTGGAGTGTGTGGAGGGTGAAGTGTGTGGAGGGTGGAGTGTGTGGAGGGTGAAGTGTGTGGAGGGTGGAGTATGTGGAGGGTGGAGTGTGTTGAGGATAAAGTATGTGGAGGGTGGAGTGTGTGGAGGGTGAAGTGTGTGGAGGGTGGAGTGTGTGGAGGGTGGAGTGTGTGGAGGGTGGAGTGTGTGGAGAGTGGAGTGTGTGGAGGATAAAGTATGTGGAGGGTGGAGTGTGTGGAGGGTGGAGTGTGTGGAGGGTGGAGTGTGTGGAGGGGTAAAGTGTGTGGAGGGTGGAGTATGTGGAGGGTGGAGTATGTGGAGGGTGGAGTGTGTGGAGGGTGAAGTGTGTGAAGGGTGGAGTGTGTGGAGGGTGGAGTGTGCAGGGTGAAGTGTGTGGAGGGTGGAGAGTGTGGAAGGTGAAGTGTGTGGAGGGTGGAGTGTGTGGAGGGTGGAGTGTGTGGAGGGTGAAGTGTGTGGAAGGTGGAGTGTGTGGAGGGTGGAGTGTGTGGAGGGTGGAGTGTGTAGATGGTGGATTGTGTGGAGGGTGGAGTGTGTGGAGAGGCAAAGTGTGTGGAGGGTGGAGCGTGTGGAGGGTGGAGTGTGTGGAGGGGCAAAGTTTGTGGAGGGTGGAGCATGTGGAGGGTGGAGTGTGTGGAGGGTGGAGTGTGTGGAGGGTGGAGTGTGTGGAGGGTGGAGTTTGTGGAGGGGTAAAGTGTGTGGAGGGTGGAGTGTGTGGAGGGTGGAGTGTGTGGAGGGTGGAGTGTGTGGAGGGTGGAGTGTGTGGAGGGTGGAGTGTGTGGAGGGGTAAAGTGTGTGGAGGGTGGAGTGTGTGCAGGGTGGAGTGTGTGGAGGGTGGAGTGTGTGGAGGGGCAAAGTGTGTGGAGGGTGGAGTGTGTGGAGGGTGGAGTGTGTGGAGGGTGGAGTGTGTGGAGGGGCAAAGTGTGTGGAGGGTGGAGCGTGTGGAGGGTGGAGTGTGTGGAGGGTGGAGTGTGTGGAGGGTGGAGTTTGTGGAGGGGTAAAGTGTGTGGAGGGTGGAGTGTGTGGAGGGGCAAAGTGTGTGGAGGGTGGAGTGTGTGGAGGGTGGAGTGTGTGGAGGGTGGAGTGTGTGGAGGGTGGAGTGTGTGGAGGGTGAAGTGTGTGGAGGGTGGAGTGTGTGGAGGGTGAAGTGTGTGGAGGGTGGAGTATGTGGAGGGTGGAGTGTGTTGAGGATAAAGTATGTGGAGGGTGGAGTGTGTGGAGGGTGGAGTGTGTGGAGGGTGGAGTGTGTGGAGAGTGGAGTGTGTGGAGGATAAAGTATGTGGAGGGTGGAGTGTGTGGAGGGTGGAGTGTGTGGAGGGTGGAGTATGTGGAGGGGTAAAGTGTGTGGAGGGTGGAGTATGTGGAGGGTGGAGTGTGTGGAGGGTGAAGTGTGTGGAGGGTGGAGTGTGTGGAGGGTGAAGTGTGTTGAGGGTGAATTATGTGGAGGGTGGAGTGTGTGGAGGATGAAGTGTGTGAAGGGTGGAGTGTGTGGAGGGTGGAGTGTGCAGGGTGAAGTGTGTGGAGGGTGGAGAGTGTGGAAGGTGAAGTGTGTGGAGGGTGGAGTGTGTGGAGGGTGGAGTGTGCGGAGGGTGAAGTGTGTGGAAGGTGGAGTGTGTGGAGGGTGGAGTGTGTGGAGGGTGGAGTGTGTAGATGGTGGAGTGTGTGGAGGGTGGAGTGTGTGGAGAGGCAAAGTGTGTGGAGGGTGGAGCGTGTGGAGGGTAGAGTGTGTGGAGGGGCAAAGTTTGTGGAGGGTGGAGCATGTGGAGGGTGGAGTGTGTGGAGGGTGGAGTGTGTGGAGGGTGGAGTGTGTGGAGGGTGGAGTTTGTGGAGGGGTAAAGTGTGTGGAGGGTGGAGTGTGTGGAGGGTGGAGTGTGTGGAGGGTGGAGTGTGTGGAGGGTGGAGTGTTTGGAGGGTGGAGTGTGTGGAGGGGTAAAGTGTGTGGAGGGTGGAGTGTGTGCAGGGTGGAGTGTGTGGAGGGTGGAGTGTGTGGAGGGGCAAAGTGTGTGGAGGGTGGAGTGTGTGGAGGGTGGAGTGTGTGGAGGGTGGAGTGTGTGGAGGGGCAAAGTGTGTGGAGGGTGGAGCGTGTGGAGGGTGGAGTGTGTGGAGGGTGGAGTGTGTGGAGGGTGGAGTTTGTGGAGGGGTAAAGTGTGTGGAGGGTGGAGTGTGTGGAGGGGCAAAGTGTGTGGAGGGTGGAGTGTGTGGAGGGTGGAGTGTGTGGAGGGTGGAGTGTGTGGAGGGTGGAGTGTGTGGAGGGTGAAGTGTGTGGAGGTTGGAGTGTGTGGAGGGTGGAGTGTGTGGAGGATGGAGTGTGTGGAGGGTGGAATGTGTGGAGGGGGGAGTGTGTGGAGGGTGGAGTGTGTGGAGGGTGGAGTGTGTGGAGGGTGGAGTGTATGAAGGGTGGAGTGTGTGGAGGGTGGAGTGTGTGGAGGGTGGAGTGTGTGGAGGGTAAAGTATGTGGAGGGTGGAGTGTGTGGAGGGTGGAGTGTGTAAAGGGTGGAGTGTGTGGAGGGTGGAGTGTGTGGAGGGGTAAAGTGTGTGGAGGGTGGAGTATGTGAAGGGTGGAGTGTGTGGAGGGTGAAGTGTGTGGAGGGTGAAGTGTGTGGAGGGTGGAGTGTGTGGAGGGTAAAGTGTGTGGAGGGTGGAGTATGTGAAGGGTGGAGTGTGTGGAGGGTGAAGTGTGTGGAGGGTGGAGTGTGTGGAGGGTGGAGTGTGTGGAGGGTAAAGTGTGTGGAGGTTGGAGTGTGTGGAGGATAAAGTATGTGGAGGGTGGAGTGTGTGGAGGGTGGAGTGTGTGGAGGGGTAAAGTGTGTGGAGGGTGGAGTATGTGGAGGGTGGAGTGTGTGGAGGGTGAAGTGTGTGGAGGGTGGAGTGTGTGGAGGGTGAAGTGTGTTGAGGGTGAATTGTGTGGAGGGTGGAGTGTGTGGAGGATGAAGTGTGTGAAGGGTGGAGTGTGTGGAGGGTGGAGTGTGCAGGGTGAAGTGTGTGGAGGGTGGAGTGTGTGGAAGGTGAAGTGTGTGGAGGGTGGAGTGTGTGGAGGGTGGAGTGTGTGGAGGGTGAAGTGTGTGGAGGGTGGAGTGTGTGGAGGGTGGAATGTGTGGAGGGGGGAGTGTGTGGAGGGTGGAGTGTGTGGAGGGTGGAGTGTGTGGAGGGTGAAGTGTGTGGAGGGTGGAGTGTGTGGAGGTTGAAGTGTGTGAAGGGTGGAGTGTGTGGAGGGTGGAGTGTGTAGAGGGTAGAGTGTGTGGAGGGTGGAGTGTGTTGAGGGTGGAGTGTGTGGAGGGTGGAGTGTGTGGAGGGTGGAGTGCGTGGAGGGTGGAGTGCGTGGAGGTTGAAGTGTTTGAAGGGTGGAGTGTGTGGAGGGTGGAGTGTGTGGAGGGTAGAGTGTGTGGAGGGTGGAGTGTGTGGAGGGTGGAGTGTGTGGAGGGTTGAGTGTGTGGAGGGGCAAAGTGTGTGGAGGGTGGAGTTTGTGGAGGGTAGAGTGTGTGGAGGGTGGAGTGTGTGGAGGGGCAAAGTGTGTGGAGGGTGGAGTTTGTGGAGGGGCAAAGTGTGTGGAGGGGCAAAGTGTGTGGAGGGTGGAGTTTGTGGAGGGGCAAAGTGTGTGGAGGGTGGAGTGTGTGGAGGGGCAAAGTGTGTGGAGGGTGGAGTGTGTGGAGGGGCAAAGTGTGTGGAGGGTGGAGTTTGTGGAGGGGCAAAGTGTGTGGAGGGTGGAGTTTGTGGAGGGTGGAGTGTGTGGAGGGGCAAAGTGTGTGGAGGGTGGAGTTTGTGGAGGGGCAAAGTGTGTGGAGGGTGGAGTTTGTGGAGGGGCAAAGTGTGTGGAGGGTGGAGTTTGTGGAGGGTGGAGTGTGTGGAGGGTGGAGTGTGTGGAGGGGCAAAGTGTGTGGAGGGTGGAGTTTGTGGAGGGGCAAAGTGTGTGGAGGGTGGAGTGTGTGGAGGGGCAAAGTGTGTGGAGGGTGGAGTTTGTGGAGGGGCAAAGTGTGTGGAGGGTAGAGTGTGTGGAGGGGCAAAGTGTGTGGAGGGTGGAGTGTGTGGAGGGTGGAGTGTGTGGAGGGTGGAGTGTGTGGAGGGTGGAGTGTGTGGAGGGTGGAGTGTGTGGAGGGGCAAAGTGTGTGGAGGGTGGAGTGTGTGGAGGGTGGAGTGTGTGGAGGGGCAAAGTGTGTGGAGGGTGGAGTTTGTGGAGGGGTAAAGTGTGTGGAGGGTAGAGTGTGTGGAGGGTGGAGTGTGTGGAGGGTGGAGTGTGTGGAGGGTGGAGTGTGTGGAGGGGCAAAGTGTGTGGAGGGTGGAGTGTGTGGAGGGTGGAGTGTGTGGAGGGTGGAGTGTGTGGAGGGTGGAGTTTTTGGAGGGGTAAAGTGTGTGGAGGGTGGAGTGTGTGGAGGGTGGAGTGTGTGGAGGGTGAAGTGTGTGGAGGGTGAAGTGTGTAGAGGGTGGAGTGTGTGGAGGGTGGAGTGTATGGAGGGTGGAGTGTGTGGAGGGTGGAGTGTGTGGAGGGTGGAGTGTGTGGAGGGTGGAGTGTGTGGAGGGCGAAGTGTGTGGAGGGTGGAGTGTGTGGAGGGTGGAGTGTGTGGAGGGGGGAGTGTATGGAGGGTGGAGTGTGTGGAGGGTGGAGTGTGTGGAGGGTGGAGTGTGTGGAGGGTGGAGTATGTGGAGGGTGGAGTGTGTGGAGGGTGGAGTGTGTGGAGGGTGGAGTGTGTGGAGGGTGGAGTATGTGGAGGGTGGAGTGTGTGGAGGGTGGAGTGTGTGGAGGGTGGAGTGTGTGGAGGGTGGAGTGTGTAAAGGGTGGAGTGTGTGGAGGGTGGAGTGTGTGGAGGGTGGAGTGTGTGGAGGGTGAAGTGTGTGGAGGGTGGAGTGTGTGGAGGGTGAAGTGTGTGGAGGGTGGAGTATGTGGAGGGTGGAGTGTGTGGAGAGTGGAGTGTGTTGAGGATAAAGTATGTGGAGGGTGGAGTGTGTGGAGGGTGGAGTGTGTGGAGGGTGGAGTGTGTGGAGGGGTAAAGTGTGTGGAGGGTGGAGTATGTGGAGGGTGAAGTGTGTGGAGGGTGGAGTATGTGGAGGGTGGAGTGTGTGGAGAGTGGAGTGTGTGGAGGATAAAGTATGTGGAGGGTGGAGTGTGTGGAGGGTGGAGTGTGTGGAGGGTGGAGTGTGTGGAGGGGTAAAGTGTGTGGAGGGTGGAGTATGTGGAGGGTGGAGTGTGTGGAGGGTGAAGTGTGTGGAGGGTGGAGTGTGTGGAGGGTGAAGTGTGTTGAGGGTGAATTATGTGGAGGGTGGAGTGTGTGGAGGATGAAGTGTGTGAAGGGTGGAGTGTGTGGAGGGTGGAGTGTGCAGGGTGAAGTGTGTGGAGGGTGGAGAGTGTGGAAGGTGAAGTGTGTGGAGGGTGGAGTGTGTGGAGGGTGGAGTGTGTGGAGGGTGAAGTGTGTGGAAGGTGGAGTGTGTGGAGGGTGGAGTGTGTGGAGGGTGGAGTGTGTGGATGGTGGAGTGTGTGGAGGGTGGAGTGTGTGGAGAGGCAAAGTGTGTGGAGGGTGGAGCGTGTGGAGGGTGGAGTGTGTGGAGGGGCAAAGTTTGTGGAGGGTGGAGCATGTGGAGGGTGGAGTGTGTGGAGGGTGGAGTGTGTGGAGGGTGGAGTGTGTGGAGGGTGGAGTTTGTGGAGGGGTAAAGTGTGTGGAGGGTGGAGTGTGTGGAGGGTGGAGTGTGTGGAGGGTGGAGTGTGTGGAGGGTGGAGTGTGTGGAGGGTGGAGTGTGTGGAGGGGTAAAGTGTGTGGAGGGTGGAGTGTGTGCAGGGTGGAGTGTGTGGAGGGTGGAGTGTGTGGAGGGGCAAAGTGTGTGGAGGGTGGAGTGTGTGGAGGGTGGAGTGTGTGGAGGGTGGAGTGTGTGGAGGGGCAAAGTGTGTGGAGGGTGGAGCGTGTGGAGGGTGGAGTGTGTGGAGGGTGGAGTGTGTGGAGGGTGGAGTTTGTGGAGGGCTAAAGTGTGTGGAGGGTGGAGTGTGTGGAGGGGCAAAGTGTGTGGAGGGTGGAGTGTGTGGAGGGTGGAGTGTGTGGAGGGTGGAGTGTGTGGAGGGTGGAGTGTGTGGAGGGTGAAGTGTGTGGAGGTTGGAGTGTGTGGAGGGTGGAGTGTGTGGAGGATGGAGTGTGTGGAGGGTGGAATGTGTGGAGGGGGGAGTGTGTGGAGGGTGGAGTGTGTGGAGGGTGGAGTGTGTGGAGGGTGGAGTGTATGAAGGGTGGAGTGTGTGGAGGGTGGAGTGTGTGGAGGGTGGAGTGTGTGGAGGGTAAAGTATGTGGAGGGTGGAGTGTGTGGAGGGTGGAGTGTGTAAAGGGTGGAGTGTGTGGAGGGTGGAGTGTGTGGAGGGGTAAAGTGTGTGGAGGGTGGAGTATGTGAAGGGTGGAGTGTGTGGAGGGTGAAGTGTGTGGAGGGTGGAGTGTGTGGAGGGTGGAGTGTGTGGAGGGTGGAGTGTGTGGAGGGTAAAGTGTGTGGACGGTGGAGTGTGTGGAGGTTGGAGTGTGTGGAGAGTGGAGTGTGTGGAGGGTGGAGTGTGTGGAGGGGTAAAGTGTGTGGAGGGTGGAGTATGTGGAGGGTGGAGTGTGTGGAGGGTGAAGTGTGTGGAGGGTGGAGTGTGTGGAGGGTGAAGTGTGTTGAGGGTGAATTGTGTGGAGGGTGGAGTGTGTGGAGGATGAAGTGTGTGAAGGGTGGAGTGTGTGGAGGGTGGAGTGTGCAGGGTGAAGTGTGTGGAGGGTGGAGTGTGTGGAAGGTGAAGTGTGTGGAGGGTGGAGTGTGTGGAGGGTGGAGTGTGTGGAGGGTGAAGTGTGTGGAGGGTGGAGTGTGTGGAGGGTGGAATGTGTGGAGGGGAGAGTGTGTGGAAGGTGAAGTGTGTGGAGGGTGGAGTGTGTGGAGGGTAAAGTATGTGGAGGGTGGAGTGTGTTGAGGGTGGAGTGTGTAAAGGGTGGAGTGTGTGGAGGGTGGAGTGTGTGGAGGGGTAAAGCGTGTGGAGGGTGGAGTATGTGAAGGGTGGAGTGTGTGGAGGGTGAAGTGTGTGGAGGGTGGAGTGTGTGGAGGGTGGAGTGTGTGGAGGATGAAGTGTGTGAAGGGTGGAGTGTGTGGAGGGTGGAGTGTGCAGGGTGAAGTGTGTGGAGGGTGGAGTGTGTGGAAGGTGAAGTGTGTGGAGGGTGGAGTGTGTGGAGGGTGGAGTGTGTGGAGGGTGAAGTGTGTGGAGGGTGGAGTGTGTGGAGGGTGGAGTGTGTGGAGGGTGGAGTGTGTGGAGGGGTAAAGTGTGTGGAGGGTGGAGTATGTGGAGGGTGGAGTGTGTGGAGGGTGAAGTGTGTGGAGGGTGGAGTGTGTGGAGGGTGAAGTGTGTTGAGGGTGAATTGTGTGGAGGGTGGAGTGTGTGGAGGATGAAGTGTGTGAAGGGTGGAGTGTGTGGAGGGTGGAGTGTGCAGGGTGAAGTGTGTGGAGGGTGGAGTGTGTGGAAGGTGAAGTGTGTGGAGGGTGGAGTGTGTGGAGGGTGGAGTGTGTGGAGGGTGAAGTGTGTGGAGGGTGGAGTGTGTGGAGGGTGGAATGTGTGGAGGGGGGAGTGTGTGGAGGGTGGAGTGTGTGGAGGGTGGAGTGTGTGGAGGGTGAAGTGTGTGGAGGGTGGAGTGTGTGGAGGATGAAGTGTGTGAAGGGTGGTGTGTGTGGAGGGTGGATTGTGCAGGGTGAAGTGTGTGGAGGGTGGAGTGTGTGGAAGGTGAAGTGTGTGGAGGGTGGAGTGTGTGGAGGGTGGAGTGTGTGGAGGGTGGAGTGTGTGGAGGGTGGAGTGTGTGGAGGGTGGAGTGTGTGGAGGGTGAAGTGTGTGGAGGGTGGAGTGTGTGGAGGGTGGAGTGTGTGGAGGGGTAAAGTGTGTGGAGGGTGGAGCGTGTGTAGGGTGGAGTGTGTGGAGGGTGGAGTGTGTGGAGGGTGGAGTTTGTGGAGGGGTAAAGTGTGTGGAGGGTGGAGTGTGTGGAGGGGTAAAGTGTGTGGAGGGTGGAGCGTGTGTAGGGTGGAGTGTGTGGAGGGTGGAGTGTGTGGAGGGTGGAGTGTGTGGAGGGTGAAGTGTGTGGAGGGTGGAGTGTGTGGAGGGTGGAGTGTGTGGAGGGTGAAGTGTGTGGAGGGTGGAGTGTGTGGAGGGTGGAGTGTGTGGAGGGTGGAGTGTGTGGAGGGTGGAGTGTGTGGAGGGTGAAGTGTGTAGAGGGTGGAGTGTGTGGAGGGTGGAGTGTGTGGAGGATGAAGTGTGTGAAGGGTGGAGTGTGTGGAGGGTGGAGTGTGTGCAGGGTGAAGTGTGTGGAGGGTGGAGTGTGTGGAGGGTGGAGTGTGTGGAGAGTGGAGTGTGTGGAGGGTAAAGTATGTGGAGGGTGGAGTGTGTGGAGGGTGGAGTGTGTGGAGAGTGGAGTGTGTGGAGGGTAAAGTATGTGGAGGGTGGAGTGTGTGGAGGGTGGAGTGTGTGGAGGGTGGAGTGTGTGGAGGGTGAAGTGTGTGGAGGGTGGAGTGTGTGGAGGGTGAAGTGTGTGGAGGGTGGAGTGTGTTGAGGGTGAATTATGTGGAGGGTGGAGTGTGTGGAGGATGAAGTGTGTGAAGGGTGGAGTGTGTGGAGGGTGGATTGTGCAGGGTGAAGTGTGTGGAGGGTGGAGTGTGTGGAGGGTGGAGTGTGTGGAGGGTGGAGTGTGTGGAGGGTGGAGTGTGTGTTGGGTGAAGTGTGTGGAGGGTGGAGTGTGTGGAGGGTGGAGTGTGTGGAGGATGAAGTGTGTGGAGGGTGGAGTGTGTGGAGAGGCAAAGTGTGTGGAGGGTGAAGTGTGTGGAGGGTGGAGTGTGTGGAGGGTGGAGTGTGTGGAGGGTGGAGTGGGTGGAGGGTGGAGTGTGTGGAGGGGCAAAGTGTGTGGAGGGTGGAGTGTGTGGAGGGTGGAGTGGGTGGAGGGTGGAGTGTGTGGAGGGTGGAGTGTGTGGAGGGTGGAGTGTGTGGAGGGGCAAAGTGTGTGGAGGGTGGAGTGTGTGGAGGGTGGAGTGTGTGGAGGGGCAAAGTGTGTGGAGGGTGGAGTGTGTGGAGGGTGGAGTGGGTGGAGGGTGGAGTGTGTGGAGGGTGGAGTGTGTGGAGGGTGGAGTGTGTGGAGGGGTAAAGTGTGTGGTGGGTGGAGTGTGTGGAGGGTGGAGTGTGTGGAGGGGTAAAGTGTGTGGAGGGTGGAGTATGTGGAGGGTGGAGTGTGTGGAGGGTGAAGTGTGTTGAGGGTGAATTGTGTGGAGGGTGGAGTGTGTGGAGGATGAAGTGTGTGAAGGGTGGAGTGTGTGGAGGGTGGATTGTGCAGGGTGAAGTGTGTGGAGGGTGGAGTGTGTGGAAGGTGAAGTGTGTGGAGGGTGGAGTGTGTGGAGGGTGGAGTGTGTGGAGGGTGAAGTGTGTGGAGGGTTGGAGTGTGTGGAGGGTGGAGTGTGTGGAGGGTGGAGTGTGTGGAGGGTGAAGTGTGTGGAGGGTGGAGTGTGTGGAGGGTGGAGTGTGTGGAGGGGTAAAGTGTGTGGAGGGTGGAGCGTGTGTAGGGTGGAGTGTGTGGAGGGTGGAGTGTGTGGAGGGTGGAGTTTGTGGAGGGGTAAAGTGTGTGGAGGGTGGAGTGTGTGGAGGGGTAAAGTGTGTGGAGGGTGGAGCGTGTGTAGGGTGGAGTGTGTGGAGGGTGGAGTGTGTGGAGGGTGGAGTGTGTGGAGGGTGAAGTGTGTGGAGGGTGGAGTGTGTGGAGGGTGGAGTGTGTGGAGGGTGAAGTGTGTGGAGGGTGGAGTGTGTGGAGGGTGGAGTGTGTGGAGGGTGGAGTGTGTGGAGGGTGAAGTGTGTGGAGGGTGGAGTGTGTGGAGGGTGGAGTGTGTGGAGGATGAAGTGTGTGAAGGGTGGAGTGTGTGGAGGGTGGAGTGTGTGCAGGGTGAAGTGTGTGGAGGGTGGAGTGTGTGGAGGGTGGAGTGTGTGGAGAGTGGAGTGTGTGGAGGGTAAAGTATGTGGAGGGTGGAGTGTGTGGAGGGTGGAGTGTGTGGAGAGTGGAGTGTGTGGAGGGTAAAGTATGTGGAGGGTGGAGTGTGTGGAGGGTGGAGTGTGTGGAGGGTGGAGTGTGTGGAGGGTGAAGTGTGTGGAGGGTGGAGTGTGTGGAGGGTGAAGTGTGTGGAGGGTGGAGTGTGTTGAGGGTGAATTATGTGGAGGGTGGAGTGTGTGGAGGATGTAGTGTGTGAAGGGTGGAGTGTGTGGAGGGTGGAGTGTGCAGGGTGAAGTGTGTGGAGGGTGGAGTGTGTGGAGGGTGGAGTGTGTGGAGGGTGGAGTGTGTGGAGGGTGGAGTGTGTGGAGGGTGGAGTGTGTGTTGGGTGAAGTGTGTGGAGGGTGGAGTGTGTGGAGGGTGGAGTGTGTGGAGGATGAAGTGTGTGAAGGGTGGAGTGTGTGGAGGGTGGAGTGTGTGCAGGGTGAAGTGTGTGGAGGGTGGAGTGTGTGGAGGGTGGAGTGTGTGGAGGGTGGAGTGGGTGGAGGGTGGAGTGTGTGGAGGGGCAAAGTGTGTGGAGGGTGGAGTGTGTGGAGGGTGGAGTGGGTGGAGGGTGGAGTGTGTGGAGGGTGGAGTGTGTGGAGGGTGGAGTGTGTGGAGGGGCAAAGTGTGTGGAGGGTGGAGTGTGTGGAGGGTGGAGTGTGTGGAGGGGCAAAGTGTGTGGAAGGTGGAGTGTGTGGAGGGTGGAGTGGGTGGAGGGTGGAGTGTGTGGAGGGTGGAGTGTGTGGAGGGTTGAGTGTGTGGAGGGGTAAAGTGTGTGGTGGGTGGAGTGTGTGGAGGGTGGAGTGTGTGGAGGGGCAAAGTGTGTGGAGGGTGGAGTGTGTGGAGGGTGGAGTGTGTGGAGGGTGGAGTGTGTGGAGGGGCAAAGTGTGTGGAGGGTGGAGTGTGTGGAGGGGTAAAGTGTGTGGAGGGTGAAGTGTGTGGAGGGTGGAGTGTTTGGAGGGTGGAGTGTGTGGAGGGTGGAGTGTGTGGATGGGTAAAGTGTGTGGTGGGTGGAGTGTGTGGAGGGTGGAGTGTGTGGAGGGTGGAGTGTGTGGAGGGGTAAAGTGTGTGGAGGGTGAAGTGTGTGGAGGGTGGAGTGTGTGGAGGGTGGAGTGCGTGGAGGGTTGAGTGTGTGGAGGGTGGAGTGTGTGGAGGGGTAAAGTGTGTGGAGGTAGGAGTGTGGGGAGGGTGGAGTGTGTGGAGGGTGGAGTATGTGGAGGGTGAAGTGTGTGGAGGGGTAAAGTGTGCGGAGGGGTGAAGTGTGTGGAGGGTGGAGTGTGTGGAGGGTGAAGTGTGTGTAGGGTGGAATTTGTGGAGGGTGCAGTGTGTGGAGGGTGGAGTGTGTGGACGGGTAACGCGTGTGGAGGGGTGAAGAGTGGGCAAATGGAGGCCCTTCCGCCAGCAGTGGCGAGAGCGAAGCCAGTTCAGGGCTGCACTTTGCCTGTCACTACACAGACCTGATTCCATACTCAACCGGGCACACACACCACCCCACTCACCAGGACACGAACACCACCCCACTCACCAGGACACAAACACCACTCTACTCACCAGGACAAACTCACCACCCCACTCACCAGGACACACAACCCCGCTCACTAGGACACAAACACCACCCCAC
Organism: Lampetra fluviatilis; assembly: GCF_964198595.1. Classification (NCBI taxonomy): domain Eukaryota; kingdom Metazoa; phylum Chordata; class Hyperoartia; order Petromyzontiformes; family Petromyzontidae; genus Lampetra; species Lampetra fluviatilis. Next base: position 11,923,966 of record NC_136310.1, read on the forward strand.
TCACCAGGACACAAACACCACCCCACTCACCAGGACACAAACACCACCCCACTCACCAGGACACAGACACCACCCGACTCACCAGGACACACTCACCACCCCACTCACCAGGACACACTCACCACCCCACTCACCAGGACACACTCACCACCCCACTCACCAGGACACAAACACCACCCCACTCACCAGGACACAAACACCACCCCACTCACCAGGACACAAACACCACCCCACTCACCAGGACACAAACACCACCCCACTCACCAGGACACAAACACCAGTCCACTCACCAGGACACACACACACCACCCTACTCACCAGGACACACTCACCACCCCAACAACAACAACCGCCATTCGCCACTAATTGGCGGTGACGTCACCACGACGCTTGTGCACCACCCCACTCACCAGGACACACTCACTACCCCACTCACCAGGACACAAACACCACCCCACTCACCATCACACAAACACCACTCACCAGGACACACTCACCACCCCACTCACCAGGACACACTCACCACCCCACTCACCAGGACACACTCACCACCCCACTCACCAGGACACACTCACCACCCCACTCACCAGGACACAAACACCACCCCACTCACCATCACACAAACACCACTTATCAGGACACACTCACCACCCACCAGGACACACTCACCACCCCACTCACCAGGACACACTCACCACCCCACTCACCAGGACACACTCACCACCCCACTCACCAGGACACACTCACCACCCCACTCACCAGGACACAAACACCACCCCACTCACCAGGACACAAACACCACCCCACTCACCAGGACACACTCACCACCCCACTTACCAGGACACAAACACCACCCCACTCACCAGGACACACTCACCACCCCACTCACCAGGACACCACCCCACTCGCCAGGACACAAACACCACCCCACTCACCAGGACACATTCACCACCGCACTCACCAGGACACAAACACCACCCCACTCACCAGGACACAAACACCACCCCACTCACCAGGACACAAACACCACCCCACTCACCAGGACACAAACACCACCCCACTCACCATCACACAAACACCACTCACCAGGACGCACTCACCACCCCGCTCACCAGGACACACTCACCACCCCACTCACCAGGACACACTCACCACCCCACTCACCAGGACACACTCACCACCCCTCTCACCAGGACACAAACACCACCCCACTCACCATTACACAAACACCACTCACCAGGACACACTCACCACCCCACTCACCAGGACACACTCACCACCCCACTCACCAGGACACACTCACCACCCCACTCACCAGGACACACTCACCACCCCACTCACCAGGACACACTCACCACCCCACTCACCAGGACACAAACACCACCCCACTCACCAGGACACAAACACCACCCCACTCACCAGGACACACTCACCTCCCCACTTACCAGGACACAAACACCACCCCACTCACCAGGACACACTCACCACCCCACTCACCAGGACACACTCACCACCCCACTCACCAGGACACAAACACCACCCCACTCACCAGGACACACTCACCACCCCACTCACCAGGACACAAACACAACCCCACTCACCAGGACACACTCACCACCCCACTTACCAGGACACACACACCACCCTACTCACCAGGACACACTCACCACCCCACTCACCAGGACACACTCACCACCCCACTCACCAGGACACACTCACCACCCCACTCACCAGGACACACTCTCCACCCCACTCACCAGGACACACTCACCACCCCACTCACCAGGACACCACCCCATTCACCACGACACAAACACCACCCTACTCACGAGGACACAAACACCACCCCACTCACCAGGACACACTCACCACCCCACTCACCAGGACACAAACACCACTCACCAGGACACACCACCCCGCTCACTAGGACACAAACACAACCCCACTCACCAGGACACACACACCACCCCACTCACCAGGACACACTCACCACCGCACTCACCAGGACACACACACCACACCACTCACCAGGACACAAACACCACCCCACTCACCAGGACACAAACACCACCCCACTCACCAGGACACACTCACCACCCCATTCACCAGGACACACTCACCACCCCACTCACCAGGACACCACCCCACTCGCCAGGACACAAACACCACCCCACTCACCAGGACACACTCACCACCCCACTCACCAGGACACCACCCCACTCGCCAGGACACAAACACCACCCCACTCACCAGGACACACTCACCACCGCACTCACCAGGACACAAACACCACCCCACTCACCAGGACACAGACACCACCCCACTCACCATCACACAAACACCACCCCACTCACCAGGACACAAACACCACCCCACTCACCAGGACACAAACACCACCCCACTCACCATCACACATACACCACTCACCAGGACACACTCACCACCCCACTCACCAGGACATACTCACCACCCCACTCACCATCACACAAACACCACCCCACTCACCAGGACACAAACACCACCCCACTCACCATCACACAAACACCACTCACCAGGACACACTCACCACCCCACTCACCAGGACACAAACACCACCTCACTCACCAGGACACACTCACCACCCCACTTACCAGGACACACACACCACCCCACTCACCAGGACACAAACACCACCCCACTCACCAGGACACACACACCACCCCACTCACCAGGACACAAACACCACCCCACTCACCATCACACAAACACCACTCACCAGGACACACTCACCACCCCACTCACCAGGACACAAACACCACCCCACTCACCAGGACACACTCACCACCTCACTCACCAGGACACACTCACCACCGCACTCACCAGGACACACACACCACCCCACTCACCAGGCCACAAACACCACCCCACTCACCAGGACACACTCACCACCCCATTCACCAGGACACACTCACCACCCCACTCACCAGGACACCACCCCACTCGCCAGGACACAAACACCACCCCACTCACCAGGACACACTCACCACCCCACTCACCAGGACACCACCCCACTCGCCAGGACACAAACACCACCCCACTCACCAGGACACACTCACCACCGTACTCACCAGGACACAAACACCACCCCACTCACCAGGACACAGACACCACCCCACTCACCAAGACACACTCACCACCCCACTCACCATCACACAAACACCACCCCACTCACCAGGACACAAACACCACCCCACTCACCAGGACACAAACACCACCCCACTCACCATCACACAAACACCACTCACCAGGACACACTAACCACCCCACTCACCAGGACACACTCACCACCCCACTCACCATCACACAAACACCACCCCACTCACCAGGACACAAACACCACCCCACTCACCAGGACACAAACACCACCCCACTCACCATCACACAAACACCACTCACCAGGACACGCTCACCACCCCACTCACCAGGACACAAACACCACCCCACTCACCAGGACACACTCACCACCCCACTCACCAGGACACACTCACCACCCCACTCACCAGGACACGCTCACCACCCCACTCACCAGGACACAAACACCACCCCACTCACCAGGACACAAACACCACCCCACTCATCAGGACACAAACACCACCCCACTCACCAGGACACAAACACCACCCCACTCACCAGGACACACTCACCACCCCACTCACCAGGACACACTCACCACCCCACTCACCAGGACACACTCACCACCCCACTCACCAGGACACACTCACCACCCCACTCACCAGGACACAAACACCACCCCACTCACCAGGACACACACCACCCCACTCACCAGGACACACTCACCACCCCACTCACCAGGACACAAACACTACCCCACTCACCAGGACGCACTCACCACCCCACTCACCAGGACACAAACACCACCCCACTCACCAGGACACACTCACCACCTCACTCACCAGGACACAGACACCACCCCACTCACCAGGATACAAACACAACCCCACTCACCAGGACACAAACATCACCCCACTCACCAGGACACAAACACCACCCCACTCACCAGGACACACTCACCACCCCACTCACCAGGACACACTCACCACCCCACTCATCAGGACACACTCACCACCCCACTCACCAGGACACACTCACCACCCCACTCACCAGGACACACTCACCACCGCACTCACCAGGACACACTCACCACCGCACTCACCAGGACACACTTACCACCCCACTCACCAGGACACAGACACCACCCGACTCACCAGGACACACTCACCACCCCACTCACCAGGACACGCACACCACCCCACTCGCCAGGACACAAACACCACCCCACTCACCAGGACACGCACACCACCCCACTCGCCAGGACACAAACACCGCCCCACTCACCAGGACACAAACACCACCCCACTCACCAGGACACACTCACCACCCCACTCACCAGGACACACTCACCACCGCACTCACCAGGACACACTCACCACCCCACTCATCAGGACACAAACACCACCCCACTCACCAGGACACACTCACCACCCCACTCACCAGGACACACTCACCACCCCACTCACCAGGACACAAACACCACCCCACTCACCAGGACACACTCACTACCCCACTCACCAGGACACAAACACCACCCCACTCACCAGGACACACTCACCACCCCACTCACCAGGACACACTCACCACCCCACTCACCAGGACACACTCACCACCCCACTCACCAGGACACACTCACCACCGCACTCACCAGGACACACTCACCACCCCGCTCACCAGGACACGCACACCACCCCACTCACCAGGACACGCACACCACCCCACTCGCCAGGACACAAACACAACCCCACTCACCAGGACACACTCACCACCCCACTCATCAGGACACAAACACCACCCCACTCACCAGGACAAACTCACTACCCCACTCACCAGGACACACTCACCACCCCACTCACCAGGACACAAACACCACCCCACTCACCAGGACACACTCACCACCCCACTCACCAGGACACACTCACCACCCCACTCATCAGGACACACTCACCACCCCACTCACCAGGACACACTCACCACCCCACTCACCAGGACACACTCACCACCCCACTCACCAGGACACGCTCACCACCCCACTCACCAGGACACAAACACCACCCCACTCACCAGGACACACTCACCACCCCACTCACCAGGACACACTCACCACCCCACTCACCAGGACACAAACACCACCCCACTCACCAGGACACACTCACCACCCCACTCACCAGGACACACTCACCACCCCACTCACCAGGACACACTCACCACCCCACTCACCAGGACACACTCACCACCCCACTCACCAGGACACAAACACCACCCCACTCACCAGGACACACACCACCCCACTCACCAGGACACACTCACCACCCCACTCACCAGGACACAAACACTACCCCACTCACCAGGACGCACTCACCACCCCACTCACCAGGACACACACCACCCCACTCACCAGGACACACTCACCACCCCACTCACCAGGACACAAACACCACCCCACTTACCAGGACACAGACACCACCCCAAAGACAAAGCCACACCACACACCAACACCACTCACCAAGCCTTATACATCACCCCACTCACCAAACTACACGCAACAACAGAGACACTAGTAGAACAACACACACACACAACTCACCACACATATGTCAGATGTGTGTACATGTAATCGTGTGTGTGCATGTGCACTTGCCCCTATCAGTCTGCTAACAGGCTGTACAGGGTATCTTTGTCTTTGTATATACATGAGTATGTGTGTATGTATGCAATGTCAACGTGCCTCTATGTGTCACGTTATAGAGACATGTGTATGTATACCGTATGTATATGCATGTATATTTGTGTATGTATATGTGTGTGTGTATGTGTGTGCTGAAGAGATGGTTCTGTATTTTAAAATGGTGGGTGGGTGTGCGTGTGTGTGGGGGATGGGGGGATAGAGGGGGGGGGGGTCCGAGGGGAGGGGCTAAGGAGGGAATGGGGGGAGGGGCAGACGAGAAGATGGAGGCTGGAAAAGGGGGTGGGGGTGAGCGGAGGGGCGGGGGGGGGTTATGGGGAGGGGTGAGGAAAAGGGGAGGGGTGGAGTGGGGGATAGGGGCGGGGTGTGGGTTTCACAGAGTGAGGGAGAGGGGGGGTAGTGGGGGAAGGGGAGGGGTGGTGTAGGGGGTGATGAGGGAGAGAGGGGAGGGGTCAAGGGGGGGGGAGTGGGGGATGAGGGGAGGGGTGGGTGAGGGGGTGGAGTGTAGGGGAGTAAGGGGAGGGGTTGGGATAGGGGGGTTTAGTGGGGGTGAGGGGAGGGGTTATGTGGGGGAGGGGTGGAAAGGGGGATGAGGGGAGGAGTGGGGTGAGGGGATGGCGTGTCGGGGGGTAAGGGGAGGGGTTGGGATAGGGGGGTTTAGTGGGGGGTGAGGGGAGGGGTTGTGTGGGGGAGGGGTGGAAAGGGGGATGAGGGGAGGGGTTGTGTGGGGGAGGGGTGGAATTGGGGGGTAAGGGGAGGGGTTGCGTGGAATGGGGGAGGGGTTGTGGGGTGAGGGGAGGGGTTTGGGCAGTGATAAAGATCAGGAATTATAAATACAGTGTGTGTATGTGTACACATGCATGCACACGCGCACTTAATAGGTGCTCACTAACAACACTTGTGTCATAAGCCAACACGAGTGTGTCTGAGTGAGTTCATTAGTGCTGTGTGTGTAAGTATATGTGTGTGTGTATTAGTATACTGTATATGTGTATATATGTAAATGTGTACATGGATGTACATTGTGGGGAGCGGTAGTGTAGCGGACAGCGCTACGCTGCGGACCCGGCCATCCGAGTTCGATTCCTGCTCACGGCCACCAACACCGATGACGATTATCTGAAAGGGTCGTGGGCCTCCCGTAGGTCGACTCAGCCTTAAATTGAGTACCTGGTGCGGGGTGTATAAACATCGCCACTGGGGAGACAAAGGCGGTCGGGCGTGGTGCTGGCCACCCACCCCCTCGTGTGCCGTGCTGACCTTCATAGCTGCTCGCTAACAGCACTCGCCCCATCAGCTTACTAAGGCTACACGGGGGGATCTTTGTGTGTGTGTACACACTTTGTGTATACGAGTGTCACGTGTGTACAGGACAGTATTGTGGCACACACGTTAGAGTTGTATGTAGTGCACTGATCTAAAACACGATAATGTTTGTGTACACGTGAATTGTGTGTATGTGTCATGTATGTGTCATGTATGTCATGTTTTTGTCATGTACGTACATGTGTACGTGTACATGTGTGTTGTGTACATACGTGTGCACTGCAATTGCGTATCCATATCTCCATATATGTATGTACATGTGTGTACTCTCTTTAGGTCTGTGTATATATTTGTGTGTACTTGTGTGTGTGAATTGTATATGTTTTGTGTACATATTCACGTGTGTAAATGCATGTTTACATATACATGCGTACAGTCCGTAAAATTGTGTCTGTGTACACGTGTGTGCATGTGTGTACACGTGGTCTACGTGTACTTACACGTGGTCTACACACAGCTGTGTTTGTCTATGTATGCCTGTCATTGTGTGTACGTGTGTACACACGGGCATACATAGAATGCGTGTGTTTCACACAGCATGTGCGATGTGTTTACATAAGTGTATGTATTGTGTACACAAATGTGTACTGTGCTGTTGACACACGTGTAGTATGTTTGTAGATATGCCTGTTTAGTCTTTGTGTGTGCACACATGCGTGTGCAGTATGCTGTGCCCCTGGTGTGTACACGAGGGTCGTGTGCAGTGTGTTGTGTATATGGTGTGTACACACAAAGTGTGTTGTGTGTCTGGTGTGTACACACAAAGTGTGTTGTGTGTCTGGTGTGTTGTGTATATGGTGTGTACACACACAGTGTGTTGTGTGTCTGGTGTGTACACACAGTGTGTTGTGTATATGGTGTGTACACACAAAGTGTGTTGTGTATATGGTGTGTACATACAAAGTGTGTTATGTGTCTGGTGTGTACACACAAAGTGTGTTGTGTATATGGTGTGTACACACAAAGTGTGTTGTGTATATGGTGTGTACACACAAAGTGTGTTGTGCATATTGTGTGTACACACAAAGTGTGTTGTGTGTCTGGTGTGTACACACAAAGTGTGTTGTGTATATGGTGTGTACACAAGGGTTGCGTGCTCACGTGTGCAGTGTGTTGTGTATATGGTGTGTACACAAAGTGTTGGGTATATGGTGTACACACAAAGTGTGTTGGGTATATGGTGTGTACACACAAAGTGTGTTGTGTCTGGTGTGTACACACAGAGTGTGTTGTGTATATGGTGTGTACACACAAAGTGTGTTGTGTATATGGTGTGTACACAAAGTGTGTTGTGTGTCTGGTGTGTACACACAAAGTGTGTTGTGTATATGGTGTGTACACAAGGGTTGCGTGCTCGCGTGTATAGTGTGTTGTGTAATCTGGTGTGTACATAGGGCTTGTGTGCGCATGGTGTTGCGTATCTGGCGTACACACTGATTCTCTGCTCATGTGTGAAGTGTTGCGTAATCTGGTGTGTACATACGGGTCGTGTGGTCACACATGTGAATTGTGGTGTGTCTGGTGTGTACACGAGTCTTGTGTGCTTATGTGTGCAGTGTGTTGTGTGTCTGGTGTGTTTTTGTGTACACGAGGCTTAAGGTCACACGCTAGCAGTGTGTTGTGTATCTGGTGTGTACACGAGGTGAGGCGTGTGTGTGTACAGTGCTGTGTTGCACGGTGTCTAATGAGTCCACAATTCCACCTCGTGGTCAAGGTTGACATAGCAGCTTCACAAAATCACGACACTCGCACACTGATGGCATTGCAGACGCGTGGATGGTTTCGTGTTCGACGGCTCTGTCCGTCCGTCTTGGTTCGGATATCCGTCAAATAATTCCCGCACGTCCAATATACAGCTCGCTGTGGCTGTACTCGCGACCCATACAAATAACACCGAATAATCATTATATCTGTACACGACAAAAAGGTGATCTTTTATTTAATATTCGCCAGTTCACCAGCATTGATTCCAGCGAGCCTGGCTGCTGATGAGACACTGCGCGTCGAAACCGGTCGAGGGTTTTGCTTGTCCTGAATCAATGCTGCGGAAACAATTAACTCCCAGAAGGTCGTGGGGCTGACGGGATGTGTAAAGAAAACTTTGATTTCTTAAGTGGGAGAGACAGGAACTCTGCGTGTGAAGGATATTTACACGACTGACCACACAAAATAAATATCGATGGTCGCTCACCGCGTGAAATAAAGGATATCAATCACAAGATACAATTGATCTCAATGGGGTCTCGCCTGGTATAGTAAATGGCGTTTAATATGCAGTTGAATAGTCACGACGACTTCAAATCCGAGTCTAATCACTTCATCATAAACATTATCATCAACAAATCGCCTATTATCATTCCCGCACTTCCGATTATCACGGTTGGCTACGTACGGTGCGAAAGAAGTTAAAGATGCATACATTCCCAGCTCATCTTTATGACCATCATCAACTCACGAACTTCATCATGAACCCATCGCTTCTATCAACTCAGAACCATCATCATAATCATCAGAGCTGCCACCAGGGTCGATACAATTACGAGGAGCGACACATTTGGCCAGAGCCAATTGGCGATTGTTCAACGTGGATATACTTGGTCCCTGCCATATGAATGTGGAATTTACATTCATGCCTCGCCGATAGAGATGAGCGCCACCCCCCCCCCCCTTGGCTCAATGATGAAGGAGAGGGACTGGGAAAGCCACCGGTAGTGCGACCCCTGCTGACCAAGGAGCTGTGGTACAACAACGACGAGAATGTAACATTCTGGTAATGAGGGGCCGTCCATAAATGACGTCACGCGATTTTGGACGATTTTTGACCCCCCCCCCCCTAGTCACACGGCGTCACAAAAATCAGACCCCCCCCTCATATATGACGTCACAAAACTCTGCCCCCCCCCCCAAAATAAAATAAAACATGCTTCAAATCGCTTTAAACTATTATAATTTTTCTATTCTTGGTTCTTTCGGTAAAGTCACGTAGAATGGAAATAATAAAATAATAAAAATAAAACATAATAAAATAATTCTCACGACGTTTCGGCCACAAAGCAAGCAGCCGTCCTCAGGTGAAGAACAGGTCTGTCAGAAAGACAGCGTCTGAATGAACACCACCAGGCTTGGCAGCGTATATTTAAGCTGGGTTGGAGGGGGAAGAGCGCCTTGACAAATGAATTTGCATATCAAGAGGAATTTAGCATATTTATGGGAAATGCAGGTATGTGATTAGTACTACTTATGCCCGTGCATTACGCAGGATTAGCAGCATCAAAGGGAGGGGATATGGGAAATGCAGGTATGTGATTAGTACTACTTATGCCCGTGCATTATGCAAGATTAGCAGCATCAAAGGGAGGGGATAGGGGGTAGCATTAATAAAGGGAAGGAGTGTTAATAGTATGTAGCTGCAGTAACTGAAACCACCACGTAAACAACTAAAGTATAAACTACATAGTATCATCAGTATACTAAATATAATCTACAATAAGCTGAGTTACTAACAGTAAGTAATACATTACAATTCTACGTCGTAAAAAATATAATATGCTTCCATATAAATGTTATACTATTTGTTATTATACACTGGACCATTGACCGTCGTGTGAAAGATACTAAGAGGAAGCAACGAAATGTGTCAATTGGAGAGTAGTGAGGGGAAACCTGCAGCGGAGCAAAGAATCCATTCCCTGCAAAGAATACAATGCCAGTGAGTCGAACGCGGTCTGAAAGTCACCGTAAACGTGAACACAATCAGTTAAGATCCTAAATGGTTTATTACGTCCTTCCAATGATTGCTAAGCCAGAATCCATCTTCTCAGTTGAAATTGTCTCTGTGTTTGTATATGTGAATCGCCTCATGAACGAATCTCTCATGGTAGCCAGATGGCTTGCAGAGAACCTCTGTCTTGGAGAAGTCAATATCATGTGAGCCCACTGAATTGTAACAGTGATCTGCCACGGCTGAGGTGTTTGTCCTACCGTGTTTCATGTATGCTTTATGTTCACGGATGCGGTCCGAGACATGTCGTTTGGTTTCTCCAATGTAACTGCTACCACAGAAGCAACTTAGTTTGTAGACGCCAGGGTACTGTATGTCTGGAACCACATCTTTTACAGACGGGACCAGATCACGGATTTTATGTACTGTGTTGAATCAGACCTGGATCTTGTGTTTTATCAAGATTTTGGAGATCTATTTTGTGACCCCAGCAATGTAGAGTAAGGTGATGGTCTTGAAAGGCTCCTCAACAGGCTCCTTCTTGATGGTTGGAGTGATGGCTTTGCGGATTGTGTAGTCGGAGTAACGATTAGCCTGAAAAGCTTGGCGTACGTGTTTGAGTTCACTGGCAATGTGTTCCTGGTCGGAGATGCATTGGGCTCTATGGTATAGAGTCTTGATGAGGGGATTCTCCTGGGATGGATGGTGGTGGGAATCCGGTTTTAGGTAAGCATCCGTATGGGTGGCTTTCCTGTAGACAGAGTGGCTCATTGAACCATCAGGTCTCCTTTTAATTAGGACATCCAAAAAGGGTAGCTTGCCATCTTTTTCGACTTCCATGGTGAATCTGATGGCTGGGTGTATGGAATTGATGTGGTCGAGAAATTGGTCTAGAGCAGGCCGGCCATGTGGCCAGATGACAAAAGTGTCATCTACGTACCTCTTCCATAAGGTCGGGCGTAGAGTGGCAGTCTGGATGGCGTCAGTCTCAAATTTCTCCATGAAAACGTTGGCTACACCCGGAGATAGGGGGGAGCCCATTGGGGTGCCCTCAGTTGGTTTGTAGAAAGTTCCATTCCAGGTGACGTATGTATTGGTTAAGCAGTGTCTCACCAGGGGGGGTACCCCAGTATTCAGTCCTTGATGAACCAAGTCTTCAATGATTGCGATGGTGTCAGGTACAGGAACTTTGGTGTATAAGGAAACCACATCAAAACTGACAAGCAGGTCGTCTGGGGACAGGGAAATCCCCTTGATTGTCGATACCAGGTCAGTAGAGTTTAGTACCGCAGAGGTGGTTTTTCCAGTGAAAGGCCGTAGGATTTCAGACAAAAAATGAGCCAGTTTGTAGGTGGGGGAGTTGATAGTAGAGACAATGGGACGAAGAGGTGTATCTTCTTTATGTATCTTTGGCAAGCCGTATAATCTTGGTGGCCTTGCTGCTGGTCTGATCAATTAATGCGGTTGAATCAGAAATGATTTTGTTGGTTTTAGTGACGAGGCTGTTGGTGGGGTCTCTTTTTATTTTTGTATAGCTGCCATCGTTGCGTAGTTCTTGAATTTTGTTGTTGTATTCTATTTTATTGTCATTGTAGTGCGTATTTAATGTGGCGCTGCACTCTAATGTTGTAGGAGAAAACATTTATTAAAACGTCTATTTAATTAAGTAGAACGTGTTGTCTATATTTATTTAATGTTGCGCATTTTGATGTGACATCACATTTCTCAACCCCCCCCCATCGTCACACATCGTCACAAATGTCTGACCCCCCCGCCCCCTAGGTGCGTGACGTCATTTATGGACGGCCACTAATGAGAGGCGCTTTGATCGCCTCCCTCCCTTCTTCACTCGACGACGTCCCTGTGGGACTAAAATTACAGCCTAGAGTTGACTTGCACGTGTGCTTAACTTAACATTTCTTATGGCGCCTCTCCCTATCATTACACAGTCGACTTTCAATGACCTGCGTGCGGTTTATCCAATTTGCGGATTAATCGTCCACACTGATAATTTGAAATAAATTAATGACTCATTCATTTTCTCTTAAGCTCAAATTAATAATCTAAAAACAGTTGTATCTTGTTATTCTTGGAAATGTGTATTACAAGTCTCGTGCTTAAACCGAACAAATATGTTGCTCCGGTTAATCCAAAATCTGCGTGATCGCCTCTACAGTACAGTATTTGCCGTGTCTTTACAACAGTGGGCGGAGTTTGATTGATTCTGATGCCGTCATCCACTTAGTGGGCCGAGTCTTCTGTGCCGAGAGCAGGAAAGTTACCACTGAGCACGCGCATCGATCGGTTGATCGTTAGTATTCATTCTAAATCGAAAGAGCAACAATCTTCAGTTGTGCTTCATTTTGAGTGATTTATCTGATCATTTATTTTTGGAGTTTTAATTTACAAACTGTGCGACTTAAACATAATTTATACCTATATTAGTGTTTTTGGGCATAGAAAATTATTATATTTGGATTATCCGCGATTTTTAATTCTTTGCTGCCGTCCCCGTCATTAGCACGGATAATCGAGAGTTGACTGGATTTGCAAACTGTCGTTTTGTTTCGCGTGTGCTTTGTTTTACGACCGTTAAATAATACCCCCCCCCCATCCTGAAGGACCGTGTACACTCGTTCTCTACAATAACGATGTTTTTCTGTAATTGTGTTGTTGATGTTGTTGTTGTTGTGCTCACGCAGCGCCACGGATCTCAACTGGCTAAACCGCAACCATCCGTGGAGCAAAATAAAATAATCCATTCCTTCTTTTTGGTTGAGATCGCAAATATGAATGCGTCATTAAACCCGCTATCACCCGATACAACCAATTAGGAAGGTTTGTCACGGAAACAAAACATGTCAGTTAGTTACTAGTTCAGCACACGGGTATGTTGGAGACTAAACCAACAACATTGACAATTCGAGTACGACATTTTTCTGGTAATTACAACCAGCTTCATCAGGCAATAGCCAGAATTGTGGCACGAGGTGACTCAGCGCACGATCTAGGAGCGTGGAGATTAGCCTGCCAGTAGGAGGGCGATGATTGCTGCTGTTGTTGCTGCTGCTGCTGTGCGTGTTATCCCAATTGAGAACCGTAATTTGCGGTGTAATTTTTCGAATTTGGGAAATTTGGAGCGAGATGCCAGCACACAATGCCCTACTGGTTTCGAATGACGTCAAAACATATTTTAGAGTCCACTGTAAAGCAGACGGCGTACTGAGTAGTATTTTACGGTTAATAATCAACACCCGCAGCACTGACCAGGGCGGCCTGCCGGAAGTGAGCTGCAAACCTCTGCAACGAGCCACCAAGGCCGCGCCACTGCCCTCAAAATCCCTTGTGTGTCCACGAATACACAAATTCGTTTTAGTTCAGTATTGGGCTTTCTAGACCAGTATCATCCAGCGGAATTTATTGAAGCAAGCAATCTATGGGTCTCATCAGCAGTCAGGAGCGTTAATCAAATGCTTCTGCATGTCCAGATGTTATTGGGAGGGACTATCTAAACTAAGGGGCTCGAACTCAATGCAAATCAACAATCTTGCATATAAACTCATTATGGGTTAATGTATACAAGCAGAACTCATGAGGTGCCTTTATTTAACCGAAAAGCTGAGCAAATCACCCGGAAGCTAAGCAGGCTCGAGCCTGGGATGATGATTGGATGGGCGACCACCAGAGCGTCAGATAGGTGCGAGAGGCTGTTGCTGTTGCGGCAGAGCGGCGCGGGGAGCATTGGTGATGCTACATTCAGATTCCTTCACGCGTGTAAAAGCGTCGACTTATGCCATGACTAAATATTCCATATTGTTTTCACTTTGGTTACCTTCAAAATGACAACACCCACTTTCACAATGGACCGATTATGGTTGGAGGTTGATATTTATTGACATAATACTCTACTTTATATATACACGGTATACAGTATTAAACACGTTTGCTGGCTGGCTGGAGAGAGGAGCGGAGGGCCGGCCAAGTATAAATACTCATAATCGACATTTGGAAAGTAGCCCATTGCATACGTAAATCCTAAATGCGCCGTGTATGAAAATCCAGGAAATTAACAGAGGCGGGGGAAAACCGCCAGAACTCGGCGGGAGGTGGGTTAAAGACCAGTTTCAGAGGTGAGTTTTCAATACGGGACTTAAACGCCTAGAACAACTCTGAATGTCTAAATGCAAAAGCGTTGTTCCAAAGCTCGGCGAGCTGCACTGGCAAAAAAAAGCGCGCGATCACTCCAGGAACGGAGCCTTGAGCTTCGGAGTCCGTAGGCGGCGGCAGCGATCCGAAGACTTCAGGGACTTTGCAGGCTGATAATAATCGACAAATATCGTTTATTTCCTTTTATATTTACCGAATAAGATGACCACTACCTTTTTAATTAAATGACGTAACAAGAAAACAATAGAAGATATGATTCGTGGACAGAATACAGTGTATTTAAATACATCCCTGCACTCGCGGCGTTCAGCTGTTTCGTTTGAATTATCTGCCGGGTTGTCATTACCGATGCGGTTAAATATGCCATCAAGAAATGCAAGTTTTAAACTGAACGTCGTGAGCAATTCATCATCGTACCCAGAGCAAAGAGCGTCCTGGCTGAGTCGCGTTCCTCCGTAGCTGCACCGGCAGAGTGCCTGCAACTCTTCGCTGCACCTTCTCAGCATCCAGACATCGTCAACCACCTTCAAGCAGCAGCTCAAGGCTCACACCTGTCTAGGTTCTCATCGCTTACCTATTCGGTCTCTCATCTGGTTCACTCACCTGTTCTGGCTCACGCGTTCAGTATCACATCTTCAGGAACTCACCTATTCAGGCTCTCACCTGGCTCAGGCTCACCTGTCCAGACTCACCCCTGTTCAGGCTGGCGTACGAGGGACTTTTAGCTCTGCATCCACGACTCCGAGATGCCAACGGCTTGGGGATGCCTGAATCCAGCAACGGAGTGATCATGGCTGCTGCTGCTGATGAAACTGTCATCAATGCTCCCCGCCTTCACCAGCGCGCACCAAAGACGTGGTGGTGGTGGTGGTGGGGAATCAGGTGCTCCCTCATCCAGCAGTGGGTTGGCAAAATGTATGTACATGTACAGTACTTATGTGTTTGTGAGATGGAATTCACTCGTCAAGAGTCCATCACCAAGTGCACAATGCCGACAATCTAAGATGATTGCTTGTTTCATGGGTGGCAGAAATAAACTATTTAAAAACATTTTTATTTTACCAGGTATAGGCCCACTGAGCTATGTAGCTGTTTTTCTGAAGCTACCTGGACACAACGAAGTGGCTTATCGTGTGCAAATTGATAGCAGTCAAATACTCTAAGCGCGTGTTTCTAAATCTGGAGAGAAAACCCGGAGGACCCGGAGAAAACTCCACGCGACCACGGGCGCCTCGAGACGCTCTGCATGGGAGGTGCGGTTTCAATATGAAGTGGTGATGATGATGATCACATTGGCAGTGGAGGTGCCCGGGGATGTCAATAGTGCAAAGTGGGACTGGCACCACTGCGTCTGCGAGGATTACATGGTGGGTGTTTGTCGTGCGTTGTGGTGATGAATATTAGTGAAGTGATTTCTTTGACTTAAATTACCATCGATACAATGGTGCTATAATGGGGTGTAGGGAGCTCTGGGTAGAGGTAGTACCTTTGTTTTCTGGTAGCTGCACTCAATTTTTGAGTGGACGGAAACACTGGTCCTCATCCATCTCCTAAATCTCTGACGTCTGGCTCCTAGTGCCACACCCCGGTAAACCGCTTCAGCTGGCGGGCTAAACGACGTGAGGGGGTGATGTCAACACTGCATCACTGGGCGAATGAACTCCCACGACGGAGTCACCGGCCAGGGCGGAAGGGTCTCGTTAGGACCCAACGGCCAAGTGTTCGGGACTAAGGCGCGCCACTTCGTTACTGTGGACTGCGGCTGTGGCCTACCAGCTATGGTTTGAAATAGCAGGGACGGTGGATCTCTTCAGCCTTGGAAGGCCGTCTACCTAGGAGAAGGAAACTCTGATGTAAAACCTACGGCCCGAGGACCTCGCTGTCACCGTCCCAGCTTGCTAGGCCATGGCAGACGAACCCCGGGTTTAAAGGGTGGGGTCAGTTCTGCGCACACTGCACTCCACTTGAAAGCTCCTTTGCACAGGCAAGAAGGGAATCTTCACGTCTACCCCCCCCCCCCGGCCTCACTAAGTCCTGTAGCGATGGGAAAGGGGCGAACTCGGCAGGTGTAAGATGACACTGGCAGCCGCAGTCTCAATCCTGCATGCAGGCGGCTCAGGGGCAAGTGGTCGTCTGATGATGACCTGGAAACGACATCATCACCCGGCAGCACCCTGAGCGACCAAGCAGCCTTTTCTAGGGACATCACTGCTTGCTCCACACGGAGGGGCCTAGAACAGGTGGCCTAAACAAAGCTCGTCTCCTCCTCCCTCAGTTGGCTTACCGCGGTCAACGGGCATCTTCATATGCGGTCGAATTACATCAAAGAATCGACGGCGCATCCCACTCGCCTTAAAAGGTGGGAAAGGACTCAAACTCGCATGCTGGAACATCAGAACCATGCTAGACTCAGCTGACAGCACTCCACCTGAGCGACGATCTGCTTTAATTGCACACGAACTCGCTCGGCTGGATGTTGACATCGCCGCTCTCAGCGAAATCCGCTTTTCAGAGGAAGGCAGTCTGAGGGAGCATTGCGCAGGTTACACTCTCTACTGGTCAGGTAAACCAGCGACAGAGAGACGCCGTTCAGGTGTCGGCTTCATGATCAGGGACTCTATCGTTACCAAGCTTGCAAGCCTGCCAAATGGTCACTCTGACCGCATCATCTCAATGCGTCTACCACTTCGTGACCAACAACACGCAACGCTGCTCAGTGTGTACGCTCCAACTCTCCAGGCAGATCCCGCTGATAAAGACAAGTTTTACTCCGACCTACGCAGCCTTCTGCAGGATATCCCAGCTGACGACAAGATTGTCATCCTTGGCGACTTCAACGCCAGAGTGGGCAGAGACTCGGAAACCTGGAGAGGCGTACTTGGAAGGCACGGCGTGGGCAGCTGCAACGACAATGGACGCTTGTTACTTGAACTCTGTGCGGAACAGCAGCTTTCCATTACCAACACCATCTTCCAGCAGAAAGACAGTCTGAAAACAACCTGGATGCACCCTCGGTCAAAACATTGACATCTCATAGACTACATCCTTGTGCGCCAGCGTGACCTAAAAGATGTCTTTCACACCAGGGTAATGCCCAGCGCCGAGTGTCACACAGACCACCGTCTTGTCCGCTGCAAACTCAGCTTTCACTTTAAACCCAGACCAAGGAACGGTGGCGCCCCGAGGAAGAAGCTCAAAGTCTGCAGCCTTCAGTCTGCCGCGGTCAAAGCAGCTTTCCAGAAAAGCCTACGATCTAGGCTAGAGGAACCGAGCTGCCTAGGAGACTCGCCTCCGGTTCCTGAAATGCTGTGGGACCGCATCAAAACTGTTGTTCTGCAAACATCTGAAGATACCCTCGGATTCTCCACGAAAAAAAACAGAGATTGGTTCGATGAGAACAACTTAGAAGTCCAGGAGCTGCTGTCAAAGAAGAGATCAGCACACCAGGCCCACCTGGCCCGACCATCCTGCCCGCACAAAAAAGCAGCCTTCCGCCTGGAATGCAGCACCATCCAGCGCAAGCTTCGAGAGATTCAGAACGAGTGGTGGACCAACCTCGCAGTAAAAACTCAGGTTTGCGCTGATACTGGCGACTACAGGGGATTCTACGAAGCTCTAAAAGCGGTATATGGCCCCTCGTACCAAATCCTGAGCCCCCTGCGGAGTGCAGACGGGAAAGAACTGCTCACTGAAAAGGACTCAATCCTGAACCGCTGGTCTGAGCACTTCTACACGCTCTTCAATGCTAGCCGCTCAGTCCAAGAACCAGCGATTGACCGCATCCCACAACAACCAGTGAAAACCGAACTGGATGTGGCACCAACATTACAAGAGACTGAGGAAGCCATTAAACAGCTGAAGAGTGGTAAAGCTGCAGGAGTTGATGGCATCCCTCCTGAAGTATGGAAGAACGGAGGTCCAGCACTGCACACCAAACTCCATGAATTCTTCGTCTGCTGCTGGGAGCAGGGTAAACTCCCTCAAGATCTCAAAGATGCAGTCATCATCACCCTGTACAAGAACAAAGGGGAGAAATCAGACTTCCAATTATCGTGGCATAACACTTCTGCCCGTCGCCGGCAAAATCCTCGCAAGAGTACTGCTGAATAGACTGGTACCCGCAATAGCTGAAGATCACCTCCCAGAGACCCAGTGTGGCTTTAGAGCCAACCGGGAAACCACAGACATGGTGTTTGTCCTGAGGCAGATTCAGGAAAAGTGCCGGGAGCAAAACAAAGCGCTGTACGTCACCTTTGTGGACCTGACAAAAGCGTTTGACACCGTGAGCAGGCAGGGACTTTGGAAAATCCTGGACAAGCTAGGCTGCCCATCGAAGTTCCTCACCATGATCGTCCAGCTTCACGAAGACCAGCTTGGACAAGTCAGACATAGCAACAATCTCTCGCAGCCCTTCCCTATTGCAAACGGCGTGAAACAGGGCTGTGTTCTTGCTCCCACGCTGTTCACCATTTTGTTCAGCATGATGCTCCAGCAGGTCACAGAGGACCTCGACGACGCTGATGGCGTATACATCCGTTTTCGTCTCGACGGGAGCGTGTTCAACCTGAGGCGTTTGCAGGCCCACACAAAGACCATGGAGCAACTGATCAGGGAGCTGCTTTTTGCTGACGATGCCGCCCTCCTTGCTCACACAGAGGCAGCTATGCAGCGAATTACGTCCTGTTTCGCGAAAACAGCTCAGATCTTCGGCCTTGAAGTCAGCCTGAGGAAGACTGAAGTTCTTCATCAGTCCGCACCCCATGAGGAGCACCATCCACCAAGCATCTTCATTGAACAAACAGAACTGAAAGCTGTCCACCAATTCAGCTACTTGGGGTGCGTGATCTCGTCTGACGCCAAGATCGACAACGAAGTCGACAACAGGCTGGCCAAGGCAAACAATGCATTTGGCAGACTATACAAACGTGTCTGGAACAACAGAAACCTTAAAAGAGCCACAAAGGTCAACGTCTACAAAGCCGTTGTGCTGACCACTCTCCTGTATGGCGCTGAGTCCTGGGTCACGTACCGTCGTCACCTGAGTCTCCTCGAGCGTTTCCATCAGCGCTGCCTCCGCACAATCTTCAATATTCACTGGAGTGACTTCGTCGCCAACACTGAAGTCCTCAAGTCAGCGAAGGTCATCAGCATCGAGGCCATGGTCCTCAAGACACAGCTTCGTTGGGCAGGGCACATCGCCAGGATGGAGAACCACCGCTTACCTAAGATTGTGCTGTATGGGGAACTGTCCTCTGGCCATCGCGACATAGGGGCACCACGAAAGCGATACAAAGACTCCCTGAAGAAGTCCCTCACTGCTTGCTGCATCGATCACCGTCAGTGGGCAACACAAGCAGCTGATCGCAACTCCTGGCGGCACACAGTCCACCAGGCCACCTCCTTCTTCGAAGATACCCGCAGGGCCCGTATGGAGGACAAAAGGAGAAGGAAGAATCATGATCCCTCAGCACCCATCCCAGATGAGACCCATACTTGCAGCTGTTGTGGCAGGACCTGCTTGTCCCGCATAGGCCTCTTCAGCCACCAGCGTGCCTGCAGAAGACGTGGATGTCCTTCCTAGATCTTCGTTCGCGAAGCCAAGCCATGATGATGATGATTAGAAAGTGGTTATGGGTTTGGTTATGTGGTCATGATGCAATGCAAAGTTATTTCTCACTCAAATGAACATCGAGAGGAATTGGCATTCATCCGGCCATGTGGCGTTACTTCTGCAGTACCCACGCTGAAAAAGCTTTTCTTTTTTCATCGTATTGATATCAGCAAAAAGGGTCCCATAGATATAACTGACAAACCCGAGCTAATAATATCATGGGACCTCATTTGCCAGTACCAAAATATAATAGGTTTCCCCCTTTTTTCTGGCAACAAAACAGGTGTTGAGATCAGTTTAACACGTAGGCTTTCGCGACCAATATTATTCATAATCAACGTTTTTGGGTTTAGATCGCGTTATTTATAAATGTGTCGTAACCCTCCACCACCCGACACGGCCAATCAGTAAAAAAGTGTCCCGTTGACAAAAGACAAATTAGTTCACTGCTTTAGCCCACCGGTGTGTTGAAGCGCGAAACCACAACATTTACAATTTGAGTACGACGTTTCGCTGGTAATTGCATCCAGCAAAAGCAAAACATTACAGTAAGATTTGGTACAGTACACAAAATTCAGCAACTAGTAACGTGCACTAAAGACGAATTACCTAAATTATCAACAGAAGGTGTATATCGGATTAATTGTGTATGTGGCAGATGCTATATTGGACAGACAGGGCGTAACGTTAGTGTAAGACTAAAAGAACACCAGAGAAATATTAAATTATCACAAACACAACTGTCGGCAATGGCAGAACATGCATGCCAACAGGGACACTCAATTGATTTTGACAACGTTGAAGTGCTGTGTAAAACTAGTTACTACTGGCATAGACTAATTAGAGAATCGATTGAAATTGAGAGAAACAGACAGCTACAGGCTTAGTGCGGCCTGGAAGCATATTATTAAATAAGATACATTACAATTCCTTATAAGGGAAACAAACACTAACTGATTACTAATGTAGCATAATCACAATAAAACACATTCCAAATGATTACTAATCTACAACTCGCATCGTAACAATAGCCTGATTACTAATCTAGTATATAATTACAATAACTCCCCCCTCAAATCTTTGCACCTGATGAGTTAATGAGTTAATGATGACGTCACCCTGCTGCTGCTCTATATACGAACGGGAGACACAGCAGAGCCTCACCATTCTGGCGAATTGCCCGATGATGCTGGATGCAATTACCAGCGAAACGTCGTACTCAAATTGTAAATGTTGTGGTTTCGCGCTTCAACACACCGCTGGGCTAAAGCAGTGAACTAATTTGTCTTTTGTCAACGTGACACTTTTTTACTGATTGGCCGTGTCGGGTGGTGGAGGGTTACGACACATTTATAAATAACGCGATCTAAACCCAATATCGTTGATTATGGAGGTGTTGAGATGTTAAAACACCAAACTGAAACATTTTACAAGGCATCATGTCTGCATTAACCACTTGTGGTCAGAATGCAAACAAAAAAACACTGATAATATATGCAGTCTTTGAAAATGATTGGTCCACACCTCTGTGTGTCTGTCCATGTGCCTATGTGTCTGTGTTTTGTCTCTCTCAAATTTAGCAATCTTTGGAAGAACGTAATCAACCAGGTAGGGTGTTGACTGTTATGTTAGCCGACTCTGTGTTGTATTGCATTATATTTCTAAGTTTACTAGGTTTGTTTTCTCTTTCATTTGTACCTGATGATGATCGCTTGTGTTGCAAATGAAACGGCGTATGCTATTATTTAATTTATTATTTTCTCTTTCTACATGCCTTTACCAAAAGAACCAAAGAGTAATTTCTGCAGTCACGAAAGCTCAAAATCAAGTTTAATGCATGTTTTTTGTTTGCATTCTGACCACAAGTATTGTGGTTAATCCGAGCTAATAATGTTTTGAAATTTGCATTGCCTTCGTGCCGTTCACCTTTTGGCGTTCTCTGGTCTAGCGCCAATGAGACAACGCCATAAAAGGAGGCTGCAGCTCTGGTGTAGGCCAATCCATTTCAAGGATGATGCATACATTATCAAACTCATTTCTTTTAAACTGCTTTGCGTTTAGTTATTTGTCCTTCCCCCGCACCTCTGATTAGCAAGTACGGTGCGAACGAAGTTATAGATACATACAAAGCATGTTTTTTTGCATGTGTAATAACAGCCATAGAGGGTTCACGTGGGGATTGGCTTGCCGGTCCTGCTTGTAGCCAATAAGGGTTGAGATAGGGACCATGGCCCATGCGTCATCACGACAGGTCATCAGGAGTGATTGGCCTAGCCATTCGGGGCCCCAGCCAATGGGGAGCCGGATGAGGGGCGTGGTCCCGGGATTGACAGGAAACCATCGAGAATGGTCGAAGCTGTCCATGTACGATTGGCTGGGGGAACCACGTGACGAAGGTATTAAGAGCGAGTGGAGGGGAACGATCGGGAGCAGACTGAAACTGACAAGAGCAGGGTCACGCGCGGACGGGGGCTGGGGTTGCCACGTGCGCGGTGGGGACTTAGTGCGTGGTCTGTCCTCTCTCCGTTGTCTGCCAGCAACGGAGAGTGAGTGAGCAAAGTGTATTGTGGAGTGGAAATAAAAGGACCGATTCCGAAGCCGTCTCTGGAAGGATTATTACACATGTTTTACTAGAACCATGTGTGGTTAACATCTCATCTATTATTGCCTTAAAGGGTAAAGCCTTTTAATTTCCCCTCGAGGATTACCAACCATCAGGTGCATGCAGTGTGTGTGCAGAGGATTCATTTGGATGTTAATATCAATTATTGTGGGGCATTGCGCTCGGACACCCGACCTCCAGAGTTCGATTCCAGGCAAAGTTTTAACCAAATCAATATCCCGACTGTTTCTGTACAGCAGTGAATTTGTGGTCACATTTAGACGTTCGATAAATCCACATTTGTAGATAATATTTGTGATGTATTAATGCACTGTATATTGTTTTAAAAACAGAAATATGCACGTTATTAATTCATTATTACACTCGTTTATCCAGGATAGTCTTGGCTCCTGCCAAGTTTTGGCAATAGGGGTGCAATGTCCCTGCTGCTGTGTGATCCCAATTTAACATTTTCAGCATTGGAATGTTTTGGCCAGTTACATTGCAAGATTTGTCAGCTTTGAGAGGAAACCTGAAAACCCCGGAGGAAACCCATGCTGCACACGAGAATAACATATACACACTCCCAGTGGCGGCTCCTGCAAAATCTCTCAGGGGGGGGCAAATGTCTGGATGATTTATAAGGATAAGGTCCACCCATGCAAAGGATAAATTAACAGCTTAAGCATGTAAAGGCAACTTCACTTCTTTAATATTAATGAAAAATAAAGTGACTCTTACAATACATCTTGTTTGTTTCTATACTCACTATTAATACAATCCACTCACGTTTCTTTTATTAAAGATTCCATTAGGTGGCGACAAATAATATTGTTGGATGCAACGTGCTTATGTATGATGACGTAAGCACGTTAGTGCGAGCCCTCCCGGAAGCCATAGAGAATGCATTGCAGCGCCCCCCCCCCCCGTTCGAAAAAAAACATATTTGAATGTAAGTCTATGGGACTACTCTGGGCGATTCTCAGCCGGAGTGAAATCGCCCAAAAAGAGGCGGTACTCCACAGAACGGGACATGACGCTGATTGGACTATATCCAGAGGCACAGTGACGGCTAGCGTGACTCTGTGGTTGAATGACATTGGTGGTGCGTCGCCCAATCGCCCTAATGAAGAAACCGCCCCTGCACACTCCACACAGAAAGGGCACCCCAGTCAGAAATTGAACCCAGGTACTTCTTCCTGTGAGGCATGAGTGTTCCCACTGCATCGTCCTGCTGCTGCCCAGTTTGCACTACTCAGTAGAGTGGCGCTATCGAGAGGTGAGACACTGGAGGGCCGGGCCTGGCCTGACGTGAGAAGGACGTAGAATTAAGTAACAGGTATCTGAATATGACTTGGTCCTTCCCAGAGGGCTTTATACGAGCATCAGATGGCGCATTCCAACAAGGGTTGTTGAGTCATATTAGTCTCTCAGTAACATTCCGAGAGCCTCTCGAATCCAGATGCATTGCTAGAATCGATGGCGGTGAATAGAATCGTGTCATGCGCGTATGAGTGATGCTTAATACCGAAGCTTGCAATGAGCCGGCCGATCGGGGAAGTGTAGGCTGTAAAGAGCAGGGGACCTAGTACAGAGCCCTGGGGAACCCCGCATAATGCTATTGTTTCAGGCGATGTGGACATGCCCACCCTGACTGAAGATTGCCGGTCAGAAAGGTACGAAACTATCCACTTGAGTGCTGAGCCGCATATACCGAAGTCGGATTTCAGGAGGGAAGTAAGGAGCGAATGGTTGATGGTGTCGAAGGCTGACGAAATGTCCAGACTTACGAGTGCAACAGTTGAGCCGGAATCAATGATCGTTAAAATGTCATCAAGCACTCTAGTGAGTGCTGTTTCTGTGGAATAGTTTTGACGGTAAGCTGACTGGAAGCAGCAGTAGTTTGCGGAGGTGATGTGTGGTTTTAGCTGGGCGAGGGCTAGTCGTTCAAGGAGTTTAGAGAGGTTCGAGAGGTTAGTGATGGGACGATAACTAGATGGGTCATCCGAGTCAAGACTTGGTTTCTTTAACAAGGGAGAAACCAGGCCAGGTTTGAGGTTGGACGGAAAACACCCCGTAGAGAAGGAGGAATTTGCGATGTTCCTGATCATGATGGCGAGTTCCGGAGCACATTGCTTGAACAAGGAACCTGGGAGCACGTCGAGTGGAGATGACTTCAAATGAGGTGATTCAATTAAAGAGAAAACGTCTTTTGTAGACACTGGCTTTAGCGTAATTAGAAGAGTGTCTGGGTTAGTGCTTACAATTTTAGGTACCATGAGCGGGGTACAATGGTGCAATGTGTCGGTAGATGTGCACGAGTTTGCGATGGTGATTAGCTTGTTGGTGAAGTATTAAAAGAGGTGACAAGTTTCAGTGAGGCAAGGGGATCGCTAAGGTGAGGGACTATGGTGATACCAGGATGTAGAAGATCTTTGAGGGTTTTCCATAGAATGCGCGGTTTTCCGGTTGCTTTTTTGATGCGTTCCTCAATGTCGGAGGAACGTAAGACTAGGATCAATTTGTTAGTTTTCATGCAGGCGACTCTGTAAGCAAGTCGATCAGCAGGTAAACCACTGCGGCATGCGATACTTTCAAGGCGCCTCCTGGTTTGCTTAGCAATGATGGCATCTCTTGAGAGCCAGTGAGTGTCGTGGGAAGACTGCCTAGCGGTTCGTGATTTTAATGGAGCTAGTTTGTCCAGCGCCGCCCTCATGTCAGCTTCTAGTTAGAGAGCGCAGACGGTTGGATCCGATGATGAGGATAACATTGAAAGCGAATTTGCAAGGTGACGAAAAGCAGAAAACTCGATACCCTTAAAATTACGCAAGTTGCGGGTGAATTTGATGGTGATTGGCTTGGGAAATTGGAGGGAAGAAATTATGAGGCGGTGGTCGGAGTAACCAGTTTGGAAAACTCCCAGTGCAGTGATGCGTCGGTGCTGGTCAGGTTCCAGAACCAGGTCGAGCATGCTCTCAACGTTTGTTGACGAAGCTCTGGTGGGGCCTGAGTTTGTGATGTAATAATCTTTCTTCCAACCCAGTTACAATGTGTTTTTGGGGGTTTAACAAATCTGATGTTAGTTGCTTAGAGCTCCTGGATCTGCAAAGCTGTGTTGGGCTTTGCGAAAGCGTCTCGACCTCGTGAGCAACTTTCAACAACAAAAGATATTGGGTCATGCACACCGGTTTGGAGCTCAACATTGTTACAAACGTTCAATGAATTGCCACACACTAGCGTACAACCACTTTTTGAAACACATGCATCCGCGCTGGCTTCTATACAAAATCGATACAAAACGACGATACAAAAACAACACTGCTCACAGCGGTGGCTGGCGAAAAGGAACCACGAACAACGAAGATCATGGGAAAAGCCGCGAGGTGCCGACAACACACGCGCGTCTTCGCCTTCGGACGAGAGCCCTGTTTGGAACCAAACTCGGGGTGGGGGGGGGGGGTTAATCCCTTTTTAATGTTTTGTTTGTTTTGCATATGATTACCAAGTCGCACACAAACCGCCAGAGCATCGAGAACACGCGGCAAGAAGTCGGGTGTGAAAACACGCATTCTTGAAAAATAAAAAGCATGAAAACCGATCGTAATTTAAACACAAGAGAACTCTTACGAACGAGCACATACAACAAGAAGAAAAAACCTCCGGTTAAATTCACAACAATATTACAAAAACGATTTAGTAAAAGCAAATCTGCCCTGAAAAAAAAACTTTCTAAAAACCTCCCGACGACTTGGAGTCTTTTAAAAACGCGAAACATTTTGTTTTCATATCTGTAAAACATGCATACGGGCACGCACACGCTAACCCAGCAGTCCAAACTAAAGTAAAAACAAAACCACCGCTTATTTCTGTTGGAAACGAGCGAAGGTAAAATGACTTGTCCTTTATCAATCAGGGCTGATTGGAATGTCTGTGACCTGACACAGAGCAGTGTTGAAAGCCTAGTTATTTATTTCTCTACATGCCCCCCCCCCCCCCCTTAAAGTGCAGGGCACTTGGTTCTACAGCAATTATCACCATCACCACAGTCGTCATCAGCATCATCGATATTCCAAGCCTTTATTTCCGCCCGGGACGAATTAATTATTTGTCAAGCTTCTCAAACCACTCGCTTGAAGAAGGCACTGGGAGCCCAGCCTGGCCAGAATCTGTTTTCTCCCAGAAATGTTTCTCTTCTCCAGATTGCTCTGCGTTTTCAAGCGGACGTGTCCACTACTCAGCGAACACGCAAACCCGATGACTACGAACGCTCGAAAGCATTGACATTTAGTGCGTGTTCCGACAGACAGCAATTATATACTTGGAACGGATACAGCCGCCCTCCGTTGCATCTTCACTCCTCATACACATCAGGCCACTAACTCCCCCACCCCTCGTGTTTACAGCACCCACTGCAGCGAGTCGACTACCTTAACATCACTTGTAGGCACCCATGTGTCACAGTGTGTGGTCGACAAAGGCTCCTCACCAGGCCTACTGCTAGAAAACGCTACTAACAGCAGTTATGGCCACGTTCTTTGCCATCCCAAAACCTTAATACGAGCTGGGCAAGCCAGTCCGTGATAACGGAGCCTTCCGGTTCATTGGGGAAGGGGGGGGGACGCTTTGATCGTACAGAGAAATGCGCGGACAAACGGAGACACAAACGCACGCGCGGGTTCAGCCGGGTCCACGCCCAGGCGACTGGTTGCGTGGTCGTCTCTGCAGTTAGTTTGGACCATGTGTGGGTTCGGGAGCGATTTGCTTGCGAGATTCGGTCGCTCGTGTGTGGAACAGTCGCGATGCTACATCTTTAATCTGAAATGAAAACGCCGTTCAAAGTATTTATGTTGCAATCTTTCCCCCAAAAGCTCTATAGGATCCGGGGACTGCTATGGGTAAAGCCTGTGGTGAATTTTCGAGCGATTAATTTTTGTTGTAACAACACACTGGCGCGTGTCATTGGACGGACGAATTTGCATACGGATGGACGGACAAAAGATACAACCATACCCAGGTACAGCGGAAAGCAGCCGATTGGCTCGGCTGACAATGTCGTGTGGCGTTATTCGTTTCCCTGTTGACTCAGCTGTGTCGCTAAACTGAAGTCCACGCGTGGCGCTGGCTGCACGGCGACAATTGAAAAGCTGTCGTCAAATACCATCCATCTTCTGTAAACGTCACTGGCATTACGAACCACGCCTGGTAGTGCACAGAGAACGCTTCACACGCAAGCTTGTCGATTCACCCAGAAACAGGCGCTGTGTGTTGTGACGCTGACAAACCCCGCCTGGATGTGAGCTGGGCAGAAGGCATTACAACAAGTCGGTTCACGAACCCGTCTATGTGGACCCTCGAGTTATCTCCGGATACTCCGACTTTCCCCTCCTACACGAAGTAATACAACTCAGGATATAAAAAACAAATGGACAAAAATTCCAATGCAGAACAGTACCGTGCGTCATTTTACACAGCTTAAATATGAATGCAAATTACTCAACAAAGTGGTCGCCCTATGGATAGATTGGAATAGGCATGGAAATTTGGAATGTTTACCACTGGACTACTCAGCCCAAGATACACAGCACGTGCATGTAAGTACAAGATAAGAGCCGCCTATTCTCTTTGGGTTGTGGTTACTCCTTTCCTTCCACGCGGCAATACGGCAACGACACTGCACCACAAACCCAGACACGGCCATGGCCAACGTAAGTGGAGAGCGATATCCAAACTGGACCCGAACCAGTCGTGGCCCTCCATCCTTTCACCGACCCCGCATGTTGAGCAGCGTCGTATGTAACCTGAACTTCTTTCGCACCGTACGTAGCCAAGCGCAGCTTTTAGCGGCGGTACAGCGATGACCGCAGGTGGTTAAGTATGGTCTAGGACAGGGGTCGGCAACCTACGGCTCCGGAGCCGCATGCGGCTCTTTACGGGCTGCTTCTTGACGATATGTACGTATGTACAGTATGTACTCAGATGCATTGCGGCTCTTGAAATACTGAATTTTGCACCGAATTGGAAAGAAATGGCTCTTCTTGTTATTTTGGTTGCCGACCCCTGGTCTAGGAGAAGCCCCTCAGGTCCCACGGCCGACGCGGCGTGTGCAGTTGCCTTCACCCAGCAGGGGATTGATGAGAGGCCCTGCACGCGCTGCGCATTCATGTGAGGCATCGTGGGATGCCACAACACCAGTGAGCGAGCATTTTGAATGGAGATTCTGGGTCCAAATGTATTTGGATTAATTCGGACGTTTCATCACATGAGTATTTTTTTTTACAACAGAACCCCATCACAAACCATGAAGCAAGCAAACAACCGCGTGCCAGCGCTCGCACGCGGGTGGGTGACAAACATCCAACTGACGATTTAGTAGAACAAAAATGCGTATAAATATTAATCTGCAAAAACTCAACTATCGTCAACAAGAGCTTACAAACACACAGGGCGATCCATGTATAGATACCCCAACTTGTTTCTCGTGGCCATCTCACCTTCCCAACGGCTGACTGAATATTTGGAGAGCGATGGCCCAATATCAGAGGAAGTGCCTAAAGACAATTCGCAAGTCTGTTGTGATTGGGTGGGAGACGAATCAGATGTTGTCTCTGCGATTTCTGAATATCTCAAAAGCAGTGCCTTCAAAAGATTTCGACATTTTAAATTGGGAATGTATCGATTTTAATTATTTAAATTTAACTATATCCCCCTCAGCCCAATAATATTCCAATTGTGCTCACTGACGGCACGTCATTCTATGAAGACATATAGATTCGGGACTCTTAAAGAAAGCAACATCTCCCGCCATGTTCAAGAACAGCCTGTGGAAGTTGACGCCAAATAACTACTTTCTGAGGTCCCGACAATTGCCTCTAATCCACGCTGAGTGATGCTGCGCTTGCTCACGTGCGCTGCTATGGAATTGTACTTGTCACATGGCAATCAAACCGAATTCACCAGAAGCAGCATTAAGTAACAAACTCAACACGTGTTTGTTTTGTGCAGTCATCGGTTACCGGGCTGGGACCATCAACTCGCTACGCTCAAGAAGCCAGTTTAATCATGGGCGCCTAAAGCCTGGATTCAGACCCAGTATCCTCAGCATCGCTGGCTCAGTATTCTCTGACCCCTGGGCCAATCGACCGCCTCGAATTGCTGGATTTTTCTTGATATGTGCTTGTATATATACCGTATATGACTGCCAGTGCAGTCCCCATCACCATCATTGACAGAGCCTCATGAGCAACAAAGTACAGCTGGCGATGATGTAGACCCCGCCCCCCCCCTTTGGAAGGATAACCGACCGAAACAAAACCCACTGAGAAAAATCGCAAATTCCCGATACTTTTTCTTAGTCACATGAAGGGGAATGGTTTGTTTTTATTTTTCAAACACCCTCCAATTTTGATTACCGTATATCGCATTCTCCATATTATAAAATGCACTCCGCCCCCCCCCCCCCACTGTATTTTAAAGCTAAAGTAGGTTCAGTCGGTGTGTGTCCATCTGTGTGTCTGTGTCCATCTGTGTGTGTGTGTCCATCTGTGTGTGTGTCCATCTGTATGTCTGTGTGCTAGTGGGGAGAGGTAGCGCACCGTGCTACGAACCAAGCGACCCGAGTCAGATTCCTGCTCACGGCCAATAACATTTGTGAATATTTCCCCTAAGTCGACTCGGCCTTAAATGTACCTGAAACAGTGTATAAACATCAGTACTGGGGTCACAAATGCGGCCGGGCGTGGTGCTGGCCACCGACCCCCCCCCCCCCATATTCCATGCCAGCCTTCATAGGTGCTTGCTGACAGTACTTACCCCAAGAGTCTGTTACACAAATCTGGGGGATTCTCTTACATATGCAAGCGCACGTTAGTATGTTAGTGTGTACATCGCGTATGCGAGGCCACATGTATATCACTTCATTACTTCATTAGCACTGGGAAAAAGTCTTATAGTCCAGAGAATACAGAAATTATTGTTGGTGTCAGAATGGAGAAGAGCTTCATTGAGGGACAAACAAAACCAATTGTAGACATTGAGACTGAATCCTTGGTCTGACCCTCTGAGCTTTGGAAAGCACCACTGAACCCCAAGCATGATAATGCTGCCTTCATCTGGCTCTGCGAGCCTTGGCCATCAACACTAAAACCTATAAATCTTACGAGCGCATTCGTTTGGCTCTGAGCCTTAGGCAATAACACTGAACCATAAGCAACCTACCAATGTATTAGTCTGACTCTACAAGCCTCGGCAATTAACACAAAGCACAAAAAATGCAATGGGCCCTCCCCCCCCCCCTTATCTGGCTCTGTGATCGTCTGGTTAACCTACGCCAAGCCACGCTAAAGTCAAGACGTAGCTAAGCATCCATTTTCTTTCGTAAAGGTGATGAGATGACAGCGATTGTATGGTAACACGCCGACACGATGCATCCATACTATTACTCATGAATTCGGAGCTGCTTGAACTACTTAAGGACCTACACGTTGCTTGGTTTGCTAACTCCTCGCCACCACTGCTTACAACATACACATTTGTTTTCAGAGACACCTTACAGACCATTGTTTTCAAATCACAACAGCCAACGCTCTACATTGCTCTATAGACAAAACGACGCGAACTTGACAGCGCACACACACACACTCCTATCCAAGTCTACAGGCAGTCCACAGCTTGGGAAGCAGCACCGCAAGTTGGTTGCTGAGCAGTACAGCACGATGTGCACTTGAGTGTTGTCCAGTTGCACTCAGTTATTTGTAACCAAGCACTCCGATTTCCTCCCACGACTCAAACAATAAAGAAAACGAATGCAAAGAGGTAAGAATTGACCAAACATCCCAACTTGGAACCTCCTGATAAATACTTATTTTTCCACTGCACAACCGAGCCGCGCTGGCGCTGTGCTGAGCCAGCCTTACGTGGATCAAGAACTGGGTTGTTTTTTTCCATTACGGTTGAACGACAGCTGTGCCACGAACGTCACACGCAATGAACGAGTCAAGGTGCGCGTAGTGAACTGACGCAGCGTATAATAAAAAAACTATTGGCCTCGTCCCTAGCCCTGTTGGCCCTAAGTCAGATTGAGATGTCTTGTGAAGCCAGTTGAAGCACGGTTTCGTTCTGGATTGGCAAATATCCAGTGGAAAACCATCTGTGTATGACTTGGCTCAGATGTGCCAGTGGAAAAAGGTGTCTTGAGGCTCAGTGAAGGCTTTCCTGGATAAATAAAGCACTGATGATTATTGTAATACTCAGGATCATTATGATTACACCAGCAAAGATTATTAAAAAAGCACCTTAAGTTCATTCCACACTCCGCAAAGCCTTAATGAAATAAAAAATGTCTGGTCGCCTACAAACGACGACAGAGCGGAGCGTCATGAAGAAGCACCCTCGTTTGCCGCTAAAATTAACAAACGGCAGTCGCGGCAAATTTCCCAGCCGCCATTTTTCGTGACCAAGGTCAGTGCTACGAGCAGCCATCTTGGATGGCAGCCGTTGTTGTTTTGTACGTTCCAACGTCATTTTGACTTCGTATTTTTTAGAAACCTCTGTGTCTTGAAAGTCAGTTCCATCTTCTTGCTCAGCGGTACAGCAGAGTCCATTCGCATAGCTCCCGCGCGGATTTCTGATTTGGTGAACGGTGGTTGTGATGCATTTTGGGAAAGGAAGAGGGATTTGTCGGGTTCTTGTTTGTGGACGAGTTTGGTCCCGGCAACTTTGATGCTCTCACAAAGCAGCTCGGACGAGTCATACTGCTGGTGCTGGAATAGAACTAAACGACCGTTCAAAAATATAATAACAATGGTAATATATCACTGATATGGGATTCAGAGTTTAGTGTAGAATTCGGACACTTACTAGCATGGAATTTAGATACAGACTAGAGTGGGATTCACACTCAGACTGGAGATCGATTCATGTTCGATTTCCAAAACGATGCAGAGTGTGTGACAATCACACGCCAGACAAATGCAGATAGTGAGAGGGATTTAGAGAGATGAAGAGACAGACACAAAGACACATGTGCACTCACACACCCACTCACACGCACATTCTAAATACATGACAGAAGAATACAGAAATGGATTGAGATACAGATGGTGACAGACATACAGAAGGACATGATATAAATACACTTATTAAGATACAGAGACGAGGAGATACAGAGATAACAAGTCTGGAGGATATTGAGAGGCATAAACAAAGAGATACAAGTAATGACCCTGTTTACGTCGGGGATGCTTTCCTGAAAGGTGTGATGACAAATATCGAAACGATGAAAATCAAAGCAATTTACAGGGTAGGTGGAGGCATACGCCGAGGCAGCGGATATGAGAAAGGACGGACGATGATGTCCATGTTGGTTGACGGCGACGCAAATCCGGTAGCGGTGTTAACAAGTGACGATATATTTACGAAACGACGTAAAAGGAGGAGACAAACCGGGGTATTACTGTAGAAAGGTGGGATGGAGAAGGATATTGCCAGGCACACAAAGAAACTGAGACACAAAAGAGAGATGGGAAGACAGACAGCGGAGAGAGACTGGGATACGGGGAGATGTTGTTGGCTCAGCACTCCTTGAGGCGATTGATCCAGGCACAGACTTTGAGTGCCGGCCCTAGCTTGAGGTTCATGGCCGACATGAGGTGATCCTCCTTGAGCAGCAGCAGGGCTTGCCCGTCGATCTCCTGCTGACGGAACTCGTCCGCCAGCTCCTGGCAGCCTGCACACCAACGGAGAAGACGACACGGGGGGCTGCGTGAAATGGAGGCTTGGGTAGTGTGCAATCAAGTCACTTGTAGGCTCCCCGCCCTTGTGTGGTGGTAGGGGGGGGGGCTGTAGGCGAGGGTGTTGTGACCAGAGTTTGTGAACCTCACCCGGCAGCCGCCCGATGAACTCCCACACCTCGAGCACACTCCAAGCTCCCGGCTGCCTCACTTCCCTTCCCCTCCCGTGCTGCCCATGCTGCCCGTGGTGCCTGTGCTGCCCGTGCAGACAACCCAGGCTCCCTCCTCCAACTCCCACAGCTCCAGACACCACCCCTCCAGATCCTCCTCCTCCCATCACGCGGCTGCCACCCATCGCTCCCACCACTCCTCCTCCCCCCCCCTCGGGTGGAGCGACAGTTCCGCTGGCGGTGTTGGGAGGGGCGGCGCTGTTCCGCCGCGTGACCGGCACGCTGCGCACCAGCCGTTGCCGCGCCGTGTCGCGCACCCCTGAAGCGCCGTGCCGGTGCGAGTGGAGGCGCCGGCGTTTGGCCGGGCGGGGCCGGGCGGCGCTGGGCTCAGACTGCGGGCGCGGCGTGGCAGAAGGCGGCGGAGGCGGCAGCGCCGGCACCAGTGGCGTTGTTGTCGACGATGACATCTGCGATGGCGCAAGTTGCGCCGCCGCCGTCGTCCGTCTCGAGTCTGCGTCACGACTGCCGTTGGCGCTGCTGGCGTTGGTGGCGTTAGCGGCGTTGGTTGCGTTGGCCGTGGCGGTGGCGCCTGATTCTGGTCTGGTGGTCGCCGACGAGCGGGTGGATGGGGGGCAGAAGGGCTCCTCGGGGCTGGATGCATCGTCGCTGCCAGCAAAGGCCTGGTCCTTCAGGCCCGAGGGACAGGCCAACGACTGCCCGACGAGAGGGTCGGGAGGTGTGGGAATGGCATGGGCAAAACGGCTTAATTTTAGTAATGTAGATTCATTCCATTCTAAATGTTACATTATCATATAATTAGAAATCAGTTTGTCTAAAACATTAACAATTGATTCCAACATGCACAAATCGATGTACTGTTACCATAAGAATACTTTTTCCCCCTCAATTTTATCCCAAGCGTACTTTTAGCGTTGTGTTATGAGAAATAATCGACAGGGAACTCTCCCACAATCAATACATCACCCAAGGTTAGGAAAGAGCCCACGGAAGTGGATATCATAGAACTACTTCTGAGGTCTTTTTAAGTGACTTGTGGTCCACGCAGTAGGGAGCAGCACTTTCTTACCTGCCCTGCCACCGAGAATAATGTATGTAGCATGAGACTCAAACCAAAAGTTTTAGTTATCAGTGTAGATGAAAATGAAGGGATTTTTTTTTGCGGTTGTTGGTGAGAGGAATGAAACCCTCAACTCATAACGCTTGAAAACCCAATTTAATCATAGGTGGTTGCCTGCATTTGAACTCAGGTTCTCAGTGTTACCGGGTCAGCGCTCCGACCTGTGAGCCACTTGGCCACAACCGTAAAACCAATGGTTATAATTCTCAGAGCTGGAATGTAACAAATATAAGTGTAGAACCGACTGTTTAGTCATCAGTGACTGGGCCCAGA
Source organism: Lampetra fluviatilis (assembly GCF_964198595.1). Lineage (NCBI taxonomy): Eukaryota > Metazoa > Chordata > Hyperoartia > Petromyzontiformes > Petromyzontidae > Lampetra > Lampetra fluviatilis. The sequence goes on from NC_136310.1 coordinate 11,959,498, forward strand.
CCACCACCGTCCTACACTTGACGTAATAATATATAATAGAAACGGGAAATCCATGTATTGTGTGTGGTGTTGTGTGTGTGTGTCGGTTGGAAACATTTAGGCTGGCCTGCCTACGATCCATCCTGGGTTTAACCAGGCTGGATTGTGTGAGGAGCTCACAAATCCTTGAAAGATCTAGGCAAAGTCCCTTCGGTGAGCACCTCCGGCAGGCAAGGCTGCGTTGGCTGGGTCATGTAGCCCGCATGCCCAGCAACCGCATGCCTAAACAGCTTTTGTTCGGCCGGATCGAGGGGGCTAGACGGGCGCGGCACGGGCTAGAGAAGAGATGGAGTGATGTGGTACAGGAGGACGTGGAGCTGAGTGGACTTGCCGATGACTGGTACCAGCGGTGTCAAGATCGGCCTCAGTGGAGGAGGCTCGTGAAGGACGCTACTGGGCAGTTGGAGGCAGTCGCCCTCCAACAACAACGGAGGGCGGAGGAGCGACGCTCACAACAACGAGCGGAGCACCGGGTGGCTAAAGCACAGCAAGTTGGTACAGTAGGGGGCACAGGTGGTGCATCAGCTAGTCATCTCGGTCATCTCGGTCAGTCGACCCGTGGCACCTGCTGGGTCTGCCCCGTGACCTCCTGCCAGCGGGCGTTCGACACTTCACGTGGCCTCAAGGTGCACTTGGCCTGGCACAAGCGTCGTGGTGACATCACCGCCACTTAGTGGCGAATGCCGGTTGTTGTTGTTGTTGTTGTGTGTGTGCATATATATAGGGAGCAGTGGCGTACTCTGGTTGCTGGGTTTGTAGCGCAGCGCTACGATCCCAGCGACCCGACTTCGATACCTAGTCATGGCCACCAACACCAGTGACGATTATCTGAACCGGTTCTGGGTCTTCCCTAGGTCACATCGGTCTCAAATTAGTATCTAGTGCGGTGTAAACATTGCCACTGGGGAGACAAAGGCAGCTGGGCATGGTGCTGGCCACCCACCCATAGGTGCTCGTTAACAGCACTTGCCCCAAAAGTTATGGCTATACAGGGGATCAATCTTAATTTTATAACTTTCGTGACTGCAGGAATTATTATTTGTTTCTTTCGGTTAAGTCACGTCTAAAGATAAAATAATAAATTAAATTAAATAATAGAATACGACGTTTCGATTGCAACACAAGCAATCATCATCAGGTATAATTAAATAGCGACATAAAATCTAACCAGAAAACTATAGACAGACATATTAGCAGACAGATATCACCAAGATACATAGCGAGAGCAACACAGGTAACAGAGAGGGGTGATCGTCTCTGTGTGGTGGCCTTAAATAGACAGAGGGGGGGGGCGGAGGCAGAGAGAGGGAGGAGGGTTAGAGAAAAAATTAGCATATCAATGAGTGGTCAACAGACGTGGTGCTGCGAATGCGATGGCACGGCAAGCAAGCCTGAAAATCAGAAGGACACACTAAAATTAAATAACCTAGTAAAATATCGAAATGTAATGTAATACAACACAGAGGGTCGGTCAACACACAATTAACGCATAGCCTGGTTGATTACGTATTTCAAAGATTGCTAAGTTAGAATTTAAGTGTGAACAATCTAAAGAGAGGACACAGGCAGAGAAAACAAGTCGCCAGAGAGAGAGAAAAAAGATAAGCTTAAAACTTCCCCGTAGAAGTGGTTCAATCTTAATTTTAGAACTTTCGTGACTGCAGGAATTATTATTTGTTTCTTTCGGTTAAGTCACGTCTAAAGATAAAATAATAAATTAAATTAAATAATAGAATACGACGTTTCGATTGCAACACAAGCAATCATCATCAGGTATAATGAAATAGCGACATAAAATCTAACCAGAAAACTATAGACAGACATATTAGCAGACAGATATCACCAAGATACATAGCGAGAGCAACACAGGTAACAGAGAGGGGTGATCGTCTCTGTGTGGTGGCCTTAACCGAAAGAAACAAATAATAATTCCTGCAGTCACGAAAGTTCTAAAATTAAGATTGAACCACTTCTATGGGGAAGTTTTAAGCTTATCTTTTTTCTCTCTCTCTGGCGACTTGTTTTCTCTGCCTGTGTCCTCTCTTTAGATTGTTCACACTTAAATTCTAACTTAGCAATCTTTGAAATACGTAATCAACCAGGCTATGCGTTAATTGTGTGTTGACCGACCCTCTGTGTTGTATTACATTACATTTCGATATTTTACTAGGTTATTTAATTTTAGTGTGTCCTTCTGATTTTCAGGCTTGCTTGCCGTGCCATCGCATTCGCAGCACCACGTCTGTTGACCACTCATTGATATGCTAATTTTTTCTCTAACCCTCCTCCCTCTCTCTGCCTCCGCCCCCCCCTCTGTCTATTTAAGGCCACCACACAGAGACGATCACCCCTCTCTGTTACCTGTGTTGCTCTCGCTATGTATCTTGGTGATATCTGTCTGCTAATATGTCTGTCTATAGTTTTCTGGTTAGATTTTATGTCGCTATTTCATTATACCTGATGATGATTGCTTGTGTTGCAATCGAAACGTCGTATTCTATTATTTAATTTAATTTATTATTTTATCTTTAGACGTGACTTAACCGAAAGAAACAAATAATATACAGGGGATCTTTGTCTTTGTGTGGGTGTGTGTGCGTCTTACCCTCTTGAGTTTAGACCTGGTCCCTCCTCCGGCCATGCGAGTGTTCTTACGTGGCCGCCCCACCTTGTTCTTCTTAGAGGCGTCCGACTTGAACAAGCCAATTCGCTTACTGCAGCCGACGTTATACCTGTTCATTATGCCACCACCGTCACGCAAAAACAAAGATCCCCCGTTTAGCCTTAGCAGACTGTTGGGGTACATATGAATGCCAGCACGGCACAAAAGGGGGTGGGAGGCCAGCAGTACGTCTGGTTGCCTTTGTCTCACCAGTGCTGATATTTTTACACACTCTACTAGGTACTCAATTGAGGCCGAGTCGACCTAGGGGAGGGCCCAGGACCGATTTAGATAATTGTCACTGGTGTTGGCCGTGATCGGGAATCGAACTCGGGTCGTTGGGGTCATAGATCAGTATGCTAACACTAAACTACCGCTCCCCACGTACAAAGACACACATACACACACATTATACACAAGCTGCAGGATACCTATGCATAAATGTATTAATTATTCCGCTTGTTTGCCCAGGAAATGCATCAATGAGTCATAAGATTTCTTCAACAGGATCCTGCCAGGTTTTCACAGTAGGGGGCGATGTTGTGATGTGTAAGCTCAATTGAGTTATTTGCCGTAAAAAATGTTTCGTACCACCATTGTTTGACTAATAGTAGGAAGTTTTTTTTTGTTAAGCCATGGGAAGAAACAGGAGAACCTGAAGGTAACTAATGCAGAAAAGGGGGCACAACATACAAACTCCACACAGAAAGGGTTATTTTGACCATACTTCACCACAGCTGTTAAATGGCCGGATTGGCATATTGTCACAGAAGGGAAATCAATAAAGTTGTATCAAAAATGCAGTAATTAAGGTAGGACATTAATAATTCTCACGATGGCATCATCTCCACCCCTCTGCTGCAAGCTCTCATACGTATGGGCAAGCAGAGTTTTTGTTAATCCCCTGCTGGGATGGGGGGGTGCCTCACCATCTGGCCTCGTCTGATTTGTGCGGGGGGGGGGGGGCACTTACCGCTTGGCACAGACCATGGAGCAGAAGCGTTTGGAGCGCTTGAAGGTGTTGTAGAAATCCACGCGCCCACAAAACTCACACTTCAGCAGACGATCGTGGACTATGGTTCGAGGGGGCTCTGTTGGTGGCGGGGGGGTGAAGATTAAGGTTTCACTACACATGCCCACTCGAATACACACATACTACAACAAACACACAAAGATCCCCCTTATAGCCTAAACAGACTGTTGGTACAAGTTCTGTTTGCGAGCATCTACGAAGGCCGGCATGGCACACAAAGGGGTGGGTGGTCAATGCAACGCCTGGTTGCCTTTGTCTCCCGAGTGATAATGTTTTAACACACTGCACCAGGTTCTCAATTGAGGCTGAGTAGACCTCAGGGAGGAGGCCCAGGACCAGTTCAGATCGTCACTGTTGTTGACCGTGAGCGGGAATTGAACTCGGGTCGCCGGGTCCGTAGGGCAGTGCGCTAACTGCTACACTACCGCTTCCCACGTATACTAAAATCCACACATACAGATACACCCACTCGCATCCACACCCCCCCCCTCACCTCTCCCCGCCTCAGCTCCATCAGAGTCACTGTTTTCTGACCGACGCCCTTCTCCCCCCCGCTGCTGCTGCTGCTCAGTCCCGGCTGCGGCAGCTGCAGTGGCGGCGGGCGTCTGTATATGCAGCTGCTGCAGCTGGTGGCGGATGTGCGCGTGCACTGCGTGTGTCTGTCTGGTAGCAGCAGCAACGACAGCGGCCGCTGGCACTGACGATCCTGAGCGAGGGGCGAGCGGCTTCTTGGCATTCTTGTCGGAGATAACGGTCTTGCGTGCAACCTGCACACGCAAGGGATACACACACCCACACACAGCTATTCATAAGCACACACACACGCACAGCTATACAAAGACACACTCACGGATAATCTTCACTGGTGTTGGCTGTGAACATGTATCAAACTCGGGTCGCTGAGTTCGTAGTGCAGCACGCTAACCGCTACACTACATACATACACACATATACACAGGGCCTTTAATATAAAGGTTTTCATTAGTTTTAACAGCTAGTAGCTGGTCTTTTCAGCGAGCCGGACCAGGCCTCTCCCCCATTAGTTGGGCGAGCCGAGGTTTTACTGCACTCGCTGGGTAAAGGAATAAGCAGGCTCAGAGCTCATTCAGTAATGAACCACTGTACTCACGGGGAATGGCTCCGAGCCTTCTTGGATGACAAATCCCTCGATGACGTGGGTAAGAATCTGGGGTTTGACAATGGCCTGAGGTGGTCTTCCATCTCTCCCTCCTCCACCACCACCACCACCTCCTCCTCCACCTCCGCCGCCTCCTCCACCACCGCCACCGCCCAGGTGACCCCCAGGGGTCGAGCCAGGGGTCGTGATCTCCGACCCGCTGACCCCTTGACCCGTGACCCCGTTAGGCCCGCCGCTGGCTCCAGAGGTCGTCTGAGTAGAGGTGGTGCTGGGTTCCACTTTGTCTGTGCGTAAAAACAACAGAGGCAACGGTTAGCGAGTAACTATTAAGGACGGCAGGGAACACGTGCGAGTGGGGCGCAGGAAGGTAAGGATCCATGGCTTAAAAGTGAGTCAAGTTCAGGATACACACATTGAATCGTGCCACTTAAGAATGAGTTGTTTCCTATTCCTGAATATTATATCAACATGAGACCGAACGTAAGAGACAGACAACATGGATGGGACAGTATAAATGTTCCCTTCAGGCTAATGGACAAAACAAGACAGGACATGCAAGACACAACATATGTGTGACTACTGGTCACAGCTAACATCAGTGATGAACGATATCTGAACCTGTAATGGGTCCCCTATCCACCACTGTAGTCCCTATGGCCAGTGCGAAGTGTGGTGTGACTGACTCATGGGGAAGTCGTCATCCAGCAGTCGATTTACAAAGGGCTGCTGTTTGTAAAAATGTTTTACTATACGTATGCATAAAGTACAACGTTGCATATTTGACTTGCTGGGGACTGATGTAGTATGGGGTGGATATGTCAACAGCTCAGATGACTGGACGAAAATAAAGCGCAAACTGCTTTAAACACGGTTAAACGCTTGAATGTTCTTTACAAGCAAGTGAATGTACGCGAGATTAAGAACTCATTACTGCCGTGCGTGACAAGGTGCAACTTGTGAACATCTTACAGCAAATGACAACTACACCCGTGCACAAACACGACAACCGTGTGTGGGCGGCCAATTGGGCAGGGTGGATATGTGGCGGTGAGATATGCAACGCCGCCGTATTGTACTTCGAAATCCCACAGGTTATCTCTCACGAGTCACTCGTCAACACCGCTCTCACCCACACAAGTCCCCCCCCCAACCAAACTCCGGTTTCCTGAAAATAAGCTTTTACAAACAGCAACGGCCACATGTTCTCCATGGGGAGGATGTTGCCGTATTCGTGGTGTTTCCTGGGTCATTTTCCCCACACCAGACACCAAGCTTGAGCCATGTTTTGATGAATGCCCCATGCACCATTCCCATTCTGCTGTAATGTGCACCGATGCCTACTTTACTGGGGGCAATATTGGCACGTAAAATAAAGATCGATTGATTGAGGCTGAGCTTCTGAATGGGACACACAAGGCAGCTATGACGTTTGGTCGCTATAAATGATACATTTTAATGTTATTATCATCATGATACAGTCACGCAGACCAGCCTAAGATCATTCTCATTACTGCTGCTGCTGCTGCTCGTGATGAGCTGTGCCTTGTGACTAATCCCTAAGAAATCTAACTTCCTCAGGTTTCAAGTATTTTGTTTTAACCAGTTGAGAACTCAAGAAACCAGGAAGAGTCTCATTTGCAAGAGTAACCTGGGGCATTCGTTTGCCAATAGGGAGTGCTGATTGGTGCCGCATATAATCCCAATTGAGTAATTTGTCTCATAATGCCTAAGTTTGGTCCCATGGGTCTTGGATGTTTACACTCAACATGTGTAAAAAAACAAACGATTTCTGAATGAATGACATAGAAAAAATATTGTTTTTCATCACATAAATAAACAACAATTAATAACAGCTGGATGTTTGATAGTTTAACTCTATTTCCAGTAGAGTTATTGTTGTAGTACTCCATTATTTATAGACAATAACAGAGACTGGTCTCCGATGGGGTCTCTACACAGTTTGCTAAAAGATTGCTCTCTGATGGGATATTTAGACAATTGACCAACAGACTGGTCTCTGATGAGATCTTAAGATAATATAATGACAGACAGGTCTGTGACAAGGGTCTCTAAACAATAATAGACTTACACACTGCTGCCTGATAAGATCTCTAAATGATAATATACAGACCATTTTCGGATGGGAGGCATTACATAAAAGGTGGACGGGTCTCTCTGATGGGGTGTCATGACAACACGTAGAGACTTGACTATCCTCGCCAACAGAGAAATAAAAATGCAGCAACACAAAAACAAAGGAATTGCACAATTTCAAATGGACCCACCCCATCACCACCCTGGGACAAGCCCGCACTTTCCTAGCGCACACTGTCAGTCCTAAGCGTTACGCACAAAAGAGACGCGCAAACAAAGGGGCGTCATTGAACGGAAAAAAACACAAATCTTCTGGAGCAGCAGGAGCAGCGATAGCACCAACCCCGCAGAGTTGATGAGCGGGAGGGGGCACAGCCCCACCTCTGCCCACCGCTTCCCACCCAGTTGAAGGGTCAGTACTCCACTTCTATTCTAAATTCTAATAATCAGTGGAAACTCACATTCGTCAATAGCACTACACCTAAAAGGATATGAAATAAAAACGATAGGCTATGTTTTGGGCAATGGCCCTTCTTCATAGTAGAGATGATCTCAATTAGTCTTTGCGGTTAAGCACCACTGCCCATGCGGTACCACAAAATTAAATTGACAAAATCTTGGCACAATAACATCCACATACATACACACACATGGGGTGGAGTGTGGTAGAGCCGAACCCACAAAAGAAGATTGTATCGTTACTCACTCTGCTTCGCATTTTAATTAGTTTAACGTAAACTGTGTCGTGTACCCCTCACCCCCCCCGAATTGTCATATGCCCCCGACATCCCCCAGCTTAACTTTAAACAACAAGGTCTTGCTATACTACAGGGTTGAAGAGCACCCACCTCCGAGAACAGAACCATGGATCCGCCGGCCAACAACCGGCGCCAACACCGCCAGACTCCTCATTCAAAGGCCCTTCCACAGCGGTGGCTATCAGAGCTGCGCGTGGGTGGTCTCTTGCTGTTGTTTGCTTCGCTGGATGAATAATTATTTGTCGTTATCGTCGCCGTTCCTCCGACACAGTGGTGGCCAGAGTCTGTGAACTCACCAACTCACAAAATTTAGCAAAAGCGTCGACGGTGGAGAAACTTGCGTGGGGGAGGGGGGTCAGTTGTTGCTCTCTGTCAAATTTACCTTCGTGGTTTTAGAATCTGACTTTGCGCGCTCTATATTTTCTTAGGTTAATGGTCTCAAGAGGCGGCTCCTTCCAGAATTGGTGAAGCAAAATTCAAAAGTCCGGTTCCAAAGGCGACGACGAGGCCAAGGCATTTCATGATGTGGGAGTGATAACTCAGCGCTAAAATTCTGCTGAAGGCTCCGTTCTCTCGCTCATTTTAAACGCGTAAATCCTGGCAGGAACAAACTAACGGCCAATTTGATCGCCACCGCTCAGAGGAAGATGTCGACAATGCCTGTTGGACCTTGTTCCCAATTACACATTCTTTCGATGCGACAACACAATCTACAAATGAACAAAACGGCCAGCCAAGTCGGGAGCAAAGAAGTTGCTACAATTCAATTAAAATGTTTTCCTTCAGCTTAATTTTTTTATGAATAACAATGTCTTCAACATCTTCTTGTAAAGGTTTTATTTGATATAATGTTGTCTTGCACATGTGACAAAAGGAAAATCGATTCAGCCAGCACGACGAGGTCTCAGCAATCACCACGGCGAAACAAGTTTTTTTTTATCTTTCCCCGAGTCTTCTTTTGTGGACACGTTGCCGACATCCGAGTTTTGTTCCGTGTTCTTTCCTACCGCTAGTTCTCCATCATCTGCAGTAAAGAAATTGTTTCTCAACCTGTGTCACACTGCGGCTCGATTGTTTTCTTCTCGCTTTGTATCGCTACGCAAGTGACTCTTTCCAAGCGATTCAAAACCACGCTCGCTCTGTGTCGCAACAATGGGGTCAGTATCGGCGAGCACACACTGCGAGGCAGGCTCAGATGTCGCCGGTGTTCAGCGCCACCCACCCCAACTTCACCATCGTCCCAGAGAAAAGCAGCACCCTCTCAAACGACGACAACGAAGACATAAACGAAGAGGCGAAGCGTGGCTTGCAGGGCTTCTGGCACGAGCGACAGCCCAACAGATGGGTGGAGAAAATGAAAGGAAAACAAAGCAGGCAAGCAATAAATAAATAAATAACACTGTTGTCCCTTTCCTTCCTCCGATGGTGACACGCTGGAAATTTGGCAACTTGAATTTTCTTTCCACAAATTCTCTTTGGCGAGATGCGGCTGGAAGCGAGGAAGGTTGCTGGAAGATGCAGGATTTGAGAAAATCAAGCGGAGAATTCTTTGGCAACAGCGAGCGGCATGTGGCAATGAGGTGAAGGCTTCACCGTTGAGCCGCCACAAATGCGCTCGATTCTTGACATCACGGCCGTGATATCCTGCACGTGCATTTTAAAGCAGTGCAGCGATTTCTGTACATACGGCCGTCCGGCTAACCAAATGAAAAACAAAACAAAAACTCACGCATAGGTTTAAGAACGGAATCCCGAAATAGAACTCGGTGGGATGAAGCCACGCGTTCGTCAAGGAGGAGGCAAAGCTTGCTTGAAGGGAATTGTGTGAACAGAAAAAAAAAACCCGCTCGAAAAAAGAACGACATAAACTTGGGTTCGCCTGTTAAAAATTTCCCTGTTAATACGCTTCTTGTTTCATTGGCTCCGCGCAACTCCAGAAACACTCCCGAGCGCGACAATTGCCGTGGCAATTGTGACTGCCAACGCCACGTAAAGGCCGGTTTTATGATCACTCTCCCTGTGACACACCAAGGCACCCGCCCCCCTCTCCCGCCGGCTCGCCAACCCGACCGCCTGCCTGCCCTGAAAAGGCAGATGTCTGCCTTTGTGAGCCTGTGCTCACTCACCCACTCCTGCCCCCAACACCAGAACCCATCCCCCAACACTGACCCCCCCACCTCGCCCAACTCAGGACCATGCTTGTTTTTTTGTCCTCCCCTGACAATCAGTACAGCCACTCCTGCTGCTATTACTACCACAACCGCTGCTACTACCGCCAACAGCATTTCCACCACTACCAGTGCTCGCACAACCACATCTACTACCATTACTACGACCGCATCAACGACTACCAGTGCAATCCACCGAACCAGTGTTACCATAAACCGCCAGTATTACCACAACCACCACTAATACGAGTGCTATCACAACCACACGTGCTACCATTAGTACTTCCGCATCCACAATCCAACTTACTACCACAACCACCAGTGTTGCCATAACTGCCGCTGCCAGTGCTACCACCACCACGATCACATAAATACGCACAATTTTTACGGTGTAACATTGCAGACTTCTCGGTGAAATACTATTAGTGAACATGTATTAATACATGTGCACACCCTGACACTCAAGACACACAATCAACGTACATTACATACAAACATCAAATACGTTCACATACGTACTGTACATACTTGCATATATGGGCATCAATTTGATTTACAGACCAAAATCAATCCACTGGTGCATAAAGGCCTCCCCGTGCTGTGCCGGTCAAGGGGGTTGTTTTACCACACTTCCACTCATAGTTACAAAACCCCACACATACCCCAACAACTATGTTTAACCATATAGGTTGCTGGATAAGTGTTGGAGGCAAGCAGCTATACACACACACCATACACACACAACCCTTCATTACATCCCCAACAGACACACCCATATTATTAGTAACCCAACATACAGAAACGCATATAATGTATAAACATACACATATATACTTTTATTACACACAATACATACACACACAAATAGCATGCTATATTTCCATGACAAAAAAACACACACATAAGCACATATGCTTAAAATGCACACACAAAGACCCCATGTAGCCTTTAACAGACTGCTAGGGCACGAATTGCGAGCCAAAACCTATTAAGGCACACAAGGGGGGTTGTGTGGCCAGCACCATGCCTGGCCACCTTTGTCTCTCCAGTGCTAATGTTTTACACACGACACCAAGCACTAATTTAAGATTGAATTCAACTTGGTGGAAGCCGTGGACCAGTTCAGATATTCCCCGCCACTGATGTGAGCCGTGGCTGGGAATAAAAATCAGGTTTACTGGGTACGCAGCACAGTGCGCTAACCACCGCACCACTGATCCCCACAGAACACAGATGTTATACATATTACCCATACAAACACGACCACTACACACACACAAATAACCTTTGTGTAACCTTAGAGACTGTTGGGTTATGTGTTGTAAGGAAGGACCTATTCACACGCCACAAAATGTATACACAGCACATTACAGCCACAATATACACGACATACACAGATACCACACTCACTCACTACACACCAAACACACCTTACACGACACACACACACCTAATGCATACCCAAAACACAAAATACACACACACTTTATACAAAACCAACATGTGTGTTTTGTCCTTAATGGGTGCTTCCAAGCACAACTTGTCATCAACACTCTGCAAGGCTATACAGGGGAACTTTATTTTGTATCTTGTATGTATGTTGGAGGAGTGGTGGTGCAGTGATTAGCACACCGTATTACGAAACCGGTGATACAAGGTCAGATTCCATTTGTTTCTGCTCCAACCAAGGATTTTTGTCCAAGCATCCAGTCAACCTTTGCTCCGGGGGGGGGGGGGGGGTAACTCCTCCTCTGCTGCTCCTATTCTGGAACTCCCTTCCCCTAGCCATCTGTGCTCACGGTTCCCTGCCCGTTTAACTCTAGGCTCAATACCTTCATCTTCTCCTCTGCCTATGACGGATTGCCTCTCTCTCTACAAAACAAATGTTGCCCACGGTTTCTGTCGAGCATCTTGAGATGCAATTTCATTTAGATGCTACGTAACTGCAAATTGTTTCGTGGAATGAACATGCATTTTAAACCATTACAGTACCCACGCACACGCAATGCAAGGCAGATCCTCCCACAGAGCAGGCGGTCGATGCATGGCGTTGGGATGAAAATAATGGCAACAGGTGTTTAAGCACAAAATCCCCTGAATCAGTCATTAGCTCCTCCAGTAGTCACCCATCATCCAAGGCCACACTCATCACCCATCACCACCCCAACCTAACCATCAAATCTCCTCCCATCACCCATTACCACCCATCAACACACATTACCCACCACTACTCCCACTTTGCAGCCCACCACCAAGCTCCTCCCACCACCCCCCTCCCCCCCTTAAACAGACACAAAGGCCGAGGTTCCCATTTCCACTCTGGAGACGGCAGGGGCAAGTGCTGTTAGCGAGCACCCATTATGGCAAATGTTCCATTGTGGAGTGCTTTTGTGTTGTCATGATACGTGGGTTTCAACTTCAAATTGAAACACGCATGAGGTGGGGAGAGCTCTTCACCATTGTCAGCTCTCAGCCCGTGGTGGAAATTCTACATTCCTGTGATGGGAGCCAGACTTTCCATACGATAATTGTCGACCTTCCCCACAGAGTGGTGATATACACCTTTTATCAAAAACAAGGAGATGCGGCTGATTATGTTGCTGTAATTATGTTGGTGTCCTGAGATGTACTGCATGGGAGGTGTGGTATTAATAAATTATTATTCCTGCTATTATTTGGTAATGATGTTGCCTTTGTTGATGATGCAGAAGCGGTTACTAATATTGCGACTGCTTTTCCTGAAAACGCGGCTGAAAATGCTGTTGCTGTGACTATTAAATAAAAATGATGATGATGATGACGACGTCTTTGTTGGCAATGACAATGCTGTAGTTGCTGTTGATGATATAAGAGGTTTTGGATGCCCAACCCAGATTTGAACTTTCGACCTTGCAAATTAAAATCACATGCTGTGACCACAGTTGTATTTGGCTTGTGTTTTGTGATTGTCAGCATCGATAACTCCTTAAGATACATAAAGCAAAACCCACGAAAAACTGTCACGCATCGATGTTACTCTGTCAGTATCACCATCAACTGGACTTCATTATTCTTTACATTTAGCAAATTTCCCACGTGCCACATGTAAACCTCATTTTTATTGTTTTACCTATCAGTGCTATATATCTGTGCCATTGGAATTGTGTTTCTCTTTGTGAACTATTACGAAGGCACTGACAGTATTTGAACATTTACAACAAAAAATTAGTCACATCAAATGGTGTATCTGTAATTTTGAATACATATTTACATATCAGACTTATTCATACATCCGTCAATAGCGAGTAATACAGTCCCTCCAGAAAAACGCGATTATGCGATCGCATGATTTCATGCAAAATCAGCCAAAGTCCGCATATTTATGCGGGGGGCACGTTTTTTCAAATACGCCGCACTTTCGCCGCATAAATTGCAGATTTCCGCGCGCAAAATATGCGGGCTTGCATGATTTCATAATCCCCGCATTTTAGTTGCAAAAAGTCACATATATCTTAGCAGAAAGTTGAAAAATGTTGCGTTTACTTCACACAAGCGCAGCCATTTCCCCTGTTGCCATGGGAACGTTATGAAGTGACGTCACTCATTACGCGACATCATTGAAAAGCTGCAAACCCCGCGATGCCAATGAAACCATGATGAAGCCCGCAAATCTTTCTCATTTGCCAACAAACATAAGCGCAAAAGACCGCGCAAAGCAGTTTCCCAGTGTGTTACATGACAGTGGGGGCAAATTATTTTGCACTCCGTGCAACTGCGTGTTGGACCACAGGCGGAAGTCGACGCTGGACAGTCACTTTGCAACCGACAAACATTCGAGGATGGTTAAAGCAGCAGCGGAATCAGCCAAGATGAAGCAGCTCACCTACAACGAGGCATCAACTTCCAAAACAGTTGCTAGGGCTGAAAGAATCAAGGTCAGTAGCCTATTCCTTTCTTTGTGTTTTTATAGGTGTGTAGCAGAAGTGCTCCACAGTCTGTGGAGAGACTCCACGAGATGCTTCAAGACCAAGACCTAGCTCAGTCCCTGAATGTCCAGATCAACATCATGGCTGACAAGTGCAAACGCTTCCTAAGTCTTCTCGATATCTTCCAGAGCAGACGTCCTGTGACCACAAAGATCTTCACTTATCTGGAGGATCTGCAGGTGGTCTTTGCTGCCAACAAAGAGCTGCAGTATGAGGCGTGTGCCGAATACTTTGAAGGGTTTAACTTACCTTACACCACAAAGACACAGATCCTCTGCACAGTTGGTCAGGCATATGAAAACGCTGAAGAAAAGCTCACCAAGTACATGTCACATGGGCAGCCGGCCATTGAGTTTCTCCAGGAGGTTAGGGTGTTTGACTCTCGCCACATTGCATTCCTAGATGACTCCGTAGCAAGCTACAAGGCCATTCCAGGTTTCACTGAAGTGCAGGGTGATGAATTTGATTCTTACTTCAAGACTCTTGGTCCAGCAGCACTCAGAGCTGCACCATTCGGCGTGGTGGATTTGGATGTGTTTTGGGATGGCCTACAGGAGAGACTTCCTGTGCTGAGTTCCTTGGCCAAGCGGTACAAAGATGCTGTCTCAAACTCAGCTGATGCTGAACGCAGCAACAGCATCTACAAACTAGTGTTGTCTAACCGAAGAAGATCCACTACCAACCAAAACCTCAAAGCCTTGGTCTTCCTTTACCATAACCAACGAGTCCGCAGTGGAGCATTTGAGAGGGAGGAGATGGTGGAGGGGGAGGAGATGGACACTGAGGGAGAGGGGATGGAGGATGAGGATGGTGAATGATTGGCCAGTGTTAGAGGCTACGTAGTTAGTTTTATTCAGGAGTTTATGCAACTTTACAGTTGTAAGATTGCACTTTTTTGTTAGTAGTATGTAAATTTACATTACTGTAAGACTGTACTGTTACTGTATTGCTTACGTTACTGTGCACTGAAAACACTTATTTTAACAGAAGATGTCTGTTTTGTATAGCTACCTCTGTAAAACAGGAAGCACACATTTTATTTTTTAATATTTTATTTATTCATTTTTACAGAAGTTGTAGCATATTCATTTTGTAAAGCTACAGAACTTGTTCGACTCAATGTTTTGTAAGTTTGAGCCATCTGTTTGTTAAGGTCTGAAATAAAACAAGATGAGAACTTAAATATTCCCAGCACTTTCTGTGATGTAGTATGCTTGCTTATCATAGGAAGTAATAAGAAATGACTCTTTACATTAAAGTAGTAGCCTAGTGAATAGGGTGTTGGGGGAATCACTTTTTTTTCTCTTTTTCATCAAACCGCAGTTTTTGCAAGTTCCCGCAATTTTTGCAAGTTCCCGCAATTTAATCGCATAAAATTGCATAAATATCCCGCATATTCCATCGCATTTTTTAAGAAAACGTGCCGCATAATCAACGATTTTTGCCCGCAACAATCGCCAAAAAACTCCGCGTTTTTCTGGAGGGACTGGTAATATATGCAACATTATACCCTCTATAAAATTGGAGTAGTCATCATTATTAGCCATGGTCAATCCACTGCTCGATGAAGGCCTCTCCACTTTCGCCATCATGCATGGTACTGAAATGCCACAATCCATCGAGCTTCTGTCAATGAGCCGATCTTATCTTTGGTATTTTCACTCATTTAGTTGCCATTATGTCTCCAGTCTCATCCAGCAGCCATCATTCCATCCAGCCATGATGTGCTCTGCAAAAACCCACTTTTCTTTACAGCCGATACCAAGTCTCTGATTTGCATTTGTCCTTTGATCCACAAGCTCTTCTTTCAGTCTCTTAGTGTAATTCCAAGCATTCACCTCTCACCATGCTTCTTTGTACAATGTTCAACCTTTTGTTCCAATGCCTTTGTCAGTGTCCACGTTTCTAATCCATGTCACAGTAGAGGCAATATGCACTTTATGGAAATCATTCCTTGTAAGGCAAAATGTTTTTTTTTCCATGATAAGATTCAGTCTTTACCAAAATCAATACATCCAGCTCTTATTCACCTCTTTATATCATATTAATCCTGATCTGCATTCGAGAAGTAGCAGCCTATTTCATCAGGTGAGAACCTACTGCAATATCCCGTCTCTTTTGCAAGGGTGACAAGGGTAGGAGGCAGTTATTTAACCATGTTTTTATATATACAGTATATTTAGAATGCTTACAAAGACAGACAACCTCATGTAGCCTCAAAGACTCTTTGGAAAGTGCTGTTAGCTAGCACCTAAGGCCAGAAAAGTACACAAAGGGGTGATGTAGAAAGCGCCACGCCTCATCTGCCATCGTCTTCCCAGTGCAGATGTTTACACCCCAATTCAGGTGCTTTATTTTAAGCCAAGTGAACCTATGGCAGGCCTAGGACCGGTTCGGATATTGCTTGCTACTAATGTGAGCTGAAGCCTGAAAACCAATTTGTGTTTGCTGTTTTCAGCACAGGGTGTGAGACACCCCCAAAGACAAACATCCCCCGTATAGCCTCAACAGACTGGTGGGGCAAGTGCTGTTAGCGAGCACCTATGAAGGTCAGCATGGCACACGAGGGGGTGGGTAGCCGGCACCATGCCTGGCCACCTTCAGACACCCCCACACACATCTACCACCCTCTCACACGCACACACACAAACATTGTCCCCTCACACACCCACACTCTCATACACACTCGCACACATACAACCTCTCATACTCAGCACACACAACCATGTGCTCACACCATCAGTCTCTCTCACACAAACCCAAAGATTCCCACAGTTGAGCATTAGAGACTGCAGCGTTGAGTGCTGTTAACAGGGACTTTAGCTGCACACTCTGGTCGTTGGGTTCACAGCGCAGCGTGCTAACCGCTATACTACTACTTCCCACATACACAAACACTCACGCGTCCCTCCCAACACATACGCTCTTGCCCCCACAAACTCTTTTTCATGAATAAAAATTCATTAGAACCAGAGAAAGCCAAGGCTCGGGGTGGTTGTGCGTGCGTTCGTATGTGAGCATGTGTGAGTGAGCAGGTGTGAGTCTGCGTTTGAGTGTGTGAGTGCACGTGTGTGAGTGCGTGTGCACGCATGTGTGAGTAAGTATGCGTGTTCGAGTCTGCGTTAATGCATGTGTACGGGTATATGTTTAAGTGGGAGCGGTAGTGTAGCTGTAAATGTGATTGCGCTACGAACCCGGCGACATGAGTTCAATTGCCGCTCACGGCCAATAAAGAATGATGATTATCTGAACCAGTCCTGGGCATCTCCTAGATCGCTTCAGGCTCAAAGGAGTACCTGGTGCGGTGTGTAAACATCGCCACTCGGAAGACAAAGGCGGCCTAACGTGGTGCTGGCCACCCACCCCCTTGTGAGCCGTGATAGCCTTGACAGGTGCTCGCGAACAGCACTTGCCAGGTCTGTTAAGGCTATAGGGGGAATCTTTGTCTTTGTACGTGCATATGTGCATGTGTGCGGTGGAGCGACTATTATTCCTGCATCTGCTCCCAGCGTCACCACCACACGCGAGCTCTGAACCCCTTTGTGTGCCATGGGCATGCGTATGCATGCGTGCGTGTGCATGCGTGCGTGTGTGTAGCGCAGAGGTGGGGTGTGGCAAATGTATTGGTTCGTGCACTGCGCTACAAACACGGTGAGCAGGTTGATTCCCACTCACAGCCAACATCAGTGACCAATATCTGAACCAGTCCTGGGCCTCTCCTAGGTCGACGCAAGCCTTTTACAAGTACCTGCTGTGGTGCAAAAAGAAATCCGCACTCAGGAGACATAGATGGTCAGGCATGGTTCTGACCACACCACCATCAGATGCACTGTATCAGCCTTCATAGGTGCTTGCTAACAGGACCTGCCCCAACAGCCTGGTGGCTATATGGGGCATCTTAGTCTTTCGTGAGTGTATAAACGTATGTTTGCCTATATACAGCATGTGTATGTCTGTGTGCGCACCTGTGTATGAATGTGTGTGTACATATGAGAGTATGCATAGAGAAGTTATTGTGTATCAGTGTTCCTTTGAACATGCATGTGTGTGCTTGTGTATGGAGGTGTATTGTCTGGAAAAACAAACCCATCTACTCTATTGTGTCAGATGGTAACACCGAGCTGTTTTGTGAACAATGGCAATGGGGGAAAGGCTGAAAGGCTGATGCTAATTAGCTGTTGGTGCTTACAGTTACCAGAGTGGTTAACGGGGGCACTGGATGCATACAAGGGGCCCTCCCCCATTAAACTAATTACCAAAGAACGACGGAGAAAATAAACTAAGCTTGTGTCGGAGGCACTGAGGGGACAGCGTCTGTAACGTCTTGTTGCCAAACCTCATATCGTGGAGCCAGGAGACTAAACGCCCCCCCTCCTCATGGTCCCTCCATAAATAACAGGCAATCACTCAGGCTGGCCATGTGGAACGTCCAAATGGTCGTAGGGGAAAATAGACGCTGCTATTCCTCTTGGGACCTCCCTTGCCAGTATCAAAATATAACAAGAGGTTTTACCCTTTCTGGCAATAAAACAGGTGTTAAGATGTTAAAATACCCAAATGAAACCTTTTGCAAGGTTGCAAGGTTTCAGTTTGTCCCATGATGTAACTGCTCAACCCACGCTCTCAATGTCCTGATAGTGTGTGGTCTTTGTGCTGTTCACCTTTTGGCGTCCTCTGGTCAAACACTGTTTGAGACTAGCCTCTAGAAGAAAGCTGTCTCCGGTGTGGACCAATCGGTTTCAAGGAAAATTCATATACTACCAGAGCATGTTTTGTTTGCATGTTCACCATAAGTATATGTGGTTAATGCAGACATGATTCCTTGAAAAAGGTTTCAGTTTGGTGTTTTAACATCTTAACACTTGTTTTATTGCCAGAAAGGGTAAAATCTATTCTTATGCTATTCCTCTGTCGGGATCTGCACTGGTACCACCGAGACCTCTGTGGAATAAGAAGGTCCAGTGGATTGGTTCTAGCTCCAGTAACGATGAGTGGTAGACAGCTCGCCACTCGGGAAAGGATAAAATCAGACAACAGGGAGTGGCTTTTTATGTGAATAACAGAATGAAGAGGGCATGGACGCGTGGGTGTGAGGTGTGGGAAGCCGTGAGTCCCAGCCTATTACCACCAGGCAAGGGCTGGTGGTGGCGTGGCTTACACCCTCAAAAAAAGATGAAGATGAGTAAGAGGGATGCAAGGCAAGGTTATTTTGTGTCAAGTACCTTCTGCTGTGACCTGTCCCAGGTGCTGGCTAGAGCATTGGATTGATCATGGTTTGTGATCACGATGATCATAAGAGACTGTTGAATCATCATGGGGAGGTGGAGTGAATCATTGTACATGGTGCCAGTGGAGGACCCGGCCTCACCTGCGTGTGGCTGTCCATCCACAGGCCGCGGTGCCGGCGAGAGAGAGGGTGGGGACGGCGTGTTTGGTCGGCGTGATGGGCGCGCCTCTCCAGGGGGGCTACCCCGCCGCTCCCCGTTCACTTCCCCTGCCTTGGGGCCTTGGGGCTGTGCGAGACGGGGAGGAGGGCGGTGGCATTACTGGGCAGCGATCCTTCTTGCGCGCAAAGACAAAGATCGCCCATGTAACTTTAACAGACTGTTGGAGCACGTGTTGCAAGTGAATACCTATGAAGGCTGAGAAAGCACGTGCGGGATAGTGTTGCCAGTCCCGAAAACCACTCAAATTACATATGCATTCATGTGTGTGTATGTATTGCCACACACGCTTGTGTATCATGCATATACGCCGAAGTGTGTGTCATGTTTATCAGCAATGGTTAGTGCGCCGCACTACAAACCCAGCAATCCGGGTTCAATTCCTGCTCACGCCCAACACAGGTGACGATTTTGGGAATGGTCCTGGGCCTCCCCTAGGTCAACTCAGCCTCAAATGAGTACCTGGTGCAGTGTGTAGACATCGCCAAAGGTGGCTAGGCGTAGTGCTGACCACCCACCCCCTTGTGTGCCGTACAGGCCTTCATAGGCGCTCACTCACAGCACTTGAACCTACAGTTTGTTAAAGCTATAAGGGTGATCTTTGTCTTTGGTGTGTATCAGCACACACTCACAATCATCTATATGTATTAGTGTGTGTGTGGTGTGTATCGGCACAATCCCTTGTAACTGGCTGTTTTGTTTAAGGTGTCAAGAGTGGTATTTCACGAAACCCCACGCTCACTCACTTCTCCAGAGCCAGCCGTCCCCGCCTGCACCACCTGCAGGTTCACCGCCATCGTCTGTGGGGGCGGCAGCGTCGAGGTGGCGGCGACGGGAGTTGTGGATGAGGTGGGAGGGGCAGCACGTGGAGAGGAGTGTCCGGAGGGGTGCGCTGTGTTTCTGGATGTCGTCACTCCCGAGGAGCAGGAGGAAGTGAACGAGGAGGACAACGAAGCAGACGATGATGATGTCACTGCCGTTGCTGTCATCGTCGAGTGGGGCTGGGCGCATGGGGTCGCGCAGGAGCTCGGGGAGACAAGGTGGTTCGCTCCGGAAGCGGATGACGATGATGATGAAGTCGTGCCCACCACCTACACAGCGACCGAGCAGCCAACTCACGTGAGATATTTGGTTAAAAGAGAGGGGTACATAAGTCCCACTGGCCCGTTTCGGCCCACCCAAAAGGTCTGTCAAATACTTTTGGAGAGCCACACATAAGAACACACCAAAAATATTCCCATCTCGTATCCCATCAGTGCAGTTAAGATGCTTGCAGTGACCGATAAATATCACTTGCAGGACATTTCAAAGTGTGACCATGTGCCATCTGAAATGAAGTCATGGGCCATGTGTAAAATTAAGTTGTGGGTTGTATGAATTGAATATATTACGGGGCTGGCTAGGTCTCCCAACCCGGCTTTAAAACAATACGATGCAAATAGAATAATCGTGCGAGTTGGGTGCTCACCTGAGTGGCTCCATACGCTTGTGCCGCTGGGGGCAGATGGGATCCGCTGGCCCCCATCACAGCACTCTGCTGTCTCTGACTGACGGTGCCAGCCACCCCCATCGCCACCTGCCCGGCCTGTACCGGTGCATGCTGGGAAAGCAATGCATGATGGGAACAGACGGCGGAAGCAGCGGCGGTGGTGGTGGTGGTAGTGGCAGCACTCTGTGACACGTGACTGGTCGCCTGATGCTGCTGTTGCTGATGCTGTTTGTGCTGCAAATGCTGTCCATGAAGAAGCTGCTGCTGTTGCAGCTGCTTGTGCTGCTGCTGTTGCTGTGTTTGAATGAGGTGATGCTGCTGTTGCTGCTGCATTGACGTATAGGTAGCTGAAGGGATAGTAACACGAGAGAACGTTAGGGAACGCAGTCAAACTTTGAACCAATTTTAAGGCCCAAACCCCAAAAGACCAACAGCTCTTATTGATGCATATGGGAGCATGTAGCAGAAGTATAAGATGCAGTTGTCATGAGAATTATTACTATGCCCCAACTTCTTAAGCTCGATGCCTTCACAATCTCGCACTGACCGGCACGCTGAAGTATGGTCAAATAACCCTCACAACTGGCACGGCATGTTGAGGCCCTCATCCAGCAGCGAATTGACAAAAAGTGCCATACATGTTTTTAATATTTTCATTTGTGTATCTTTAATTGATGAGCGATGTTGCTATCCTGTAAATCTCAATCGAGTTATTTGGAGGCATTTTTTTGCATTGGGATGTTTGTCCAATACCAGTTACATTGTGTGTTTTTGATTTTGAGCCCAATATAGTTTGTTCAAAGCGGGTTACTGTTGTTATAAGTGTATCGGAGTGTAAAGCACAGGGGTAGGAGATGGTGTTATTGTGGAAATTGTCAGTGTCGTATTTTAATTGAAGCGCAGCTAAGCCCACTCCCTTCCCATTCACTCACTCGAGTTGATATGCAGCGTTCCCCGATCATTGGTGTTGAGCAGCCAGTGCGGTCCTCCTGAAATATGACAATCGATTAATCTCTGACAGTCAAATCCTCATCTCAACACCGACAAGTCCCAATCATAAAACTCCACATTCATAGAGATGTTCCCACTGTGCACTTCCCAATATGCTAGTTCATCCAGAAAAGCCCCGTCCTGCCAAGGTTTAGAAAGGGAGCGATATTGCCTATGTGTAATTGAAATTGAGTAATTTGGAGGTCATTTTTTTTTTCCGGAGAACCCCGAGGAAATCCATGGAGAACACGGGGAGGCCATACAATCTCCGTCCAAAGAGGTGCCCGAGTTCGGAAAAGAACCCAGGCCCTTCTTGTTGTGAGGCACCAGTGTTAGCACTGCACCACCCTGCTGCCCACAATCATAGTTCATTGGAGTAGAATGTACCTGTGTGGAGGTTACATCCACCCAGCAAGTAAGTAGAAATGCCTCTGTCCACTCAGCAGTATAAATGGATAAAACACAGTTAGTTGATTGGCAGAACATGTGAGGTGGGGTAAAGTGTAGGTACTCCCACTTCTTCAAAAGATGTATGGCCAGTGTGGAAGAGTAGGCAAAAATATATTCAGGAGAGGGGCTCTCTCGCAGTGGCATGAGCGAGAAATTGCAGGGCTACACCTTCACCTTAAACTACATCCATGGCGAACACCAGTGGCAAGTGCTGCCTGAACTGGTCATAGCCCCCCACCTTCACTAATCCACGCCGACTAGTGTGGTGAAGTATGGTCAAACAACCCCAATGACTGGCATGGCTAAGGGAGAAACTAATGCATTCAGCAGATTGACAA
Organism: Lampetra fluviatilis; assembly: GCF_964198595.1. Taxonomy (NCBI): domain Eukaryota; kingdom Metazoa; phylum Chordata; class Hyperoartia; order Petromyzontiformes; family Petromyzontidae; genus Lampetra; species Lampetra fluviatilis. The sequence continues at coordinate 11,982,066 of NC_136310.1, forward strand.
GGAGCTTTAAGTTATATTTGTTGTATTTATTTTATATGCAATTAGAATTTAATGTGTGGGAAAGCCTCAAAGAGTCTCACAAACTCACGATGCGTTGTTGTGGAGCATCAAGAGTAAAAGCAAATATAAGGAGAACACTATTCTGTATCTCCACATATAAACATGTGTTTAAGTTTATCGGCCTATCGGCTTTTCAGGCCAATATTAACCAGCAACACTTTTAAATCAAGAAAACTTGGGGCTGGTTTCAACATTCTGAGTTTCATCTCCTTCCATGTTCCTTCCTGTCATCTTCGTTCCCAATCTTCTCTGTCTGTCCCTCCTTCTCCCTGTGCCCTACTCCATTCCTGGTCCTTCTCCCTCCATGCTCCCCTCCACTGGAATAAACATCCCCTGTACATTAAGCAGTCCTCCTCTTTAACCTCCTTCCAATTCCTCTCTTAAAGATTACCTCTTCACTATTGCTCATTTTTTCTGCCCTTCGCCACTTCCCATCCCTCCCCTATCCTTCAGTGATCCCCAAGTATCCTCTATTGCTGTCACTCATTCCTCAATCCATGTACGCCCCTGTCAACTACATCATTCAATTCTGGCATCGTTTTGTAAGTTATGTCAAGCACCTTGAGTAAAGGTGCTCTATAAATATAAATTAGATTAAACAAATGCTGCAGGATTACCAGATATTATTGGCAAGAACACTGAATCTGAACTCTAGGCCCTGTTCAATGCAAAAGAAAAAGCAATTTCGTATACAAAACCATTAAGCACTGCTGTGATACCAGTCTACCAAATCCGTGGCTCATTGAGTCACCGGATGTCACCTGAAGTGATGGGCAGCAGTGGATACCCAGCCGCTGTCGCTGACCCAGCCACCGAGCCTGCCGCCATGCGTGCCGTCCCCCCTCGCCCGTCCCCGCTTCCCATCATGCCGTGCTGCTGCTGCTGTTGAGTCATGATGTTTGCCTGTAGGTCTCCTTTCTTGCCACAGTCGCCCATGAGCTCTGTGTGCCCACTCGATTTGGGAGACTTAGCCTGGTTGGTGCCGGGCAGGTGGGGCACACCCATGCCACCAGTGCCAGCGCCGACACCGCCGCCTCCACCGCTGTTGATGTTGTTGCCACCGCTGGCCTTGAGAGGGACGCTCTGAGATGAAGCAATGCCGCTCAGACCCAGAGGTTGCCCCGCCGAGCGAGACACCAGGTTCTGATGCCGCGAAAAACCGAGAAATTAACGAGAAAAAAAAATGATACGCACACTCGGATTCTGTAACTCTTCCAGAGATGGGTTTGCCCTCAGAAGTAATTTAACGAGGGAAAACGAAGTTATGTTTCAAGCCATCCGACGGGATGACGCCAACTGCGAGAGCAGACGTCACCTTGTAACGATAAGATCAGGAGAGGAGGTGCCTTTCCCTCCGCTGCAGACAGATGGAGAGACAGGCATACGACTGAGAGACAGACACTGACGGAGGGACAGGTCTACTAACAGAGACACAGATGCAGATATAGGCTTTTGATGGTCAGACTAGAATAATGGCATAACGATGGACATATGGACAGACAGGCATACCAGCTGACAGACATACAAATACAGGCAGTCCCTGCTTTTACGCCATAATGCATTCCTGGAAACCCCGTCGTAAATCGGATCGTAGTGAAACAGACCATATTTTCCCAGACAGTGGGAACAGTAGAAACATTACTTGCCGATGTGTTTTCCTATTATCAGCCATATTTAACAGGGCTTAATAGGTGAAAAGCCACAAGAAACTCTTGAAAATAAAAGCTCCACGCCAAGTCACATCGGAAACCGGAGTGTTTGAATGCGCTCAGAGTCGTGTCGTAAGAAGCATCGTAAATCGATCCAGTGGCCCTACATAAACGTGTAAACCGGAGACTGCCTGTAAATGGAGAGACAGGCATATTGATGACAGTTTGATGGAAGACGGTGGGAGGGAAAGGCAGATAGAGGGGCGCGGGCTCTTTCACTCTCGTACCCTCGCTCTCTCTCTCACCTGAGCAGCCACTGACTGCGCTGCGCCGGTGGAGGGGGCCGAGTGCGACGCCGTCGTCTCTGGCTGCAGGGTGGTGACGGTGCCGCTTGGCGTCAGGATCAGCTGCGGGGAGGATAGTGGGAGAGCAAGCGGGAGGGTGAGTGTGATAGAGCAAGTAGGGCAGTCCAGGTAATATAGCCTCGTTGTACATCTGCAAGATAATAGTCGTTTGTTTATTGGGATTATGCCCTCCTCGATTGTATCCACTTATCTCAGTGAGGTGGATATCATAGAACTACTTCTGAGATCCATTCAAGTGCCCATTGGGGAACAAAAGTGGGGAGGGGGGGGCATACAGCCACTGATTCAGATATCACTCGCCACTGATATTTAGCTGCTGTACATTTCCAAATAAGCCACTTCGTTGAGCTATAATTTGTCACCAGGTCGCTTCTGAAAAAGAGATATAGGTCTCAGTGGGCCTTACCTGGTAAATTAAAACTATTTTAAAATAGTTTTTAGTTTTAGCCACCTGGATTCATAGCGTAACTACTATGCCAGTCCTCCACCACGTACTGAAGTGGAATACTTTGAGTATATAATTCTGTGTACCCACTACAGTATGTGTTGATTCTAACCTGCCCCACAACTCTCAACTCAACAAATTGTCATGATGGATCTTATTAATCTGAGAATGGACTCGTGTTAATTTGTAGTCTTAGTTGAGTCCACGACACCAGTGGAATCTTCATCAAATCTCAAGCCGGTGGTTTCATGTTGTTATTCTGTTAGTTTAGCCAACTTAGAGCAGTCAAACATTTAGTTGCTGTTAGTTATTCAATGCTGGTGTGAGGAACATGCAAATCCACACCCCCCCCAGCAGTATTATCAGCACAGCCAATCAGTTAAATCAGTGACTCTCTTTATATACATATGACCAAGTTTGGTCTTCCCCAGTGCACTGCAGTTTTTAGCCTAGGTTATTAAATCATATAAGGCTGCATCTTCATTCAAACTCCTTAAGCCCATCTCATCACAGTCAGGAAGGATCTGGTATTTGGTGGTATTCATAGCTGTTGTCACACTTGTTGGCATTTGTCCACTTGTAGTAACCGTAGATTAAAATGAAAAAATGTTGTTAACATTCTCGCCTCCTCACCATCTGCGCTCGTAGATACATCTGAGCCTGGTTGATCTGCCCGGGTGTGGCCGAGTTGCCCAGGAGCACAGCTTGTTGGGTAAGGCCGCTCACGGGCTGCGTGGAGACGCCCTGAGTCCGGCCAATCATGGCCGAGCTCGGAGTCAAATTAATCTGAAGGGAGGAAAGGCATGACAGGGAGGGAAGGCTGTCCAACATGAGTTTCAAGATTGAAAACGGGATCTGAGCAGTGCTGACTGTTGCTGAGATATCCATTATTAACTCCATAACACTAAATATAGGAAGAGAGACCCATACCTGGGGCCTGATCTTGAAGCCTTCAAGCTCTCCGATCACTTGGCGATGTCACCTACATTCATTTCCCCATGTACAAGATCCCTCAGCCTTATCCAAACAACTGAATGTGACTATTTTGTCATTTAGACCACCAACTCGAAGAGTAAAGAAAAAGTGGTTGTGCCGATAGGCAGCAGTGAAACAAATACCACTGCAAACCTGTTTCATTCTTGTTAGGAATCATCAGTATACTCTAGTCATCAATGTGTGACACTGCAATATGCCTCTGGGAGCATCATGTGTATATATATAGTGTCCAAAAAGGAATAAACAAAAAAGACGAATAGTTTTATTATTATTCGAAAGACTGACATAAATTTGATACTTTCTTTCTGTTTCAGGAGAAACCCCATTTTCTTATATATGAATGTAAAAGGTAAAAACAACGAGCCTATTTTTACCCTACCTTTTACCTTACAACAATACAATCACTCTACCCTACCTTTTACCCTTTAGCAGGTAAGGTAAAAGGTAAAAAGCAACGAGCCTACCTTTTACTCTACCTTTTACCCTTATCCCATACAAATTACCCAATTACAGGGTAATTACTAGGGAACTACACATGAACAAGGTTTATAACGGTAAATGCTAGGTAGAGCACTTTATTAATATAGAATACTCTCGCTGATTCCAATTTTACACGCTTGTTGTTGTTGTCATTGTTGTCGTTGTTGTTGTCGTCATTGTTGTTGTTGTCATCGTCGTATTCTCAAATCTTGTAACTACATTTTTACCCACTTCCTAATGTGGTATCGACTGCAAACTTGGTATACTTATGTCATACTGATGACAACACTTTATTCTATCATAAAATCATTTTGTATAGGTTATGTTTCGGCTTGGGTCTAATTGTCCATGCTCAACTGACGTTGGCTGTAAATCACCACGGCCCCTTACGTTATGGCAAGCCTCGGGGACACTTCCTGGAGTCGTAGAGTTCTGTCATTACTCGTACATTTCATAAAAGCGTGTTTTTAAGAAAGTTTGTTTTAATATTACTTATTAAATGGAGGCCACGAACTGCGCCACGGAGCTTTTAGCGGTAAACAAGGTACCGTATTTACCGGGTAATACTTCGCGCTACCTTTACCCTACCGGGTAATTCTTCCGTGCTACCTTTACCCTACCCTTTACCTTACCCCTTGGCATGTCGACATCTTTACCCTTTACCTTTACCCTTTTACCCGGTAAAAAGGGGTAAATTACCTTACCTTGCCGAGGCCTACTTGCAAGGGATTTGGCTCTCAAACGGTGGGATTTACGTAAAAGAAAATAAGCCAGGTACCACGCCGTAAGCCCCGCGGGTGGCAAGCGCGATTCCTTTTTCACGTCCGTCACCTTTAAATTAGTTTAATTAGCGATTTTGTGCGTTTTTTCGTTATTTATTTATTGCGTGCTCGACCACACCAACTCACGCATTGTTGGTGGGGGGGAAGGACCATGCCAAGTCACACGCGTTCAGTGGGGGTGAGGGGGAAATTCTATTTCACGTTAAAAATGCTACAAAAAAACACACAACACTGTGTGATGTCCTTCCCACCCCGATGCGTACAATTACTACTATAGAGTACGTACACATTAATATAACGCTTAGATAGTATTTTTTTGCGTGGCCAGGGGGATGGTGGGGGGGTAGCGGCCCAGCCCCCAGCCTGCCTGCTAGGCAATCGAGGCAAGGTCGGGGGCTCTGCACGGGACTAGGCCTCACCACGCCAGTCTGTCAGGTTCGTGCTATACAGTCGATATATACTGCTATAGAGTCAGCATGTACTACTGTTGTGATAGCACGTACCACCACAGTCAGTATGCACTACTGTAATCATAGCAGGTTACACCACAGTATGCACTGCTGTAGTGAGAGCAGCTACCACCACAGTATGCTCTGCTGTAACCATAGCAGTGACCACCAGTCAGTATGCACTGCTGTAGTGAAAGCAGGTACCACCAACGTCGGTATGCACTGCTGTAGTTATAGCAGGCACCACCAGTCGGTATGCACTGCTGTAGCGAAAGCAGGTCACACCACAGTATGCACTGTTGTCATCATAGCAGGTACCACCACAGTCAGTATGCACAGCTGTAGTGAAAGCAGGTACCACCACAGTATGCATTGCTGTAGTGAGAGCAGCTACCATCACAGTCAGTATGCACTGATGTAATCATACCAGGTGCCACCACATTCAGTATGCACTGCTGTAGTGAAAGCAGCAACCACCAGTCGGTATGCACTGCTGTAGTGAAAGCAGGTACCACCACAGTATGCACTGCTGTTATCATAGCAGGTACCACCAGTCAGTATGCACAGCTGTAGTGAAAGCAGGTACCACCACAGTATGCACTGCTGTCGTGAAAGCATGTACCACCAGTCAGCATGCACTGCTGTGGTGATAGCAGGTACCACCACAGTCAGCATGTACTGCTGTGGTGAAAGCAGGTCCCACCAAAGTCGCTATGCACTGCTGTAGTGATAGCAGCAACCACCAGTCGGTATGCACTGCTGTAGTGAAAGCAGGTACCACCACAGTATGCAGTGCTGTTATCATAGCAGGTACCACCAGTCAATATGCACTCCTCTAGTGATACCAGGCACCACCAGTCGGTATGCACTGCTGTAGTGAAAGCACGCACCACCAGTCAGTAGGCACTGCTGTAGTGATACCAGGAACCACCAGTCGGTTTGCACTGCCGTAGTTAAAACAGGTACTACCACAGTCAGTGTGCACTGCTGTAGTGATAGCAGTGCATACCGTCGATGTGTGTGTGCATAAGTCGATGTGTGTGTTAGTCAATGTGTGTGCGTGGTATGTGTGTAGACAACTACTAATTGAAAATTAAGTTACTTATTTTAACAACAATAATAATGCGTGTCTACGTCCATGTGTGCGTGAGTCAATATGCGTGTCTGCGGTGATGTGTGTGTGTGTAAGTCCATGTGTCTGTGTGTGTGAGTCAATGTGTCTGTGTGAGTCGATGTGTTTGTGTGTGTGAGTCGATGTGCGTGTGTTAGTCGCTGTGTGTGCGTGGCTCCATGTGAGTCAGTGTAAGTCCATTTCTTTGCGTGTGTGTAGGTCCATGTGTGAGTGCATGTGTGTAAGTCCATGTGTGCTTGTGTGTGAGTCTATGTGTCAGTCGATGTGTGTACGGCAATGTGTGTATGTGTGTGTGAGTCCATGTGTGTGTGTGTGTGCGTCGATGTGTGTGCAAGTCCATATATGTGTGTGTGTGTGCAAGTCCATGTGTGTGTTTCTTAGTCGATATGTGTCTTTGTAAGTCCATATACGTGTGTGTGTGTGTAGGTCAATTTGTGTGTGAGTCTATGTATCTGTGTGCGTGAGTGGATATGTGTGTGTAAGTCTATGTGTGTGTGTGTCGATGCGTGTGTGTAACTCCATGTCTGTGTGTCTAAAGTCGATGTCTGTGTGTGCGAGTCCATGTGTGTGTCTGTCTTTTTCGCCTGGGCAATGCCGGGTACTTACCGCTACTATGATATAATGACAAGTCCGCCCATTCACCCGACTTAACACCATGATATTTTTACGTCTGGGGTTTAAAAAAAAAGTAAAGTCTATGCTCGCAAACCAAGAGACCTTGAAGAACTTAAACACCATATTGTTGATGATGTGTCATCCATCCCTACAGGTGTGTTGGAAAATATTTTCTCAGAGTTTGAAGGCTGAATTAGATTGATTATAGTGAATGATGGACGACATATACAAGTGTATTAATAATTCGAGAATATCTAATCAATACCATAAAAAAATGAAAACTCACAAGTCTATTACATGTGTAGTGACATAGAATCGGTCACGTAACAGCATAGCGCTTGCTGCTGGCAGGGAAGGGGATCTGCAGCTTACAGCAGCCCTGACTGACAGCAGGCCACGTGATAGACCAGAGAGGGATCTCGGGGAAAGGTTACGGAAGGGGCACGTCGAGAACCCGCTGATAGGTTCCAAAGGAGGGCGTGGCCGGGGGCGTGGCCGGGGGCGGAGCCAGGCCACGCTGATAGGATAAGAGGGGCCCAGGGAGGGGACCTCGTGGTTGTCGTTTGGAGTGGGATCCTGTCATGCTGCTGAAGTCTTCACCGTCATCGCCATCTTCACCATCTCGGCATTGCCAGTCCGGCAGTCTACCAGCTGTCCTAACTGGGAACTGTAGTTACTATATGTTACTGTCAGGCTGTGTTAATAAACAGTGCCTCCTACTCTTAGTGTCTCTGGGTCAGTCACTACACATGTATTCATATTAAATTTATGTCAATATCTTGAATAACAATACAATTATTCAACGTTCTTTTTGGTAAACAGCAATTCCGTGGCAACCACAGTTTTGCCAACCACGATTTAAAGTATCCACACATATGGGTTTAGTTTTCCTCTACCCATCGGCCACCAGGGGCACATCATGCGCGTGTACCCACACTTGCCTGCGTATAGTACTTGTCCGCGTCGTTCAGTATTGTGCAGCAGTCATCAAGGTGTAGTGCTGTAATTTATACCTTGTGAAAGTGTACTATAATTCCTGTACAACACCAATCATTTTCCCTTAATTATGGCCCCTACGCGTCGAACTGGTGGTGAATTGCTTGCATGTGGAGAGAGTGCGGCAACAGTAGGACGGCATATGGCTGTGAGCGAGTCAAAGCCTCCTCCCCTAACATCAGTCAACATTATCTGCACTTCACTATCAATATTAAAAGGTAATTAAACGTATTTTTGATCGCTTTCAATATGAAAGTATTTGTCCATTTGTGTATGTTCTGCAGGACTGTACATATTTTCACATTTACTTAATGCATAGGATGCTTAGTTAGGCTTCGATGAGAGTGTTCATTGTGGCTGCGGAACCTATTTTTCCATAAACCTTTAGTCTTGCCAACCACGGTTTTTCCAACCATGGGGGTTTTCAGGAACCTAAGCCTCACTGTTTGTGAGGGATTGCAATAGTCAATTTCAGATACCCGGTTTTTCCAACCATGGGGGTTTTCAGGAACCAAAGCCCCATGGTTGGTGAGGGATTGCTATAGTCATTTTCAGATACCCCGTATATATGGGGATCTGTGTGTAGAGTTTTACTCACGGAAGCCTGGGAGACACTGACACCACCGTTACCACCACTGCCACCACCACCACCCTGTTGCCCAGCGCTAGGGCCATTCATGGTGGCTGTTTGACGACCAGCAGCCATACTCGCCTGTCGGGACACACGGGATATAAACGCAAACGCTATAGACACACATACACCCACAGCAAACACAGTAAACAACTGTGTGGAGTGAGGGGGTGGCGCAGTAGTTCGCACACTTGATTCCCAGAACCGGTTAAATATGACTCAGTGGCGAGTGAGATCAGAACTGGTCCTGAACCACTGCCTTCGACAACCTGCGCTGACACGGTAATGGGAGGCCTTCATCCAGCAGCATATTGATAAAGGGCTGTGAATTCAATAATCATTCATTATATACATCAAACAAGTCAAGATATGATCACTCATGTGGTCTACAGACTGTTAGTGCAAGTGCCGTTAGTGAGCCTCTATTAAGCCCGATATGGTGCAGGAGGGTCTGAATGTGGCCAGCACCACACCTGGCCACCTTTATCTCCCCAGTGCTGATATTCACAAACCACTCCAGGTACTCATTGAAGGCCGAGTTGACTTAGGGAAGGTCCAAGACCGGTTCAGATACAACTTACCACTGACATAGACAGTGAGCATGAATCAAACCAAGGTTGAGAGGATTGTAATGCAGTATGTGAACCACTATGAAAATACTGAACACACTCACAGGAAGACTCACACGCACTTGAGCACCACTCATTTACAACACCGAAAAATAAACACTCCAGCCAGTACCACTTCATGGGAATCCAAATGTGGTTGGAACTTGCCATAAGAATGTCAAATGTACACCACCGTCACAAGAAAGCCAAAAGAGATGAGTGCTGTCCAGCACTCACTTCGGATTGTTTTTGCTGACGGAGTAGAAAAGCCTTACACAAAAATTATAATTATCCACCAGATTTGTACACAAAGTGAAATGTATTCGTTGGGTGAGACAGTTAATCAGTAACTTAAAACTCAATTGGTACCACTCAGTGGGAAGGCAACACACACACACACATGACTATAAAAGAATATTCCTAAAAGTTACACCTATTTTTACGTTTTACTGAACTGACAATGTTTGATATTCATTCATGGGATTGTTTTGATTGCCAGGCATATTTATCAGTCCTCTTTCAACACAACGATGCCAGACCATGAAAATGACGCTGTCTCCCTTACAGACCTGGTCTTCACTTGAGGACGGCTGCTTGCGTTGTGGCCGAAACGTCGTGAGAATTATTTTATTATGTTTTATTTATATTATTTTATTACTTCCCTTCTACATGACTTTACCGAAAGAACCAAGAAGATGAATCCCTGCAGTCACGAAAGCTTTAAATCGAAAAATGATAAACTGCATATGGGCTTCATAAGAATGATTTCAACTTGTAATGCGCTGCAGCAGGGTATTCGCTCCCTAACAGACAGAACTTTGAAGGCGTGAGGAACCACAGACAAGCAGGAAAGGCAGCATCCACGCAGTGAGCAGGCACCAAAAACTGCTCAAGCTCTCCGGTTCTCGATATATTGAGGTGTTATCAGCCAATACACAAGTGATTACATGTGTGAGGAAACCAGAGCACTAGGAGAAACACACACGTGCAAGGGGGCAACAATATTTAAAAAATGCCATTGCACAGTTCGGGTCAACTGTGCTGCCCGATCCACTAGCTCAAGCCCAGTTCTGGCATCCTTATATTTTTATCCTTTAGGCCATTTAAAGGACGGCCGCTGACAGTATAGGATTACGATATTCGCAAATAGTTACATGATGCTGACGAATCCTCCTGTGATGGAATGTTGGCCCTGTTTCCGCACTGGCAACAAGTGCGGAGAAGAGAAGGATGGAGACGGTGTTGAAACACAACCGAATGTTCGTGACACTCGCACAAATGGCTTCATGAATGTTATCCTCTACAGACAACAGCCTCATTTTCCATTTGTGTCAATGTCACTAATATTTGGTTGTTTCAACTCCATTTCAATCCTTCTCTTCTCCGTGCTTGTTGCCAGTGCGGAAACAGGGCCAGCATTCCATCACAGGAAGATTCATCAGCATCACGTAACCATTTGCAAGCGAAATCCTATACTGACAGTGGCGTAATTTTTAAAACATTGCCCACAAAAGCGGTACGTCAAAAGGCCAACTGTAATGGTGCCAATGCTGGGCAGTATGGCGGATGGGGCAGCAGTTCACCAAAACTGTGTAATGGCCTCTAATATCTATTTTCCATTGGCACATCCGAGCCGTGCCAGCGCAGGGTGTCGTCATATGGGTAGTTTTTCGCTGGCTATATTCCGCACTAATTCAGAACCAATATGTGCTACGCTGGCCTCACAAGACACCTGAATCTGGACGTGGGCCAAGCAGGGCCAGGGCGTGTGATGACGGTGAGTACCATGCCCTCTACATGCGTCCAAACTTGTTCATTGCGTGTGACATCAAGCGGTATGGCTCAGCTTCTCCAGTGGAACAAACAACCTGGCGCCTCATAATAAAGTATTTTGGAAAAAAATAATTTTGGGTTAGATCGCTAAATGTGTCGTATACCAACTACCACCCAACACGGCCAATTATTAAGGTTTGTCACATGAATAAAACGTGCCAATCAGATACTACTTCAGCACGTGTGTTGGAGAGCAAACCCACAACATTTACAATGAGTACGAAGTTTTGCTGATTACAACCAGCATCATCAGGCGATTGCCAGAATTGAATCAGTTTTCCTGTTTAAAAAAAAAATTGTCGCAAAAGCCTACGTGTTAAATTAACTGGTGCCTCCTTAGCCGTGCAGGCTTGGCAAGGTCCGAGCTGGGCTGGGTTGTACAGTGAGAATGAGGTGTGATATTCTTAGGTTTGTTTACAGCAGGGGTCCTCAAACTTTTTAAACAGGGGGCCACTTCACTGTCCCTCAGACCGTTGGAGGGCCGGACTATAGTTAAAAAAAACTATGAACAAATTCCTATGCACACTGCATATATCTTATTTTGAAGTGAAGAAACAAAACGGGAACAAATACAATATTTAAAATGAAGAACAAGTAAAGTTAAATCAACAAACTTGCCAGTATTTCAATGGAAACTATAGGCCTGCTTTTGGCTAATGAGATGGTCAATGTCCGGTTCCATATTTGTCACTGCTAGTCGTAACAAGTGATGCAAGTGTGCATCCGTTAGTCTAGATCTGGTTGGAGATTTCAAATGTTTCATTCTGGAAAAAGTTTGTTCACAGACAGAAGCGCTGCCAAAGATGGTTGCCATTTTGAGTGCATGGTTCCTGAGATGAGGATATGTCTCAGAGGGGAGAAATGCATAGAAATTATGAAGGCTGCTTGACTTGAATGCGTCTTTCAGAGAGTCACAATTCTGCAGTTCAGCCAGTTCCATTTGGTAAATTGTATCCACATTTTCAATGTCAATAGAAAATGGGTTACGGAAAAGCTGTATGTCCTGTTCATGGAGATGAAGCTCTTTAAATCTAAATTGGAACTCCTTTTGCAATTTTTCCAGTGAATTCACACATGTTTTGTTTGGGAATGCAACCAATGGTTTTTCCGCTAACAGATTTTGAGTTGTGGGGAGATGGCAGAAGTTTTCCTCCTTCACTTGTTTGATGAGGAGGCCTAATTTTACTTCAAATGCTTTGACATGTGATTGCACATCACAGATGAGCTTCTCCTTTCCTTGAAGTTGCACATTGAAACTGTTGAGTAGCTCTGTTACATTTGTCAGAAAGGCAAGGTGCCATTTCCATTCTGCATCATTGAGCTCTGGTACTTCTTTGTTTTTTGAAAACAGAAAAGCTGTAATCTGTGGAAGTCATAGAAACGTTTCAAAACTCTCCCTCGACTCAGCCAACGGACTTCTGTGTGGTACAGAACATCTTCATAGTCAACATTTAGGTCAGACAGAAATTCCTGAAATTGTCTGTGGTTTAGTGCATGAGCTCTAATGAAGTTAACAGAGTCCTACTTCAGTGATTTACTACACAGCGCTTGTTGGTGGATGAGGCAGTGTATGGCTATTGGATGAGAATGGTTATGTTTGTCCATCTCTTGGTTAATGCGAGCAATTACTCCTTTCTTAGACCCCACCATGCTAGGAGCACCATCAGTTGTCACACTGGCTAGTTTAGCCCAGTTCAGCTCCAAACCATTCACAGTTTGGCAAACCTTTTCATAGATATCCTCTCCTGTAGTTGTTCCTTTGATGCTTTGCAGTGCAGCAAGCTCTTCTGTGACTTTGAAATATTCATTCGTCCCACGAATAAAAATTAGAAGTTGTGCAGAATCACGAACATCATTGCTTTCGTCGAGTGCCAAGGAAAAATAGGAAAGTTTTTTTGTGGAGTTTTGCAAATGCTGATGGAAATTGTCTCCCATTTCTTCAATCCTCCGTGTAATTGTAGGTCCTGAAAGACTCACTGTACTAAATAAATCGGCCTTCTCTGGACACATCTCTTTGGCAACAGAAAGAAGGCATTCTTTAACAAATTCTCCCTCAACGAATGGTCTGCCAGTGCACACTATTAGCTTGGCAACTTGAAAACTTGCTCGCAGTGATGAAATATTTAGCTGCTTCTGCTTCACAAAAGTATTTTGCTGAGTTGTTAATGTATTTTTCAGTTTTTATATTTTATCTTTTCTCACTTCTCCGACCAAACAATCATATTTATCTTTATGTTGAGTTTCATAGTGTCGACGTAAATTGTATTCTTTGAACACAGACACTATATTCTGGCATATCAGACACACAGCTCTTTCCTTGTACTGCATGAAAAAGTAATCATAAGTCCACTGTTTTTTTAATATCCTACACTCCGAGTAAATTTTTCTCTTTCTTGACATCATTGTTTCCTAGGGAGTCAAAATTGCTATTAGTAAAATACCAATATATATACAGCGCTACAAAAACAATATACCAGCAATAACTTTGCCCACACAGAGACATACAGACTGCACTGCCCATCAATGCAGTCTGATTGGGGGAACTCCGCTTTTACCCCAGGCTCACACTGGTGCGGGTGCCATTAAAAAGTTAATTACACCTGCAGTTTTGTTCACAGATCGCAGCCCAATGAGTGCTCACCAGCGCAGCCAAATCAGTGCTCGCCACCGCAGCCCAATCAGTGCCCACCAGCGCAGCCCAAACAGTGCCCACCAGCGCAGCCCAATGAGTGCTCACCAGCGCAGCCCAATTAGTGCTCACCAGCGCAGCCCAATTAGTGCTCACAAGTGCAGCCCAATTAGTGACCATGGGCCGGATAAATGCCCTCGGTGGGCCGCATGTGGCCCGCGGGCCGAAGTTTGAGGACCCCTGGTTTACGGTGTGGCGCTGGCATGTTTGAAGAAGAAAATCTGCCACCTGACAAATGTTTTGACTAAAAATTCCCATAAATGAGAATTAAACATTTTTGTAACAATTCAATAATAAAAAGCTGTTTCAATAACAAATAGGAGGCATTTATTTCTGGGAAATTCTCAGAACACAACAACCGTTTGTCAATCGCGAATCACCAGTTATGTGATCATTGCAGATTGAAAAATCTCCAGTGACAATAAAACAAAACACACAAAAGATATAATGCATGCAAGATAACATCTACGTAATAAAACAGTACTTTGAAAATGAGTTAACTGTAACAATTTGACAATCAGTGTTGTGTTGTCTTGAAAGGAATACACTTCTATACATAATTCTGCAGCTAGTAGTGAATCACCGTGCCACATGACTACTTCTGAAGTCATACCTAACTGAACCCATATTTTAAAGAGAAGGTCTTGCCTATAATAACTGGCAGTTCACCAGCATTGATTCAAGCAAGCCTGACTCCGAATGAGACACTGTCAAAACCGGTCGAGAGTTTGTTTGTATTGAATCAATGCTGCTGAAATGAAACACTTCTAGATGGATATGGAGCCGATGGTTTGAGTAATAAATACTTTAATATTTTATGTGGAGAGACAGATCCATGAAGGAGCCATTGTCCGTATATCAAGAATGTCAATGTAGTTGGCTCTGTAGCCACACTTGGGGCACACCATGCCCTGCACGGGTGTCTGTATGTCACTAAAACACATCCAGATCCTTAGAGATAAAGTTAGGTGATTTAAATAATAAACCAAATAAAGTATGGGTTTTTTGTGCAGTCTGTGGTGACTGGGCTCAGACCACCACCTCGCACCACTTGAGACCCCGATTTAATCACGGGAGGCTAAAACCTGGATTCGGCCCAGCATCTCAGCTGTGCTGGCTCATTCACTCCAACGCGGCCATTATAAACCACCCAAGATGAAATGCCCACTTCCAAAAAATAGTGGAAAGGCAAGCGCACATGCATGGTAGGCTGTGACATCAAAAAGCAGGAGACACGGCAGGAATCACAGGAAGTCAAAAAAACACATCGTGCAAAAACAACCACACACACACACGTGGGACCCTCACACACCGCCCAGTTCACAACGGATGTCAGGATTTACAAAATGGAACAATAATAAAGATGATGATGATAATTTGTACTGATTATTGTTGGAGGTAGGCGGTGGTGGCACACACCTGTAATCCAGCACTGTGGAATTGTTGCTTTATCAGGTAAGGCCCATTGATGGTTCAATGAAGTGGTTTATCATGTGGAAATTTATATCAGGGAAATACTCGAAACGCATGTTTCTAAATGTGGAGGGAAAAACTGTAGGACCCAGAGAAATATCTACGTGACCACAGAGGGTGAACATGCAAACTTCAAATATACAGCAGGCGTCAGGGTCGGGATCAAACCCACAACCTCCTGTATACAAGGCGAGGGAGTTAACATTTCGCCACCATGGCGCCTATACCATGGCTCACCAGGAAAAGACAATTGAGCAAAATGTGGACTAATCGCCATCTGTTCCATCTGTATGGGATAGAGCATTGCCCCTTCGCAGGTGTAGGTTTTCTCCCATCCCACATCCCAGTGGGCTTTGAAGTTTCACAGATTTATACGTGACCCACCAACTATTGCGCCTAAATTGCTGGATCACAAGCGTGCGCAAACTGCGCCGGTCTCACATAATAAAACTTGTATAGTTAACAATTTTGTCGATCCTTACGTACAGGTGTCAATGCATCTAATATAAAAGCATAATAATCGATTATTTTATAAAATGTCATCATCACAATCTTCTCCTCTGGGAACTCCCTGAGCATCTAATCCTGCATCCGTTGAAAGCGGGCACTGTGAAACTGCGATCCACGCACATGCAAGGGGTAAGGGGGTGGTGGGAGGTTTGCTGGGATATAATTCACGATACGATGCCATTTCACGATGAGGCGATTATTGCGAAATCGGCATTTCCACAAAACTGTAATTTTGCTTCACATCTGTTTTGTACTGCTTTTGTGTTTTGCTATAACTTTAGGTACGAATAAAGATCGCTTATAACTTATTCGACCGCATTTCACTCGACGGAAGCGTTATATCTTCCAATGATTACATCTTTACAATATTTAACGCTTATAATGCAAGTCAGTGGAAAGTTACGTAATATAAATAATGAAACGCATAGATTACAGATATGATGTCATAACCACGTAGCTGTGAATACGTTTGGCAAACATTTTACAAATCGCTAACTTAATGGGAAATAGCTTAATTTATTGTGAACTTTATTTCATATCGTGAACTTAATTAATACTGTTAACTTAAAATGATTGTCGTTGAACAAATATTTTGACAGGAAGTAAAAGAGCCATGATAATCACAATATACCAATATTGTGCAAAACGGACTTTCGATTGTCGTGGATCTTGTATCGTAAGATATATCACAGCACGGCCATGTTACAGCAACCCTAGTCAGGGCTCAGGGCATTCCTTGGCCGGGTAACGTCACGGTTAGGAGAGCTGGGCAGGCTGTGGAAAACAGTGCATACGTAGGGGTGGTGGGGGAGGAAGGAAGGGCGGTGGGAAAGAAGGAGAGGTCGTGAGGGTGGGAGGATGGAAAAGGAGATCAGGGGTTTGATGTTTCTGTCGTCTCGCTGTCGTACCAGCGCAAGGCACGGAGTTGAGTAGTCGAGAGGGCAGTTGGCAGAGGACTGGAGTGGTCGAGAGTTAAGGGGTGGGTGAGGGCATGGGTGGCAGGTAGGAAGGGCGGGGGGAACAGACAGGCAGAGGATTATTGTTGGTGTTGTTGGGAAAAGACAGGCGGAGAAGTGGGAACAGGCGAAACGGAGAGGTTAGTGGTGTTAATTTAAGCTCTCCAGCAACTGCTCAAACTGAACAGCTGATCCACAAACCAGTGTTATCCCAATCCTCCACTGCCTCCAAATCCAACGACAAGATCAGACTGATCATATTCACAATGCATCAAATACCCATTGGTGTATAGCCATCTCTCCCCTCTCATCTAATTCTACTGCCATACCCTCCGCTCCACAAAGTCCCCCTCCAGTAAATCCTGTTACTTTGTCTTTCTGTGTTGGGAGTCTCACCTCTGTCTGTTCTTGTCTGTTTCTCCTGTCGGACCGTCTGCCTACACCTTTTTCAGTTACTGTCTCTATCCCATAGCCTTCCAAAATGGTTCATGGATTCTCCTCTGCCCATCTCTCCACTCTGATCTCACTCCGGTCTCCTTCCTGCTCCAGCAACCTCTCAACGCTTATTGGAGGGTGTCAGCTCAATGTCTGAGATGGCCATTATGAATCCCCCAAGACACACTAAACACCAAAGCTTGAAGCCTGAGTTTCAGCAGGACTGGCTCGATATTTTAAGACATGGCTATTATGGGAGTGAGACTCACCCTGACATTTCTCCCGCTGTACTCATCTAGTCTCACTACACATTTAATTTCTTGCTGCACAGATATAATATGGCTACACACATCTCGTCTACGGCTGCACCCATCTATTCTACTGCTGCACCCATCCACTTACCTGCTGCACAGCCGCCAGGCTCTGTAGCTGAGCGCTGCTCAGATGCTGCTGCTGTTGTTGCTGCTGTTGCTGCTGCTGTTGCTGCTGCTGCAATGCAGCAGTCTGCAGCATGAGGTGCTGCTGCTGGGCGGCGTACATCCTCTGCAGGTACTGAGCTGCCGACGGTTGCCCGTGCAGGGCCTGCTGAATCACCTGGGACACAGAAGGGGCAGCAGAGGCATTTGATTTATTTTCCATTAAGCATGCTAGTTCACTCAGGACTCTTTTTCAAGAGAGTCCTGCCAAATTTCAGCAGAAGTGGATGATGATGTTGCTGCTGTGTAATCCAAATTGAGTAATTTGCAGGCAACTTTTCAGCATTGGGATGTATTTTGGACAATACCAGTTACATTGTAAGTGGTTTTTTTACGATGGCAGGTAACTGGAGAAACCCATGTAGAACATTTTAACTAAAAACTTTCGTGACTGCAGGAATTAACATTCTATGGTGCTTTCGGTAGAGTCACGTGAATTAAAAATAATAAAAATATCACGACGTTTCGATAGCAACACAAGCATTCGTCAACAGGAACAGGTAGGTTAGTCTCTGAGGGCAAGCTGTTTATAAAGGTTTAGAGATGGGCGGGGCAGCTAATGTTAATGTAGGAGAGGGCTCCGACACCAGCAGTAGGTCAACACCAATCAAAGCATTGCACCTCGCTCCACACACCCACACTGCTGACGGTGGAGTTGGACAAGAAAACACAAATCAAGTCATGACCCAAAGTGGTTTATGACATCTTTCCAATGATTGCCGAGTTTAACACTGTCGTCTCGGTTGAAATTGTGTCTGTGTCTGTATGTATGGATGGCTTCGTGAAAGAATCTTTGTTGATAGCCAGTCGGCTTGCAAAGTACCATCGTCTTAGAGAAATAATCTTCATGTGAGCCAGCCAGGTTAAAGTAATGATCAGCAACAGCAGCAGTATTGGTTCTGCCGTGTTTCATATCTGCCTTCACGAACACGGTCCGAGACGTGTCGTTTGGTTTCCCCAATGCAACTGCTGCCGCAGATACAGCTTAGATTGTAGATGCCGGGATATTGCATGTCAGGAATCTTGTCCTTCACAGATGGGATCAGGTCACGAATAACAAAATTCAGGACCTACTTAATGATAGTTGCTACACAAAAATTTAAAAGAGATCCCACCAACTGCCTCATTACAAAAACGAACAGTATCACCGATTCAGCTTCATTAATTGAACAGACCAAACGGTTTTCCTTAAAACCTTCTGCTGCTAGACCACCCAGACTACTGTATTTTCCCGCATATAACCCGCGGGGTATACCACTTTTTACAAACAAAACAAGACCCTGCGGGGTATATGGAGGTGCGGGTTATCCCACAAATATTTTACACGTGTGACATGTCATAACTCGTTACATTTTTTCATGGTAGGACTATCCACTATGCAACACTTACCTTTGACTAAAGCACTGCTGAATAAACCACTCACACTAAAATTGCATGTGTTATCACGTTTTAAATTATTCGAATTGTTTGTACAATGAAACGACAATGTTTGAAGTGGGCGCACTTTGTTTACCGTAATACTTTCAGTGGCTGTAGGGGGGTGCGAAAGTTTCAGCTGAGGCTATGGATTGCACAATGGGAAGGGCCGTAACAAGCATCTACCAGACGTAGAATCATAATTGCGGAGTCCCTTAGGCCGCTGCTATTGGCTGAGCACTATACAGTCGCGACCATGAGCTTTGTTTCAAACTTCCAATGGCTTTGTTGCCAGGAGGCAATGGCGTTACCGTAGTGCCACTATTGTCTGCGCAGTGCGCAATCTACCAGTGCTAAAACTGTACAGGTGTAACTACCGGTCCAGTAGCTGTAATATGATGAGGTCGAATGCTGGTAAGCCTAACAGTACGCTTAATTACTTATCTACCAGATGTGTGTTACTTATTTATTGGATATTTACTTTTGTTACTTATTTACTGTTTTAAGGTCACTCGTTTCCGGTTAGTTTGTTTTCTTTGTGCGCGTTATGATTTTAATGTTAACAATTGATAGTGGAATGTATTACAAATGTAAACTTTGTATTAATATGATGGAATTAAGCTGCGGTAACGACGTTAAAGATATGAATGCATGCGGGGTATATGACGATGCGGACTATCTGAAATTTGTTTTATACAAAATGCTATTTTTGCGGGGTATATGCGTCTGCGGGTTATATACGTATGCGGGCTATATGCGAGAAAATACGGTATATGGCTTACCAAAAATCCATAAAGAAGGTACACCCCTTCATCCCATCATCTCCACTATTGGCTCACCCACCTACAAACTGGCGCGATATCTGTCTGAGACCTTACAGCCATTCACTAGTAAGACCACCTCTTCTGTTCTTAACTCAGCTCACCTGGTATCGCCAATTAAAGGCATCTCACTGTCCCCAGGTGATTTGCTCATTAGTTTCGATGTAGTTTCTATGGTCACCAAAGTTTCTGTGCCCGATACCATTGCAATAATTGAAGATTTGGTCCAACAAGGCTGAATGCTGATGTACCAGCCCTGGTGATACACTGCCTCACCAATACATACTTCACTTGGAATGAAACATTCTACAAACAAACTGACGGCACCCCAATGGGTTCTCCCATATCTCCGGTTGTGGCCAACATTTTCATGGAAAAATTTGAGACGGACGCCATCCAGGCATCCACTCTACGCCCGTCCTTGTGGAAGAGGTACGTGGATGGCACGTTAGTCATCTGGCCACATGGCCGACCGGCTCTGGAACAATTCCTAAACCACATCAATTCCATACACCCAGCAATCAAATTCACCATGGAGGTAGAAAAGGGTGGCATGCTAACCTTCTTGTATATCTTTATAAAAAAGAGACCAGATGACTCAATGAGCCACCCTGTCTACAGGAAAGTAACCCATACTGACGCCTACCTAAAACCGGATTCCCACCACCATCCATCCCAGAAGAATTCCCTCATCAAAACGCTACACCATAGAGCTCAATGCATCTCTGACCATGAACACCTGACCAGTGAACTCAAACACATACACCAGGCTCTCAAGACGAATGGATATTCTGACTACACAATCCACAAAGCCATCACCCCAACCATGAGGAAGGAGCTATCTGAAAATCCAATCAAAAGCATCACCTTACCTTACATAGCAGGGATAACCAAAAATATTTCCAAAATCTTGAACAAACACAAAATCCAGGTCCGATTTAATACAGTGCATAAAATTCGTGACCTGATCCCATCTGTGATGGACAAGATTCCTGACATGCAATATCCCAGCGTCTACAAACTAAGCTGTATCTGCGGCAGCAGTTACATTGGGGAAACCAAACGACATGTCTCGGACCGTGTTCGTGAACATAAGAAAGATCTGAAACACTTCTGCCGTGGCTGATGATGACTTTAATGTAGCTGGCTCACATGAAATTGATTTCTCTTAAGACGATGGTACTTTGCAAGCCGACTGGCTATCAACAAAGATTCGTTGACGAAGCCATCCATATATACATATACAGACACAATTTCAACCGAGACGACGGTTTTACACTCAGCAATCATTTGAAAGATGTCATCAACCACTTTGGGTCATGACTTGATTTGTGTTTTCTTGTCCACCTCCACCGTCAGCAGTGTGGGTGTGTGGAGCAAGGTGCAATGCTTTGATTGGTGTAGACCTACTGCCGATGTCGGAGCCTTCTTCTACATTAACATTAGCTGCCCCGCCCATCTCTAAACCTTTATAAACAGCTTTCCCTCAAGAGGCTAACCTCCCTGTTCCTGATGACGACCGCTTGTGTTGTGATCGAAACATCGTGATATTTATTATTTTTTATTCACTTTATTTTCATTTTTATAATTTTATTGTTATATTTTTATCTACCTACGTGACTTTACGGAAAGATTCATAGAATACCATATAGAACAGGGAAGAACATACAAACACCAGGTAGAAATCTTCTTGGTTCTTTCGGTAAAGTCACGTAGAAGGGAAATAATAAAATAATAATAAAAAAACATTAAATAATTCTCACGACGTTTCGGCCACAACGCAAGCAGCCATCCTCAGGTGAAGAACAGGTCTGTCGGGAAGACAGCGTCTGAATGAAACACCCCAGGCTTGGAGCGTATATTTAACCTGGGTTGGAGGGGGAAGAGCGCCTTGACAAAATAATTTGCATATCAAGCGGAATTTAGCATATTTATGGGAAATGCAGATATGGGATTAGTCACTACTTGTGAAATACGTAGGAGGTGGGCGGGGGGTTTCAAAGTCATATTGTGCCCGTGCATTATGCAGGATTAGCAGCATCAAAGGGAGGGGATAGGGGTAGCATTAATAAAGGGAAGGAATGTTAGTTAATAGTATGTAGCTGCTGTAACTAAACCACCACGTAAAAAACTAAAGTATAAACTACATAGTATCATCAGTATACTAAATATACTCTCCAATAAGCTGAGCTACTAACAGTAAGTAATACATTACAATTCTATGTCGCAAAAAATATATAATATGCTTCCAGCTAAACCTTTTTCCTCTTACATCACACGGGTCTACCCCATACTATATACTGCCATAGACAAACCCAACATTAAATTATATACTGTATTACTATACACCACCCTATACCTTCGACTATACATTGTAATATTACACTATGTATTATTCTACCCACCCTACTGTATACCACACTGCTGTATATTCACTATACAATTACGATACTATATATTACCTTATACATTGTATTAAACATTACAATTTTATACTATTTATTATTATACAATCTGCTATACACTATACCATTGACCGTCGCGTGAAAGATACTAAGAGGAAGCAACGAAATATGTCAATGGGAGAGTGGTGGTAGGAGACTTGCAGAGGAGCAAACAATCCATTCCCTGCGGAGAATACAAGATATATAGTCAATGCCAGTGAGTGGACTGCGGTCTGAAAGTCACCGTAAACATGAACACAATCAGTTAAGATCCGAAAGGGTTTATTACGTCCTTCCAATGATTGCTGGGCCAGAATCCATCTTCTCGGTTGAAATTGTCTGCGTTTGTATATGTGGATCGTCTCATGAACGAATCTCTCATGGTAGCCAGATGGCTTGCAGAAAACCTCTGTCTTGGAGAAGTCAATGTCATGTGAGCCCACTGAATTGTAACAGTGATCTGCCACGGCTGAGGTGTTTGTCCTACCGTGTTTCAGGTCCACATCTTTTACAGACGGGACCTTAAGAGTTTGACGTACGTGTTTGAGTTCACTGGCAATGTGTTCCTGGTCGGAGATGCATTGGGCTCTATGGTAGAGTGTCTTGATGAGGGAATTCTTCTGGGATGGATGGTGGTGGGAATCCGGTTTTAGGTAAGCATCCGTATGGGTGGCTTTCCTGTAGACAGAGTGGCTCATTGAACCATCAGGTCTCCTTTTAATTAGGACATCCAAAAAGGGTAGCTTGCCATCTTTTTCGACTTCCATGGTGAATCTGATGGCTGGGTGTATGGAATTGATGTGGTCGAGGAATTGGTCTAGAGCAGGCCGGCCATGTGGCCAGATGACAAAAGTGTCATCTACGTACCTCTTCCATAACATCGGGCGTAGAGTGGCAGTCTGGATGGCGTCAGTCTCAAATTTCTCCATGAAAACGTTGGCTACAACCGGAGATAGGGGGAAGCCCATTAGGGTGCCCTCAGTTTGTTGGTAGAAAGTTCCAGTCCAGGTGAAGTATGTTTTGGTTAAGCAGTGTCTCACCAGGGGGGGTACCCCAGTATTCAGTCCTTGATGAACCAAGTCTTCAATGATTGCGATGGTGTCAGGTACAGGAACTTTGGTGAATAAGGAAACCACATCAAAACTGACAAGCAGGTCGTCTGGGGACGGGGAAATTCCCTTGATTGTCGATACCAGGTGAGTAGAGTTTAGTACCGCAGAGGTGGTTTTTCCAGTGAAAGGCCGCAGGATTTCAGACAAAAAACGATCCAGTTTGTAGGTGGGGGAGTTGATAGTAGAGACAATAGGACGAAGAGGTGTATCTTCTTTACGTATCTTTGGCAAGCCATATAATCTTGGTGGCCTGGCTGCAGAAGGTTTCAACGAGAACTGTTTGGTTTGATCAATTAATGCGGTTGAATCAGAATTGATTTTGTTGGTTTTAATGACAAGGCTGTTGGTGGGGTCTCTTTTTATTTTTGTATAGCTGCCATCGTTGAGTAGTTCTTGAATTTTGTTGTTGTATTCTATTTTGTCCATGATGACAGTGGCATTGCCTTTGTCGGCTGAGAGGATGACAATGTCATCCCTCTTTTTTAATTGAGCTAATTCAAACGCTCATCTTTGCTGATGTTGCTAGCTGGCATCTTAGCGTTTTTGAGAGTTGCAGCGATTTCAGATCTTGCTACGTCTGCAGCGATGTGACTCAGGCCCTTGAGAGCCACATCTACTTGGGCAATGATACCATTAACTGGTATGTGTCTAGGTGTGACTACAAAGTTTAGTCCTTTAGCTAAAACGGATTTCAGACTTCTCAGAAATAGAACTGTTACTGCGATTAATTACGACTTTGTTAACGTCTAGCTTTTCAGTGTGTGGGTCCGGTCTCTTGTTTGAGAGGCGGTTGAATTTGGAAATCAAGTTGTCCTTAGATTTGGTCGACATAGTGGCAGCTGAAGAGGCAGTTATATTGTCTACATGTTCCCAATCCGATGTGGACATTGTTGTAGTCAAAGATAAGTGTGATTTGTAGAGTGTCTTGTCTAACTGATCTAGTTCGGTGCGCATAAGTCTAATTTTCTCTGAGATAAGAGCTAAGCTAGTTCTAGACAAATCCTGCGGCCTTTCACTGGAAAAACCACCTCTGCGGTACTAAACTCTACTGACCTGGTATCGACAATCAAGGGAATATCCCTGTCCCCAGACGACCTGCTTGTCAGTTTTGATGTGGTTTCCTTATACACCAAAGTTCCTGTACCTGACACCATCGCAATCATTGAAGACTTGGTTCATCAAGGACTGAATACTGGGGTACCCCCCCTGGTGAGACATTGCTTAACCAATACATACTTCACCTGGAATGGAACTTTCTACCAGCAAACTGAGAGCACCCCAATGGGCTCCCCCTATCTCCGGTTGTAGCCAACGTTTTCATTGAGAAATTTGAGACTGACGCAATCCAGACTGCCACTCTACGCCCGACCTTATGGAAGAGGTACGTAGACGACACTTTTGTCATCTGGCCACATGGCCGGCCTGCTCTAGACCAATTCCTCGACCACATCAATTCCATACACCCAGTCATCAGATTCACCATGGAAGTCGAAAAAGATGGCAAGCTACCCTTTTTGGATGTCCTAATTAAAAGGAGACCTGATGGTTCAATGAGCCACTCTGTCTACAGGAAAGCCGCCCATATGGATGCTTACCTAAAACCGGATTCCCACCACCATCCATCCAAGAAGAATTCCCTCATCAAGACTCTATACCATAGAGCCCAATGCATCTCCGACCAGGAACACATTGCCAGTGAACTCAAACACGTACGCCAAGCTCTTAAGGCTAATGGTTACTCCGACTACACAATCCGCAAAGCCATCACTCCAACAATCAAGAAGGATCCTGTTGAGGAGCCTTTCAAAACCATCACCTTACCCTTCATTGCTGGGGTCACAAAAAATATCTCCAAAATCCTGATTAAACACAAGTACCAGGTCCGATTCAACACAGTACATAAAATCCGTGATCTGGTCCCGTCTGTAAAAGATGTGGTTCCAGACATACAGTACTCTGGCGTCTACAAACTAAGTTGCCTCTGTGGTAGCAGTTACATTGGAGAAACCAAACAATATGTCTCGGACCGCATCCGTGAACATAAAGCAGACCTGAAACACGGTAGGACAAACACCTCAGCCGTGGCAGATCACTGTTACAATTCAGTGGGCTCACATGACATTGACTTCTCCAAGACAGAGGTTCTCTGCAAGCCATCTGGCTACCATGAGAGATTCGTTCATGAGGCGATCCACATATACAAACACAGACAATTTCAACCGAGAAGATGGATTCTGGCTCAGCAATCATTGGAAGGACGTAATAAACCATTTAGGATCTTAACTGATTGTGTTCACGTTTACGGTGACTTTCAGACCGCAGTCCACTCACTGGCATTGACTATATATCTTGTATTCTCCGCAGGGAATGGATTGTTTGCTCCGCTGCAATTTTCCTACCACCACTCTCTCATTTACATATTTCGTTGCTTCCTCTTAGTATCTTTCACGCGATGGTCAATGGTATAGTGTATAGCAGATTGTATAATAATAAGTAGTATAAAATTGTAATGTTTAATACAATGTATAAGGTAATATATAGTATCGTAATTGTATAGTGAATATACAGCAGTGTGGTATACAGTAGGGTGGGTAGAATAATACATAGTGTAATATTACAATGTATAGTCGAAGGTATAGGGTGGTGTATAGTAATACAGTATATAATTTAATGTTGGGTTTGTCTATGGCAGTATATAGTATGGGGTAGACCCGTGTGATGTAAGAGGAAAAAGGTTTAGCTGGAAGCATATTATATATTTTTTGCGACATAGAATTGTAATGTATTACTTACTGTTAGTAGCTCAGCTTATTGGAGAGTATATTTAGTATACTGATGATACTATGTAGTTTATACTTTAGTTTTTTACGTGGTGGTTTAGTTACTGCAGCTACATACTATTAACTAACATTCCTCCCCTTTATTAATGCTACCCCTATCCCCTCCCTTTGATGCTGCTAATCCTGCATAATGCACGGGCACAATATGACTTTGAAACCCCCCCGCCCACCTCCTACGCATTTCACAAGTAGTGACTAATCCCATATCTGCATTTGCCATAAATATGCTAAATTCCTCTTGATATGCAAATTCTTTTGTCAAGGAGCTCTTCCCCCTCCAACCCAGCTTAAATATACACTCCAAGCCTGGGGTGTTTCATTCAGACGCTGTCTTCCCGACAGACTTGTTCTTCACCTGAGGACGGCTGCTTGCGTTGTGGCCGAAACGTCGTGAGAATTATTTAATTGGTTCATTTTTATTATTTTATTATTTCCCTTCTACGTGACTTTACCGAAAAAACCAAGAAGATGAATCCCTGCAGTCACGAAAGCTTTAAATCGAAATTTAACCACATAGAAAGGCACCCAAGTTAGGAATCAAACCCAGGTCCTTCTTGCTGTGAGGCACAAGTGTTAATATAGCACAGCCACCCTGCCCCCCAGGAGTGTAACGGTGCACTAATTAAAATATAAATATCGATTCTTAATCTCGCGACACAAGCATCAAATCCGAAGTGACAGAACAGATGTTTTTTTTGTCATGTTGGTATGACCAAATGACCCAGAATGCACGTGATCGTCGGATCTCATGAGGTTCTACAGGGCTGAGCCTGGATATATCGTGCTTAGATGGGAGACTACCATGCACAAACAAGTGTCATAGTTGTTGTGAGCAGTAGGGGGCAGTGCAGTAAAATACACTAATAACAATATTGTACATATGTAAGGTGCATTTCATCCGTAAATCCCAATGTGCCAATGTCTATGGAAAGCATGGAATAAACAGAGTCTGCAGAAAAAACGTCCAGAACTAGTAGTGTAAAGGCCAATTTAAAGAGGTGAGTTTTCAAGACAGACTTAAATATAGCTAACGATTCCAATCGTCTTATTAGCAAAGTCAAAGCGTTTCAAAGCTTTGGAGCTCCACTGAAAAAAGGCCGATGACCCAAGGAAATGAGCCTTGACCTCAGAATACTTGTTCTGCTCTTCCCCCTCCTCACCCTTCACCAACCTGCCACTGACTAGCGCGGTGAAATATGGTAAAATATCCTTCATGGCTTGCAAGGTTTGCAGATGCTATCATACCCCAAAATGGGCTGCACATTAAACAAGATATACATTTAACGCCACAAGTTGCATAACAATTTTACTTGACCCTGACCCAAACCCCACATCCACTAGAGAGGTTGCTACATCCACCACGAAGTTAAAAATAAATTCGCCAATCGAATGGAGAATGTGTTACTCCCCTAACGCAGCAAGACTAACACTGTTGGTTGACAAGGAGTGTGGGCTGATGGGTGTAAATGTGATTTATTTGACTGGTGGGTCATGAAACACACACTTGTCTTTTCATTGGCCAACAATCCACTAAGACGTCACAATGTTGTTTTGAGACAAAGATCCCCCTGTTTTGCCTTAAAAACTGGGGGGCAGGTGCTGTTAGTAAGCACGTATTAGGCCACACACACACAAACGTGTTACATATACACAAAGACAGACGCCTACACACTTGTATTTACAACATGCAAAGATCACCTATGTAGCCATAACCGACTGTAGGTGCAAGCGCTGTTAGCGAGCAACTACAGTGAGGGAAAAAAGTATTTGATCCCCTGCTGATTTTGTACGTTTGCCCACTGACAAAGAAATTATCAGTCTATAATTTTAATGGTAGGTTTATTTGAACAGTGAGAAACAGAACAACAACAAAATCCAGATAAACGCATGTCAAAAATGTTATAAATTTATTTGCATTTTAATGAGGAAAATAAGTATTTGACCCCCTCTCAATCAAAACGATTTTTGGCTCCCAGGTGTCTTTATAGGTAACGAGCTGAGATTAGGAGCACACTCTTAAAGGGAGTGCTCCTAATCTCAGCTTGTTACCTGTATAAAAAGACACCTGTTCACAGAAGCAATCAATCAGATTCCAAACTCTCCACTATGGCCAAGACCAAAGAGCTCTCCAAGGAT
Source organism: Lampetra fluviatilis (assembly GCF_964198595.1). Classification (NCBI taxonomy): domain Eukaryota; kingdom Metazoa; phylum Chordata; class Hyperoartia; order Petromyzontiformes; family Petromyzontidae; genus Lampetra; species Lampetra fluviatilis. Next base: position 12,010,415 of record NC_136310.1, read on the forward strand.
GTCAGGGACAAGATTGTAGACCTACACAAGGCTGGAATGGGCTACAAGACCATCGCCAAGCAGCTTGGTGAGAAGGTGACAACAGTTGGTGCGATTATTAGCAAATGAAAGAAACACAAAAGAACTGTAAATCTCCCTCGGCCTGGGGCTCAATGCAAGATCTCACCTCGTGGAGTTGCAATGATCATGAGAACGGTGAGGAATCAGCCCAGAACTACACGGGAGGATCTTGTCAATTATCTCAAGGCAGCTGGGACCATAGTCACCAAGAAAACAGTTGGTAACACACTACGCCGTGAAGGACTGAAATCCTGCAGCGCCCGCAAGGTCCCCCTGCTCAAGAAAGCACATATACATGCCCGTCTGAAGTTTGCCAATGAACATCTGAATGATTCAGAGGACAACTGGGTGAAAGTGGTGTGGTCAGATGAGACCAAAATGGAGCTCTTTGGCATCAACTCAACTCGCCGTGTTCGGAGGAGGAGGAATGCTGCCTATGACCCCAAGAACACCATCCCCACCGTCAAACATGGAGGTGGAAACATTATGCTTTGGGGGGGTTTTTCTGCTAAGGGGACAGGACAACTGCACCGCATCAAAGGGACGAGGACGGGGCCATGTACCGTCAAATCTTGGGTGAGAACCTCCTTCCCTCAGCCAGGGCATTGAAAATGGGTCATGGATGGGTATTCCAGCATGACAATTACCCAAAACACACGGCCAAGACAACAATGGAGTGGCTCAAGAAGAAGCACATTAAGGTCCTGGAGTGGCCTAGCTAGTCTCCAGACCTTAATCCCGTAGAAAATCTGTGGAGGGAGCTGAAGGTTCGAGTTGCCAAACGTCAGCCTCGAAACCTTAATGACTTGGAGAAGATCTGCAAAGAGGAGTGGGACAAAATCCCTCCTGAGATGTGTGCAAACCTGGTGGCCAACTACAAGAAACGTCTGACCTCTGTAATTGCCAACAAGGGTTTTGCCACCAAGTACTAAGTCCTGTTTTGCAGAGGGGTCAAATACTTATTTCCCTCATTAAAATGCAAATCAATTTATAACATTTTTGACATGCGTTTTTCTCGATTTTGTTGTTGTTATTCTGTTTCTCACTGTTCAAATAAATCTACCATTAAAATTATAGACTGATAATTTCTTTGTCAGTGGGCAAACGCACAAAATCAGCAGGGGATCAATTACTTTTTTCCCTCACTGTATAAAGGCCGGCACGGCACACTAAGGGGTGAGTGGCCAGCACCACGCCTGGCTGTGTTTGTCTCCCCAATGGCGATGTTTACAAACCGCAACAGGTACTTCCTTTAAGGTAACCGAGATATTCACCACTGATGTAGGCTGCGAGCGGTAATCAAACTCAGGTGGCGGGTTTGTCACGTAGTTCACTAACCACTTCACACAACGTGTCATTCACCACACGCAGTCGCATTTGTACCAAAAGCACAGACAACAGCCGTTCACCCCTAAGTAGTGATGACAGAACCACGGCGCTTGTGCCATGCTAGGTGCACTTTGAGGCCACGTGAAGTGTCTAAGGCCCGCTGGCAGGAAGTCACGGAATAGACCCAGGTGCCACGGGTTGACCGACTGAGATGACTGGCTGACTGAGATCACTGGCACACACACGTACAGATGACTGACTGTACGGTACTCAAACGACACACACCTATGTTACAAACACCCATGTTACACGCATTTGGACACACCCATTTACACACACCCATTTACACACCACACTTGAGCTCACACGTCCCAGCCACACAACCACGCAGACTACGAACATTAAATCACATAAAAAGACAAACACGTTATGCATCAAGTATTAGAAAACGTACACATTAACCACACATATGCAGTGACACACAAAGGCGTGTTTTGAACACACAGTTACACACGTAACTAAGACGCTCACAAACATAGGTCATATACAAGCACGTACTACGCGCCTATTGCCACACATACTATAACAAACACACGTGTTGCACACACGCGCGCATTACACACAATAAAACACACACGTTTACCACACACACCTCATAGACATGCAGCCCACCCACACGTGCACCACACATGCCACAAAGCACTCACGCGCCTCACACACACACGTGCACCACACACACGTGCACCACACACACGTGCACCACACACACGTGCACCACACACACGTGCACCACACACGCGCACACATCACCCTCGCTCACCGTTACACGGGCACGCTGTGTAAGCCCTGCCAAAGATGGAGGTAGCCAAGAGAAAGCGAGCAAGGCTCTTTGAAAGAGGAGTTGGTGTTCGCTGGGAACAATGAGAGTCCCTCACGTGGATGCTTGGCACGGAGGGGACACTGGGGGTGGGGGAGGGGCACTGGGGAGTGGGGGTTATGGGGGAGAGAGGGGGGCGTGGGGGAAGGAGCAAGGGGAGGGGCTGCGGCAGAGGAAGGGGATGGGGCAGCAGGGGCAAAGGCCACTGCGTAAAATCTGGGGTCACAGTTCACATTCCATCCCTTATTTGGGCGTCCCATTGTAACTCAGCCTTGGGCAGGGAAAGCCACTTTGGTTTCTGGTTTCATTACCTACGTTAGCGGAGTGGCGTTTACTCAACCGATGGCATTGAGCCAACAGTGGCAATTCCATATTTCCATGGCAGGGGCCATGCCGGGGCATGGGAAGACCAATACTGTTGTGCAGTTCGGAAAACACTTCCATGTGTCTTTTTAAAATAAGTTTTCATATGATACTGTATGCCCTAATAGTGATGTTATTGGTCACCTTATTATTTCAATTACCAAGACGATATTATCTTAGCAGTGTTGGTTTACTGTCGCTGGCTATTATAACAACCTGATATAATCACACCGAGTCAGAAGCCTTGAACGCAGAATGTCACTTTCTGGCAAGGCAATTATGAACCCCCTATGACAGAGACAGACCAAGGGCTTTAATTCAGGAGCGCAACGGTGCTGACGCAATTTCTATGACAAGGCCATTATGGACCCCCTGAGACAGACACCCAGTGCGAAAGCTCAAACTCTGGATCGTAATAGTGCTGGTTCAGTATATCTGGCCATTATGAACCGCATGGGAAAAACAGACGACGCAGGCCCAGGCTTTGAACCCCAGACTTTGGCAGTGCTGCTCAATATCTACCACAGTCACTATGAACCCCATGAGACAAAGAAGGACAGACACCCCTAAACCTGATGCTTCGACCCAGCATGTTAGTGGTGGTGGCTTGATTAACCTCACGATAGAGAATAGAAAACACCAGCCCAAGTGCCTGAAACTAATGATCTCAGTGATGTCTGTTGTCTATGATATGCCCATTATGAACCCATTTAGACACACCCACCCAGGATCTCAGCTCTGCTGACAAAGTCTCCGATATCCTCAGATTTTCCCCTCCACATTTAGAATCAACATGCGTTTTATTTGGCTGCCATAAATTTCCACGTGATAAGCCACTTCGATGAGCGATCATTTGTAGCTAGGCCACTTCTGAAAAAGAGCTACATAGCTCAGTGTGGGCCTTACCTGGTCAAAGAAAAAGTCATCTTGATTCACCCAATTCACCTGGCAAGCTATTTCACTTTTTTACATTTATTCTCATCAAGTTGGCAATTATATTCTAACTTTCCAAGCAAATGTATACGATGAGAGCCTCCCCATGCTGTAGATTGTCAAGATCATAGGTACTAGTGAATGAGGGATATTTGATCGTACCGATTAGTGTGGGTTGAGTTATGGGAGTGTAGAACAATGGATTTGCTGCACTGCCCTCTATTGGCATTATGCAACCGGTTCAGCTTAAATGGAAAATAAAACCTCGTGTCATATTTCATTTGTACTGTACACCGTTATTCAGCGTATACATTACAGTGGATTACCCCCATTCCTTTCTCCACCACCCTCTCCAGATCTGACACGGAGGGTTGCCAACATGAATAGTTTGAGAAAAAACTGAACTCAATATCATGAGCGTCACTGTGGAGAAGAACATAAGTAACAACATTGATAAGCACGCAAAATAATCTCTTTCAGATGTCCGTCTCTCCACATTAAAACTAAAGTATTTATTTTACACCATTTATGAGCCCCATGCCCTTTTAGGAGGGCATAATTATAGCAATATTGATTCAATACCAGCAAACTGGACCAGTTTCAACAGTGTCTAATCAGTAGCCAGGCTTTCTTGATTCAATACTGGTGAAATGCCAGATGTTATAGGCAAGGGAGCCTATTATTTTAATTATGGGTCCGAAATCGACGCAAAATAATAAAATACTTAACACGCGCAAGCCCCGTTGTTCTTTCGCACAACACATCAGTCAAACGCTAGGGGACTCAGCCACCCATGAGCTTACACCATCTACAGCTATTGTCTCAAGACCATCCAATCATAAGAGACACCGTACTTCGTTGCAAAGTGGGCACGAGACAATTCATGGATTAAAAGCGATGGTCTCACACACGGCACGTGCACCGAATCATAGGATTGAGAGTTGATTGTTCATGTTTTGTACAAGTTAAATGCAAGCGTTAGTTTTGTGCCAATAGAAGAAATGAGACTGAGCAATTGAAATGTGGAGCACAAACCAGACTGGCAGAATGATACAGTACAAGTGAGACAAATAGTCTCGACAAGACGACGAGTTCAAATGCCACAGTGCCAACGATATGGTGCTCACGAGACAGACAATACAGATGAGCTACAATGAGACAAAAGACACTACAAATGCCTCGGACAACAAACGCGACGTTACATAACGAGGCTAACGAAAACAGTACAGATAAGACACATGGTACAAATGGGATGGACAATATAATTGTGACAAGCAATTATAATGATAGAATTATAATGAGGCAAAGGTGCATCAGTGCTGAGGAGACCAACAATAGAGGCAAGATAGCCCGTACAAGCTGATAGATAGAACAAAGGCAAAAAGTAACAACAAATCAATAGAAAAATACAAAGCAATTAATTATTGGATCAATTAATGATCCTAAATTGTGACAAATCATTAAATCACTGCGAGGGTTAGTATTAGTATTAGGCTTGGTGTTGAGGTTGTAGTTTCAAGTTTATGTTGAAGTCAGATGACCATGACTTGATGTTTTTCCTTTACTCATGAACAAAGCATCAGTCCCAGGGGATATGCGCAGCCTAATTGTGTACATCCACAGAGTAAGAGTTGTCTTATTTCATCTTCGTGTGAAAGCAGCCCCGGCCCTCACTCCCTCACCTGCACCGTCTGCCGGTCAGTCAGGCCGCCGTACACCGAGATCTGTGCCGACCGTGCCGCCCCCACCCCGACTGCCGCCGCCGTCGTCGTCCCATTGGCAGCAGCGGCGGCACCGTTGGTCGCCGTGGCAATGGCGCCACCTGCCCCGGCAGCCGGAACAGCAGCAGGAACGCAGCTGGCTGTTCCAGAGGTCCCACCACCACCAGCGCTCGCGTCCTTGTCCATCGGCCGGGCAGCTGTGGTGAATAATTAAGAATGATTCAACATCCTGGGGTATGACGTTAACCTGGGTGGCAAGGGTGGCAGTGCAGTGGTAACAATTGTGCCTCATAGCAACAAGGGCCTGGGTTTGATTCCTACTCGAGCGCTTTTATGTATGGAGTTTTATGTTCTCCCCCTGTCCTCCATGGGTTTCCTCCGGATTCTCCGGTTTCCTCCTATAACTTAAAAAAAAAACAATCTACATTGTGTATTGGCCAAAGATCCTAGTGCTGAAAAACTACCTGATAACACTGGTCACACTTTTTATGGCATAAGGTATTCCAACGGTTTTAAGGTAATTTTGGGGTGCTGATTCCAAATCTGGCATCAGTTTTTGTCTATCACTTCAGGTTTTTGAGATATCAAATATTGCATTTTCAATAAAAACTGCAGAATAAAAATATTAAATAAATGTGGATACCTCCATAAAATGATATTATAAACACACTATCCTAAAAATACAGCACCATATTTTCAAACTAAAGCAGTCACTGACTCGCAACAACTTGCAATCATAAGTGACAGAGTTAATTTCGGGTAAAATCAATGAAAATGGGGTATGCCGATAGCATAAAAATGAGATGTGATAGAGCAAATCTGAGATCAGCTTTGGAATCAAACACCCTGAAATTAGTCTAAAACAGCTGCAAAAGTCCAGGCCAGAAAAAAAAAATGTGTTGACCAGTGTAATTACTCAATTGGGATGACACACAGCAGCAACATCGGCCCCACTACAAAAAAACTTGGTGGGATCCTCCTGAAAGAGAATCTTGAGACTGAAGCTTTCGTCGGTCAACGCGCTTAATAAAAATCTGTGGCAGTGCAGGTGGGAGTGCGGCCATCTTCCCTCTGGACCAAATGTTACTGGACAGAAGGTACAAAGATTTTGACTTTTGCAGTTTATTACGCAACCATATTTCGATACCGAAACTTTGAAGATATGAGAAGTTAATAATGTAGACGAAAGTATAATCTTTAAATTAAATCGTGACCATGAATCGTGGGAATTTACTGAATTGCAGGGAATGTGAATTAGTCGGAGGACTCGACACTGGGACATTTCTGAATCGTTTGGAAAGCTGCAGATATTGGCTGCTACACAACGGGTAACCAGTAGAGGGCGTGAGACTGCTTAGCGGTGGAGTGAGAACTGTGGAGCACGGGGAAGTGGGTGGTACCATTGGCAGTGGTAACAAAATATAAAAGATGCATTTAAAGCCAAAACGTTGTGTTTCAATTAACCAACATTTAAATTACTAGAGTCTACAGCCCTTTGTCAAACTAATGCTGGATGAAGGCCTTATCATGCTTCACCACGCTGACCAGTGCCGAATGGTGAAGTGGAGCATGCCTATGACTGGGTCAGATATAATTCGTTATTGATGTTAGCTATGGCCAGGCATCATACTCACGTCTCCAGTTTCATAGCAGTGTGGTAACCACTGTGCTACACTCCCACAAACGTATTACATGCCGTCCTCAACTTACAAACACCCGACTGATGAACACCCACACTTACGAACCAGCTTTCATGAAATACCGTTTTTTTACATCGACTTAAATCGCAAACTCGCACTTGTAAACCGTGTGTGTGTGCAATTGTGGCGAGTTCTTGCACATCTTCCGACATGCAAGCCAGCATCAGGACTCAAGGTAAGTGAAAATAAAAAATTATACTTGTGTTACTACTTTGTTTTATGTTTTATTTACTATACAGTATTTATTAAAATATTACATGGAAATGTACAATATTTATTTGTATTTATGAGTTTAATGACACTTCCCTTTTCTTCTGAACCGTAACATTTAATAACACTGACCACGTGAGCATTTAAATATCGTACATGATTGTGTTCGGACTTATGAGCGGGCCTCAGGAACGAATTATGTTCATAAGTCGAGTATTGACCAAATGGTATTATTATAACACTTGATTACCCAGGAAGAACCCCCGAGTCTCGTGAATATCTTTCAGGATGGTTCTAAGTTTTAGCAGTAGGGGAGCGATGATTACTACATATAATCCCAATTGATTACATTTTTCTATGAACAATCAGCGTGTTGTAAATGTTTAAGCTGAAAAACACACGAAGTCTGAACTGCGTGAAGCACTTTAAAATCATAATCAGCAGCACTCCATTGACATCACGGTAAGTGACGTATTGAAAGGTGCAAACATCTTAACCAACCAGAAACTAACTATTTTTATTTTACCAGGTAAGGTCCACTGAGATATATAGCTCTTTTTTAGAAGTGACCTGGTTTCTGAAAAAGTGATAGCTCAACGAAGTGACTTTGTGTATATTAATAGCAGCCAAATAATCTAAATGCATGTTCATTATAAATGTGAAGGGAGAAACTGGTGGACCCGGAGAAAAATCCACGCTACCACGAGGAGAGACATGCAAACTCCAAATAAACAGGCGTCAGAGTCGGGATCGAACCCAACGACCTACTGTCTACCAGGCGAGGTAGTTAACATCTTTCCATCATGTAAAGTACTTGGGGACTCACAGTATAAGTGAGCGATCTGTACCAACAGTATTTAATCGATTATAGATGTTTTCGATGCCACATGATTTTAATTTGTTGTTTTGACAAGGCCAACTCTACCTTAATAATGAGGACCGTGTGCAGTGTGAACGTTTAGGAATGAGGGAGACAAAGGAGGTCGGGCGTGGAACTTGCCATAATACCTCTTCACGCGCTCGTTAACAGCACTCATCTCAACATTATTTTCTTCACGGTTACGCAGGGAAACCTTTATGTAAGTATGTATATAACAATGTGTGTATATATATATAAAACTTGATGCGATTAAATAAATGCTTGCATTTTAAAACCGCCAGGAGTTGTTAAAACAAAACGAGACCAGAAGAAAATAAATGAGAGGTATGTGATATAAAAGATATCAAAAACAGCCCAAATTCCACCACTACCATCCCCTCTCCCACCTCCAATCCAGACTCTTGCACAGAGTCCACATCTGGAAATGATTGGTAGGGGAAGGTGTGGGGAGGCTTGGTGGTGTGCGGTGGTGTGCGGTGGTGAGATGGGTTGTGTGTGGAGGTGGGTGTTAGTGTGGTTTTGGTGTGCAGTGATGTTGGGTTGAGAGTGGTTGTGTGTGTGGTTATGTAGGAGCAGTTGTACGAGTTGGTGTGTGTTATGTATACAGTGGTATTGGATGATATTGGTTTGTGCCAAGGTGTGTTAGCATTGGTTGGGTATGGAGAACTATGGTTATGTGAGGTGGGGTTGTGTGTTTTGGTCGAGGTATGTATTGGTGTGTGTTAGACTCTAGTGGCGAAGGAAGGTATGGTAATAAACGGTTGAGGTGGTGAGTAGCGGTGTGGGTGGTATGCGGTGATGTGTGATAGTGTGGCGATGTGCAACTGTGTTGTTTGTGATGGTGTGTGATTGTGTGGTTTGTGGTGGTGTATGTATGTTGAACTTCTTTCGCACCGTACGTAGCTATCCGTGCTCAGAGGTGTGAAACTGCATACGGTGCTTAGTATTGGGCAATTCATGAAGGCATTGTAATCAAATCCAAGGATTTCCACTGTGGATGTTTAAAGCAGGAATTGCGATTCTTCTCTGGATGATTCCCACATTCAAATCTCCACTTGCATCAATGGTACCAAAACAACATGTGTGCGCCATCTAGTGGCGATCGTTCCAACTCACGATAAGAATCCCATTCGCTTGATTACAGATGCATTGACATGAATGGGGATTCTTTCGACGATTCCTGGACTGCTAAAGAATACCCACTTATTTATATAGGGATTGATGCATCTCCATACAAACGGGTGGCATATTTGAGATGCAGTCGACACCAGACCTCCAAGGACCACTCATAAAATATCCTCACCACCATCCAGAGGTCAGGCTTGCTGTTGTGACAAATACAATGCATCCATCATCACCACTCTCAGTCCCACTGCCATTATCTGCCATTATGTCTTTCCTATCTTACAGCCAAAGCAAGGCCCCTTGATTGCCAACCTCTGGGTGCCACTCAACTGCCTGAGTATCCTGCCCTCCTCTGCTCGGCACACGTGTCCCACCCATCATAAACCCTACTAAAGTAGAATGGAAATAATAAAATAATAAAACATAATAAAATAATTCTCACGACGTTTCGGCCACAACGCAAGCAGCCGTCCTCAGGTGGAGAACAGGTATGTCGAGTAGAGTCAGACTGTCTACTCGACAGACCTGCTCTCCACCTGAGGACGGCTGCTTGCATTGTGGCCGAAACGTCGTGAGAATTATTTTATTATGTTTAATATTTATTATTTTATTATTTCCATTCTACGTGACTTTACCGAAAGAACCAAGAAGATGAATCCCTGCAGTCACGAAAGCTTTAAATCGAAACCTACTAAAGTACATGCAAAAAACCAGTGAAATATTAAAAGAATGCCAAAATATTAATAATACAGAAACTCAGGAAATATTAATGGATGAGGTTACTACAGATGTTGTCTATTAGTGAATGTCGGGGTCTGTATGCAATTTCTGAGGCTGCAGGTTATTTGGGGCAAGTGAAACGTTATCCGCTACACTTACAGTAATTGAATAAAACGTTGCCTTGTCAAACTTCACTGTTCAGTCCTCTGCTTCTTATTCTAGTCCCTTGGCTTTTTGGGCCATTGGGAGAATGACAGACTGACAGACCGGTTTCTGATGTGGACTCTAGACACAGGTCTCTCTACAGGGTCAATGTCAGTCAGTCGGTTTATTTTGGGTAAGGCCCGCTGAGCTTAAGATGTTATTTTGCAATGGCAACCAGGCCAAAACAGCTGAGAATATTACACGAGTAGGGAGGGTTTTAAGTGGGTTCCATGGAATAAAAACAGGGAAATATGATCGATAGACTTATAGACCGGTCTCTAAAAAAGACTGTAGGCAATGATAGACTGACAAAGCAGTTTCTGGTGAGGTCTCTAGACAATGATAGGCAGACAGACCGGACTCTGACAGACGGGAAATCTAGACGATGATAGACAAACAGACCGGACTCTGACAGACGGGAAATCTAGACGATGATAGACAAACAGACCGTTCCTGACGGCGTCTCTAAGAGAATGAAAAACTGACAGACTTGTCTGTCCCCACTACCTCACGAGGCCCTGGTCTCATCAAAGCACAATGCTTGACTTGCATGAGTTAGCACTGGCAATGAAATTAGCGTCGTTATAGCGATACTTCTGCGAGCCGGCAAAGCATGGCCCCACGGGACTCATCGCGATGAGCCACATGAGGTAGAGTGGCCTTATCTCAAACAAAAATTCCCCCAAAATAATTTAAAAATGTGAACGTCTGTGGCCTATACAATGAATGAATGAGTGAAAGATTCAAGGAATTCTTGAACAAATGGACACGAGACTGAACAAATGGATGAATAAGCAAAAGGTGGAGTAAATGAATTATGGAGTGAGGCAATGATTGAATGAAAGCAATTGAAAAATTAAACAAGGGACCAACATACTGAAAGATACAGCAAAAGATAGAGTGACCAAATTAATGACATTAAATTATGTAACCACTGAGTGCACAAATCAGCAAATACAGGACCAAGTTAAGTATTGAACAAACAAATGGCTGAACGAGCTAAAGAATGACCATGTGAACAGGTGAACAAACCACCGAAATAATGAAAGACTGAGTAAACAATTAACAAAAAGAATGCATAAACCTGTGAACGAAAAACCCAGCGGTTGCCTTGATAAGCAAATAATTGATCAAACGAGTCAATGATTTCATGGCAGACAAAAAGAATGAGCCAACAACCGAATTATAAAAAGGAAGAATAAGAGATTCAGAATGAGATAATTATTCAATTAACGATTCAGCAAATAAACTAAATACCCTGTGAATGAATACAACATCAACCCAAGGATTGCCCGAGAGACGGCGCAGAAGAAGGAAGGTTTGCAGTCGTACGATCATATAAACGTGATGCGCGTTGCCGCTAGCGTTCGGCGTTTCTCGCGGTGCGACCAATTAATTTGGCTGCTCCGAGGCGACGGCGGAGATAACGAGCGCTAACGCATGAGTGGCGATCAGTATGCATGTGTGTGAGCGAGAGCGCGTGTCGAAGAGAGCGATTGCGCGTAAGCAATTGTGCGCGTGTGTCTGCATGTATGCGAGCAATTGTGCGAGTGTCAATGTGTGAGCGATCACGTGCGAGCTCACGCGTGTGAGCGATCGTGTGCGAACGTGCGAGTGATAATTATTTGAGTGCGCATGTTTGTATGTATGTGTTTGAGCATGTTTACATGCGTGCGTGCGAGTGTGTGAGCGATCATATGAGTGTGCAAGTGAGTGTGCGTGTGCGAGTGTGTGCGTGTATGCTAGCGATAGTGCGATTGTGTGCGTGAGCGATCGTGCGAGACGACTTTAATGGACCGCTGCAGGCGATGGATGAGTGTGTGGGCTATGGGGTCTGTGTGATCAATGATTTGAATGAGCAAGCGAAAAAACAAGTAAACGATTCAATGAATGTCTGAAATACTGGGTGAATGAGTGAGCAAATGAGTGAACGAACATGTGTCAATTGAATGAAATGAGTCGAACACTAAATGAAATGAGTGAAACAATGAATGAAATTCAGTAAAATGAGTGCACTTAGTGACCGATTAATCAAACGAGCAAATTAACGAGAGATAGATTGAATAAATGGACAAACAAATATCACAAGCTGGGACGTACCAGCAGTTTCATAAAAAAAGTCAGATCATTCAACCTGGTGAGTATAGAAAAGGACCGCGTCATATTTTAACCTGCGCCATATTCAAGTGTTAAAGTAACTCCCCCCTTTGTGTGCTGTCCCTTCGGCTACAGCTCCCCCCGCATGGAATCTGTCATTGTGTTCTCACTTAACACCCGCAGCACTCAACACCGTGCCCAACAGCCATCACTCTCCTGCCCACCCCGCCCCCCCACTAGTAAAACCGTGGTGCCCCCCTCTCCTATTGTACGTGTGTGTGAATGGCCACATAAGCAAAGTGCAGGACCCATTGGGAAAGCAGCAGAGCTCTGCTGTAACACCCCCCCCCCACCTTTGGACGTGAGACATTATTTTGGCCGGCAGCTTTGTGGACCGGTGCCCTCCCTACGGTCAGTGCCCCCCACAAGCAGCACTGCTGTGCATGGGAAGAGCATTCGTCTGAAAACCGCCAGGGAGATTCCTTCACCTGCATCACCGGTTCTGCATGGGTTTCCTCCGGGTTCTCCAGTTTTGATCCAAATAAATTACAGTCTTGAAAACGAGTCTTCAAACGCAGTCTGATTTTCCTGAATGGCCCAGTGAAAACACTTGTGCCTCAGAGCAAGAAGTTTCTGGGTTAGATTCCTGACTCGGGCATCTTTCTAGGGGAAGTTTGTACATTCTAAGTCTGTTCTACATGGGTTTCCTCTGAATGTTTTTTTGCTCAGGGAATAAATCAGAAAATGCAATGTAACTTATAGCTCAACATCCGCAAGCTGAAAAATTACCTGCAAATGACTCATTTGGGATTAAACACAGCAACATACAGCGAGGCTTTACTAGGTAAACAAGCTTAATTAGGATATGTACATCCCTGCTCTCCACACCTTTGGGGAGCCTTGGTTTCTCAACCGCGGATAATCACGATTACCCTCAAATTATACCATGGATGGCCATGCAAACACATACACATGCGGCATGCTTGCACATACACATACAAGGATGTGCTCATCCAGACACACATGTATACGCACCCTGCATACACAATGGTGTGTATAACAAAGACAAAGAACCTCTATATAGCCTTTAAAATACTGTTGGGGCAAGGGCTATTAGTGAGCATCTGTGAAGGCTGGGCATGGTGCAAGAGCTGGGTGGTGTGAACAGGACCACGTCAGGCTCCCTTTGTCTCCCCAGTGTTGATGTTTTACACACCTCCTCAGTGACTCATTGGAGGCTGGATCAACCTCATCGAGGCCCAAGATCGGTTCAGATAATGATCACTGATGTTGGCCATGAGCGGGAATCGAACAATGCACTTACCACTCCCCTCCCACTCCCCAGGATGTGTATAATAAAGACAATGACATGCATACACACCCGCATAGACAAAAAACCTGCACACGCACACACAATTACACATACCCCATATAAACAGACTGTGTACATACGTGCACAAACCCACACACACACGCATGGATAACACCCCACACGCAACATCTGCATGCAAATACAACTCTGATGCTTAATTCTCACCCCCGTGTTACCCTCGCCTCCACACACAGACACAAACAGACACATACCTGAGCCCTGTGAATGCTAATTTGTATGTGTCGGCAGATCACCGTCTGGAATGTACTGATCCTTGTTTTGGATAGTTAATTGAGCTGGCTACATAAATGACCACCCCTTCCCTCAATTCTCCCCTTCGGATATGCTCTATGCTTACCTAGAGCCGCCGGTGGCGAGATGTAAACTACCTCGACTGGTATACAGGAGGTCGTGGGTTTGATTCTGAACACCTGTACATTTGGAGTGTGCATGTTCTCTCCGTGGTCACGTGGATTTTTCTCCAGGTCTGTTTTTCCCTCCACATTGCGAAACATGCGTTTATAATATATGGCTGCTGTAAATTTCCACTTGATGAGCCACTTCGTTGAGCTATCATATGTGGCCAAGTCGCTGCTGAAAAGGAGTTAAAGCTCATTGGGCCTTACCAGGTAAAATAAAAAGCCAATGTTTAGTAGTATAGTATAATTTGATAATCTCACGGCAGTTGACAAGGTGGTGACAAGGGAGCACCTTCACTGCATGTTAGAGGTTCTTGGTTTGAATCCAGCAGACTGCCCTGATTAATACTGCGGGTGCAATAACCATACAAATACATGTCATCTGCTTGACAGTGGACGTCAAAGATCTCCTGATGTCATTCGAATGGGGTACGCCATTGTCTGCCGGCATCATGGTCCAAATTAATTTTTTTATTCACTTGGGATTACAAGTAGCAACATCCCTCCCTACTGACAGACTACATTATATCCATATCTGAAACATAGCGGCTTTATATTAGACCCGCACTATAAAAATGTCACGAAAACCAAATATACTAATTACAGTAAAACCTTGGATTGCGAGCATAATTCGTTCCGGAAACGTGTTTGTAATCCAAACCACTCGTATATCAGTTGTGATCACGTGACGCTCGGCAGACAAAGCGTACACGTACTACTCGTATTGCAAGACCTCGCTCGTTTATCAAATTCATATTTATTTTAAATTTTTGCTCGTCTTGCAAACACTCGCAGACCAAGTTACTCGCAATCCAAGGTTTTACTGTACCAGAAATGATTGCATCGACGGTGGGTAGATGTCAGACCGTGAGCACTTAGCTGTCGTTGAAACGTCTCAACTGTCAAACAACACAAGTCTCAATGCCCCAGCTTGTCGTCTTGAGTTCACATGTTGACGTAATACGCGTATGTTAATTATAAAATGCATCACCGAGTGAACAAATGAGCCAATGAGCGTGTATTTGATTGAGGGGCTCACAATGGTTGAGCAGAATAATTGTAAGAATGAGTGAAAGCCTGGGTTAATGACTGAACAATTGAGTGAATAAGCAACATATGGAGCCAACTAATCATTACATAAGCAAAATGAATCGACATGAATAAAAAAATAAGATATTCGTTAAGCGATCAAGAAAAGAACGAGCTGATGAGTTAACTACTGAATGAGAGAAAGATTGTGCAAACATAAGTTAGTGACTGATTGAACGAGGAAAAAATAAGTTGGTTAACATGCCAATGGGTGAGGAACAAAATTATGAACTGAGTGAATGAACACGCAAAATAAACAAATAAGTGATAGATTAAGCAATCAGATTGAGCCTATGAATGAGCAAAGGCTTAGAAGGAGCAAGCACAGGAGTCTGATTGGACCAACGAGTGAACGAGCGAGTGAATAAGTGAGTATTGAAGTGCATAGTGTTTGGAAAACGAATGAAAGACTGAATGTAGAAATGGGAAAAAGATTTAATGAACAAAAGACACCAACTGAGTTTGTGACCTAACAGACAAGGAAACAATTGAGCGAGTAAAGAAATTAACAAATGAGTAAATGGATGGGCGACTGAAAGACTGAACGCTCTCTTGGCTTTTGTGCTGAAGGTCAGGAATTGAACTTGGGTCACCAGGATTGTGGCACAATGAGCAACCCACCCCACTACAGCAAAACCACTACGCAAAACACAGACAAGACAAAGATTCACGACAAAGCCATGCAGACTGTTGGGGCAAGTGCTGTCAGCGAGACAAGGCACGAGAGGGTGATGGCCGAGTCGACCAATGCGAAGGCGCAGGACTCGTTCAGATACACGCCACTGATGTAAGCCTTGGTCAGGAATTGTAGCACAGTAAGCGAACCACTGCACTGGCAAGAAACGACGCTTTGAACATCCAGTGCGTAAACAGAGGGAAAAGGTGGTGGGCCGATTACATTTTTTACTAAACTGTACACCGTAATTGTGATGCAAATGACGCAAGGGAGAGCCATGCAGGGGCAGACAAGATAAATGACTGGCAGATAGCGGTGGTGGTGGTGGAGGTTTACCCAGAATAACGCAAATCGGCCTGTAACCCTCACTGTGTCAGTGGGAGAGAGAGCGAGTGAGTGACAGCGAGTGAGAGCATGAGCGAGTGTGAGAGAACGAGAGCGAGCAAGAGCGAGCAAGAGCGAGCCAGAGGGAGGGCTCTAATTATTCAGGGCTTGGCCATCCTGGGCTTGGAATCAATAAAAATGCAAATGGGAATGAGAGGAAGATGCCAGGAGAAGGCCCCTTATTTTACATAATCGAGTCAAAAGACGAGGCTCCGTGTGTGTGTGTGTATCGCGGTTCAGTTTAATTCTGTCTATTTCAACGAGTTTGTGTGTATCCACACGTGTGTTTCTCTAAGCGTATGTAGGTGTGCATCTCCGTGTATGCCATTTTACAAGGCTTGGCGCTGTGGTGAAATCTCCCCTAAAATTAGCGGCAAATGGCGGTTGTTTTCTCAGAATACGGTGAGTGGTTATGTAGTGGTTAGCACACTGCACTACGAATCGGCGACCCGAGTTCAATACCTGCTCACCACCAAAATCAGTGACTAATATCTGAACCGATAGTGGGCCTCACTGATGTCGAGTCAGCCCTAAAAGAGTACCTGGTGCGGTCTGTAAACATCAGCACTGGGGAGATGAAGGCAGCAAGGCATGCTGCTGGACACCCAACCCGTTGTGTGCCTTGCCAGCCTTCATAGGTGTTCAATAATTTCACTTGCCCCAAAAGTCTGTTAAAGTCTATATGGGGGATCTTTGCCTTTTTTGTCTCAAACTTTACCTCTGAGTCGGTCTGCCTTTCTGTATATTTGTGTGTGCCTACGTCTTTAGCATCTTTCTGTGTAGATCTCTGTAAAACAGTTGTTATTACTTGTGCGAATTTTTAAGAATTTTATCTGAAGAATTTTCCAGTAACCTCCTGCATTATGTTTGGACAATTCCATCAAATAATGTTTGGTTTTGTGTGGGAACAAACCACAGCCCACAGTGGAAGCCCATATATGACGGGATTGCAATTAAATCTCCCCACTGATATATTAAAGAAACTACTATTGTTGTTGTATGACCATTTTCTGGACCTCGCAGCCAGAGTCTATAACGGTTTTGGCAGTCTCTTATCCAAGCATTAACTGAGCTAAAACCTGCTTAGCTTCTGAGATTGGGTGCATATAATTCATTTGTTCGTAGGTACTCTCTCTCTCTATCTTTCCATGTGCCTCTGCGCATATGCAAATCAGTCTTTGTATCCCATGAGGGACCTTGTTTTACATAATCTAGTCAAACGCCAGGGCTCTGAGTCTTTGTTTGTTTATGTTTTTTTCGATTGTGTCAGTGTCCATATCTGTGTGCGCCTATTTTTATGTCAGTGTTTCCCTCTGTCAGTGTCTCTGTGTCCACGTTCTGTTCTTTGTCTACGCGACTGTGTTTATTGTCGTTATGTCTGTATTGGTCCTCTGTCATTGTCTGAATGTAATTACGTCTGTCACTATATATTTCTGTCTATTCCTCTTTTCATACGTACATTTGTCTGTGTCTCACTTCATTAAATTTTTTGTCTATATATCTCGGTCAGCCTTTGTCTGTCTCTGGCCACTTTGTCTCCCCAGTGCTGATATATAAATACCACACCACATTTTACTTTAAGATCGAGTCAGACTAGAGGAGGCCCAGGACCAGTTCAGATATGACTTGTCAATGATGTTGGCCCCACGTGGGAATTGAACCCAGGCTGGAGGGTTTATAGTGCAGTGCGTTAACCACTACGCCACCACTCACCATATAAATTACTACAAACACCCTTGCATTGGGACTGAAGCTCTCATTGAAAGCCTGGTTTGCACATAGTTATATTTACAGTCGAGACCACATCGCGCTCTCGTCTTGCCATGTCGCATCGCAAGATAATCACATAAGGTGTCAACAGCACGACCAAGGTGTGGACAATCAGAAACTGCCATCATGTCCCATGCTGCTCGATGAATCACCACCCAATGCAAACACTCACCAAACAAGTCACAGCCCCGAGAAGAGTTGAATCGCCAGTATTTGATCGAGTCTTGGTTTGCCCTTGCGGTATATGCATCTGTAGGTAAGTCTATGGACCGCACTGTCAATCTACAGGTCTTTATGCAAGTCTATTGGTCTCTGCGAGTCGATGGGTCTCTATGCAAGTCACTGTTCAGCAGGCTGACACCATAAACTCTCTGAGAACACAGTTTAATCCCTGTTGGAGTAAAACCTAAATTCGTATATTAATTATAATCTCAGTGGGGCCGACGCGGTGTCACAAACTCGCCCGTTATGAACCCATTCCCAAGCACTCACCAGCAGCTCTGATGACAGCGGCTGAACCCCCAGGATGATTGGAACACAATGGCCGGTTCCGGGGGCGAAGCCTTCCTTGCTTCTGCTGCTGGTACCGCCACTCAGCAGGCATCAACGCTTGCTTGTGCGCTCGTGTTGCCTGCTGCCAGTAGGATTGGGGGTAGGGGGCAGGGTGTTCAAACATATCCACAGATGTATTAGAAATACTTGCCTAATTGCCATCTGGCAATTCACCAGTATTGGTTCAAGAAAGCCTGACTCTGCTCATGAAACGACGAATGAAGGAACCGATCCAGAGTTTGCTTGTCTTAAACCAGGGGTCGGCAACCAAAATAACAAGAAGAGCCATTTCTTTCCAATTCGGTACAAAATTCAGTATTTCAAGAGCCGCAATGCATCTGAGTACATACTGTACATACGTACATATCGTCAAGAAGCAGCCCGTAAAGAGCCGCATGCGGCTCCGGAGCCGTAGGTTGCCGACCCCTGTCTTAAACCAAAGCTACTAAAAAAAGACACTCCCAGAAAGCCATGTGGCCGAATGGATGTGTAAAAAATACTTTATAATTTTTTATTGTGGAGGGACGGATATGGCAAGGAGGCCTATCATCTGCCTATTTATTTTGGTACATATATTCTCCACAACGACACAAATGTGTTAGATACACGATCATCAGAATACAATGCCCAAAGCATATGAAAGTGGTGAATTGAAGTATTTTATTTTAACCAGGTGAGAGCACATTGAGATTCAATATCACAGCGATATAGGTGCTGCATTAGGCTTTTGAATGTGCTGTAAATTTGCAGGCTGATGCATTCACGTTCTTTATTTACATTGTATGAGAACACACTGAGATTGATCGTCATGACACCCTCGCTTGTTGAGAGGGTGGGTGATTTAAACGTATTTACAGATCATGGTGACCGGAACACAATGCCCTCGCCTTGTCAATGTGCAGCATTGAAATATTTGATTAAACCAGGTGAGAGCTCCCTGAGATTCACTGTCAAGAAGCCCTAGGCGCATGGTGGCGGGGTGGGAGTTTTAGATGTAGCTTAAGATCTCTTTGACATATGCTTACTGGAAAACAGTGCACTGCGGATTTAAATACTTTATTTAACCATGGGAGAGTTGACTGCGATTCAGTCACATTGCTAAAGCTTTTTGCAAACGTGCCAACTTTAGAAATTTTGTACTATATTTTACAATGTGTTTTCACAACATTCTTGGCTTGTAAACATGTCGACTGATGAATTGAAATCCTGTATTTAACCAGGGTCTGGGGTGGGTTAAATGTATTTACAGGTACTGAATGGAAATCCCTTATTTAACCAGGTAAGTGCACATTGAAATTCAAGGTCACAATGCTCTGGGTTAACATGCCAAATGATTAATTACATCTATTATCCAAACCACTGTGAGACCAATAATATTTCAAGTATATACATTCACAATGTTCTAGGCCTGCCAACGCGCTTCAATTGACATATTTTATTTAAGCAGGTGAGAGCTCATTGAGATTCAGCGATACAATGCACCAGGCTTGTAAATGTCCTATAAGAGCTTTTATTAACCATGCGAGTGCACAACGAGCTTCATTGTCACGGTGCACGGTTGATAAAATTAAATCCTTTGTTTAACCAGGTGAGCACCCTTAAATTTATCACAACGTCCAAAGCTTGTAAATTTGCTGATTCAAGAACTAACTAACATAATTCAATTAATCAAACGAGAGCACGTTGAAATCAGCACAATGCATTAGCCTTACAACATGTGCCTGTTAAGGAATTCATATCCTTTAATTAACCATGTGAGAGCACATTTAAATTGTTAGTGTTCTCCTCTCACAAGCTTATTAGCTGATGAACCAGCATCCTTTAATGAACCGGGTGAAAGGACAGCCATCTGAATGCAGCAAGGACACAAAATACGCTGGGCCACTGCGACAGGAATCTAAGCATTGTTTCAAACCTCTGGAAAATCGCTGAATCTGGAGGAAAAAACCCTCCGATCTGGAAGAAAGTTGAATTGCCCACTCAGTAGACGAGTATAACCGTTTCCACGGTATCCAGCACCAAGTATTGATTATCCAAAAGTCAATTGCGGCGTTTAACGGGCAAGCGAGCGTGCACAAAGTTGCAGACATGTGCCTCCCAAATTACTTCATAATCATTCGCAAACTGCAGATAGACTGGAATCCGCTGCAGGAATAAGGAATTTCCACCGCTGGCTCAGGGGGCCGTCAGTGAAGGTGAGCACCGATGCATGTTCGTTGAGCGGGAAACTCACTACCTGTGGTAATAATCACACGACCATTGATAAAATATGATATTAATAATTATTGATGCTGACGTCTTGTAATTGTTAGTGTACGAAATTTGCTAGGCAGAGATCGCTGGTTCGGTTACCCGGCTTGGCTTTTGAAATACTGGTAATGGCCAAGTTTTTTAAACCCCCCCCCACCTCTGTCCACCCAGCAGTATAAATGGGTGCAACCACAGTTAGTCAATCGCAGGTCACGTGTGGTGGAGTAGAATCGATTTCTGAATGAAACCGAGAGCCTGAATCGTGACAATCCATGTTTCCGAGACAGTGAATCATACGTAACACATTTAATATGTATACGGACAATATCTATAATGCACAAACACAGTAACAGGAGCACACAGATCAGGGAACAAATACAAATCAGACAACACATTGACTGTTAAGGCAAGTGGGGTCGGACATGACACATCATGGTGAGAACGGATGACAGCAAATGGACAACACTAGTGATGGAATGGCAGCCAAAAGATGGAACACATCCGAGAATATAACTACCGTGGAGATGGAGCCATGAGATACAATTTTGCGCGGGGTGATATGAAGGTGCCTAGGTGGCACAGGGGGCTAATATCGTGTTAGAGTACTGAACCAACAATGCTGAGATCTCTGGTTTCGGCCGTGCGTGTTTGTTTAAACCGGGTTCTCAAGTGATTGCACACACAAAAAACACATTATAAAACTGGGATTTCACTTAGTTTGAAAACAAATTAATGTCCTAAAACATAATTTATTTTCAGGACATACGAAAACGATCTCTACACAGAGCACCTCACAAGATGCACCACCATCTGGTATGGATCATAGGTAAATTAAGGCACCTCGGATGTATTTCTGTAATGTCATCCTCCACAGGTCGTTGTCTAACATCGGGTGATGTTGCTAAACCGTACATTCTGTGAGAGTTCCAGATGTAAATGTTTTCATCTTATGCCGATGTAACAGAAAAAGCACGAAGCGATTATAACTATAAAATTAACGAAAACATGTCTTATTTGACAGGCTTTCACACGGCAGGATGGCATTAGGCTTTTGAATGTACCGTAAATTTGCAGGCTGATGCATTCACGTTCTTTATTTACCTGGTGAGAAAGCATTCATTGGAGTCCTCCACCCCCATCAATAGATAGACCATGGCTGATGAAAATGCTAATCTAGCAACAATACTGGTTCATAACAATCTGCTACCCTAATACAGTAACAGGATGCATAAAAACACATTTGAAACACCTTACGATGAAAAAACTCTTGTCTTGTGCACGAGAACAATCCACTGCTGGATGAAGGCCTCGACAATATTCATTTTAGAACAGTCAACCGAATATCAAGTTAATAGTGTCGAGACTGCTGACAGAATGGCAGCCAAAGGTAGAAAGGAGGCTGATAGTTTGACCGTAGAGTTGGAATGTTAAGATGAATTGCAGGAGCGAGATGTGGCATCAATCAAATAAGGGATGGAGACACCTCGGGGTGTTTTCATCCAGCTGTGTATACCGTAGATCATGACCGATTATGATTGAGCATGTTGTTCGTATCTTAAAACACTTAAAATGCATATAACACATGAACAAGAGCTCACTAAACTATATCACTTTAAAGTATTACTTGCATATCTTGTCCACCATATTATTCATAATGCAGTATCATTATTAAACGTATTAGCCACATCAGAGTACAGTATTAGTAAATTATCAGTGCAGCACTTGCCTTATCGTGTTAACAGCTGGACTGGTTACTTAAGGGCGCTGCAGTGGCGAGATGTTAACTACCTCGCCTGGTATACAGGAGAACATGGGTTCGATCCCGACCCTGACGCCTCCTGTATATTTGGTTTTGCGTGTCTCTCTCTCCCGGTGGTCGCGTGGATTTTTCTCCGGGTCCTCTGATTTCCCCCTCCACATTTAGAAACATGCGTTTAGAGTATTTGGCTGATATTAATTTCCACATAAGCTACTTCATGGGGCTATCATTTGTGGCCAAGTCGCTTCTGAAAAGCACCTTTAATAGTTCAGTGGGCCTTACCTGGTAAGATAAACAGATTTTAGTTTTAATAGCACAAGTGCATTTGTAATACGAACTACAATGTATACATTTTCACAATAACCACGTACCTATCCCTCCGTAAATATATTGTGATGCTGTATTGGCAGCGGTTCAAAACATCATCTAACGAGAGACAATATACACTCGATGACATTTCGTACAATGGCCCTTCTGAAAAGCACACCATTAATCAGGGCCATTACCTGAAACGTCTCCTTAGGGGAGTGTTATTAACTGGTTGAGCTGTTTTTATATCTTACACACAATAAAACAACGCTGCAACGTGAACCACAATCCTTGTCATCAGCCACGACCAATCCACTGCTGGACCATATATATGGTCATATAATCAATATTGCATGAGATGTTCAGGTAAAGAAGGTAGTGAAGTGGGATGTCATTATGGGATCTTGCACAACGCGTTGCGTGCATTTGAAATGTTTATGTTACTATTTACTATGGATGATCCTCATCAGCCATGCTCAATCCACTGCTGGATGAAGGCTTCCCCCCCTCTAAAGCTTTCGCAATCTCCCAAATCGTGCCATGTAAACAATTCACCCAGCACTTCGTCTGCCACACTAGCCGATTTTACAGATTACATCTCCTCGGCAGACGTACTCTCAAGACGAGTTCCATTACATTACATTTAAGTCAAAACCGCAGTTAAAGCAATAACATCCAACATTACAATTATTACCGTAATAAAACATGCAGAATACACAATATAAAATATACTGGGATATCGCTGACGAGAGAAAGCATAAAACCTTAACCTTGCACAACATTGTCCGTTCGCCTCCTAGGTAAAAATACGAATGTTAACAACCGAGACGTTTGCGAACATCGTAAAAATACAACCACAGCCATCGCATTTCGCCCCCCACCGCCACTCCTCACAATAAAAGCGATCACAGCCAAGGAACGGAACGGCTCCGGGAGGACCTCCACTGGGGAAATGGAACGATGGAATCAGCAGCTCGCGTGCAGGAGAGAGGGCTGCATTGTTACACGGCAGGATCGCAAGAGGAAGGCGACCTCCATCCAGCAGGGGTTCGATGATGATCCGCTGCCGAGGAATAAAAGCAACTCCCCGTAGCCCCCCTGCATCGCAGCTCTCCTCCTCACGATAATATTTTACCACAAACAAAACACGCCGATTTCGACACGGCCCTAGCCACGCGTCGATTCAGTTGGGGGTTCTCAACAGAGAGAAAAACTAAACGTCGTGAATTAGACAAAGCGACGATAAAATAAAAATAATTATAATAAAACGCAAATTTCACTCCGAATCTCGACGAAAGACTCACCTTTCCCGCCCAGCGCCGCTGCCCGCGGAACCGGCTCTGGGAACCGGCTCTGGGATCCGGGTCCCAGTCCCGGGGATTTTTCATCGTTGGAGGGGGGGACGGAGTTAAGAGGCGGGGTGGGGTTTGGGGGCGGGGTAAAGAGTTGGGGGGGCGGGGCGGGGTAAAGAGTTGGGGGGGCGGGGCGGGGAGTGGGGGCGGGTTGTGGTCCGCGGTCCTCCTCCCCCGCTCGTCATCTTCTTTCGTACGGCTGCTGATGTGGGCGCAGAGCAACAACAACAACTGCAATCTTCTTGGTTCTTTCGGTAAAGTCACGTAGAAGGGAAGTAATAAAATAATAAAAATAAAACATAATAAAACAATTCTCACGACGTTTCGGCTACAACGCAAGCAGCCGTCTTCAGGTGAAGAATGAGACACTACCAAGCTAGGAGCTTATATACAAGCTGGGTTGGAGGTGGAAGAGCGCCTTAACAAAAAGAATGTGCATATGAAGAGGAATTTAGCATATTCATGGCAAAATGCGTAGGAGATGGGCGGGGGGGTTTCAAAGTCATATTATGCCCATGCATTATGCAGGATCAGCAGCACCAAGGGAGGGTGCAGGGAGTAGCATTAACAAAGGAAAGGAATGTTAGTAGTATGTAGCTGCAGTTACTAAACAACCACGTAGAAAGCTAAAGTATAAACTACGTAAAAAACTAAAGTATTATCTACATAGCACCATCAGTATACTTACTATACTCTACAATAAGCTGAGTTACTAACAGCAAGTAATACATTACAATTCTACGTCGTAAAAATTATATAATATGCTTCCATCTAAACTTTATTCTCTTACATCACACGAGCATACACCGTACTATATACTGCCATAGATAAACCCAACATTAAATTATATACTGTATTGCTATAAACCACCCTATACCTTATATATTTTAATATAACATTATGTATTATTCTACCCACCCTAATGTGTATCACACTGCTATATGTTTACTATACAATTACGATACTATATATTACTTTGTACATTGTATTAAGCAAATAAATGTTATACTATTTGTTATTATACACTATACCATTGACCGTCGTGTCAATGGGTGAGTCGTGGGGGGAAAACTTGCAGCGGAGCAAAGAATCCATTCCCTGCGGAGAATACAATGCCAGTGAGTGGAACGCAGTCTGAAAGTCACCGTAAACGTGAACACAATCAGTTAAGATCCGAAATGGTTTATTACGTCCTTCCAATGATTGCTAAGCCAGAATCCATCTTCTCGGTTAAAATTGTCTCTGTGTTTGTATATGTGGATCGCCTCATGAACGAATCTCTCATGATAGCCAGATGGCTTGCAGAGAACCTCTGTCTTGGAGAAGTCAATGTCATGTGAGCCCACTGAGTTGTAACAGTGATCTGCCACGGCTGAGGTGTTTGTCCTACCGTGTTTCAGGTCTGCTTTATGTTCACGGATGCGGTCCGAGACATGTCGTTTGGTTTCCCCAATGTAACTGCTACCACAGAGGCAACTTAGTTTGTAGATGCCAGGGTACTGTATGTCTGGAACCACATCTTTTACAGACGGGACCAGATCAAGGATTTCAGACAAAAAACGAGCCAATTTATAGGTGGGGAAGCAAATCATTTCTGATTCAACCGCATTGATTGATCAGACCAAACAGTTATCGTTGAAACCTTCTGCAGCCAGGCCACCAAGATTATACGGCTTGCCAAAGATACATAAAGAAGATACACCTCTTCGTCCCATTGTCTCTACTATCAACTCCCCCACCTATAAATTGGCTCGTTTTTTGTCTGAAATCCTACGGCCTTTCAATGGAAAAACCACCTCTGCGGTACTAAACTCTACTGACCTGGTATCGACAATCAAGGGGATTGCCCTGTCCCCAGATGACCTGCTTGTCAGTTTTGATGTGGTTTCCTTATTCACCAAGGTTCCTGTACCTGACACCATCGCAATCATTGAAGACTTGGTTCATCAAGGACTGAATGCTGGGGTACCCCCCCCTGGTGAGACACTGCTTAACCAATACATACTTCACCTGGAATGGAACTTTCTACAAGCAAACTGAGGGCACCCCAATGGGCTCCCCCTATCTCCGGTTGTAGCCAACATCTTCATGGAGAAATTTGAGACTGACGCCATCCAGACTGCCACTCTACGCCCGACCTTATGGAAGAGGTACGTAGACGACACTTTTGTCATCTGGCCACATGGCCGACCTGCTCTAGACCAATTTCTCGACCACATCAATGCCATACACCTAGCCATCAGATTCACCATGGAAGTCGAAAAAGATGGCAAGCTACCCTTTTTGGATGTCCTAATTAAAAGGAGACCTGATGGTTCAATGAGCCACTCTGTCTACAGGAAAGCCACCCATACGGATGATTACCTAAAACCGGATTCCCACCACCATCCATCCCAGAAGAATTCCCTCATCAAGACTCTATACCATAGAGCCCAATGCATCTCCGACCAGGAACACATTGCCAGTGAACTCAAACACGTACGCCAAGCTCTTAAGGCTAATGGTTACTCCGACTACACAATCCGCAAAGCCATCACTCCAACCATCAAGAAGGATCCGGTTGAGGAGCCTTTCAAGACCATCACCTTACCCTACATTACTGGGGTCACAAAAAAGATCTCCAAAATCCTGATTAAACACAAGATCCAGGTCCGATTCAACACAGTACATAAAATCCGTGATCTGGTCCCGTCTGTAAAAGATGTGGTTCCAGATATACAGTACCCTGGCGTCTACAAAATAAGTTGCCTCTGTGGTAGCAGTTACATTGGGGAAACCAAACGACATGTCTCGGACCGCATCCGTGAACATAAAGCAGACCTGAAACACGGTAGGACAAACACCTCAGCCGTGGCAGATCACTGTTACAACTCAGTGGGCTCACATGACATTGACTTCTCCAAGACAGAGGTTCTCTGCAAGCCATCTGGCTATCATGAGAGATTCGTTCATGAGGCGATCCACATATACAAACACAGAAACAATTTTAACCGAGAAGATGGATTCTGGCTTAGCAATCATTGGAAGGACGTAATTAACCATTTCGGATCTTAACTGATTGTGTTCACGTTTACGGTGACTTTCAGACTGCGTTCCACTCACTGGCATTGTATTCTCCGCAGGGAATGGATTCTTTGCTCCGCTGCAAGTTTTCCCTCCACGACTCACCCATTGACACGACGGTCAATGGTACAGTGTATAATAACAAATAGTATAACATTTATATGCTTAATACAATGTACAAAGTAATATATAGTATCGTAATTGTATAGTAAACATATAGCAGTGTGATACACATTAGGGTGGGTAGAATAATACATAATGTTATATTAAAATGTATAAGGTATAGGGTGGTTTATAGCAATACAGTATATAATTTAATGTTGGGTTTATCTATGGCAGTATATAGTACGGTGTATGCTCGTGTGATGTAAGAGAATAAAGTTTAGATGGAAGCATATTATATTATTTTTACGACGTAGAAATGTAATGTATTACTTGCTGTTAGTAACTCAGCTTATTGTAGAGTATAGTAAGTATACTGATGGTGCTATGCAGTTTATACTTTAGTTTTTTTTATGTAGTTTATACTTTAGCTTTCTACGTGGTTGTTAGTAACTGCAGCTACATACTATTAACATTCCTTTCCTTTATTAATGCTACTCCCTGCACCCTCCCTTGGTGCTGCTGATCCTGCATAATGCATGGGCATAATATGACTTTGAAACCCCCCCGCCCACCTCCTACGCATTTTTCATGAATATGCTAAATTCCTCTTCATATGCACATTCTTTTTGTTAAGGCGCTCTTCCACCTCCAACCCAGCTTGTATATAAGCTCCTAGCTTGGTAGTGTCTCATTCTTCACCTGAAGACGGCTGCTTGCGTTGTAGCCGAAACGTCGTGAGAATTATTTTATGTTTTATTTTTATTATTTTATTACTTTCCTTCTACGTGACTTTACCGAAAGAACCAAGAAGATGAATCCCTGCAGTCACGAAAGCTTTAAATCGAAAAACAACTGCAATGTCACATTCAGGTGGTCAAGCCAGATTAGCACGTCAGAAACAGCGGAGTTGTATCGCTGTGATGTCTCTTTCGTATTTGTGGATCGGGCATTGCGTTTCTGGTCTGGATGATCACAGTCGCACAGTTGTGCATCAGGTATGGGGTCATCCATAAATGACGTCACGCGATTTTTGACGATTTTTGACCCCCCTCCCCCATAGTCACACAGCGTCACAAAAAGTCAGACCCCCCTTCATATATGACGTCACAAAGCTCTGCCCGCCCCCCCCAAAAAAAACATGCTTCAAATCGCTTTAATCTTCTTGGTTCTTTCGGTAAAGTCACGTAGAAGTGAACAGGACCTGTTCTTCACCTGAGGACGGCTGCTTGTGTTGTGGCCGAAACGTCGTGATAAATATTTTATTATGTTTTATTTTTATTATTTTATTATTTCCCTTCTACGTGACTTTACCGAAAGAACCAAGAAGATGATCTCGCTTGATGTTTTTGCTGAGCGGTCTTTTTGTGTTCTGCACTAGTTAGAGGCTATATAGTTGGTCAGAACTTTTGCGGTCCGGTATTCAGTTGGATGAGCAGCACCCAGGCATTGTGGCTAGAGTGTGTGAAGACCAGCCCTTTAATGCTCTCGATCCACCGCTGGCATATGGCTGAGTCTAAAGACTCTAGCAGGGCCTTTCCAACCTATGGGCTGCCCGACTGGTTGTACTGTCGGAGCAGGTCCTGGGTCTCTTTTGTCCAGCATGGATGCCTTCCGAGAGCCTTGGGGGATGCTCTTCTTGGCGGCTGCAGTAAGGTTAACAAAACGGTGATAGCATTCCGGTGTTGCGGAAATTCGACTCGCCACTCTCTCTACAGCCTCCTTATAGTGGTCCCAGTCAGCTTTGACCAGGTTTCAACTTGGTCATCGTTATGACAATCACGGGGATTTCGATGCCAATGTGAGCGATGATGGCCCCATGTTTACTGTTAGGGAAGCTTGGAAGTATGTTGCGGGATGCATGAAGTGTGCTCCAACTTTGATCTTTGGAAACGATGGTGAGGTTCGGGTTGTAGTCGTGTTGCTGCCGGAGAGCAGAGTGGAAAGCTGTTTGCTGCTTGGAATCGAAAACCAGGTGCAGATCTTCAGCAGGCATCCAGTCGGTGAGGTCTTCGCCGTCGGCCTGATCTCTTGCATAGCCCCACATAGTATGGTAGCTGTTAAAGTCACCAATGTATAGGGCTGGAATTGGTGCACTTGGGAGCGCTGGTGTGATGCCGCCGCCACGAAGCCGTTCGGCAGGCGCCCCATCCCCGACCTCGCCACCACCAAGCAACGGAGCCAACCCCTCGTCCCCCTCACCTCACATGAACACACCCGCACGCATTTCCCCCCCCCCCCCATAGAGCTGGAAGGGAAGGTCACCTGATCGACCGGTTTTTATCCGAGAAACCCTTATCGGGATTAACTCTCACGGTTTCCGGCGATCAGGGAATTGGACGGCCTCCCCCGACGCTACGTTGCACCGCGGCGCTGCGACCTGCCTTAAGATGGTATGGCCGCGGCGAGGGGCATTTGGCCACCACGGTTGAAGCGCATCCCCCACACACACCACCCACGTGTCGACGGGGCAAGCAGGGGAGGGACGGGACAGCATGAGTAGCGGGACCGCAGGGGCTCTTGCGCATAGTCACGGATGGTTGGGATAATTACACTTGAGCGCGCAGGCACCATTGTTAGGGAGGGAAAGGGATTAATTAGAATTTACGCCGCGCAACGCCGCACACTGATTAGCATATCACAGGCTCCCGGAACCGCGGTGCGCGTGCCAGAGGGGCGCGAGCCCATTGTTCAGAGCCGACACCCTTTGAGGAAGGGAGGATAAATAGTGCGCGCAAAGGGGAAATCGGGCTCTCTTCTCTCCAGCGCCAGGCGACAGGACGCTCTCCAGTCCAGCGACCCGAACGTCCGTGAGACGCATCGAGGCACGCTGCGAGTACGGGATCAACGAACCGCCGTGGGCATCTAACAGGGAGTAAGAAGGTGAAGTGGGATAATAGCCGATAGATAAGGAATAGGTACAGGTTTAGTGGAATAGGCCAGCCTCGTCGACTCACTGATTCAACATTAGTTACCAGGTAGCGAATAATAAATCAATAATAGCGAAGCGTGGCCTCGCGTGATCTTGTCGAGCAGTGGGAACGTGTGGGTGCGCGTGTGTACACAGTGGTTCGCCACGTGAGTGAGCGCTGCATAGAGCGGCGCACGAGTGGGTGTCGCGTGTGTGCAGGTGTGTGCGCTCGTAGTGTGGGGGAAGGGGTCGGTGCGTCCGCAGGCCCCTGCTCCGTCTGTCGCCGCCGGGACTCGCGCAGTGTGAGGGCAGCGTCGTTCGCCCTCCGACCCCTGACCCCCGTTTAATAGCGCGTGATCCGTGGAGAGACAACGCAGCGTCTGCAGGTGAACGACGGCGTGCGGCGAGCTATGCCTCTCACACGAGCTCGCGGAGGGACGGACCAGGGAGGGGAGCCGTCGGGCGATGAGCCCAGCGACGGCAGCAGCTGCTCGCAGAGCAGCGAGGGGTCGGCGCACGGCGGAGCCCCTGCCATAGGCACGGAGCAGGGAGGGACTTCGGGGACCAGCGGCCCCAACAACTTGGTGTCAGAAGTCGTACGAACCCTCACATCTTCACGGGAAGGTGGCGCGCTACTCCACGCAAAGGTAAGGCATGTGTTCACCGGCCAGGGGACCCCTACATGGAAAGCGTTTTCCCGTAATATCATAGGGGCTAAAGAGCTTAATGACTGGTCGGACGCGCAGGCGTTGCGACATCTTACGTTAAACTTAGATGGGCGGGCAGCCGACTTTGTAGAGGCACTACTCGAAAGCGCGCAAACCCAACTAGAAGAACTAATGCGTAGATTAGACCTGCGTTTTGGCACGCGCAACGCGATACGGGCGAAGACGGCCTTAGAGGCGTGCCGACGCCAAACTGGCGAGGACTTCCGAGACTACGCTGAGGACGTGCGATCACTAACCCGGATCGCCCGTCCAGAGTTCTCGAAGGAGGTCATTGACGCGCTAGCTGCAGACAAGCTACTCAGGTACCTAGCTCGCACCGCGTGGTGGCAGCCCAAAAAGAGTAGCGCAGGCCTCCCTTTCGATACCCTAGTCGAGCAAGCGCTGGAGTGTGAGGAGCTCTCCAGCGAACGCGCGCAGCTCCGAGGGTCGGGACAGGAGTACACCGTGGCGAGCCTGATCCCTGATGAGGAGGAGGATGAGGATGAGCCCGCCAGCCCCATAGGGAGACGGGCAAGAGAGGCCCAGAGACCCTGCGAGACAACCCCGGGTTGGGTAGCTGGGTTACAGACCGGCATGGGAGATATTGCTGGCCGAGTAGACCGAATGGACGGTAAGGTAACCCAAGTAGGGGAGAGGGTAACCCACGTAGGTGAGAGGGTAACCCAGGTACGCGAGGAAACGAATACAAATATGACCAAACTGTAATCCTCCGTTGAGACCATCCGATCCGAGATGGGGGAACTAGACTCCACGGTAGGAGGGCTAACTGGAAGGATAGCCCGACTAGAAGCAGAGTATGAGCAACAGCGCACGGGGGGAGGAGGGAGTGGGCAGAAAGCTCGCCACAGAGCCGCCAACCTTCCCCCTTTATGCCATATATGCGACCAACGGGGACACCGAATGAGGGACTGTCCTCAGGTCACCCGAGCTAGACAAGAGCTAAGGTCAAACACTAAGGCCCCCCTAGAGAGGAGACCACCTAGGGGTGCAATCGACATGGTCCCAATACAAACAGACGATGATGAGAATAATGGCGAGCGAGTGATCTCCACACAGGTTCCAGCAACAACGCCCACGGAAACGGTGACTACTGGTGACTGGCTGCGGGAGCTGGTGGCGGGGATCACGGAGGCCACGTCGCTGGTGGAAGGGGAGGTAAACGGAGTGCGTACCCGAATCCTGCTAGACACGGGGGCGGTGGCCTCGCTCGTGAGCGCAGCGCACTGCAGCGCGATCGGGGTCGACGTGCGTCACCTGCAGGCACCGGACCGCGTGCTGCACACGGCGAGCGGAGCCGGAATGGGGCTGCTGGGGAGAGCCACCCTAGAGGTCCGCATAGGCAGTCAGGTGTGCACCCAGGAGTTCGACGTGTCGAGTGCGTTGTGTCACGAGTGTATCGCAGGTACCGACCTCTTAGAACGGCTGGGACTCAACGTGCAACCCCGCCAGCGATGCGTCACCATGGAGAGCAACGACGAGCGGATTTCGTTCCTGGGACGAGATCCAACGCGCCTCCGCTTTGCACCTGTGGCCGCTATCCTGGCGACGGCAGTCACCCATCGGCCCGCTCACCGAGATGCTGGTGCCGGTGGCAACATCCCCCACCCACCCCGCGCTCCGACCATCAGGGGAGGTAATGCTAACTCCTCACCCGGAGTTGGCAAAACGGTATGGGGTCGTGGGATCCGCCATGTTGGTAAACGCAGATGGGGACCAATTGTTTATGCGGATGTTTAACCCGCACAATACCCCAGGGATACTGCGACGGCGCACCCCGATCGCCACTGTACACCCCCTGCACACACGCCACTCTGACGAATCGGTGTTCGCACTCTGGGCTGAGGACCCCGGTCGTTCGGAGGGTGACCAGGACCTGGCCTGGCGAGTCGGCCCGACTCCCCGAGCCGAGGTCGTCCCCCTGCTCGACGCGTTACATGTGCCATGGGCGGATTTACCTAAGGGAGAGGCCGATCGGCTGCACGAGTTACTGCGGGAGTATGCCGACGTGTTCAGTGAACACGACTCGGACGTGGGTCGGACCGACCTTGTTAAGCACCAAATTGACACCGGTGCAGCCCGACCCATCAAACTCCCTGCATACCGAGTGGGCGCACCCGAACGCACCCAGATCAAAAAGGCAGTTGGGGACATGCTTCGCGATAATATAATTCAGCCCTCGGCGAGCCCCTGGTCAGCCCCAGTGGTACTAGTAACGAAAAAGGATGGGTCAACCCGGTTCTGCGTCGATTACCGTAAACTGAACGCAGTCACGCTCCGCGACGCCTTCCCCATACCCCGCATCGACGACACTTTTGACAGCCTCGCCGGAGCGCGATATTTTTCCACCCTCGATCTCGCGTCCTGGTACTGGCAGGTGGAGATGGCGGAGGAGGATCGGCCGAAAACCGCATTCACCACCCCGATGGGACTATTCGAGTTTCGAGTACTCCCGTTCGGACTCACCAATGCGCCCGCGACGTTCCAGCGGCTGATGGAGTTGGTGATGCGGGGCTTGCAATGGGAACAGTGCCTGATTTACTTGGACGATGTGATAGTGTTCAGTAGATCTTTGTCTGAGCATTGGTCCAGGCTTCGAGAGGTGTTCCAGCGACTGCGAGCGGCTCGTCTCAAGCTCAAGCCACGTAAGTGTTACATCGCACAACGCGAGGTGGGGTACCTCGGGCATCGCGTCAGCGAGGCAGGCGTGCACACCGATCCGGAGAAGGTACGCGCCGTAGTGGAGTGGCCACGGCCAAGGAATCTGACGGAGATCAGATCATTTTTGGGGCTCGCCACCTATTATCGTCGATTTGTAAAGGGATTCAGCGAGATTGCACGCCCTCTCACCCAACTCACCTCCCCTAAGCACCCCTATCAGTGGACGGGGGCCTGCCAGACGGCCTTCACCACTCTCAAAGATCACCTCACCCACGCCCCCACCCTCGCTTTCCCCGATTTTACCACCGATTTTATTTTGGACACCGACGCCTGCAGCAGCGGGCTGGGCGCGGTGTTGTC
The DNA here is from genome assembly GCF_964198595.1 of Lampetra fluviatilis. NCBI lineage: Eukaryota > Metazoa > Chordata > Hyperoartia > Petromyzontiformes > Petromyzontidae > Lampetra > Lampetra fluviatilis. Next base: position 12,044,388 of record NC_136310.1, read on the forward strand.
ACAGGTACAGGATGGGACGGAACGAGTCATCGCGTACGCCAGCCGGACCTTGAGTGGGGCCGAGCTGAACTATTGCGTGACCCGCCAAGAGTTGTACGCCGTGATTTTCGCATGCAAACAGTTCCGGCCGTATTTGTACGGCAGGAGATGTCGCGTACGCACTGACCATTATGCTCTGCAGTTCCTTCTTACATTCAAGGAGCTGCGGGGGCAGATGGCCCGGTGGTTGGCGCAGTTGCAGGAGTACAACCTGCAAATCGAGTATCGGGCTGGCCGGACGCATGCAAACGTGGACGCCTTGTCGAGGCGACCCACGGTGTACGCCGAGACAAGGGCGCAGGAGGCCTGCCCGTGTTTCATGGGGGGACGCTGCCGGAAGGCAACGGACCCCCGAGAGGCCGCGGCCACTGACCCCCCCCCAGCGAGAGAGAGTGCAGTGTGCGCCACAGAGACCCTCACAGGTGGCACCGAGGATCCCGTCGACCGCCCGGCAAGCGCGGGACTCGCGGCTCGGGACCCGATCGGACGGATCCAGGAGGACGTCGGCTGCGCCTTCCCGGGCCTAAACGACGAGCAGCTGAGACAGACCCAGCAGCGAGATCCGGATCTGGCGGCAGTGGAGGCGGCGCTGCGGGAGGAAAAGAGCGCCCTACCAGGACCCTGGAGCGGTTTGTATGCCCGGTTGTGTGTGCAGAACGGAATGGTACGGGAGTTAACCGAGGCCGGCCAGCCGGGGTGTATCTGTGTTCCTGCCCAGGTGCGACCCCAGCTGCTACGGCTGGTGCATGACCACCCACTCGGGGGCCACGATGGGGAACGACGCACGCGAGAGACCCTGCGTCGCCAGTATCTCTGGCCCAAATTGGCACAAGACGTGGCGGCCTGGGTACAGGGCTGCCGCGCCTGTCAGCAGTGCGGGCTGAAACCGGCACGATACCAGGTACCCCTAAGGCCGTTCCGCGTCAGCCGCACGAATCAGCTGGTCGGGATCGACCTACAAGGGCCATTCCCGCGATCCCATCGAGGCAACCGGTATATCCTGGTCGCAGTAGAGTATTTCACCCGCTACCCCGTGGCAGTGGCCATCCCTGATAAAACGGCCTTGGTGGTGGCCCGGGCATTTGTGGAACATTACGTACTGAAGCACGGGATCCCAGAACGAGTCCTCACCGACCAGGGTAGCGAGTTCGAGTGTTGTATATGTTGGGTATCAAAATTTTGATGTGTTGTATGCGTGCGTGGGTGAAATTATTATGTTGTATATGTGGGTTATGAATATTCAGTTAAAATAATAATAATCAAATGAAATTTGGCCAAATGTGTAATTATCCGGAAATATGTTAATTGAGGTAATTAGGCACATTTAATTATGCCAATTCGAGAGGTAATCGTAGTAATTATGCGAGTGGGTGTAATTATGATAATGCAAGTCGTTATGATAACCAGACCCCGCCTCGGTGACGAGGGTGGGTTATCGATCGGAATAAGGCAATTAATCGTATGCAGTTATGCAGCTGTGGTGTAAGTATGCAAGATTAACTTAGATTAACTCGGCATCGTTGTCTAGGTTCGTCTCATTCTCGCTTATCTTTAGGTCCCCGGTTCACCCCGTTATCGCTTTAACATTTACTGAGTATGTATGTGTGTTTATTAAGGTCACCAAGTTCAGATCTCAACGCAGAAGCAGATCTTATGCATAGACTTCAGGAAAGAATCACACAACCACTTCTGTATTAATCAATTTATTACTAATTCAACCTCAACTATGATATAGTATGCGAACTCTCAATCCCGGAACGTCAACACGGCATCAATACAGTATCATCAATGATTGTCTGATTTCACTTGACAACGGCACATGGATCCCGCATAACGCGATGGTTGTTAGTGAGAGAGAGAGTCGTTAAAACATGCAAATACTATGCTAAGAAAAACCTTAACTTTAATGAATGATTATACTCAATATTGTTCACGCAGTACCGCCCTCCTTATTGATCATACGCAACCCTTATCACGTTGTTAGCACCTTGGGTCACGGGACAGTTGAATATTCTGTAGAGGATGCGAGTACGTGCGGCGATTATGACTGAAAGATACTTGAAAGATTATACGGCGATAAAAAAAACACAATCAAAACAGTTATTATTCTTAAAGGCACCAATCTCAACAGATACATCGGCAGGTTATCTGACAACAGAATGGCTCGGAGTAAGGACCTGCGACGGTGCTCCTTTTCCGAAGATCGTTATCTTATGTCAAATTTACTAATTGGGGACCAGATCACCTGATAAGGATCTGGTGGGCCACCACTCTCCACGTGAGCGTGGCTCGGCGGAAGGAGGTGCCAAGAATCAATTCGTATTGATGGATCTGTTGGGAATTTATGCGATTAAGAGTACAGCCCACTAAATATTAAAGATAAAAATTACGAATACTCTTATAAACGACGGATGGCCATCACTCGGTCTCGAGTGTTTTCTTCACAGCCACGGATGGCTTATGGGTTCGAGTGTGTTTGAGTGGTAAGAGTGGTCTTGAATAGTCAGTGTTCGGAGTCGGTTCTTTATGTCAAACAGACGCCTGGTGGTCGTGTGGTGAGGGGGCGGTGCGCGTCATACGTATCAGTCGTTCTCCTGTCGCCGTGGCGAATTGGTTGGATGCCTGTTGATACGCTGTCGTAGTTCGGAACCCGGTCGGTAGGTGGCGCCCACAGCTCGCTCGCAGCGTGCAGTGCTGGGTCGTCGCCTCGTCGCCAAACCGCGACCTTCAGCTGCAGAGAGACCTCCGACTCGGCAGAGGTTGGCCCACGCAGGCCGAGTTGAGCTGTCAAGCGGGTCTTGCCCGCCTGCAGAGGAGATGGGGAGCCGCTTGAGTCGAGCCCCGAGAGCCGGCTGAACTCGGCTGAGTCCCAGAAGCTGAAGAGTCGAGCCGACCCGTTGGTCGCAGCTCGCTCCTGAGTCGACCCTCCCGGTCGAGCTGAAGATGAGTCGAGCCGACCCGCTGGTCGCAGCTCGCTCCTGAGTCGACCCGCTGGTCGAACTCCTGAGCCGACCCGTTGGTCGAACTCCTGAGCCGACCCTGTTGGTCGAACTCGGCTGATGAGTTGACCCTCCTGGTCGAACTGGTTTCCAATGCTCAGGGTCCTTTTTTTATGCCGAAAAATCCCTTTGGGTCCTGCCCACAAGGCGGGGTTTCTTTCGATTTTTGCTGTGTCAGGATCTGTCCGTAGGTAGGTGTGTCCATGTGTGTGTCCGTACGTCCGTGTCCTTGTGTGCATCACCCACGGTATATTCCGTTGTCATACTCCCTCCATAAAATCCATGAGCAAACAATCAGATGTTACAAATTGCCTCGAAATCGTCTCTCTGTCTGGGTGCAATATTATCTCTTGTCTGGCCTTCTTCATGAACCAAAACACAGACGTTACAAATCGTCTCACAGGCGCCTCTGTCCGTGTTGCACGACCTGGAGGGAGGGGCACACTCCCTCCGATCCTCACAGCACACAAAGACATGGTTAAACAGTTTTAAATTAACATTTGTCCCTTACCATTTCCCAGTTATGATTCTGTATGTAACCTAAGGTGTGTCGTTTCCCATCGTGGTGCTTGACCCAAGTGGAGGTGCCTCCCCGAGCGCATACACACTCCCATCCCGCGCTGCGGGGATACAAAGACGGCCGGGATCTCCCTTTCTCTCCGACCCTGGGTTTAACATCGCTCTTTTATTATGTATTTTATTTCGACCTGGTGGTGATTTATCCCGCTATCCTGGCTTTTCATAAGTTTTACTTTAGTCTTTCCATGCATAGGCTTATTATTATTAATTTATTTCCGATATCTTAGGTTAAGGGGTAAGTTTCTTGATCCTAGGAATTCGTATTCCTTGGTGTCTGCATGGTTATATAAGCGGAATATAGTTTACGGTGAATAGCGTTAACATTGATGTTATGTACGATATTATGTATTGTGATGTCTTTAACTTAACTTGTTGGTCAGGGCTTTACTGACATGAAGTTGCATTTCATAGCCTCGCAGTCTTTGCCTCACTCTGTCTCTGCTCGCCGTTGTTGTTGCTGTCCAGCTGACGCCGTTAACTCAAGGCCTCATTAATTTCCGTCACTCCTTGTAGGTGAGGGCGGTTAAACCTTGGAGTCAGTTCTGGTTTTTGTCTGCTTGCTTCTTCTGATGTCCCCTGACCCCGGGAGTTATTATTTCTACTTTTATGGCCTGTCGAAGCCCGACTCGCTGTTGCTGGGCTGGTGGGTCGCTGGGTTGGTGTGTTCCCGGCTTTTTTGCTTACGTTTGCAGTTCGCCGTGCTCTTAATTTCCTTCCCTCTTCAACCTTATATCGACTATTCGCTCCTGTCTGGGTGCGATTCAATTTTGACTTAGGAAGGTTCTGATCGTCATATGCTTTGGGTCGAGTTGTATATTAAAGTATGGAAATAACATTTCATATTGACTTAATGATGGTGATGGTTCAGTAGGCGTAACTTGTGGCCTGGTTTAATTGGAGTGGGTGTGAATATCGATAACTTTAGCCTATCCTGTTGTTAAATTCCGACTTTAACGTTACTTTAATAGCAATACAGAATAATTGAGCTTTTCGTCTTAACTAGGCGAACGCGAACTTCTGGTGACCCCTGCAGCCTTGCTATTCAGCTGAGTCTGCATCCTTGAGATATACAACGCTCTTATTCGTCTCACTGTGGCCATCCAACCTTCTGCTCTGGGAGTGTTATTCTTAATTTCAAGTCAAAGGCCCCCTCACGTTCAGACGCGCAGGTTGTTTAAATCAGCTCCCTCCCCTGTGTACACAACCTTGAGCTGACCCACTTCGTTTGACCACTCACCCTGGATTTATCTTTCCTTGAGGCAAGGTTGCAAATTCTGTCATCCTAGCCCTCCTCCAGTTCATTACTCAACAACACCTGGTGTTTTGCAGCCTGCTGCTTCTTGGTGTGTTTTCATTCATTATATCTCAATGATGGAAGAAGGCTAGAATACAACATTCCGCCCTTTTAAAAATGACCAGTGGTCAAATGGCCACGGGTTATTTTTAAAAAAATGTATACCCTTCTTCCATCATGAACCATCGATTGTCCTCAAGTGTTGCTGCTATTTCCTTACAACGCGCGCGTACGTGTCACAACTTAACATGGTTATATGTGACAAGAGAGAGGAGGAAAAAAAAATATTCTAAAGGAAGGTAAAACGATAAGGGAGGGAGAAATTATTCTATTGACTACGTGTTATAGGAGATATCGTTAAAAAGATAGTTTCTACGGTTATTCTTGGGTGGCATCATCAGGCCTTGGCTCTATCCCTGTTCCTGGGCTTGATCAGCTCTTGGCTCCCTTCTAGCTTGGCAAGGTACGTTAGCAGGAGCGTGAGCAGGAGGGCTGCCATTTCCTGGAAAACATGTTACACATTATTGTAGTGTGATATGCCCATTAGTTTAGTTCCCCAGAGATTGGTGTTTTATTCTGAGTTAATTTTTTAATGTCCTAAGGTTAAGTGTACTATGCACTTAAGCTTTCTGGAATTCGTACTCTTTAGTTTTTATTTTTATTTTTTTGGAAGGTCGTGTAGGTAGGAAACATATAATAATAAAAATTATTGTTTGTTGGTTAATTATCTTTGTTAAGTTTCTACTTTTCGGTAAGGAAAACGTTAAGAAAACGCGAAGTTTCAACCGTTATTTATTCTGCCCTTATCTGTATCTCTAGATGTCTTGGGAGGCTAGTCCATACATCTTTTGTCCATTTGGATGTCCATGACCTCTTTGTGACCGAACTCTCAACATTTCAACCGCCCTCCATGTTTCATGGATTCCTGGTGTTCTTGTGAGGAGAAGTGAGTTGTTTTCATTAATTAATTAAAAAAAGGTATATATATAGATTAAAAAAATTATTATATATTTTTTGAATTGTTCTTAATTAAAAAAAATAGACACAACAATCCGCCCGTTTGAAAATTATCAGGGGTCGATTTGGCCACTGGCGAATTTTCAAACCAAGTAAATGCCCCTTTTCTTGTGTTATGAATCTATAAGCCGCCCTCACTCTCGGCGGTTATTTCTTACGACGCGCGCATATGTATCACAATCGTAACATGGTTACATTTGAAATAAGCAAAATAAATAAAACACAACGTTAAACATCGGTATCACCAGTTACATGGTTCTCATCCCTCATAACTCCGACGGATATTAATTTTTTTTGTTTTTGCTAAATCCTGGGAAACGCTAGGTAGCGGTTTCGAACGCATTTTTGCGTTAATTCCCTCCTGTTACATCCTTGCAATCTTTTTACCAAGTTCTGAGTGTCTGGTTTACCACTTATCACTTTGATCATTCGATCACGGTTTTCCGGTTCGTGTTTGTAATTTCCCCTCTCACTCTCTCGCGTCGTGGGAGTGTGTGGTGTAAAATTGTGCTGCACATAATCAGAATTCGCGCACACAACCAACTTCTGTACTCCGTCATCACTGGCATTCGCTCTCTCTGCGATTACATGCACATTTGCCGAGTCAGTGTGTCGATTTAATTCTGTCCCTCGTAATGTTGCCCTCTTTGTTTTTACGAGTGTGTTGGATTCCAACACCATTCCCGATACGTCATGGACATTCGTCTCCATTTTAGCACTCCGACCCACATAAATTTTGGTTTCCCTTGGATATTTTCCATTCAAAGGCTCATGCCTGCGCTCCTCAGGGCGTGTCCCTGCTGTCGGTTTTTGTACTGTCCGATCACGCTTCAATGCAACCCTGTCCTTGTATTCGATCCGCGCGTCATTTACGGGAGTACTGTCCACGTTTCTGCCCGCCCTGTCACTTGCAGCCTGCCTGTATTCCTCATTGAGCTTCGGGTTTAATACCTCGGCGGGTGGGGCGCGTGTTGGCCGCTCGCTCGCGCTCACTGTGGGTAGTTCATCATGTATTTGGACCGCATTCTGTGTTATTCCTCTATTCCCTCCTGGTATAGCCGGTGGAGGAATTGGTCGGAATTGGATCGATTGTGTTTGACCTCCCATCCTGCGATTCTCCTGAATGTTCGCATCCATACCTCCGCGGTCTGTGTAACACCTTCCCGCTAGGTGGTTATCTTGCCATCTCTGTGCGTAATTTGAACCTTGCGTGTGTCGTGGGATGGGGTGTTGATATGGTTCTGCTCTGAACCTCTCCCTCCTACGATTCTCCTGCATGTTCGCATCCATACCTCCGCAGTCTGTGTATCTTCCCGCTGGATGGTTATCTCGCCATCTTAGTGTGCAACTTTGGCCTCGTGTGTGTCGTGGCATGGGGTGTTGGTATGGTTCTGTTCTGAACCTCCCCCTCCTGCGATTCCTCTGAATGTTCGGCTTTGTGCCGCTCTCATACTCGTGCCAACCTCTCTCTGGGTTATTTTGCCATGTGTGCGTGCGTTTTTGCTCCGTCCTGCATTGTGGAACTGCTCGGTGATTTTTATTCCTCTCTGAGAGGCTGGGTTCCTTATCCCTCTCCCTGTGTTCTGGATCCGAATTATGATTCTTAGCTCTGTATAACCATGCCATGTACGCCTTGCTCTCTATGCGGCGTAAGGATGCGGTTTCTGGATTCACAACCATTCTCACCCTTTCGGTAATCTCTGGGCTCAAGGATTCAAAAAACATAATTTTGAACATTTTATCTCCTTCGTGGTATTGATTCACATCGCCTGCGTAATACGCTCTTTTAAATAGTACGAGGTAGTCACGTGGATCTTGGTCCATGCCCTGGGTCATCGATTTTACAGCATAAAACCCCTCAGTGAGTGTCGAATATTCTCCAAACTTCCGAATCACTGCCAGGCTCAGTTGTTTAAAATCATTTCTAACCTTGTGTGGTAGTGACTTTACCCATGGGATAGAATCTTTATCTAAGCTTCGTTTCAACAAACTCGCTTTTTCATCCCGTCTCATCAACCCTCTAATCATTGCCTCCTCTTCCACTGTCGCGATATGTGTGTGGATATCCATAGTCTTATTGTGGGGGTCAAAATCGGGAATTCTGACTAGAGCCTTGTCCATCAATTTAAGGGTTTTACTGTTGAATAAGTATTCCGAAAGTTGATCGCCGTCAGCGTCATCATCAAACAAGTTATCATCAGGCAATCTGTCACTTTTATCTGTTCTGTGTGGGGCGTGATTAAGCGGTGTGCATTTTCTGTGTGCGCGCCCAGTGCCGTGTCGCTCGTGTTGCCATTTCCCTTCAGTTTTTGCCTCTGCCCTTAATGGAGCACGTCCTGTCGACTTTACTTTAACATTTTGCTTCCCTCTATCTGTGAAGTTGTCAATCTCACATGTTTTTGTTTGCATATGTATCTCTCCATCCCTTCTCTCGAATGAGTGTGATTTAATGTTACTTCCATATTTATTCTGTGGATCCACGTCTGTGAGTTTCGCTGGTGTCGCGAGCCCTGATTTCTCCTCCCTTACGATGGTGTGAGGACATTTTTCCTCGTTTATTAGAGACGATTTCTCTCCTGTTTCCTTTCCGAATTTTCCTTTATTCCACCATCCCTGTCTGTATGCCTGTGTGAGGAGGAATGAGTCCTGTCCTGCCTTCTCTGCAGCTTTTGCATCGTGTTCGCCTTTGTTACATTTTATCCAGTCAATTAGTTTCCCCCGAGGTGTGTTCGTGTTATCGATACAGCTCCCTTCCCATATGTCTCTCTGACTGTACTGCTTTGTAACAGATTGGTCGGTACGTTTTAATACGAGTTCCCCGTACCCCGTCACCCATTCAAAAATTATTCTTAATCCTATCATCTCAAGTGGCAGGAGTTACTCTAGAATTCCCCTTCAGAGCCCATATAAACAATTGTATCACAGGATGCGTCAGTTCAACTCGAGCAAATAATCTCAGCCCAGCTGTCTTTGTTATACTCTGCTACTCTGGTATTTCCCTTCAGAGCGCGTATATACCCCCGTTTATAACCACAAGGCAACGTTAGTTCACAACACTTTGATTAACACAACAGTGATTCGTTCCTGAATTCATGCATAAACTGTCTGCGAGAAATCCCGGACAAGAGCCCCCATTATGTTGTATATGTTGGGTATCAAAATTTTGATGTGTTGTATGCGTGCGTGGGTGAAATTATTATGTTGTATATGTGGGTTATGAATATTCAGTGAAAATAATAATAATCAAATGAAATTTGGCCAAATGTGTAATTATCCGGAAATATGTTAATTGAGGTAATTATGCACATTTAATTATGCCAATTCGAGAGGTAATCGTAGTAATTATGCGAGTGGGTGTAATTATGATAATGCAAGTCGTTATGATAACCAGACCCCGCCTCGGTGATGAGGGTGGGTTATCGATCGGAATAAGGCAATTAATCGTATGCAGTTATGCAGGTGTGGTGTAAGTATGCAAGATTAACTTAGATTAACTCGGCATCGTTGTCTAGGTTCGTCTCATTCTCGCTTATCTTTAGGTCCCCGGTTCACCCCGTTATCGCTTTAACATTTACTGAGTATGTATGTGTGTTTATTAAGGTCACCAAGTTCAGATCTCAACGCAGAAGCAGATCTTATGCATAGACTTCAGGAAAGAATCACACAACCACTTCTGTATTAATCAATTTATTACTAATTCAACCTCAACTATGATATAGTATGCGAACTCTCAATCCCGGAACGTCAACACGGCATCAATACAGTATCATCAATGATTGTCTGATTTCACTTGACAACGGCACATGGATCCCGCATAACGCGATGGTTGTTAGTGAGAGAGAGAGTCGTTAAAACATGCAAATACTATGCTAAGAAAAACCTTAACTTTAATGAATGATTATACTCAATATTGTTCACGCAGTACCGCCCTCCTTATTGATCATACGCAACCCTTATCACGTTGTTAGCACCTTGGGTCACGGGACAGTTGAATATTCTGTAGAGGATGCGAGTACGTGCGGCGATTATGACTGAAAGATACTTGAAAGATTATACGGCGATAAAAAAAACACAATCAAAACAGTTATTATTCTTAAAGGCACCAATCTCAACAGATACATCGGCAGGTTATCTGACAACAGAATGGCTCGGAGTAAGGGCCTGCGACGGTGCTCCTTTTCCGAAGATCGTTATCTTATGTCAAATTTACTAATTGGGGACCAGATCACCTGATAAGGATCTGGTGGGCCACCACTCTCCACGTGAGCGTGGCTCGGCGGAAGGAGGTGCCAAGAATCAATTCGTATTGATGGATCTGTTGGGAATTTATGCGATTAAGAGTACAGCCCACTAAATATTAAAGATAAAAATTACGAATACTCTTATAAACGACGGATGGCCATCACTCGGTCTCGAGTGTTTTCTTCACAGCCACGGATGGCTTATGGGTTCGAGTGTGTTTGAGTGGTAAGAGTGGTCTTGAATAGTCAGTGTTCGGAGTCGGTTCTTTATGTCAAACAGACGCCTGGTGGTCGTGTGGTGAGGGGGCGGTGCGCGTCATACGTATCAGTCGCTCTCCTGTCGCCGTGGCGAATTGGTTGGATGCCTGTTGATACGCTGTCGTAGTTCGGAACCCGGTCGGTAGGTGGCGCCCACAGCTCGCTCGCAGCGCGCAGTGCTGGGTCGTCGCCTCGTCGCCAAACCGCGACCTTCAGCTGCAGAGAGACCTCCGACTCGGCAGAGGTTGGCCCACGCAGGCCGAGTTGAGCTGTCAAGCGGGTCTTGCCCGCCTGCAGAGGAGATGGGGAGCCGCTTGAGTCGAGCCCCGAGAGTCGGCTGAACTCGGCTGAGTCCCAGAAGCTGAAGAGTCGAGCCGACCCGTTGGTCGCAGCTCGCTCCTGAGTCGACCCTCCCGGTCGAGCTGAAGATGAGTCGAGCCGACCCGCTGGTCGCAGCTCGCTCCTGAGTCGACCCGCTGGTCGAACTCCTGAGCCGACCCGTTGGTCGAACTCCTGAGCCGACCCTGTTGGTCGAACTCGGCTGATGAGTTGACCCTCCTGGTCGAACTGGTTTCCAATGCTCAGGGTCCTTTCTTTTATGCCGAAAAATCCCTTTGGGTCCTGCCCACAAGGCGGGGTTTCTTTCGATTTTTGCTGTGTCAGGATCTGTCCGTAGGTAGGTGTGTCCATGTGTGTGTCCGTACGTCCGTGTCCTTGTGTGCATCACCCACGGTATATTCCGTTGTCATACTCCCTCCATAAAATCCATGAGCAAACAATCAGATGTTACAAATTGCCTCGAAATCGTCTCTCTGTCTGGGTGCAATATTATCTCTTGTCTGGCCTTCTTCATGAACCAAAACACAAACGTTACAAATCGTCTCACAGGCGCCTCTGTCCGTGTTGCACGACCTGGAGGGAGGGGCACACTCCCTCCGATCCTCACAGCACACAAAGACATGGTTAAAAAGTTTTAAATTAACATTTGTCCCTTACCATTTCTCAGTTATGATTCTGTATGTAACCTAAGGTGTGTCGTTTCCCATCGTGGTGCTTGACCCAAGTGGAGGTGCCTCCCCGAGCGCATACACACTCCCATCCCGCGCTGCGGGGATACAAAGACGGCCGGGATCTCCCTTTCTCTCCGACCCTGGGTTTAACATCGCTCTTTTATTATGTATTTTATTTCGACCTGGTGGTGATTTATCCCGCTATCCTGGCTTTTCATAAGTTTTACTTTAGTCTTTCCATGCATAGGCTTATTATTATTAATTTATTTCCGATATCTTAGGTTAAGGGGTAAGTTTCTTGATCCTAGGAATTCGTATTCCTTGGTGTCTGCATGGTTATATAAGCGGAATATAGTTTACGGTGAATAGCGTTAACATTGATGTTATGTACGATATTATGTATTGTGATGTCTTTAACTTAACTTGTTGGTCAGGGCTTTACTGACATGAAGTTGCATTTCATAGCCTCGCAGTCTTTGCCTCACTCTGTCTCTGCTCGCCGTTGTTGTTGCTGTCCAGCTGACGCCGTTAACTCAAGGCCTCATTAATTTCCGTCACTCCTTGTAGGTGAGGGCGGTTGAACCTTGGAGTCAGTTCTGGTTTTGTCTGCTTGCTTCTTCTGATGTCCCCTGACCCCGGGAGTTATTATTTCTACTTTTATGGCCTGTCGAAGCCCGACTCGCTGTTGCTGGGCTGGTGGGTCGCTGGGTTGGTGTGTTCCCGGCTTTTTTGCTTACGTTTGCAGTTCGCCGTGCTCTTAATTTCCTTCCCTCTTCAACCTTATATCGACTATTCGCTCCTGTCTGGGTGCGATTCAATTTTGACTTAGGAAGGTTCTGATCGTCATATGCTTTGGGTCGAGTTGTATATTAAAGTATGGAAATAACATTTCATATTGACTTAATGATGGTGATGGTTCAGTAGGCGTAACTTGTGGCCTGGTTTAATTGGAGTGGGTGTGAATATCGATAACTTTAGCCTATCCTGTTGTTAAATTCCGACTTTAACGTTACTTTAATAGCAATACAGAATAATTGAGCTTTTCGTCTTAACTAGGCGAACGCGAACTTCTGGTGACCCCTGCAGCCTTGCTATTCAGCTGAGTCTGCATCCTTGAGATATACAACGCTCTTATTCGTCTCACTGTGGCCATCCAACCTTCTGCTCTGGGAGTGTTATTCTTAATTTCAGGTCAAAGGCCCCCTCACGTTCAGACGCGCAGGTTGTTTAAATCAGCTCCCTCCCCTGTGTACACAACCTTGAGCTGACCCACTTCGTTTGACCACTCACCCTGGATTTATCTTTCCTTGAGGCAAGGTTGCAAATTCTGTCATCCTAGCCCTCCTCCAGTTCATTACTCAACAACACCTGGTGTTTTGCAGCCAGCAGCCTGCTGCTTCTTGGTGTGTTTTCATTCATTATATCTCAATGATGGAAGAAGGCTAGAATACAACACGAGGCCGAGCTGTTCCAGGCACTGTGCCGAGAATTCGGAATCCAGAAGGACCGAACCACAGCGTACCACCCCCAAGCGAACGGTATGGTAGAGCGCATGAATCAGACCCTAGCGGGGAAACTCAAACGTATGGCGGCCGCAAATCAACGGGATTGGGACGAACACCTTCCCTACGCCCTTTTCGCCTACGCCATCACCGTACACACGTCGACGGGACAAACCCCGTTTTTAATGATGTTGGGCCGCGAGTCTCGTTTACCCGCAGATCTGCTATTCGGCGTCCCTTTCCCCCCAGCCGGAGGAGGGAAGCCGCCCCGTGGAACACCTGTTGGAGTCCCTGTGAGAAGCCCGAGGCCGAGCATACCCGCAAGGGGAAGCCGCGCATCGGCGGCAGGAACAGGGCACCCGACCCCGCATGGAACCCCCCTTATTCCTGACAGGCGCTAAGGTGTGGCTACACACCCCTCGCGTCGGGGCCGGGCAGGTGGGGAAACTGACGACCTACTGGCGGGGACCCTGGACCGTGGTGCGGCAGATCTCCCCCTGGACGGTACTAATTTATGGCGGGGAGAGGGGTCGAGAGACGGTGGTCAACGTCCACCGCTTAAAACCGTGGAAAGCGGCCCCGGCGAGAGAGAACCCCGTCACCCGAAGGCCCCGAAATCCCGGAGTACCCGCACCCCTCGTGTTGGGGGGCCTCGCACACTACATGGGCCCCGCCGGGCCGAGACGCCCCGATCCAGTCCGGAGACGGCGCGGACGACGGCCCCTAAACCCTTCCGCTGCTGAGTTTGTGCCCCAGCCCACAGGTGCCGGAGGACGGGGAGAGCCGCTGGAGTGGAGGAGGAGGCCGCCGCAGGAGCCACAGAGGACGGAACCACCCGCCCCGAGACCAGCCACCAGGTCCGGACGGATCCCCCTGACCCCGCAACGTTTCCTCGTGGGCGCGGCCCAATCGAGGTGCTCCAGTCAACTCGGGACGGGGACTGGCACCTCGGGGGGCTATGTGATGCCGCTGCTACGAAGCCGTTCGGCAGGCGCCCCATCCCCGACCTCGCCACCACCAAGCAACGGAGCCAACCCCTCGTCCCCCTCACCTCATCTCACATGAACACACCCGCACGCATTTCCCCCCCCCCCATAGAGCTGGAAGGGAAGGTCACCTGATCGACCGGTTTTTATCCGAGAAACCCTTATCGGGATTAACTCTCACGGTTTCCGGCGATCAGGGAATTGGACGGCCTCCCCCGACGCTACGTTGCACCGCGGCGCTGCGACCTGCCTTAAGATGGTATGGCCGCGGCGAGGGGCATTCGGCCGCCGCGGTTGAAGCGCATCCCCCACACACACCACCCACGTGTCGACGGGGCAAGCAGGGGAGGGACGGGACAGCATGAGTAGCGGGACCGCAGGGGCTCTTGCGCATAGTCACGGATGGTTGGGATAATTACGCTTGAGCGCGCAGGCACCATTGTTAGGGAGGGAAAGGGATTAATTCGAATTTACGCCACGCAACGCCGCACACTGATTAGCATATCACAGGCTCCCGGAACCGCGGTGCGCGTGCCAGAGGGGCGCGAGCCCATTGTTCAGAGCCGACACCCTTTGAGGAAGGGAGGATAAATAGTGGGCGCAAAGGGGAAATCGGGCTCTCTTCTCTCCAGCGCCAGGCGACAGGACGCTCTCCAGTCCAGCGACCCGAACGTCCGTGAGACGCATCGAGGCACGCTGCGAGTACGGGATCAACGAACCGCCGTGGGCATCTAACAGGGAGTAAGAAGGTGAAGTGGGATAATAGCCGATAGATAAGGAATAGGTACAGGTTTAGTGGAATAGGCCAGCCTCGTCGACTCACTGATTCAACATTAGTTACCAGGTAGCGAATAATAAATCATTAATAGCGAAGCGTGGCCTCGCGTGATCTTGTCGAGCAGTGGGAACGTGTGGGTGCGCGTGTGTACACAGTGGTTCGCCACGTGAGTGAGCGCTGCGTAGAGCGGCGCACGAGTGGGTGTCGCGTGTGTGCAGGTGTGTGCGCTCGTAGTGTGGGGGAAGGGGTCGGTGCGTCCGCAGGCCCCCGCTCCGTCTGTCGCCGCCGGGACTCGCGCAGTGTGAGGGCAGCGTCATTCGCCCTCCGACCCCTGACCCCCGTTTAATAGCGCGTGATCCGTGGAGAGACAACGCAGCGTCTGCAGGTGAACGACGGCGTGCGGCGAGCTATGCCTCTCACACGAGCTCGCGGAGGGACGGACCAGGGAGGGGAGCCGTCGGGCGATGAGCCCAGCGACGGCAGCAGCTGCTCGCAGAGCAGCGAGGGGTCGGCGCACGGTGGAGCCCCTGCCATAGGCACGGAGCAGGGAGGGACTTCGGGGACCAGCGGCCCCAATACTGGCTTTGGCCATTTTGAATACGGGGCTTTGGACATGTTGGTGATGTGCAGCTTCCCCTATCATGATGCTGGTGGTGTAGGTGCCTTCTTTTTCAGTTAGTGGAAAGGCATAAGAAGTGCTGGAGTGCATAATGGCAGGTGAATGGGTGAGGTGGCGTGCAGTACATATATGGTATAGAGCAGGGGCGGTTTCTTCATTAGGGCGATTGGGCGACGCACCACCAATGTCATTCAACCACAGAGTCACGCTAGCCGTCACTGTGCCTCTGGATATAGTCCAATCAGCGTCATGCTACGTTCTGTGGAGTACCGCCTCTTTTTGGGCGATTTCCCTCCGGCTGAGAATCGCCCCGAGTGGTCCCATAGACTTACATTCAAAGATGTTTTTTTTCGAACGGGGGGCGCTGCAATGCATTCTCTATGGCTTCCGGGAGGGCTCGCACTAACGTGCTTACGTCATCATACGTAAGCACGTTTAATCCAACAAAATTATTTGTCGCCACCTAGTGGAATCTTTAATAAAAGAAACATGAGTGGATTGTATTAATAGTGAGTATAGAAACAAACAAGATGTATTGTAAGAGTCACTTTATTTTTCATTAATATTAAAGAAGTGAAGTTGCCTTTACATGCTTAAGCTGTTAATTTATCCTTTGCATGGGTGGACCTTATCCTTATCAATCATCCAGACATTTGCCCCCCCCCTGAGAGATTTTGCAGGAGCCGCCACTGGTATAGAGTAGTGTACGATTGATATTGTGTGTATGGTGTGCTGTATGGTGTGCGGTGTGGTGCAATGAATGGTGGTAGAACTTGGTACAGTGTGAGAGCAGTGGAGTTGACCTGATTAGATGAGGGTGAGTGTAGTGAGGTTGGGGTGGGTGTGAGTCGGGGTGGGTGTACATATGGGGTGTATATGTCTTTGTGTGTGCATATGTAACAAGGTTAGTGTGTGTGAGGGGCTGGTAACCCGTTCACTTTTAACACTAATTTTTTTTATCAGTAACCACTGTGGAAACACCCATTTAAACTTTTCCTGGAGGCCAGGGAGGAGGCAAACCCCCATTTGGCGGAGCCAGACTTTACCCCTCCCCTCGGGGTTTCTCAAGATACATCCGGATAACAGTAGGCTTGGCCACGTGGAATTTACAAAGGCTCACTGTGGAGAAGCTTCCATTCCTCTGTCGGGAACTGGACTGGTACCGCTTGGACCTGTGTAGTACACAGGCGGTCTGGTGGACTGGTTCTGGTTCCATTCACCATGAGGGGCGGACAGTTCTCCACTCAAGGCAGGAAACTGACAAACAACAGGGAGTAGCACTCTTTTGAACAAAAGAATGAAGTGGATGTGAGAGCATGAAGGTGAGGTCTGGGAAGCTGAGTGCCATGCTACTGCGGGCTTGCCTCTATCAATGGGTCGAGAGGTGATTTTGGTTGCTTATGCCCCCACAGAAGATGAACATCAATAGAGGGTTGCAGGCAAGGCTGATGAGTCAGATTCCTGCGATGACCTGCCCTATGTGCTAGCTAAAGTGGCCCCTTGGGATAGAGTCATCCTATTGGGTGATTTTAATGCTCGAGTGGGTCATGATGTGGATACCTGGTCTGGAGTGATTGGAAGCCATGGGCCAGATCAGCTCAATAACAACGGTAGGAGGCTGCTAGACCCATGGGCTTGTAATCACCAACATGCTGCACCTGCCTGGGTATTATGTCATTAAACTCTCCCCTCCCTCAACACCCTATGGGTGATGGAGAAGTTGTGGAGAGATTGGAGAAGTTTCCACATTTGGGGACCCAAGAAAGAAAAAAGATTAGATGGAGGCATATTATAATAATTGTTGCGACATTGAAGTGTAATGTATAATGACTTATTGTTAGTAGGTCAGCTTATTGGAGAATATATTGAGTACATTGATTATATTGATGTAGTTTATATTTAGTTATTTCATATCGGTTTATTGTATGATAGTGGGTGGTTGCAGTTCTTTAGTGTCAATATACTAAATGCCTCTGTTGATATGTAAACTCTGACTTAAACATAGCCACTTCCGTGACCAGTTACATGCTAATTCCTCACATTAACATCATTCTAATCTCCCAGTTACATGCTAATTTCTGACTTTAACATCCTGCTAATTCTCTCACATTAACACAGCTTATTCAATGCTAAATTCTTCTGTTGATATGTAAACTCCTTTGTCAAGGCGCTTTTCTCCTCCCACCCAGCTTAAAATACGCTGCCAAGCTTAGCAGTGTACATCAGAGCGCTGTCTTTCAGACAGCTCTGTCTTCACCTGAGGACGACTGCTTGTGTTGTGGCCGAAACGTCGTGAGAATTTTATTGTTTTATTTTTATTATTTCCCTTTTACGTGACTTTACCGAAAGAACCAAGATGAATCCCTGCAGTCACGAAAGCTTTAAATCGAAACTATAATCCATTCAGTCCTCCCTGCGGTATGTTAGTCATGGGGCTTGTTTGACCCCACTCAACCAGTGCTAGTCAGTGCGGATGTGAACTAGGGGAGGACAGCATGGGTTCTGAAGCTACAGAATGTGGAGCTTTCAGTGTTATCGCCTCGTATTCATGGGTTTTTTCGGGGTACTGTACTGTAATCTCTTCTACATGCCAAGCATTAATTAATGGCTGTTGCACAATTCTGCACGATCTACGAAATCCTTCCTTTAAAGCCCCCCCAAACCTATCGTTATATTCAGCAGAATAAGATTATGATTCACCGTGGGCTCTTACCTGGCTAAAAACCATCACAAGAACGAATCTCAGGAGACCCTTACCTTGGTGAGAGGTCCACTATCTTTTATCCCCCGGGGTTAAACTGAATCCACAAAACTCCACTCAATGCATTTGGTTTATTTTCAAGTTTGAAATGATGTGAAACACACGCAACTCAATACTTAAGTGCTCTTCAACATCACAAGACCATTCTTATCTAGATGCGTATATATAATTTTACATTCCCCCCCATCCCCACAAATTGGCTTTTCAGAGCAATTTTACAAAAGATGTCAGGTCAGGGAAATAGTTTATTGAGATAAGATCCGGTATAGAAGTTAGAGCAATAGCTTATATACAAGGTTAAAGGTGTGGTCTAGTGTCAAGATTAAATGACTAGGGTTCAGTTAAATCAGTCAGGTCTAGGGTTATGGGATGAAGCTGTGGTTTTGAATCAGGGTTAAGGTTTAGTCATGGTAAGGTTTTAGTGGGGTTACAGCTATGATTTAAAGTCAGGTTTTAGTTTTGAGGTTAGAGTTCAGGTTTGGTCGGTGTCAGGTTTAGGAGCTAGCACTATGGTTTCGTCGAGGTTATGGGTTAGAGTGAGGATTAGGGCTAGAGATATGTTGTCAAGTCAGGATTAGTCATAGATAAGGGTCAGGGCTGTGCCCACATCTCCATCGTCCACCAAGGGCACAATGGTGGCAATTCCACATTGCTATGGTGAGAGCCAGTCTCTCCACAGGACAGCCACTGTTGACTTTCCACCGAGTGCTCATTGTTTCTGCCTTGCCAAGACATTAGGGTTGAGCGTTTACCCTATAACGGAGCGAAACAAGATGACGAAGCAACACTTTTGCGACAATAAAAATCTGTAAATACCTCTTATAGAAGCCAGGTTTTGGTTCTATCAAAATGTGTTCGATTTTATCCATTCCTATGACGAACGTTGTTCATCTAAAAAAAAAGTTATCGTCTCTTGCCACAATATCGACAGCAGTGGGGATAATGCACATTGGGGAGAAAAAAATGACAAAAGAGAAATCGACGAGGAAATTTTTGTTTTAAATTATACAAGGGACCCTTGTGTTCACATTGGCTTTTCCAGTTACACAGTCGAAGAGACGCACATTTTTACAATGGAAAACATATTTAAAACATAAGGGGCAATCCCGAGACACCAACCTAGATATCGTCGTGCGCTCGATTCGGTGCATGACTTAACAGTAACTCAATGCCGAATTCTGTAGTTCAAAGTGAACGTTTATATACGTAAAAAAAAAGTTTCCCTTTTGCACGCGAGGTCTCGTCACCAGCTGATGAAATTCAACATTACTATGGTAGCACCCAGACTATTCTAATTAAATATAATGGCAGCAGCCACTGTCAATTCCCTACAATGTATTGTTAGTAGCCTTAACTTGGTGGTACTCAATATATCCACCTGGTACAAGAAGATGATAGGTTAGTGGTGGTAGTGATGTTGATAGAGATGACAGACCTAAACATAAGGACGTTGATGTCGTAACGATTGTTAAAGTGATGCATAATGATTAATAGGTTGGTGATATCATTATTGTAACATGAATTATGACTTTGTACAAAGTGGTACCAATATTATGAACCCCAAAGAGATATTTTAAATGAGCTGAGTCAACCCCCCCCCCACCCCCAATCAGGTATTAAACTGATTGAGTCGATCGCCGAGCAGTGGGTCCGGCCGAGTGACGATCATGGTGAACCTATGACAGATGAAAATTATTATGACGCAATCAGACGGTGACGCGTCCCAGCGGTAGCAGAGGCCGCCGCTCGATGCAGAGGCTTGCGGTTCGATTTTTAACAGGCTGCCCTGGTTATTACAGCGGGTGTATTTATCATAAAATACAAGCCTCAGTTGACACGTATGTTATTTTTTATTATTAGATTATGTGTTATTGTATGGTCGCCCGCCAAAAGGTATTTGAAAGTTCTGTGTGGCCTGCGGGAAAGCATCAAAACTCATCTTCATGTGGGTCCTGCCAAGTTTTTTGCAGGACGGGGCTGTGTGTAATCCCAATTGAATGATGCGCATGGAAATATTTTCATCATTGTGGTTATTTTGGCCAATGCCAGTAAAATTGTGTTTTTTTTTCTCTCCGGAAGAATGTCCAGTTGACATCATAGATGGATATCTGTGAAAAAAAGCTTCATAGCCCATTGAATTAATCCAGTATAAATATTCTGATTCTGAAACTGATGCGGGATAGAGGGTGAGAACAAACAAATTCCACACACCGAAAGGTACCCGAGTTGGGAGTAGAACCCAGGTCCCTTCTTGCCGTTAGGCACACGTATTCCCCTTGTGTTGCCACCCTGCTGCCCTAAATGATGAGCGTATGATGATGACGATCACGACAATGGGCTGCGTCAACATCACGACCGGGATCTGAACTCACGCTGCAAATGTCGAATGCCTAGACCGCAGCAGCGATTCAACGCAACCCGAACAAAATTCACAAAGAAAAAAAATCCCCACCACAAACTTAAATAAGAATCGAGACCCAGCGATAAAGAGAGAGACCGAGAGAGAACAGTGGCATCACTGAGGTCTCTTCCATTCGACGGACTTTAAATGCTGAGCGTGGACAGCCCCTTGGTGAGAGTGACGGGGAGAGCACCGTCGGACGTATCAGCTCCGCCACCGCCACCCCCGGCGGAGTTTCCGTGCTCGCCCAGCACCCGCTGCCTGTGCCGCTCCACCTGCCGCCTCTTCTTATCGAGACGCTTGTTCTCGCGCTTCTGGCGAGCGCCGGTCTGCTGCACACGATGATGACGAGGAAGGGGGAAGAGGAGGGGGGGGGAGAGGGGGAGGAGGCCACAGAAAACGATAGTTAGTAAAAAAAAATAATGAGCAGGAAATACGTCTCACCTTCATTTATCTATCCCTACGCATAAAATTAGTACACTTCCCATTAACAACACAGCCTTCAGCAGCGTTGGTTTAGTACAAGCAACATATTTTGACAGGTTTTGACAGATAGGGTCTCATCAGCAGTCAGGCTTGCTTGAACCAATGTTGGCAATCTGCCCAGATGTGTACTGTATAGGCAAGGACCGTCTCTTTAACATGTTGGTCCTAGTTCGACACAACATTACAATTTAGATTTAGATTTGAGTTCATACTTAATTTATGGGTTAGGCCATGTAATGTTCCGACCACATTTGTGTCATGAACCCTCCTCCCTCCTCCACCCAACAGTCAACAAATTAAATTGACACGTGTTGTACAAGTGTTTCCTCTCCGATAAGTTGACAGGCAATGCTCACACAAAATTTGCTAAATCTTGACTTAAAGCTTTCGTGACTGCAGGAATTCATATTCTTTGGGTTTTTCGGTGTTTTGTGTAAAACAAATTTCAGATAGCACACACCTCCATATACCCCGCATGCATTCATATCTTTAACGTCGTTACCGCAGCTTAATTCCATCATTTTAATACAAAGTTTACATGGTAGATAAGTAAGTAAGTGTACTGTTAGGCTTACCAGCATTCGACCTCATCATATTACAGCTACTGGACCGGTAGCTACCCCTGTACAGTTTTAGCATTGGTAGATTGCGCACTGCGCAGACAATAGCGGCACTACGGTAACGCCATTGTCTCCTGGCAACAAAGCCATTGGAAGTGTGAAACAAAGCTCATGGTCGCGACTGTATAGTGCTCAGCCAAAAGCAGCGGCCTAAGGGACTCGGCAATTATGATTCCGCGTCTGGTAGACGTCGTGAGAATTATTTTTATTATTTTATTACTTCCCTTCTACGTGACTTTACCGAAAGAACCAAGAAGAAGATGGTAGACGCTTGCTAAGGCCCTTCCCATTGTGCAATCCATAGCCTGAGCTGAAACTTTCGCATCCCCCTACAGCCACTGAAAGTATTACGGTAAACAAAGTGCGCCCACTTCAACATTGTCGTTTAATTGTACAAACAATTCAAATAATTTAAAACGTGATAAAACGTGATAACATGTGCCATTTTAGTGTGAGTGCTTTATTCAGCAGTGCTTTAGTCAAAGTTAAGTGTTGCATAGTGGATAGTCCTACCATGAAAAAATTAAACGAGTTATGATGTCACACGTGTAAAATATTTTTGGGATAGCCCACACCTCCATATACCCCGCAGGATCTTATTTTGTTTGTAAAAAGTGGTATACCCCGCGGGTTATATGCGGGAAAATACGGTACTGCAGAACGGCCGAGGAGATCGTGGCTGGGGAGGAGGGTCAGGGGTAGCAGCCCAACCCCAGCCTGCCACGGTGCCACCTCGGCCGGCTGGACAATCTAGGCGAGGCCGGAGGCTCTGCACGGGACTCGGCCTCACCACGCCACTCTGTCATTGAGTACTTTGCACTATACAGTCGATAAACACTGCTATAGAATCAGCATGTGCTACTGTAGTGATAGCAGGTATCACCACAGTATGCACTGCTGCAGTGAAAGCATGTACCACCACAATATGCACTGCTGTAATCATAGCAGGTACCACTACAGTCAGTACGCACAACTGTTAGATTTTTAAGAGTAGTTTTGAAACATTTTTAAGACCCGGGCAACGCCGGGTACTTCCCGTTAGTTAACTATAAATGACTGCTTGTAAAAAAAGGTGTCAGTTTTGTTGCCAGATAAAAGGGTAAAAAAACAATTATCATATTTTGCTACTGGCAAAGGAGGTTCCAATGGTGTAAATGCTTACCCCGAGCTCTCAAATTCTGATGGTGCATTGTTTTTGAGTTGTGCGCCTTTTGGCGTCATCTGGTCCAACACCATGTGAGACTAGGCTCTAAGAAAAGCTGTCTCGGGTGTGGACCAATCAATTTCAAGGTCAATGCAAACATGACTCCTCGTAAAAAAAGGTGTCAGTTTTGTTGACAGATAAAAGGGTAAAAAAACAATTATCATATAAATCTTGACTTAAAGCTTTCATGACTGCAGGAAATCATATTATTTGGGTCTTTCGGTAAAGCCACGTAGACAGATCGCAACATTTTTTCCTGCCTCAGCAACTCTCCCGCTATATTTTTTCACCTGATGACGATTGCTTGTGTTGCGATCGAAACGTCGTGATATTTTTATTATGTTTCTATCTACGTGGCTTAACCGAAAGACCCAAAGAATTGTATTTTTAACTATATATATTTGTATTGGATTCCCGATTATTTACCGTGTGAGAAAGAACTGTAAATACCTGGTTGCTGCATTTGTACACAAACAGAAAGGGCTGACAAGTCGTAACATTTCGAACCGAGAAACTACGGGAGCTGCCACACTGGTGTAACAGTTGGGTTTGCCGTCCGTAGGTCACCGGTTCAATTCCACCTCCCGGTGAAATAGTTGAAACAATGGGGTACATTTATTAAATCTACCCCCACTCCACCCCCTCACCATCCAGCCCACTTCCGTCCACCAAAAGTTCATCGACCGGCACATCCCGTGTGGTGGTGGGGTCAAGTGTGCGTACGCTCACCCCTTCTGAGACCAAATACACCTCAAGAGCTCAAGTGGAGGCCTCTCTACCAGCAGTGGCGAGAGCATCAAGCAATTGCAGGGCTGTGCCTTTACCTTTTAACCGAGAAAATGGCACGTGGTGACTTGGGCCACTGTGCAGTCTATACATTAACGCATGCCAATCGGTGCATTCGTTACGATGATTCTATTGGAAATGGTTACGGTTTAACCAGTACCCGTTTAACAACCCGGGTGTGTATGATGCTCATGCCTTGGTGTGCTGCTGCTGCTGCTTCTGCCTGGCTCCACGCTTCCGCCTCTCATCGTCATCGTCGCAATCTCTGTCGTCGTGGGAGCTGTGCGGGAGGTTCCTCTCATCTGGTCCGCTCGGGAGGTTTGGATCGTCCAGCAGCAGCGACGAGGTCACAGCCTTTTCTACCTCATCTACACGACAGGGGGAGGGAAGAGGAGAAGGGAGAAAGATAGGTGTTAGGATGTTTTACACATACGATGTGATATCCTCTTCCACCTCATCTGCACGAGGGGAGGAGAGGGTAGTGACGGAGGAAGGGACAAACATTTTCTATATATTCTCTACGCACACGCGACAAGGTATAGTGAGGAGGTGTTTTAAGAGGTGTGGTGATGAAATGTTGAACTAAGTGTGGTGAAGAGCTATATTGCTTAGGAGTGTTTGACAAGGTTTGGGTGCGCGTAATGAAGAGTGTATGTGTTTGGCAAAGTGGCTGTGGTGATGAGGGGTGTGTGATGAGATGTTTGTGTGGCGAGGTGGTGTGTAGCAAGGTGAGTGTAGCGAGGTGGTGAATAAGGACTTGAGTGTGGTGAGGAGGTGCGTGGCATCAAGGCACCATGAGCAGACGAGGTGAGGGCCTCCATGGTCTGCAGCACGACCCCGATGGCCGTGTCTTCGTTGAAGCCCGCATCCTCAAGCGACTGACGCACCAGCAGCTCGTTCTGCAGTGCCACCACGACACCTCGTTAACAACCACCTCGTTAAGACTGCTACATTAAACAGGTGATACATTCAACAAACAGCTCATTATATGACCACATATAGGTACACGCGGGTCACCTGACACAAAGATCCCCCATACAGTCTTAACAGTCTTAACAGACTGTATCCGTAACTGACACACACACACACACGTGGTCACCCGATACATGCCGACACACACAGGTCATCTGCCACATACACACAGGGGTCAACTGAAGACAACAGCCGCCATTTCCCACTAAATGGCGGTGACGTCACCACGGCACCTGTGCCACGCCAGATGCACTTTGAGGCCACGTGAAGTTTCGAAGGCTCGCCAACAGGTCACGGGACAAACCCAAGTGCCTTGGGTTGACTGACCGGGATGACTGGCAGATGCACTAGCTGTGTCCCCTACTGTACCAACTCGCTGCATTTTATCCACCTGGTGTTCCGCTTGTTGTTGTGAGCGTTGCTCCTCTGCCCTCCATTGTTGTTAGAGGGTGACTGCCTCCAACTTACCAGTAGTGTCCTTCATGAGAGCTTCCTCCATAGAGGCCAATCTTGACATCACTGGTACCAGTCTTCGGCAAGTCCACTCAGGTGCACATCCTCCCTCACCGCATCAGTCCATCTCTTCTCCAGCCAATGTCATGGCTGTTTAGTCCCCACTATCCAGCCAAACAGAATCTGCTTGGGCATGCAGAGTAAAGCCTCTGCTGTCAAACCGGATCTGGTCATAAGCACACTGCCCAGGAATGGAAACCTCTCCACTCTCTCCACAATTACTCCATAACCAATGGGGAGTTGAGTCTGAGTGAGCAGCAATCACAGATCATCAGCATACATAACATGGTTGACCAACAGGGAGTCATCCATTGATGGCACCCGGGCATCGATCAGCCTCCCATTGTATCTGTACCAGATGGAAATTATTCCGGTGCAGCCATGGAAAGCTTCTCGAACTACGTGATCAAAGATGATGTTAAATAATATGGGAGCCAGAGGAAATTCCTGTCACACCATAAGGTGAACATGGAATGGTTCTGACTCCTGGCCACGTAGCTTTACCCGGACCTGCCCACCATCATGAAGGCCCTTAATGATTGTGAGCATAGAGTCAGGGTTTCTGAAAGCACAAAGCACAGCCCATATCCCTGGCCTGTTCATAGTATCATAGGCCTTTTGAACAGGTCAATAAAGCAAAGATCTAGGTCTTGTTGGAATTCTCTACAACGTGCAGCAGATGGACAGAGAATATGGCATCCATGCAGGACCACCCTGGTCTGAAACCACATTTGGGCTCCGCAAGCCTCTCAGCATGCCTGGCAAGGCAATGTTGAATTATCCTTTCCAGGACCTTTCCCGGCACACCGAGATGCCCCTGTAGTCTGTGCATACGACTACGCCACCCTCACTCAGCATTTCGCTTGGGAGATTCATTTCTGCCCGATGTTTTTCCTGGTTTCTCGTACTTCCTCTACAAATGGCATATCAGCTAAACACTCAGAAGGGGTGGCTATTTCTGCTAATATTTGAAGCACAGTAGCCCCAGCAGGGTTGTCCACACCTTGCCCAATGATGTTGTCTGGGCTGAGGGAATTCCCCTCCCCCAAGACCTCATATAAACACTCTATAAACTTGCAGACCAGTTTCTGGGGGTTGGAGATCAGATTGACCATTCTTCCCTTTAGGATGGTTATCGCTAAAACGCCGCAAGTAACTTTTTTTATGGAATTAAAGAGTGATTTGTGATTACGGGCTACTGAGGCAGATTCCATCTCCTTAGCAACCCATGGCCAACAATCATCCTTGCAGCACTGCACGTGTTGGGTCATGGGCTGCACAAAAGTCTAGCAGCCTCCTACCATTATTATTGACCTGATCTGGCCCATGCCTTCCAATTACTCTGACCCAGATGTCTGCTTCATGACCCACTCGGGCATTAAAGTGACCCAACAGGTATGACTCTATCCAGATGGGCCATTTTAGCTAGCACCTAGGAGAGGAGGTTATAGAAGACGTCTGACTCATCGGCCTTTTCTGTATCCTTCCACTGATGTTAATTTTCAGTGGGGGCGTAAGCAACTACCACCACCATTCCTTTCCTCTAGTTGAAGGGGAGGCAAGCCCACAGCAGCCTGGAACCATGCTCCAACACAACCTTCATTCTTTTGTTCAAAATAAGTTTCACTCCCTGTTGTTTGGCAGTTTCCTGCCCCGAGTCGACAGCTGTCCACTCCTCATGACTGGAGCCAGAACCGGTCTACCGGACCTCCTGTATTTCACAGAGGTCCAGGCGGTACCGGTCCATCTCCTGACAGAGGAGTGGCAGACTCTCCTCTGCAATGAGAGTCCAAACATTCCACATGGCCAATTCTTGAAGTCTCCTGTTCCTAGAGGAACCCCGAGAGGGGGGGGGGGGGGGGTTCAGTCTGGCTCTGCCAAATGGAGTTTGGCCAGAAGGCGTCATAAACGCCTGTCCTCTGGGGCCTCCAGCATGAGCTATTTCGGTGTTTCCACCGTGGTGCTTAGTAGAAGAAGTGTCAGATGGAGGGGTTACCAGCCCTTCACACACACTAACCAAATTACATTCACACACCCCACTCACACTACCACGGCCCACACACACACACAGCCTGCACCACTTACACACACTGGTCGCCTGACACATATACACACACACAGGGGTCACCTGACACATGCACACACACTCAGGTCACCTGACACCCTGTTGCGTGCTTCACTCTCTGAAGGGCGCCCTGCTCGTCACGCTCGGAGCGCCGTGCGGGGGAACTCGGGGAGTGATTGCTCCCACCGCGGTTACGGTTCTCCTCATCCATGCTCAGCGCCTGTGTAGACAGGGTCAGCGGGCAGGCAGGCAAGTAGGCAGGGATGGAGGGTGGGAGAGATGGAGGGAGGTCAAGCAGTTTGGACGAGTTTGATAAAGTGAGGAAAAGTGTGGAAGATTAAGGAGAGTGTTGGAGAGTGAGTGGGTGAGTGTCTTGGTGAGAATGGGGGAGAGTTGGGGGGAGAGTGGGGGGGAGAGTTGGGGGGAGAGTGGGGGGGGGAGCATGGGCAAGTCTGGGAGAGTGGGAAAGTTTTTAAAAGCGAGAGTTTGGCAGAAATATTGAGTGTGGGGAGCGTTTGGGAAAGCTAGGGAGAGTGTTATCAAGTCCGGGAGCATGTGGTGGTGTGCAAGAGCATGTGCGGGAGTGTGCAAGAGCATGTAGGAGTGTGCGAGAGCGAGCGCGACTGATTGTGGTTGCTTACGTGAGAGTTTGGGAGCGTCAGGAACGGCTATAGAGAATGTTATCGAGTCTGGGAGCATGTGGGGTGAGTGTACGTGAGCCAGCGAGCGAGTGGAGGGGCACTGGACCTTGGTGTGGAGTTTGGCGGGGCAGTGGGTGTTGTCCCCGACACGCCGCACGCTGTCGTAGTGCTCCCCGTGCCGGTACGCGATGTGCAGCTCCCGGGCACCTGCCTTGTCCGTGCCACGCACCTACATGCCCCAGCAACAACACCGTCACCAACATCAACACGATCGCCAACTACATGAACACCAACTACTTGAATCAGTCACCAATTATAGCCATCACCGACATTAACAACAATGGCATCGATATCAGCACCATCAATGTGAACACTACTGACATCAACACTATCAACACCAATAAAATGAACATCAACACCACCATTCCCTCTCCAGACCTGGGTTCAATTAAAATTACTGCAGCAGTCAGATGAACTTGTAATTGTGAGTTCAGGCCTGGGGTCTTAAATGTCTATCACCATGTAACAACACCGCTATCAGCATGACCAACACCACAACAAATACCACCATCAACATGGTCACAATCCTCATCATTACCACCATCATAAACATTGCCACTATTATGGTCACTGACCACCACTATCATGGGCACGGACCACCACCATCAGCACCACCACCACCGATCTCACCTCCCAGAGAGGTGCGTTGAGCTGGTGAATGACGACCACAACTTCATGGCTCCGAGCAAACGCCACGATGGCATCATTGCCCGCAAATGTTCCGGGTTTAGCCAGGTTCGCGACTATACATACACAAATCAAAATGTATACATACAACTGTTTAGCTATACACAAATGTAACCATCACAACAACCGCCATTCACCACTAAGGGGCGGTTGACATTACCACAGCGCTTGTGCCATGCTAGATGCACTGAGGTCACGTGAAGTGTGGAAGGCCTGCTGCCAGGTCACACAACAGACCCAGGTGCCATGGGTTGACAAACTGAGATGACTGGCAGATGCCCCAGCTGTGCTTCCCACTGGACCAACTCTGTGTTTTAGCCACACGGTGCTCTGCTTGTTGTTGCGAGCATTGCTCCTCGGTTGTTGTTGGAGGGCAACTGCCTCCAACTCTCCAGTAGTGTCTTTCACAAACCTCTATGTGCACATATACACATGTGTAGTGACTGTGGCTGTCACTGTGTAGTGCCATAAGAGGGGAGGGGCTGCTGGGGGCTCTGGGACCCTAGACAGATAAGCCCTCGGCGCCAGGCGCTAGGATCCCAGGCACCCCAGACAGTTAAGCCCCTTGGCGCCACCAACGGGGGGGCTGTGTGTGCTCTGTGGGATATCTGAGGGCGCACACAACCCCACCCCTCGTTGGGGACGAGGCATAAAAGGGCAGCTCCCTGGCGGATCGGGGCCAGTCGCAGCTCAAGACCCAAGACCCGCCAGCCAGCCAGCTTAGGACCCTGGACCCCCTCGTCCCGCTTGTCCTTGTAAGGGCCGGGACGCTGTGAGGGCCAGTGGTGGGACTCTGGGACTCCCGGCTCTACGTCCTTATAAGGGCGAGTTCCGAGGAAGCCAGAGTCCAGACCCGCACCTTGGCTGGGTCGGGTCAGATAGCCTCCCCTAGGGTAATTGTAGCCGGAGGACCCCAGAGCGTAGCCAGAGTAGTGTATCTAGGCTGTGTACCTAGGCTGTAACAGAGTATCGGGACTGTTGGAGTGTTGTATTGAAATAAAGAAGTTACCTCTACAAGTGTCTCCGGAACCCATTACAACTGTATGGTGCCGGGGCTTACGAAGCCACGGCGGATGTGTTGTCATTATGGACAGCCCGGATTATGGGGTGCAGAACCAGCCCTGGCGGGGCTGGGTGAGCGCTGGTTAGCGCGGAGGCACCGCGAGCAGTGAGCAGTGCGGGCTCTCGGTGAGGGAGTGAGAGGGAGCGTCAGCCAGCCAGGGTTACGTTAGGGCATGATACGCTGGTTGACCTGCTGACACGTGACCGGATGATATTGGAGGGGGGCCACCGGTGGACGGGGGCCGCGGGGCGGTCACGTGGTCCAAAAGAGCTCTCAGGAACCTTCGAGAAGGAGCTCGAGAGACCTGGAAGGTGGGCGGGGCGATGGCGGGGCGAAGGGCGGAGCCAGCCCCAGCCCAGGAGGATATAAGGGGGGGCGGGGGCCCATGAAGAGCTCGGGGTTCTTTGTGTGCTGGTGTTACGAAGATCCACGTCGGGGGAGAAGAAGCCTCTCGCCACGCGGTCCGGGACCCAGCTTGTGGTCCGGACCGGGATAGCGTGTGTGTATATAGATGAGCATTCGAGACCCAAGTGTAGATTGTGTTGTTACGTACCGTTGTGTAAATAAAGTCTTCTTGGTTCTTTCGGTAAAGTCACGTAGAAGGGAAATAATAAAATAATAAAAATACAACATAATAAAATAATTCTCACGACATTTCGGCCACAGCGCAAGCAGCCGTCCTCAGGTGAAGAACAGGTCTGTCGGAAAGACAGCGTCTGAATGAGCACCAACAGGCTTGGCAGCGTATATTTAAGCTGGGTTGGAGGGGGAAGGGTGCCTTGACAAAGGCCCTTCCCCTTAAATATACGCTGCCAAGCCTGGTGGTGCTCATTCAGACGCTGTCTTTCCGACAGACCTGTTCTTCACCTGAGGACGGCTGCTTGTGTTGTGGCCGAAACGTCGTGAGAATTATTTTATGTTGTATTTTTATTATTTTATTATTTCCCTTCTACGTGACTTTACCGAAAGAACCAAGAAGATGAATCCCTGCAGTCACGAAAGCTTTAAATCGAAATTTAAATAGTGTTGCTCCTAAGATAACGTCTGTGACTCAGTTGGACTCACTATACATGTATATAATACATACATGACAAATGCATATTCTTAGGTTTTTTCGGTAAAGTCACGTACCTGCGTGACTTTACCGAAAAAACCTAAGAATATGAATCCTTGCAGTCACGAAAGCTTCAAATCTAGAATGACAAATGCATTCGCTTATGCACGGGTGCAGCCCTTTTGTCATTACACTGCTTGATGAGGAGCTCCCACATTCATCAAAATAACACCATACTTCACAAAGCTGGTTATCAGTCCGGGTTGATTAAGGCAGGGAGTATATACGCTGGAAAATAACACAGTACAACAATGGATGTTGTTGTTCTGCTCTCTGCTAACACAATAATTAGATTTAGAGGGGGAAGGGCCTTTGTCAAGGCACCCTTCCCCCTCCAACCCAGCTTAAATATACGCTGCCAAGCCTGGTGGTGCTCATTTAGACGCTGAATCGATTCTAAGATGCACGCATTGATGCATTTATCATGTTATAAATTATCGATTTTAATCAGTGAATTGTTGCATTGTTGCACATGTCATGAGCATAACAATCACTTTTACACGGCATATTGACGAATCAACGTTACATTTTCTGCGTAACAATTAATTTCAATTGGAGAATTTATGAAGGGATACACCCCAGCTTGAGAGTGACAATGGATTGTACTCTGTGAATTGACCAATCAGTGATGAGTCGCACGCACCATGCCGCTCGAAGGGCACGTCGTCCTCCAGGAAGGGCTCGAAGTGAGCGCGGTGAGCGCGCATGAACTCCACCGTGTGCTCGCGGTGCTTTAGGTGCCCCCCCACGTCGCCATCCAGCTGATCGCCCAGCGCTCGGAACAGGCAGTTCCTGCACCCACCATCACAGGGGGAGGGGCGTGGAGATGGAGAGATTTTGAGAGAGAAGGGAAGTATGGGGGAGGTGAAGGGAGACACTGGGAGGTGAAAGGATACATGGGGATTTGAAGGCACAAAAAGGTGAAGGGAAATATAGGGAGGCAAAGGGAGGCAAGAAGAGGTGAAGGGGAGCAAGGGGAGGCGAAGTGAGGCACGGAAAGACGAATGGGGACATGGAGAAATGAAGGAATGATAACATAAAATGCACACACCCACTCTCACAATCTCACATCCTAACCACACTCTCTTTGACACCATCACTTCCATACTCACTCACCACCTCCACACAGCATCAAACACCCAACACACATTCAAATGCTGACCCCACTCTCTCACACACACAATCGCATCTTACTCAGACCCTGACCTCTACCTCACACACCATACTAACCCCAACACTTACACCACTTCACACACCAGGCACACCCCATATTCTCGCAAACTCACAAGCTCCCCACACATACTCACCCTGGCACGCTTCACACTCACCCCAACGGTAACAACCACACCTCACAGATGCGCTCGTCTTCTTCTCACCCCAACGGTAACAACCACACCTCACACACATACTGTTCCCACAAAATGATATACACCCAAAAAACCTCACCACCACACACACACATTATGAACCCCCAACATCTCATACAGGCATAACAGAAGCACCCTCATGTATACGAAAGCCACAAAACTTACACACTCTCACATCTCACCCACAATCCAAGCCTAACACAGATCTCACCGATCCCAACAGCCACACCTCACAGAACACCACAAACACGTTAAAACCGTCACTTCTCAGTCACACAACCTCACCCCCACTCTCACACTCTAATCCAGTGTTCTTGACTAATTTGCAGAGGGGGGCAATTTTCGCCAATAAGACATCAGGAGGGCCGCCACACATTTTAAACCATTGGGGTTTGACAGCACGATGGTGTATTTTCACATTTGTGTATTATCGGAGAGGGGGAGGTGAGGCGCACGTCAGGGGCCACACTAAAGGTCACGAGGGGCCGCCAGTGCTCTAAGCTCAACACTCACACACAACTTACCTCTACATCACACCCTCAAAAACAACCGCCGTTCACCACTAAGTGGGGGTGACGTCGCCATGACGCATGTGTCATGCTCGGTGCACCAAAAACTACCTCTCACACACTCACCCTCCAAACCCTTCTGGCCCTCACACTCACCCATCTCCTGCCACCTCGCGTATCTTCAATCCCAGTGCCAACAGCTGCTTGGAGAACGACTTGAACTCATCCACGGGGTCAACTCCAACTCCTCCTCCTCCCCCACCTCCTCCTCCCGTTGGTCGCTTCCCTCGGCGGCGCTCCTTGTTGTGAACCGCACGCCTCTGGCCCCGCTCCCCGCGTCCCGACATCGTTGCCGATCTGTTAGGTGGGTTTAGAATTATCTAATTTATGAGTTTTTATGCGATGGCGCTTTAAGTGACAGATATGTTACCGAAAAGGCGCCACCACCACGTATGTAAACAAAACTAACAATTGACTGCACAGAATCACTGTTAAATTTTAACACAACAAAAACACAAGTATAGTACAAGCGCGAGATGTTGGCGCCGTTATTGCGTGCGTCCACTGCGGTTGGAGGTCTCCCGGTTACCGTCTCGACCCCAGCCCGAGTTGCCATGCCACGTTGAATCCCACGCCCCAGTTCCTACGGCGAATGTGTCTGCCGCCCAAATGTTGTCTAACCGATGCGTAGAGATTCCTATCCCATTGCGCGAGTCCCACATCGTCCGGGGCAGTTTCTCGCAAATGAGACAAATCGCAACGCGGGAGACCCGCATGGTTTCCTCATTTACCGAAGTCTCACGCCCAACGCTTGAGTCTCACCTCCAGATGCGCTCGTCTTCTTCTCATGCCGAATGCGCGAGTTACACTCCGATATAACCCCCCCCCCCCCCCCGTAGGGTAGTGGAAGGGCGACGGGGAGAGTCACGGCCTCGGTACACGGAGACCCCCACGAGGGCCCGGGCAGCGCCGCTCAGGAAAAACCTTAGGCTTCACTCACCGGGATTGGGCCTAGGCGCTCCAATTGCTTTTCCACGCCGCTTCAGCTCCGACGAAGCGCCCAGTTGTCATTTAAGGGGATTTCCCGACACTTACAAGTTTAATTTACGATTTAAATTAAGATTCGTCTTAAACTTATCTTTAAAGTTTCTAGCACTGCGGGAGATTATTGTGATTGCGTCATCGCTACTCAGCTGATCACGTGAATTGGTGGGGTCCAAGACTCCCGGAAGTCGTTTGGTTTGAGCAGTCCACGTGATCTTGGTCTCCGGTAGATATTTAAAGGGCCACAAGAAATACAGGCCGCGTGCCCAACCAGGCTCGCCAAGTCAACTTGTCCCAGCTCCGGGCATCACGAACACTTTCGGAGCCCTACACACAAAAAAAAAGTTAAACATGCAATGTTTTTTTCCTCTAGTCAACAACAAAGTAACCAATTGTCGGGATTTAAAGGGGGAGAGGGATCCCCCCATCACTCCACTTAACGTTAGTTCACTCAAGAAACAGGCAACTAGAGTATTAGCCCAGGGTGGAAGAGTAGGCCAAATACACTCTCGATGGGCTCTCTCTAGAGCTCCCTCTAGTGGAGACTCTTCCGCCAAGTGACACAAGCAGTCATTTTCAGAGCTGCACATTTACATCAGATGAATCTAAATCTTTATTTAGGTTGAAGAAATCCGATGAGCTATGAAGCTCTTTTTCACAAATGTTCAGTATGGGCAGGTCAACAACAATACAAAAATCGATAGGAGTGTAAAATAGAGAAAATGGTAAGCATGTCACAAAATTTAAATAAATACACTTATTCCTTATATGCAGTGGCGGCTCGTCAATAGAGGGCGCAGGGGCGCCGCCCCCATCAAGATTCAAGAATATACATATACAAAAATTATATAAAAATACATAAATAAAATATTTTTTTCATACGATGTGCCGGCTGGTAGTAAGAAAAGCATCAGCATTTAATAAAAACTGGCTTTAATCGGTCAACTATTTTCTATGTTTTTCAATGTGTTTCATGCGGGGCGCCGGACAAATGGATGTCTATGTGAGACTTTAAATTTTCGGACAGCATGTGACCTGAAGCTGGTCTCTAATTGGTTTCTTAAAGATTCTCCTCGGGGCGCAAGTCGTTGCGTCCCTGGCCAATCAGAATTGGATACATGTTATTTTATCCAATCTGATTGGTTCTCGTCACCTGTCATTCAAATTTACGCTCTGGGCCACTACTGCGAGTGCGCAGGCGACACCACTTCGACACTTGCTAGGCTGATCAAATTTTTTGTGTAAACAATGGCAGCAGTTCATCCAAATTCTGTAATTTATTTACAAAAAAACCCTTTCACAAGGCTTTCGCTGGAAGAAATAAAAAAGATAAAAGATCTCGGACCGGACCAACCCGATTTACAAATCCAGCAGCAGGCCAGTGACAGAGGACGAAGCTACACACGAAGCTTCACCCGCGCTTGTTATGAGAAACGGAGGTGGCTGGCTGGATGTGATGTTAGCAATTCTCGTTTTTGTTTTCCCTGTCTTTTATTTCAAAGTGTCGGCACTGAAGTTTTGTGGACAACGACGGGGGTAAGAGACCTCAAACATCTCTCTGACAAATGCAAACGTCATGAAAGTAGCCGCAGCCATATTGATAATAGCATGAAACTAACGTTTTTATGTTCAAGTAGGAAACATGCTTTTTGGTACTTTGGTCTGAAATGTATATAAAAGAGAAACATTTATGTTCAAGTAGGAAACATGCTTTTTGGTACTTTGGTCTGAAATGTATATAAAAGAGAAACATTTATGTTCAAGTAGGAAACATGCTTTTTGGTACTTCTTTTGGTCTGAAATGTAAATAAAGATCATCAAAATTTATATTCAAGTAGTCAAAATGGTTTTTGATACTGCTTTATATTTATTTGCCCCCCTCAATAAAATAAAAAAAATGCGCCCCCCCAAAAATAAATATCACCAGCCGCCACTGCTTATATGTCCGATTTATCAAGCTTGAGCAAAGCAGCAAAAACAACAGCAAAACAGTCACAGATCATAACAAGACAACACACAGTCCCTCAATAAAATGGCACATTAACATTGAACTATCAATACACAGGTAAGGGTCAAAGTTAACAAATCAGATTTGCAAGTGTGACTATTGAGCACTAATCTTTCTGCTTCAGGATATTTTTAAAAGGAAGATAAGGTAGGAAACAAGGTTTTTCTAAAACGTTGGTGCTGCAACGGCAAAGTCTTTGTCACCTTATTAAAATTCCTGTTCGAGGGATATTTTTGTTTTTATTGATTTGTTTTTGCAACACAGCAAGAGCCCGGTAGAATGTGTAAACCACAACAAGGGGACGGGGTACAAAAACTCCGCGGACTAAAGCCCGAACTCAGCACTCCTGGGTCCAGAGATGGGGGAAAAATTGGGCTCACTTCCCCATACACATAGGGACTACGAGCAGGCGTATCGGTTTTTATATGGGGAGGGGGACAAAAATGGAAGAGGGACAAAGGATAGCAAAAGTCTCGCGGGGCAATGACCAACTCCCGTCTATCCCCTGAAGGGGGCGAGGTAATACCCCAAGCGCCCGTCTCCTCCCCCCGGCCTCGACACGCGCATTGCATTTACTACTATAATGAGCCAAGAATAATATTTTTTTCGATTTAAAGCTTTCGTGACTGCAGGGATTCATCTTCTTGGTTCTTTCGGTAAAGTCACGTAGAATGGAAATAATAAAATAATAAAAATAAAACATAATAAAATAATTATCACGACGTTTCGGCCACAACGTAAGCAGCCGTCCTCAGGTGGAGAACAGGTCTGTAGCATTGTATAGCGGATTGTATAATAGTAAATAGTATACAATTGTAATGTTTAATACAATGTACAAAGTAATATATAGTATCGTTATTGTATAGTGAATATACAGCAGTGTGATATACATTATGGTGGGTAGAATAATACATAGTGTAATATTACAATGTATAATTTATATTCTTAGGTTTTTTCGGTAAAGTCACGTAGGTAAAAACATTAAAAAGTAAAATAAAATAAAAATCACGACGTTTCGGAGGCAACACAAGCTTCCGTCTTCAGGTGGTACCGTCACAGCCACGACAGCTGTATCAAGTAAATGAGAGATTGCAGGAGTTACCACTGCGTTTATATAATGGTTGGAGAAGGTGGTGGGGCAAGGGCCGCATACTTATTATTAATATGGTAAGGTGAGGCTTGAGACTAAGAATAGACTGCATAACAAAGGCTGAGCCTTTGTTATTTTTATTTTATTTATTTTTATTTTATTTTACTTTTTAATGTTTTTACCTACGTGACTTTACCGAAAACACCTAAGAATATGAATCATTGCAGTCACGAAAGCTTCAAATCTAGAAATATATAATTTAATGTTGGCTTTGTCTATGGCAGTATATATTACGGTGTAGACTCGTGTGATGCAAGAGAATAAAGTTTAGCTGGAAGCATATTATATTTTTTGCGACATAGAATTGTAATGTATTACTTACTGTTAGTAGCTCAGCTTATTGGAGAGTATATTTAGTATACTGATGATACTATGTAATTTATACTTTAGTTGTTTACGTGGTGGTTTAGTTACTGCAGCTACATACTATTCACATTCCTTCCCTTTATTAATGTTACCCCTATCCCCTCCCTTTGATGCTGCTAATCCTGCATAATTCACGGGCATAATGACTTTAAACCCCCCGCCAAACCTCCTACGCATTTCACAAGTAGTACTAATCGCATATCTGCATTTCCCATAAATATGCTAAATTCCTCTTGATATGCAAATTATTTTGTCAAGGCGCTCTTTCCCCCCTCCATCCCAGCTTAAATAGTCGCTCCAAGCCTGGGGTGTGTCATTCAGATTCTGTCTTCTCGACAGACCTGTTCTCCACCTGAGGACGGCTGCTTGCGTTGTGGCCGAAACGTCGTGAGAATTATTTTATTATGTTTTATTTTTATTATTTTATTATTTCCATTCTACGTGACTTTACCGAAAGAACCAAGAAGAAGAATAAGAATGTCTGTGTGTCCCGCGCGTGACGTCACTCCACGTCGGCCAGCCCCCTTCATTAATAATCATGAACAGGTGACTTCCTCTACATGGACTCCCCCCTCATTAATAATCATGAGTGGGTGACGTCACTCCACATGTAGCACCCCCCTCCCCTCATTAATAATCATGAGCAGGGACGTCACTCCACATCGAACAGCCTCTCTCATTAATAACAATGAAGAGGTGACGTCTTCAAAATGGACACCCCCTCCATTAATAATAATTATCGGGT
Organism: Lampetra fluviatilis; assembly: GCF_964198595.1. Classification (NCBI taxonomy): domain Eukaryota; kingdom Metazoa; phylum Chordata; class Hyperoartia; order Petromyzontiformes; family Petromyzontidae; genus Lampetra; species Lampetra fluviatilis. The sequence continues at coordinate 12,082,272 of NC_136310.1, forward strand.
GACGTCACTCCACATGGGAGGCCGAGTCGCCTCCTCCCCCCTCCTGGCGTCAACTTACAACCCTCACTACAAAGGCAGAACCCACACATCACGCGATCTCCGTAACGCTATTGAGACATAGAAGTAAAAAGGACGTTATGATGAACAAGGGATTATAACCTTTAAATGAAATAAGTCTGTGTCACAGCGGCCTTACAAATTACACACGAATTGATGCAATGAATATCACGTCGCGGTCTGCTTTTCGCTTGCAAGTTTTAGATTTTCTGAAATATACCCGTCCTTGGACGGGCAAAAGACTAGTCTCGCGATAAGCTCCGTGGAAACCACGACCACCTAACTACGAACTCCTGCTCTCTGCCTTTACACTTGTGGAATTAAATGTTCTGTTCCCGCTAAGCGTAAAAGGGTGCCACGCCAAAATTTCCATGGGAGAGGCCAATGCTCCCTCCAGTTTTGCTAGAATGACCTACCCAGCCATACTGTCAATGGTCTGCAGTAGTGCATGCTGGAATTTTAACGAGATGCTTGATTTCAGGGCCCACACGGTTACTTCGATTGTGGTGATGAGCTTAATGCCACATGCATTATTAAAGAGGTCCTTCGTATCCGAGCAAACCCACCCGGGATGTTGTTGCTGTCCATGGAGGTCGGGTGAGCAGTCTTAAGCCGATCATAGTATTCTTGTCGGGGACAGATTTAGGCATCAAGGCATTTCCAAACTGCCCTGACTGGGACGCAATAACCAAGGTGCAAAAGGATGGACTGGGGAAGGAGTACAACTAATGTCAACAAACTTGGGGCCAATACCGAGTCGGAGAAATAAAAAATAACCTCTGTGGACTCCCGGCGAGACCAGAGTGCGGCACTCGAAGCCGCACCTGGATCGCTTACCACAACAACCCTCAACAGGAGTGTGAGAGTGTGTCTGACGTGACCTCTCTCCAACCCCTCGTCAAGTGGTCCTGCCCACCCTAGCTCTCAGCGCAGTCACTGCTCAGCACAGTCAGCCGAAAATGAAGAACCACCGACTCGTACTACAGACATTTTATTGTTTAACGCAACACAAATAAACACAACACCAAAACAATCACAAAGCAGTCAACTCACTCGTGTCACTTGGAAAATCACCCAACCGCACAATAAAGTATTGACTCTGGTGGCTCTTGCAAGCCGAGGACAGGAAAGCCTTGCAGCCTCAGGTATCTGGGCTGTGATGCAAGAGCAACTTGTCACCTCAGACCCCTGAGCTAAACTCAGGAGCAGCGTGCAGCCTCAAACTCCCGTACTCCGTACTCGACGGTACTATAATATTTGTAGTTTAAGAATATTTAAACTTCACAACATAATTGCTGTGAAGCAGAGGGTGGAAAGCAGAAGTTCACTGGGTGCGAAAAGCTGTAGATATTTTCTAATGAGCTGGAATAATTTATTTATTTTCCAAATGTAAAAAGCATAAGCAGAGCCTGTGGACGACCCCGGCATCCAGGGGTACGACGGTCGCTGTTTGCTTCCGTCTACCACGTGGTCTGCTGTTCGGCCTTTCAATCTCAACTTTTCAACAATACTTTTATGTGCTACATATAAGTAAGTGAAACGCATACAGTTGTTAATTAATTCAATTTATTTAGGATGTCTAACAAGAGCATAACATATATTATGTCGATCCATCGCTTTGTGGACATTTAAACAGTTGACACAAATTTTAACACGTAGGCTTTCGCGACCAATATCATCCATAATATAGGTTTTTGGGTTGACACAAATATTGCAAAGCCTCTCAATTATTCAACCCCACACACCACTGCCCAACACCTAAGCGCAGATCGTTAAATAACACTGACAACGATTTGCCGTAAGGACATTGCGCTGTGATTCACATTTTATACATTCATATGTGATGCCACAGCAACGGAGCAGCTCTGCCGGTGCTGCTCCCCCCTCGCAACCCCTCACACGGACACACACACACATACCCCCACGTCGGACCTCGTGGGGAAGTCACCTGGCCTCTGGGTTTTCACCCGAGAGCCCCCTCGTGGGGGGCTCCACGGTTTCCCGGGGCCAGGAAATTGGCAGGTTTCCCCCAGGTCGGATGACACTGCGGCGCCGTGAATTGACTTGAAACTACTTGGTCACGGCAAGGCCACCCGGCAACCGCAGTGAGAAAGCAGAAAGACGCGGCACAGCAGGTAAGGGGCGGGGCCACGAACGGTGGGCTAAAGGGAGACTAGGACACGGGGGGGGACGGAGCGGAACTCCAGTTGGTGGAGCATGGCAAAGATGACATGAGACAGAAAGAAACAGGGAAGCGTGATGATTGGCTGGGAGGCCTCGTCAGCTTTGATGTAAAACGGCATAAAAGCAGGACAGAGGAGCACCGAGTTGAGTTCTCTCCAAGTCAGCGATCGGGGCAGTCAACCTTCCGGCCACTTGAGCGTCCGTGAGACGCGTCGGAGCGCAGCCAAGATACGACCTTGGCGGGAACTTCGTGCAGCCTCGTTTCTCCCCGACTTCCCGCACATCCGGGCAGAACTGTGAGTACGTGAGAGAGGTGGGAATTAGCATAGGGCGCTACCTAGGGATTTAACAGAAGTTTCTCGCTGGGGAGTTCAGACTCCGGACAGGTAGTGTTTACTTGCAGTCACGTCAGGAATAAACTCTAGCATAAAATACCGACATTGTGTGGTTCCTGTGGGTGTGGAGCGAGCGTGGGGTGGTGTGAGTACACGCATAAGTGTGATGATCGGCGCGCATTCACTGATAAACGATCACGGACGTTCGGGGCAGGTGTGAATAATGGGTGAAATACGCGAGGCAGCCTCGTTCGTTTCGCCATTTGTACCCGGGTTTAGCGCGCAAATACCCTCATCCGCGCGACCACCTGTACCGACGTGTTTGCGCTCACCCATGCGTGTCTGCTCGGGGATTTATGCGCGTGTGTTGTCACTAATACTGTGCCGTTACCTTGGTAATTAACGCGCGCAGGGGCGTAATTCAAGCACGTGGTGCTGGGAATTAGCGCGCGAATGGCCTCATCAGCGCGACCACCTGCACCCACGTGTATGCGCTCGCGCAGGCGCGTTTGCTCGGGGATTAATACGCGTGTTATCATTAATAGTGTACCGTTACCCTAGTAATTAACGCGCAAACCCTACCATCATTAAATTGGTGCTGCTGGTGGTGGTCGTTGTGGTGGTGATCGTTGTGGTGGTGGTCGTTGTGGTGGTGGTCGTTGTGGTGGTGGTCGTTGTGGTGGTGGTCGTTGTGGTGGTGGTCGTTGTGGTGGTGGTCGTTGTGGTGGTGGTCGTTGTGGTGGTGGTCGTTGTGGTGGTGGTCGTTGTGGTGGTGGTGGCTGTGGTGGTGGTGGCTGTGGTGGTGGTGGCTGTGGTGGTGGTGGCGCTGCGCCGTGCCCGCGCATATTTGAAGGACTCGTACTGACGCGACAGCTTCTTTGTCTTTCTCGGTTTTTTATTAACGCGTATAGTTCACATCTCCGTCGGCATCACTCAATGTCCCTCCATTCTCTTCAACGCAAAAACTTCCCATCAACATCACTCAATGTCCCTCCGTTCGCTCGCTCCGCTGGCTTCGCTCGCTCTCCCTCTGCTCCTGTCCTCCAGCGACCTCCCTCTCTGCTCTCTCTCTCCAGCTCGGTCGCTCTTTGTTCTCTCTGCCGTCTCACTTCGTCGTAGCTTCTCCACAAGGTCCATTACTCCGCTGCTATCCTATACTGTATTCTCTTTATTCGCTGCTACCATACTCTGTCTTCTCTTTGTCCACTGCTACCGTATATGATCTCTCTCTGTCCACTGCTACCTTATACTATCCTCTCTTGTCCACTGCTACCGTATACTATACTCTCTTGTCTGCTGCTCCGTCTCTTCCTCTATCCGTCTCTTGTCCCAGACACCAACCAACTCCCGTTTCTCCCCACGCTCTTTGCCTTTATCCCCGACCCAATTCCCCTTAATTAATTAGACCATCCCCCGCTTCGCCACTCGCCCCCAGCCCCCAGCCTCACGTGGTGTTGTTATTGTAGACATCGAGGCGCCAATTCCCGACACCCATACCTCTCGTCCAATCACCGGCCTGCGTCCTCGATTACCCCCGAACACCTGCAGGCCCCCCTTAATTACCTTACCACCTTAATTGGTACAATAACAACAGTATGTCGCCCCGCTCCCTGTGTCCCCGTTTGCCCTCACTGTCCGCCGCGTGCCCATATCACAATCCAACGCGTGACGCGTGTTTCTCAATTCCTACATATTCATACGGCTATTTTTAGCGCGAGTCGTAGCGGACGACGTGAGCAGCGCTCGTGCAGCAGCCGCGCTATTTTTAGCGCTTGCACGTGGCGGACAATAGGAGCGGGTGGCTGAGCTTATGCGTGGTGGCCAGCAGCATGCACAGGTACGCGCGTGCAAGGAGTCGCCTCCGAACATTTGGGGGAAGTGTGCGCGGGGAGTGTGTGGCTAACTCCAGGTGGTGGAGGGCCAGCCTCGAGCTATGCTTCACAGAGAGGACGCCGGTGCGGGGAGGCCGATGACTCGATCGGCGACAGCCCGGCAAGAAGAGGAGGAGTAGGTGGAAGGGGGAGAGGAGGCGGGGAGCATCAGCCCCCACACATACACAATATAACGAGTTCTAGTGCATGCATATCAGATACAAACAACAATATTTCCATAGGATATTATTTGCCAGTATCAAAGTATGGCAATAATACAGGTGTTAAGATGTTCAATCATCAAACAGATACCTTTTGAAAGGAATAAAGTCTGCATTAACCACACGTACTTGTGGCAACACATGCAAACAAACATGCCCTGATAATTAAATAAATGTATTGTCTTTGAGACAGCGTTATTTATGTCCTTGTTTCACCAGTGTCAGACCAGATAACGCCAAAAGGCAAACAATACACATGTACTCTTTGGTTCTTTCGGTAAAAAAAATGTAATTTATTTTTTCTTTCTACGTGACTTTACCGAAAGAACCAAAGAGTAATTCCCGCAGTCACGAAAGCTCCAAATCAATAAAAATGTAGTGACGTAAATAAAGTCACTATGGCAGTAAACGCCAGCTGCTGTCACAAGAGTGGAACTGTGCATTTTGAGCCTCTCCGGCACCAGAGTAGGCATGGCATGGAAGTGGGCCCTAGGGGGCATGGTTCTGGTGACAGTCAGAGAGAGGGCAAGTAGGGACGACAGTCTGAATGAACCCGAAAGTGCGCGTGACCGGGACAGGGTATCAAGGGGGCCCAAAGGGTAGCTTGAGGGACACGTGATGCTCAGTCAAGAACCTTCTGGTAAGATTCAGAAGGGGGCGTGGCCGAAGGCAGAGCGAGGCCACGCTCAGGAGCATAAAAGGGAAGTCCCGAGAGCAATTGCGGCTGTCTTCTGGAATCAACCCGCCGGGCTACGTCTCTTCGATCTTCGGTCGTCACATTCAGCATCGTGGGTCAGGCAGTATGTTACTGTATGTTACTGACTAACCCAGTTTTGTAGTTACCCTGTTGGAGTCTAGTTAATCTGTTGTGACGTTAAGTAGTGGCCCTGTTAGGGTCGTGTAATAAATGTGTTTGCCTCCAATTCCAAGTGTGTGCCTCCGTGAAGAACACTACACAAAGACAATGCAATTATCAGAGCATTTATAGGTTGGGTTAAGCAGCTATATCATGGGACCAAAAGGTGTCTGTCTATTTGGTGTGTGAACATCTTAACACCTGTTATATTTCCAGAAACCTATTTCAACATTTCCCAGTGCCAGATGTCGGCCAGCCCGCATTATAATCATGATAAAGTCGGCGTGTATTGCGAAGCAAAAAACAAAGTACTCGGAACCATGCAAGCAGGAAGGCAGCAGCGACGAAATGAGCTGGTTCCAACAATTGGCCAATCTCTTGCGGTCCTCTATATAAAAACGTGTTTATATGCAAATACCTGAGTGTTTATGTGTCGGAGGAAACCAGAGTACCCAGAGAAAAACCACACGTGCAAGCAGAAACACTATTCCACCTCGACGCCCATGGAAAGGGGGTTTCACAACGTGCATGTGATCTACCAACCGTCACTACTGCCTTCATAGTACTGGATTGCAGGCGACGTGCCACTACCGCCGCCCGTGGCATTCGAATTGGCTCCCTTGTTCCAAGTCTCTGACCTATGTATCATTGTCTCACATGCCATTGTCCCGGGTCCCATTGTCCCTACTTCCTCTGTTGTTGGTTTCTTCGTGGAAAGCTTTTTTTAATGTTCCACCTTTCCAGGCCTGTCTCTGGGCAGGTGAAGAACAGGTAGCAGCCTCTCTCCACGCTGCTAAGCTGGTACCTTGTATGTTGCCCCACTCCAGCAAGGCTCCTTCTATCATTATGGGTAGCGCTATGGCCAGTGATTTGTTAACAGGCAGATCGGATGATATGAACACAGATAGTAGCGGTGGTGAGATGTTAACTACCTTGCCTGGTATATATCCCGACCCTGGCGCCCATATATTTGGAGTTTGTATCTTCTCCACGCGGTTGCATGGATTTTTATCACTGGGTCCTCCGGTTTTTCCCTCCACATTTAGAAACATGCGTTTTGAGTATTTGGTTGCTATACATTTCACATTATAAGCCACTTGGTTGAGCTATCATTTGTGGTCAGGTTGCTTCTGAAAAAGAGCTAATATAGCTCTATGGGCCTTAGCTGGTAAAATATAACGTTTAATTTAATGAGTTTAGTGTTAACTAATAAACCCTGTTAATATCTCTCTCACTTGGGGAAGGTAGGGATGGATGAGACGACGCAGACACTGAGCTCACTTGAAGGCCCAGTAGTTGGAGTGATGGTGTCACTCGTTGTCACAGATCTAAGGGACAGATGGAAAAATTGACTGTCAGAGCATTGTGAGGTTTGCAGTGCTGTAATCTTTTTTTCTCACACCAATGATGGCAAAAGGTCTAGAGCCCCTCTAGAGGGTATTTTGTCGACTCCTCTACAATGGCCGACCGGGACATTTACAGCTGCAGAATCTCCCTCCGTCAGCTCCACCCACTACTCCAGTAACCCCACCCACTACTAAGGTAGCTCTGCGCTTTTCCCACATCATGCGTCGGCCATAAGGCCAGGCCATTTTTAAAGAGGGACAAAAACTAGTGTTTCACAAGAGCTTTTTGTGGAACACCGGTCAGCCTTTCTGAAACCACTGGGAGTCCTGGCCAAACCAGGGCATTCGGTGGCTTTACCATAACTTCCCAACACTAGTATGGTCCCAACTTTATTAATCAACCCGTACCTCAATTTTCTATTGACCAGTACAGGCCAGGCCTCCTTAACCAACCATAACACTAACCTACTTACACTATCACAAGCCCAGTCACTTTGCCAACCCAAAATTCTCACCCTGACTCTACTGCTCCGTTTCCGCTGGGGGGCGTAAAATCCATTAGAGTGCCACGACTCTCAGGAAAATGTGGAGCTGGCACAGCCCAATGCAAGTAGCGTGGAGCACAGTGAGTCAGGATTCTGCTCAAACCTGACAGGCACACACAACGGCCTTAGCACAACCTTTTATTTCAGCTGTCAAATGCAATTTCTGATTGTATCGGGTGTTGTCCGTCACGATGACTGACGTTTCACTCCATGTGCTGGAGGTTAATTCGGGCTCTGAAGACGTTCATCGTTTTCCCCAGTAGGTGGAGCGAAACGTCGGACATCGTGTTCAAACAATGCATGTCATGAGCCGAAAACGCACCAGAGAGATAGAGAAAAACTACGAAACCCTACACGGCAGTATACCATTCTGCTTTCATCTGTGTTTTTTATTCCCCCCAATGGAATTCTGATTGTTCTGTCAGCACAAGATTGCCACAAAACCCAGACATGTTTCTCAGTCAGCCTACATCTATCAAGAGTTGTGCACAGACTCTGTGCTAAATGTTAACAAATTGGCACAGGATCTCGGTACAAATTAATTCCTGGCTCCCAAACAAATTTTGTTTACACTTGTTTAGAAAGGAAAGCCCCATTGAGTCTCATGAGTTTTTCAGGAGGATCTCGCCAAGCTTTTGCAGTAGGGGTGATGATTGCTATGTATAATCCCAACTGAGTAATTTGCAGGCCATTATTCACCACTGGTAAACTTTTACTGTGATAGGGGCACTCAACGGGCTTGTCTTGCGAATGACGCCATGGTATCTTTAACATCCACTGTTCTGCAGACGGCACGTAGCATTTTTTTATGGTTAATGTAACTGTAGTAATGACCATGGCGGCCACTGCAACCAAACTGTGAACCTCTGCAACAAACGGCAGAAGTGCAACCGCTAGGCCATGTTGATAACAAACCAAGACAGGCGGGAACCCAATATGAACATTGTGTCATGAGATGAATGATCTCACAAACCTCGCAGATAGAACCACCTCCTCTCCTGGTTTTCCAAGGACCGTCTGCTTATTGAGGAAGCAGCTGCTATCATGGGTCATCTACGAGTCTTCGGGGCCGTCCACAAATGACGTCACGCGATTTTGGACAATTTTTGACCCCACCCCCTTCGTCACACGGCGCACAAAAAGTCAGACCCCCCCCCTCTCAAATATGACGTCACAAAGCTCTGCCCCCCCCCCCCCAAATAAAACGTGCTTCAAATCGCTTTAAACTATTGTCATTGTAGTGCGTTTTTAATGTGGCGCTGCACTCTGATGTTGTAGGAGAAAACATTAAAAAGTCTATTTAATTAAGTAGAACGTGTTGTCTATATTTATTCAAAGTTGCGCATTTTGATATGACGTCACATTTCTCAACCCCCCCCCCGTCGCACATCGTCACAAATGTCTGACCCCCCCCCCTAGGTGCGTGACGTCATTTATGGAAGGTACATTTTTTTGTCAGTTGGGGGCCGTCTATAAATGACGTCACGCACCTGGGGGGGGGGTCAGAGATTTGTGACGATGTGTGACGAGGGAGGGGGGTTTGACAAATGTGACGTCACATAAGTATGCGCAATATAGACAACACGTTCTACTTAATAAATGTAGTCTCCTACAACATCAGAGTGTAGCGCCACATTAAATACGCACTACAATGACAATAGTTTTAAGCGATTTGAAGCATGTTTTATTTTTGTGACGTCATATTTGAGGGGGGTCTGACTTTTTGTGACGCCGAGTGACGGGGGGGGGGAGTCAAAAATCGTCCAAAATCGCGTGACGTCATTTATGAACGGCCCCTTGTGCAATATAGTACACTAGTTAAAGACATGGACAGACTGCTCTCTCATGGGGTCTCTTGAAAATGACAGACAGGGATGTCTCTGACGAGGTCTCTAGAATATGGTAGACGTACCTCTGTGTTTTGTGAGGGGTTGCCTCTTGTCCATCGTAGTATTTTTTTCCAACAAAGGGGCGAAGGTGATGGTAGGGTGGTGCTTGGAGCAGGGGTGGTGATAGGGGGAGGGGTGTTGGTAGGGGCAGGGATGGTGGTAGGAGCATTGGTGGTGATAGCAGTGGGGGTGATGCTAGGAGGCTCATGACGGACGCTACTGGGTAGTCGGGGCAGTTGTGCTCCAACAACAACGGAGGGCAGAGGCACGACGCTCACAACGAGCGGAGCGCCGGGCGACTAAAATACAGCAAGTTGGTACAGTAAGGGGCACAGCTGGTGCATCTGCCAGTCATCTCAGTCAGTCAACGCATGGCACCTGCTGGGTCTGTTCCGTGATCTGTCAGTGAGCCTTTGACACTTCACGTGTCCTCAAAGTGCACCTGGCCTGGCACAGGCGCTGTAGTGACGTCACCGCCATTTAGTGGCGAATGGCACTTATTTTGTTGTTGTGGGTGGTGGTATGGGCGGGAGTGGTGCAAGGTATGGTAATAGCAAGGCCGTAATCTATACTATATCTCTATATATATAAAAAAGGGAAATTTGTGATTATGTGTCTATTCAAAATGTTTAGCGTACTTCCCGACATGCAAAAAAAGCGTGAAATGTGCCATGTGGGTACTTTCCAGACTGTACACCATGCAAAAATTAGAAAAATAGACTTTGTATATTTTTTTTGGGCGGGGGTGGCACAATAATGCATATATTTTGCACGGCAAGTGAGCTGTGACGTCACATCTCTGTTACGTGACCCCGTATGCGGAAGCGTCACGCAGTGTGCCTGCTCATGTCACGCATGTCTAAGGCGTTCTTCGCGCAGAATTGCTTTATTTCAATCGTTTACTGCCGTACGCACCCTGAAAGTTGTGTGTCTGCAGCAAGCGCGTGTATGTGTACCTATGGACGCGCGTGCGTGTGTGTGTGGGGGGAGTGGTAGTGTAGTGGTTGGTGCGCTGCGTTACGAACCCGGCGACCCGACTTCGATTCCCGCTCACAGCCACCACCGGTGACGATTATTTGAACTGGTCCTGGGCCTCCCCTAGGTCGACTCAGCCTCAAACGAGTAATTGGTGTGGTGTGTGAACATCGCCACTGGGGAGACAAAGGCGGCCGGGCGTGGTGAATCCAAGTCCCAGGCGAAGCTGGGTAGTAAAGCTAGTTATAATATATGGGGGGACACATCCCCCCCAATATTCAAATATGTTCAAAATGTCCTCCCAATATATTGCTATAAACTATAAAAACAAATTCTATGCTATGTAAATCAAAAAAAAATTTGCTAAACCTTGGCCACAATATCTGGATTTGTCTTCATATAACAATGCATAGATTTCTGTTTATATGATTGTGGTTATGGTTGTACTTTATAAATCCCTAATCTCTGTCATTAAATACAATGAAACAAGAAAAGGTAAAAAAGAAGAACAGAGCAATGTAATACAATACACTAGTTGACATTATTGTACTACAAAAAAAAGTCCATAGTCCATCCCATGTGTTAGTGATTTTTTTAATATTTTAGGCAGGAAATGGCAGGACATTTTCAAATTTAGATTTTTTTTTCTGGGGGGCCCTAGACCCCCTGGAAGATTTGGTCCCCCCTAATGTTGACTCCATGGCTACAGCATTGGGTAGTGGTACTATAGACGTGGGTGGTGGTAGGTGTGGGAGTGGTACTATAGACGTGGCTGGTGGTAGGAGGGGAGTGGTACTAGGGGTACGAGTGGTGGTATGGGCAGGCGTGGTGCTCGGGGTGGGAGTGGTGGTAGCGACAGGAGTGGTACTAGGGTTGCGGGTGTTGATATGGACGGGAGTGGTGCTAGGAGCGTGGGTGGTGGTAGGGACAGGAGTGGTAGTAGGGGTGCGGGTGTTGGTACGGGCAGGTGTGGTACTAGTTTGCATGGGTGGTGGTAGGGACAGGAGTGGTACTCGGGGCGGGGGTGGTGGTAGGTGTATGAGTTGTACTAGGGGCGTGAGTGGTGGTAGGGGCGGGGGTGGTGGTAGGTGTATGAGTGGTACTAGGGGCGTGGGTGGTGGTAGGTGTGAGAGTGGCACTAGGGGCGTGGGTGGTGTTAGGGGCGGGGGTGGTGGTAGGTGTATGAGTTGTACTAGGGGCGTGAGTGGTGGTAGGGGCGGGGGTGGTGGTAGGTGTATGAGTTGTACTAGGGGCGTGAGTGGTACTCGGGGCGGGGGTGGTGGTAGGTGTATGAGTTGTACTAGGGGCGTGGGTGGTGGTAGGCGTATGAGTGGTACTAGGGGCGTGGGTGGTGGTAGGTGTGAGAGTGGTACTAGGGGCGTGGGTGGTGTTAGGGGCGTGAGTGGTGGTAGGTGTAGGAGTGGTGCTAGGGGCATGGGTAGTGGTACGGGTGGGAGTGGTGCTAGGAGCATGGGTGGTGGTAGGTGTGGTAGTGGTGCTAGAGACATGGGTGGTGGTAGGTGTGGTAGTAGTGCTAGAGGCATGGATGGTGTTAGATGTGGGAGTTGTGCTCGGGGCGTGGGTGGTGGTAGGGGCGGAAGTGGTGGTATGGGCGGCAATGGTGCTCGGGGCGTGGGTAGTGGTAGGGGTGGTGGTCGGTGTGGAAGTGGTACTAGGGGTGTGGGTGGTGGTAGGGGCGGGGGTGGTGGTAGGTGTATGAGGGATACTAGGGGCGTGGGTGGTGGTAGGTGCGGGAGTGGTGCGAGGGGCGTGGGTGGTGGTAGGTGTGGGAGTGGTACTAGGGGCGTAGGTGGTGGTACGGGGGGCAGTGGTGCTAGAGGCATGGGTGGTGATAGGTGTGGGAGTGGTACTAGCGGCGTGAGTGGTGGTAGGTGCGGGAGTGGTGCTAGGGGCATGGGTGGTGGTACGGGCGGGAGTGGTGCTAGGGGCGGGGGTGGTGGTAGGTGTATGAGTGGTGCTAGAGGCATGGGTGGTGGTAGGTGCGGGAGTGGTGCTAGGGGCATGGGTGGTGGTATCGGCGGGAGTGGTGGTAGTGACAGCAGCGGTACTCGGGGCGTGGGTGGTGGTAGGTGTGGGAGTGGTACTAGGGGCGTAGGTGGTGGTGGAGGCGGGAGTGGTGGTTGGGGCGGGAGTAGTACTTGGGGTGCGGGTGGTGGTACGGGCGGGATTGGTACTAGGGGTGTGTGTAGTGGTAGGTGCGGGAGTGGTACTCGTGGTGTGGGTGGTGGTATGGGCGGAAGTGGTACTAGCGACATGGTTGGTGGTACGGTGGCGGGTGGTGGTAGGGAAGGGGGTGGAGGCTCTTGGTGGGGTGAGCAGGGCCGTCATGTTGGCGTGATGGACGGTGTTCTGAATTTTCTCCATCACCGTTTCTGCTGCGACTAAACACACACAACACCACAAAGAACAAATCACAACTCTCACCACCTTCACCAGTAATACGGCCTCATGAGCAGTGGGCCAACATCGCTAGCTTGGGCCCTTCCCCTCTATTCACAGACTGGGGCCTGGATCCTGTGGGTTCATGACCCTGGTGCAATTGCAGCACCTGCACACTCGAATCTATGCCACTTCATAAATCTGAACAATATAAAGGGTTCATCTTCTTGGTTCTTTGGGAAAGTCACGTAGAAGGGAAATAATAAAATAATAAAAATAAAACAATAAAATACAATTCTCACGACGTTTCGGCCACAACGCAGGCAGCCGTCCTCAGGTGAAGAACAAGCAAGCAGCCGTCCTCAGGTGAAGAACAGGTCTGTTCCTGTCGGAAAGACAGACCTGTTCTTCACCTGGAAGCCCGGGATGGAGAGCGTCTGAAATTAGGTCTCTCCTGCTCGTGACCGGACGGTGTTGGCTGATCCCCCGTCCGGGTTCTACGAATAGGAGAGCCGAAGATATAGCCAGCTCTGAGAAGTCTGTAAGAGCCAGCTAAGGTTACGTGGGGTGCTGCTCTCCTCAGTCGGGCGGTGTTGGTTGAACCCCCGTCCCGACTCGAGTGAGAGAGCCCAAGAGATAGCCGAGGCTAGTAACAGATAGAGCCTGAGGTCCGAGGAAAGGACCAAGTGTAGAGGCACATATCTCTGGTGTAAATCACTTGAGTTCCGGCTTCGAGTCGTTCTGCACCACACAACAAAGGTAACAAGTGCAGGTAAAGGTGCAGCCTTGCAGTTTCAGTGTCTCGCTCACACCACTGCAGGCCACTGCTGAGCTCTAAAGATCCCTCCATGGGCAAGGGATGGCTAAGTGGGAGTCATTCTTGTTTTCAGACCAGGTGCCGAGTCACCTTGTGACCACAGACACAACTGCCCTTTCAAATGTTGAGATGGGATGTGAATCCAAGTGATCTGAGATGCCCTGGCGTATACGGAACAAAATAAATAATTACCATTATTACCACTCTTACAGATGTCTAGGAAGATATGAGAGAACGCACATTTTACCCCACCCACACACGACCTGGCAAATGACTGTGGTGTAAACATCAAACTGCTGTTGTGCAGTCAAAAACGCCCAGCGTACTGGAGGCTACCGAGGCCTTTATTAGTAATTTATCCTGCATGGTCTCCAGCCTGCAGCCTGTTCCTGCCCCCACCCGACCCCCACTCCCCGAAATGGTATGAGAAACACTGCCAAAACCCCTGACCCCTAACTCCTAAACCTCACACGCTCATAAAAAAAACCGCCAACCCATAACCCTAACACTTACACTAAACCAGATAACTCTTGCAAACCAAGCACTCTATCCTTATCTCCTAAGTTCATAACCTGATTGAACAAAATATATTTTAAATATTAACTCTTAACTCTAACCATAAGCTGCTACCCTGTGACCCTGTGGCAGGCTCGGACCTTGCAGGATGGCAGCTGTCTCGTTCTCAGCCAGCAGCTGCACGCGTTTCCTCTCGGCGGGGTCGGTGAGGCCAGCGCCGTTCAGCTGCCGCACGAGGAAGTCCCCACCCTGCTCCATCAAGCGGCTCAACGAGTCGGCAAACACCTCGCCCAACACCGAGCGGTGCTACAGGGAGACGACAGGGAGAGTCAAGGAGATAAAGAGAGGGGGGTCAGGGGTCATCGCGAGCAAAGGCCTCTTCTCACAGGACAAAATTGGGGTTGGGCCCTGTCTCGGTTTTCCCAGGTCAGTACTTGCATTGAGGTGGCCGTCCTCTTGTGTTTTAAAGTTTCCCCACAGAGGCCGAAAGCGTCAATGCATTGGCTCTAAAAATTAATCTGTCTGTAATGAGGCCACCATAACTTTCATAGAGATGATTCAATGTAAAGGACATTTTAACGTAAAGATGTGTTTCCTTGAGGAAATTGGTCAGAGAAATTGACCATACTGATCAAAAGGTTTCCCAAAACTCAGCGTATAAACCCAGTGCTAATGGAAACGCCTTGCTGCATCACACACAGAACCCATATATGAGCTTACCTCCTTGTTTTTGGTGCGTTTTGTAAAGGTGCCCTTATTGGGCACGCATTGCAACAATCCCAATGGCTTGTTTAGTTAAGGACATCTAACAGTCGCATTGGTCACGATACCAGGTAAGCTCACCACAGTTTCCCACAATAACTCCTTGAACCATTCGTGAAGGCACTTACCGCGGATATGTCCTCTGGGCGCGCCATCTGCACCGACATTGGAAGTTTGGCCACAGGGTCAGGAAACTGCAGCACCGATAAAAAGCCCAGAAAATCCATTATGGCCACGTCCACGTCATCTGGACCCGACGAGGAGGTGGTGGTGGGGTTGATGGTGATGGAGTTGGGGTTGCTGGAGTTGGTGGGGTTGCTGGAGGTGGTGGGGATGGTGGAGGTAGGGTTGGTAGGGATGGTGGAGGTGGTGGGGTTGGTGCGGATGGTGGGGTTGGTGGAGATGTTGGGGTTAGTGGGCATGGTGGAGGGGGTGGGGATGGTGGAGGTGGTGGAGATTGTGGGGTTGGTGGAGATTATGGGGTTGGTGGGCATGGTGAAGGTGGTGGGGATGGTGAGGTTTGTGGGCATAGTGAAGGTGGTGGGGGTGGTGGAGATAGTGGGGTTGGTGAGCATGGTGGAGGTGGTGGGATTGGTGGGGATGGTGGGGTTGGTATAAATGGGGTTGATGAGTATGGTGGTAGTGGAGATGGTGGGGTTGGTGGAGGTGGTGGGGTTGGTGGGCATGGCGGAGGTGGTGGGGTTGGTGGAGGTGGTAGGGTTGGTGGAGATGGTGGGGTTGGTGGGGATAGTGGAGGTGGTGGGGTTAGTGGGGAGGATGTGGTTGGTGGGCATGGTGGACGTGGTAGGGTTGGTGGGGATGTTGGGGTTGGTGGAGGTGGTGGGGATGTTGGGGTTGGTGGGCATGGTGTAGGTGGTGGGGTTGGTGGAGGTGGTAGGGATGGTGGAGATGGTGGCCTTGGTGGAGATGGTGGGGTTGGTGGGGATAGTGGAGGTGGTGGGGTTAGTGGGGAGGATGTGGTTGGTGGGCATGGTGGACGTGGTAGGGTTGGTGGGGATGGTGGGGTTGGTGGGGATGGTGTAGGTGGTGGGATTGGTGGGCATGGTGAAGGTGGTGGAGGTGGTGCGGTTGGTGGGGATTGTGGGCTTGGTGGATATGGTGGGATTGGTGGGTATGGTGGATGTGGTAGGGTTCGTGGGGATGGTGGGGTTGGTGGGAGTCGTGGAGGTGGTGGGAATGGTGGGCATTGTGGAGGTGGTGGGAATGGTGGATGTGGTGGATATGGTGAGGTTGGTGGGCATGTTGGAGGTGGTGGGGATGATGGATGTAGGGTTGGTAGGGATAGTGGAGGTGGTAGGGTTGGTGGGCATGGTTGGGGTGGAAGGCACGGTGGAGGTGGTGGGGTTGGTGGGATAGGTGGGCATGGTGGAGGTGGTAGGGATGATGGAAGTGGTAGGGATGATAGATGTGGCGAGGTTGGTGGATGTGGTAGAAGATGTGGGGTTGGTGGGAACGGAGATTGAGGACATAGTTGACTTGGGAATGTCTCTGATGGCGGATACAATTCTTCCCCTTTCCTCCCGTCTTTCTTCTCTAAAAAGCATCCTTTCCCTTCCAGACTCTGAGGGACACTTCACTCTCTGTGTGTGAGTAAGAAAGCCAGTGAGTGTGTTAGTTGGTGCATGTGCACGCGTGTGTATATCCATGTTTGTTCGTGTGAAGTATGTACATGTGTGAGTATGCATGTGTGTTTGTGTTGGGGAAGGGTGATGACAAGAAAGAGGAATTAACTTTGAAATGTGAATTCACAACTCAAATCAAACCTAGTCTCAACTCTACCATTACCTAGAATCATAACCTCAAACCAGAATCCTAATCCACCCTATACAGTGCCGGATTAAAGCTAGTGCGTGGCCTGTAGCATATGTTATAAAGCGGCCCTAAATAAATAAATTAATATAAACTTTTTTTGCTTGCATCGTAAAGTTTTTTTATTTGCTATACAGCCAGATAATGACAAATCGCTAACCTTAAACACCTAGTCGTTCATACGAGTTGAAGGCAGTATAGTACTATAGTAATAAAACTAGTGCAGAATCACTGAACCGGAATTTATAGCTTGAAAGCATTTAGCGCAGGGCCCTTGAAAGTGCGGGGCCCGTAGCATATGCTACTTTTGCAACTAGGATAATCCGACACTGACCCTATAACCCTAACCTAACACACACTCCAAGCTGAACAGCTTTAACCCTCACTTTGTCTTTTACATGCTACAGCAAAATGACCCTGAATCCATATTATTGTTTCTGTAACTTAACTTAAATTTTACTCAGAATGTTTTTTTTTTATTTGCCCAAGAAAACTATTGTAACCGGACATTCCGTACCTCCGATTAGCACGGTTGGCTACGTACCGTGTGAACGAAGTTCAACATATATACATACATTTCTTAAAATTAACATTATGTTTGTTCACTGATTTATTCTGTCATGTGGTTATTTTTGCTCTAATTTATATTTGCTTCATTGCTGTACTTGTTTAT
Organism: Lampetra fluviatilis; assembly: GCF_964198595.1. Classification (NCBI taxonomy): domain Eukaryota; kingdom Metazoa; phylum Chordata; class Hyperoartia; order Petromyzontiformes; family Petromyzontidae; genus Lampetra; species Lampetra fluviatilis. The sequence goes on from NC_136310.1 coordinate 12,099,549, forward strand.
CTGTTATTGCTTTTTTCATTGTGGTGACCCAGGTCAGGCTTGCAAATTAGACTAAACTCCTCACTTGAGTTCCCACCTGGTTACACATCATCATGTTGAAGCTAACACAAATCCTTACCCTGCCTCTATCTCTGACCCTAACCCTGTGGTTGCCTTACCTTGATGGTGTATTTTTCTCGTTGGCACCGGAAGGTGGCAAACTGGCAGAATGTGGGGAATACGAGAGACCCTGGGAGATCTGTACAAATAGGACCTGTGCGACACATACACAATCCCCTGTTAGTGCTCAGTGACTGTTGGGCAGGTGCTGTTAGCGGCAGCATAGCAGTTGGGGGGAGCGGTAGTGTAGCAGTTAACGTGCTGTGCTACGAACTCAGCAACCCGAGTTCGACTCCTGTTCACAGCCAACAACAGTGACAATTACAAAAAAAACCAGTGACAATTATCTGAACCGGTCCTGGACCTCACCTAGGTCGACTCTGCTTCAAATGAGTACCTGGTGCAGTGTACAGTGAGGGAAAAAAGTATTTGATCCCCTGCTGATTTTGTACGTTTTCCCACTGACAAAGAAATGATCAGTCTATAATTTTAATGGTAGGTTTATTTTAACAGTGAGAAACAGAATAACAACAACAAAATCCAGAAAAACGCATGTCAAAAATGTTATAAATTGATTTGCATTTTAATGAGGGAAATAAGTATTTGACCCCCTCTTAATCAGAAACATTTCTGGCTCCCAGGTGTCTTTTATACAGGTAACGAGCTGAGATTAGGAGCAGACTCTTAAAGGGTGTGCTCATAATCTCAGCTTGTTACCTGTATAACAGACACCTGTTCACAGAAGCAAACAAACAGATTCCAAACTCTCCACCATGGCCAAGACCAAAGAGCTCTCCAAGGATGTCAGGGACAAGATTGTAGACCTGCACATGGCTGGAATGGGCTACAAGACCATCGCCAAGCAGCTTGGTGAGAAGGTGACAACAGTTGGTGCGATTATTCGCAAATGGAAGAAACACAAAAGAGCTGTCAATCTCCCTCGGCCTGGGGCTCCATGCAAGATCTCACCTCGTGGAGTTGCAATGATCATGAGAACGGTGAGGAATCAGCCCAGAACTACACGGGAGGATCTTGTCAATGATCTCAAGGCAGCTGGGACCATAGTCACCAAGAAAACAGTTGGTAACACACTACGCCGTGAAGGACTGAAATCCTGCAGCGCCCGCAAGGTCCCCCTGCTCAATAAAGCACATATACATGCCCGTCTGAAGTTTTCCAATGAACATCTGAATGATTCAGAGGACAACTGGGTGAAAGTGTTGTGGTCAGATGAGACCAAAATGGAGCTCTTTGGCATCAACTCAACTCGCCGTGTTTGGAGGAGGTGGAAACATTATGCTTTGGGGGTGTTTTTCTGCTAAGGGGACAGGACAACTTCACCGCATCAAAGTGTAATAAAGGACTCTTCCACTGTGTCTGTCTCCGTTGTCCTTTATTTGGGTTCTTACAACTTTGTTCTTTGGTTCTTTTCGGTTAAGTCACGTCTAAAAATAAAATAATAAATTAAAATAACATATTACGACGTTTCGATTGCAACACAAGCAATCATCATCAGGTATAAAAGAAATAGCAACAAAAATCTAACTAGAAAACTATAGACAGACATACAAGCAGACAGACATCACAACGGCACACAGAGAGAGGACACAAATCGGCACAAAGAGAGGGGTCGTTTCTGTGACGGTCCCTTAAATATAGAGAGGGGGGGCGGGGACGGAGAGAGGGAGGGGGCAGAGAGAATTAGCATATCAATGAGTGTACGGCAACGTACTGCTGTTGCAAGTAAGATGACAATGTGGAACGGGCACGCAAAATTGAAAACGGGCACGCAAAATTGAAAATTAGGAGACAGGCACACGAAAATTAAATAACCTAGCAAAATATCGAAATGTGATGTAATACAACACAGAGAGTCGGTTAACACACAATTAACGCATAGCCTGGTTGATTACGTGTTTCAAAATTTGCTAAGTTAGAATGTTAAGTGTGAAAATTCCAAAGAGAGGACACAGGCAGAGAGAACAAATAGCCAGAAAGAAAAAGGATAAGCTTAAAACTTCCCCGTAGAAGTGGTTCAATCTTAATTTAGGAGCTTTCGTGACTGCAGGAATTATTCTTTGGTTCTTTTCGGTTAAGTCACGTCTAAAAATAAAATAATAAATAAAAATAACATATTACGACGTTTCGATTGCAACACAAGCAATCATCATCAGGTATAAAAGAAATAGCAACAAAAATCTAACTAGAAAACTATAGACAGACATACAAGCAGACAGACATCACAACGGCACACAGAGAGAGGACACAAATCGGCACAAAGAGAGGGGTCGTTTCTGTGACGGTCCCTTAAATATAGAGAGGGGGGGCGGGGACGGAGAGAGGGAGGGGGCAGAGAGAATTAGCATATCAATGAGTGTACGGCAACGTACTGCTGTTGCAAGTAAGATGACAATGTGGAACGGGCACGCAAAATTGAAAACGGGCACGCAAAATTGAAAATTAGGAGACAGGCACACGAAAATTAAATAACCTAGCAAAATATCGAAATGTGATGTAATACAACACAGAGAGTCGGTTAACACACAATTAACGCATAGCCTGGTTGATTACGTGTTTCAAAATTTGCTAAGTTAGAATTTTAAGTGTGAAAATTCCAAAGAGAGGACACAGGCAGAGAGAACAAATAGCCAGAAAGAAAAAGGATAAGCTTAAAACTTCCCCGTAGAAGTGGTTCAATTTTAATTTAGGAGCTTTCGTGACTGCAGGAATTATTCTTTGGTTCTTTTCGGTTAAGTCACGTCTAAAAATAAAATAATAAATTAAAATAACATATTACGACGTTTCGATTGCAACACAAGCAATCATCATCAGGTATAAAGTCACGAAAGCTCCTAAATTAAGATTGAACCACTTCTACGGGGAAGTTTTAAGCTTATCCTTTTTCTTTCTGGCTATTTGTTCTCTCTGGAATTTTCACACTTAAAATTCTAACTTAGCAAATTTTGAAACACGTAATCAACCAGGCTATGCGTTAATTGTGTGTTAACCGACTCTCTGTGTTGTATTACATCACATTTCGATATTTTGCTAGGTTATTTAATTTTCGTGTGCCTGTCTCCTAATTTTCAATTTTGCGTGCCCGTTTTCAATTTTGCGTGCCCGTTCCACATTGTCATCTTACTTGCAACAGCAGTACGTTGCCGTACACTCATTGATATGCTAATTCTCTCTGCCCCCTCCCTCTCTCCGTCCCCGCCCCCCCTCTCTATATTTAAGGGACCGTCACAGAAACGACCCCTCTCTTTGTGCCGATTTGTGTCCTCTCTCTGTGTGCCGTTGTGATGTCTGTCTGCTTGTATGTCTGTCTATAGTTTTCTAGTTAGATTTTTGTTGCTATTTCTTTTATACCTGATGATGATTGCTTGTGTTGCAATCGAAACGTCGTAATATGTTATTTTAATTTATTATTTTATTTTTAGACGTGACTTAACCGAAAAGAACCAAAGAATAATTCCTGCAGTCACGAAAGCTCCTAAATTAAGATTGAACCACTTCTACGGGGAAGTTTTAAGCTTATCCTTTTTCTTTCTGGCTATTTGTTCTCTCTGCCTATGTCCTCTCTTTGGAATTTTCACACTTAAAATTCTAACTTAGCAAATTTTGAAACACGTAATCAACCAGGCTATGCGTTAATTGTGTGTTAACCGACTCTCTGTGTTGTATTACATCACATTTCGATATTTTGCTAGGTTATTTAATTTTCGTGTGCCTGTCTCCTAATTTTCAATTTTGCGTGCCCGTTTTCAATTTTGCGTACCCGTTCCACATTGTCATCTTACTTGCAACAGCAGTACGTTGCCGTACACTCATTGATATGCTAATTCTCTCTGCCCCCTCCCTCTCTCCGTCCCCGCCCCCCCTCTCTATATTTAAGGGACCGTCACAGAAACGACCCCTCTCTTTGTGCCGATTTGTGTCCTCTCTCTGTGTGCCGTTGTGATGTCTGTCTGCTTGTATGTCTGTCTATAGTTTTCTAGTTAGATTTTTGTTGCTATTTCTTTTATACCTGATGATGATTACTTGTGTTGCAATCGAAACGTCGTAATATGTTATTTTAATTTATTATTTTATTTTTAGACGTGACTTAACCGAAAAGAACCAAAGAATAATTCCTGCAGTCACGAAAGCTCCTAAATTAAGATTGAACCACTTCTACGGGGAAGTTTTAAGCTTATCCTTTTTCTTTCTGGCTATTTGTTCTCTCTGCCTGTGTCCTCTCTTTGGAATTTTCACACTTAAAATTCTAACTTAGCAAATTTTGAAACACGTAATCAACCAGGCTATGCGTTAATTGTGTGTTAACCGACTCTCTGTGTTGTATTACATCACATTTCGATATTTTGCTAGGTTATTTAATTTTCGTGTGCCTGTCTCCTAATTTTCAATTTTGCGTGCCCGTTTTCAATTTTGCGTGCCCGTTCCACATTGTCATCTTACTTGCAACAGCAGTACGTTGCCGTACACTCATTGATAAGCTAATTCTCTCTGCCCCCTCCCTCTCTCCGTCCCCGCCCCCCCTCTCTATATTTAAGGGACCGTCACAGAAACGACCCCTCTCTTTGTGCCGATTTGTGTCCTCTCTCTGTGTGCCGTTGTGATGTCTGTCTGCTTGTATGTCTGTCTATAGTTTTCTAGTTAGATTTTTGTTGCTATTTCTTTTATACCTGATGATGATTGCTTGTGTTGCAATCGAAACGTCGTAATATGTTATTTTAATTTATTATTTTATTTTTAGACGTGACTTAACCGAAAAGAACCAAAGAATAATTCCTGCAGTCACGAAAGCTCCTAAATTAAGATTGAACCACTTCTACGGGGAAGTTTTAAGCTTATCCTTTTTCTTTCTGGCTATTTGTTCTCTCTGCCTGTGTCCTCTCTTTGGAATTTTCACACTTAAAATTCTAACTTAGCAAATTTTGAAACACGTAATCAACCAGGCTATGCGTTAATTGTGTGTTAACCGACTCTCTGTGTTGTATTACATCACATTTCGATATTTTGCTAGGTTATTTAATTTTCGTGTGCCTGTCTCCTAATTTTCAATTTTGCGTGCCCGTTTTCAATTTTGCGTGCCCGTTCCACATTGTCATCTTACTTGCAACAGCAGTACGTTGCCGTACACTCATTGATATGCTAATTCTCTCTGCCCCCTCCCTCTCTCCGTCCCCGCCCCCCCTCTCTATATTTAAGGGACCGTCACAGAAACGACCCCTCTCTTTGTGCCGATTTGTGTCCTCTCTCTGTGTGCCGTTGTGATGTCTGTCTGCTTGTATGTCTGTCTATAGTTTTCTAGTTAGATTTTTGTTGCTATTTCTTTTATACCTGATGATGATTGCTTGTGTTGCAATCGAAACGTCGTAATATGTTATTTTAATTTATTATTTTATTTTTAGACGTGACTTAACCGAAAAGAACCAAAGAATAATTCCTGCAGTCACGAAAGCTCCTAAATTAAGATTGAACCACTTCTACGGGGAAGTTTTAAGCTTATCCTTTTTCTTTCTGGCTATTTGTTCTCTCTGCCTGTGTCCTCTCTTTGGAATTTTCACACTTAAAATTCTAACTTAGCAAATTTTGAAACACGTAATCAACCAGGCTATGCGTTGTGTGTTAACCGACTCTCTGTGTTGTATTACATCACATTTCGATATTTTGCTAGGTTATTTAATTTTCGTGTGCCTGTCTCCTAATTTTCAATTTTGCGTGCCCGTTTTCAATTTTGCGTGCCCGTTCCACATTGTCATCTTACTTGCAACAGCAGTACGTTGCCGTACACTCATTGATATGCTAATTCTCTCTGCCCCCTCCCTCTCTCCGTCCCCGCCCCCCCTCTCTATATTTAAGGGACCGTCACAGAAACGACCCCTCTCTTTGTGCCGATTTGTGTCCTCTCTCTGTGTGCCGTTGTGATGTCTGTCTGCTTGTATGTCTGTCTATAGTTTTCTAGTTAGATTTTTGTTGCTATTTCTTTTATACCTGATGATGATTGCTTGTGTTGCAATCGAAACGTCGTAATATGTTATTTTAATTTATTATTTTATTTTTAGACGTGACTTAACCGAAAAGAACCAAAGAATAATTCCTGCAGTCACGAAAGCTCCTAAATTAAGATTGAACCACTTCTACGGGGAAGTTTTAAGCTTATCCTTTTTCTTTCTGGCTATTTGTTCTCTCTGCCTGTGTCCTCTCTTTGGAATTTTCACACTTAAAATTCTAACTTAGCAAATTTTGAAACACGTAATCAACCAGGCTATGCGTTAATTGTGTGTTAACCGACTCTCTGTGTTGTATTACATCACATTTCGATATGTTGCTAGGTTATTTAATTTTCGTGTGCCTGTCTCCTAATTTTCAATTTTGCGTGCCCGTTTTCAATTTTGCGTGCCCGTTCCACATTGTCATCTTACTTGCAACAGCAGTACGTTGCCGTACACTCATTGATATGCTAATTCTCTCTGCCCCCTCCCTCTCTCCGTCCCCGCCCCCCCTCTCTATATTTAAGGGACCGTCACAGAAACGACCCCTCTCTTTGTGCCGATTTGTGTCCTCTCTCTGTGTGCCGTTGTGATGTCTGTCTGCTTGTATGTCTGTCTATAGTTTTCTAGTTAGATTTTTGTTGCTATTTCTTTTATACCTGATGATGATTGCTTGTGTTGCAATCGAAACGTCGTAATATGTTATTTTAATTTATTATTTTATTTTTAGACGTGACTTAACCGAAAAAAACCAAAGAATAATTCCTGCAGTCACGAAAGCTCCTAAATTAAGATCTTACAACTTTGCCCCACACGGCCCTCGCTCAGAGCCTTCCACTTGGCAGCTTGACAGCTGCCGTCGCTCACGTAGCCTTTTCTCCCCGCTCCCGATGCGGCTCCGCTGCTGGCTTCCCTCTTAGCCTCTCCGCCTTTGTGCAGCCTCTACGCTGCTCTCGCTGCAGCCCCACCGCTGCTCTCCGTCTCCCCTGTGCCCGGACACCGCTGGCCAACGGTGCCGAGTCCGTCCTGTGGCGATCGCGCCACTCTCCAACCTCTGCCCTGCGTGGCCTCCTCCTGTCTTTATTCTTACACTCTCCTTCCGTCTCTTCCGGTTACCGCCCTTAAGAGCTTACCCCTCTCCCCCACGTGACCTAACCCCTCCCCCCGTTACGTCATATCCGCGAGGCCGTTTACGCCCGCATTACACCACCCTCCCCCGTGGAGAAAATTCCAGCCGTCCTCGGCTGAACAACAACAACAAGTAATGCGAGCGACCACCAACCATCAGACATGCAAGGACAACGAAGCATACAATAAATATAGCAATAACAACAAGAACAAGAACAGTATCAATCAACGAAAATTAGGGGACTTTGACTGCGTGCGGGTCGCCGGCCCATCCCGGACGGGCGGCGGCCCCCCTGCAGACCGAGAACGTGACGGGGTTTTAGGAGCGACAAGATCAAGACTGCTTGTCGCTATTGGAGGCCCGCCAACGCCACGGTCCCGTTTCCCCGAAGGACCAGAGTCCGGGGTGTCCCGCAATCGTGTCCGCGGCAGGGTCGGAAGGGCGGCGGGGCTCGGCGTCCCCGCAGCCGTGGTAGACCCACCCCGAGCAGAGTCCCCTGTCTCCTGCAGTGTCACGGCCGGCTTGTCTGTAAAAGGCACGACAGGCGCTCTTGCAGGGTCAACAGGCACAGGCAATGGTGCGACGGCAGCAACAGACCCCGGCAAGGCAACATCAGGGGATGACGCATCCGTTCGAGGGGGCACATATGGTTTCAAGCGAGACGTGTGGACGTACCAACGCTGAGATCCGAACCGAACGCGTGCAGACTGTGGGTTGGGAACCTCGATGAGCCGAACAGGCCCTTGCCATGGTTTATGTAATTTAGGGGATGTCCCTGGCCGCACCTGTGGGCAATGCAGCCAGGCCATGTCCCCCACCTTCCAGGGGCACTTCCCCTTAGAGCGTCGAGCGCACCGTTCGTTCCAGGCCTGGGCTTTGGCCGTAGCCATGCGGGCCCCTTCCCGCGCCTCAGTGACATGGCGAACGGTTTCCTGAATGTAATCAGGAAGAGGCTTAATAGGTCCCCTCACTCCTGTTCCCAACTGCACATCCATCGGCGGCACGTTTTCGCGACCGTGCATAAGAAAAATCGGCGAATATCCTGTAGACGCATGCGGCGTCATGCGGTATACCGAGAGTACCCCAGGGATATGCAAATCCCAATCCGCTTGTTTTTCATTCACCGTGTGACACAGCATGGCGGACAAAGTCCGATTCAGCCATTCGACCATACCATCCGTCTGCGGGTGGTAGGGAGATGTCCGGATCTTATTAGTTCCCAGAGCCGCGCACACTTCCCCCAACAACTTGGAAGAAAAATTCCGGCCTTGATCTGTGAGGAGCCTCTCCGGTGCCCCCTTGTCCATAACGTACCCGAATAGAAAGGTGTCCGTAATGGACGCCAGGCCATCGGCCAGCGGGAGAGGTACTCCACCCCAACTAGCAAGTATTTATTACCTTTAGCGGATGGCGGGAAGGGTCCCAAAATATCTAACGCCACCAGCTCACTAACTCGAGACACCCGAATAGACTGTATTGGCGGCACATATGGGTGTTTAGGCGGCTTCCGCCGGGCACAATCGGGACACGCGCGAACGTGCCCAACGACATCCGTCGTCATGCCGTGCCAAAAGTAATCTCGCTGCAACGTCAATAGGGTCTTCTGCACCCCCAGATGTAACAGTGTGTCGCAATGCAGAGTCCTAATCAATTCGTACCGCAAGGATGCCGGTACAACAAGACGCCAGCGTTCCTCTAACCATTCCCTCCACATCAGCAGTCCGTCGCGGAGAGCGGTTCCCGGCGTTCCCCCGGAACACGGTCCCCCACTCTCCTTCGCAGCCCGACTCCGCAGGGTCCCCAATGAATCATCCAGTATTTGCTCACGAATCCATACAGCCCTTGGAAGGTTCAAAATCCCATCAGCCGGTCCCGGCCCCACTGGAGCCTCTGGCACCTCGACCGCCAACGCAACAGGCTGATGGGGCTGCTGGATCGGCGCACACCTATGCGTCCCCGACGCGCACGCGCAAGGGGATCGCTGCGGCAACCTAGAGAGCGCGTCCGCATTCGCGTGACGCACCCCCTTCCGATGATGAATTTGGAAGGAAAATGCCTGCAGCGTGTCCAACCATCGCGCCAACTGGCCGGATGGTTGGTCCACCTTCAGGGCATACTGCAAGGCCGCATGATCCGTGCGCACAATAAACGAACGGACGTAGAGATACGGTCGAAATTGGCGGAGAAAGTAAACAATAGCCAAAAGTTCCCGGCGAGTGACGCAGTAGCGGGTTTCGGCGGGAGACAAAACCCGGCTACCGTATGCCACCACGCGCTCCACACCGCCTTTGGACTGTGACAACACGGCCCCAATTCCCGTGTCACTCGCGTCCGTATCCAGAATGAAGGGGTGATCAAAATCTGGATAATCCAACGTCAGCGCTGTAGCCAACCGATCGCGCAGGCGGTCCCCAATCAAATTTTCGTCCTTTACCCGTAAGGAGGTGCAGAGGCCTCGCGATCGTTGCAAAATTGGGAACAAACCTACGATAATATGAGGCAAACCCCAAAAACCGACGCACATCCCCCACTGTGGCCGGGGTTGGCCAGTCACGGATGCACGCCGTCTTGTCCGGATCCGTGGCAACCCCGTCCGCACTAACGATATGTCCCAAATAGCGCACGGACCGTTGCAGTAGGTGACATTTCTTAGGTTTAAATTTCAGATTGGCGGAGCGCATCCTGGCGAACACCGCCTCCAACCTCAGTAAATGTTCGTCAAATGTGCGGCTGAAGACGATAGTATCGTCTAAATATATCAGACATGTCTCCCACTGCAACCCCGTTAATACCAGTTCCATCAACCTCTGAAATGTGGCGGGGGCAACATTCAACCCCATCGGAAGACAATTAAATTGAAATAACCCCTGCGGCGTACGGAAAGCTGTCTTTTCCCGCGAGGACTCGTCGAGGGGAAGCTGCCAGAATCCCGAAGAGAGATCCAGCGTCGAAAAGAACTTCGCCCCCGACAAGGCATCGAGGGAATCGTCCATACGCGGCAGGGGGTACGCATCTGCCACGGACACTTTATTTAATTTCCGAAAATCCACGCAAAATCGCAATTTCCCGTCTTTCTTTTTAACCAAGACAACAGGCGCGCCCCATGGGCTATTAGATGGAGATATTATGTCCGCAGCCAACATGTCATCCACTGCCCCTCGAACATGATCTCGCTCCGCTGGACTCATCCGATGCGAGTTCAACCGAATGGGAGCAGCGTCCCCCCTGTCAATATGATGGGAAAGCAGGGAGGTGCGTCCCAAGTCCAGATCGTCGGAGCTAAACACATCCGAATAACTCAACAATAGCGTGCGAAGCGCGAACTGTTGTTCCCCGGAAAGGGAAGAATTTTCTCCGCACAATTCGGCGATCCAGCGATTATCTGGGGCCGCATAGGCCGAAACACCGGCAACCATCTCCCGGCGGCCCAGATAGTCCTGGGCCGTAAACGCTATGGTGGCGTGTGCCACAACCGTTCCAGCCGGCACACACACATTTTCCGTACTCCCATTAAGCACCTGCAAAAATGGCTGCTGGTCCGGCCGGATAATAGTCTGTGCCCCGACGAGCGCCGATCCGCCCATTATAGTAGCGGACGGCGACAACAAAACTCCAGTTGCTCCCTCCCGACCAGCTACAGGTTTCCGATACCGCAAAGGGATAAGCATCTGTGAGCCCGGTGGAATGTCAAAAGATACCTCGGACAGCGCCTGCAGCTGGCCGATTGGAGCAGGTCGCCCCCAGGGCGACGGCAGAAATGTAATTTATCGACCCCCCGGTAATTCGATACAGTTTTCATTAATTCTAATTAGAATGGGCATTTTGGCCAGAAAATCAGTTCCCAACAAACACGGAACCGCAAGGGACCTCGAGATTAACACAATTCCCGAGGCCGACACTCCCCCGATAGATATATTGGCGTCCACCTGGCCCACAATGCCCATACTACCCCCGTTCGCCGCAACGCAGGAATCGTAAACCGGACGCAAGGCCTCTGGTGGGATGCCCAACAGATGGAAAATTACATCCGATATAATGGTCGCGGACGCCCCGGAGTCCACTAAAATGCGCACGTCAACCCCCTGTATAGAACCCGGTACAGTGGATGAACCAGTAGCGGCCGCGCCGACCCGCCGTGCCAATTTACGCCACTGCGTTACTGAGCGACATGGGCCAGTCGATGGCCTCCCGCTATTAACAACACCCGGATCGTGCGGCAATGGTGATGAATGAGGTGTCAAGCCTTGCCGGGTGTCTGGTGCGCACCGACTTGCCTGTCCAGGAGGATCCTTCCGCGGCACGTCTGCTGTCGAGGCCTCCTGCTGGGGCGGACCTGGGATACGGGCCCAGCAGTCCCTGGCGTAATGGCCCTTACGACCGCAGCGGAAGCACTCGATGTCGTTGCGCCGCGCCGCAGGCCCCCCATCCCGACGCTCCCGCGTCGGCGGCGCAGATCGCGGCCCCGGCCCACCGTGGGCCGACCACTGCGCAGAGGCAGCTGTTAGCTCCTGCGGGCCCCCCCCATCAGGAACGTACACCGCCTTCTTGGGATCCCAACCCACGGCACCTCCCTTGATAATGGGCCCCCCCGTCCACGCCGTGACTTGCTTCCAGCGGCGTAGATTAAACTGGGCATCAAGACACTTTGCGGCCGCCCAGGATGTCAGCTTTTCGTGGCCACACACCGGCATAGGGATCCCCAAATCCCGGGACAGCTCGAGCATTTTGCCCAAAATGAGGGGTTCGATTAGGTCAGGCTCCGTCTCCGGGTATGCGGCCATGGCTAACTCCAAGACAGCACCCCTGTATGCCACCGGCGACTCCTCGGGTGCCCGCTGGCGTTGAACGAACCGGCGGTGAGCATCATCCGGCGGCTCGTACGCATCCGCCATCTCGTCAAAAACTCCTCTCAACGTTTTATTTTTCTCGGCCTTTATAGAACGGAAGAATCGCACCGACTCGTCGTCGAGAAGAGTTGGCAGGACCTCCAGGGCCTCTGCGTCGGTCCACCTGGCGGAGCGCACCGCCGCCAAAAATCTGCAGGCGAAAGCACTCCAGTCGCCACTGATGGAGAATTCTTTAACAGTTGTCAAATGACGGCTGCGACTCCTCGCTGCGCCGTCCTCAGCAGGTGACTCGTCGCGTGGCATATTCAAAATGGCGTCGCACCGCAACGTGTCCAAGATGGCGGCCCCCCGCCGCGGAGGGCGCAAGATGGCGGCTTCCCACCGTTCTTCCCCTGCCACGCCCAAGATGGCGCCTTCGTGCCGCGTGGCAGATGGCGCTGGCAGCACAGGCAAGACTGAGGCCTGCGGATCACCCCCGGGCCTCTCCGACGCCGTCGCCGGTGTGACGAGGTCGCACAGTTGCGCCAGCACGGTTTTCAAGGTCTCCATCTGCGCCGCCATCTGCCTCCATCGTAAGTCAGCGTCCTCCGGCGCGGACGGGTCCACCGATGCGGCGACATCTTGAACTCCCAGACCCGTACTTGTTCCCGCTCGGATCTCCTCCTCCATCGCAGGCAGGTCCACCGCCTGAGGAAGGTCGTCGTCGTCGGATGATGTAGCAGACGATGGTGCAGGAATATTCTTTCTTCTGAGCTGTTTTGACATGCCGTTTCACTTCTGACACCAGTGTAATAAAGGACTCTTCCACTGTGTCCGTCTCCGTTGTCCTTTATTTGGGTTATTACAACTTTGCCCCACACGGCCCTCGCTCAGAGCCTTCCGCTTGGCAGCTTGACAGCTGCCGTCGCTCACGTAGCCTTTTCTCCCCGCTCCCGATGCGGCTCCGCTGCTGGCTTCCCTCTTAGCCTCTCCGCCTTTGTGCAGTCTCTCAGCTGCTCTCGCTGCAGCCCCACCGCTGCTCTCTGTCTCCCCCGTGCACGGACACTGCTGGCCAACGGTGCCGAGTCCGTCCTGTGGCGATCGCGCCACTCTCCACCCTCTGTCCTGCGTGGCCTCCTCCTGTCTTTATTCTTACACTCTCCTCCCGTTTCTTCCGGTTACCGCCCTTAAGAGCTTACCCCTCTCCCCCACGTGACCTAACCCCTCCCCCCGTTACGTCATATCCGCGAGGCCGTTTACGCCCGCATTACAAAATGGACGATGGACGGGGCCATGTACCATCAAATCTTGGGTGAGAACCTCCTTCCCTCAGCCAGGGCATTGAAAATGGGTCGTGGATGGGTATTCCAGCATGACAATGACCCAAAACACACGGCCAAGGCAACAAAGGAGTGGCTCAAGAAGAAGCACATTAAGGTCCTGGAGTGGCCTAGCCAGTCTCCAGACATTAATCCCAAAAGAAAATCTGTGGAGGGAGCTGAAGGTTCGAGTTGCCAAACGTCAGCCTCGAAACCTTAATGACTTGGAGAAGATCTGCAAAGAGGAGTGGGACAAAATCCCTCCTGAGATGTGTGCCAACCTGGTGGCCAACTACAAGAAACGTCTGACCTCTATGATTGGCAACAAGGGTTTTGCCACCAAGTACTCAGTCATGTTTTGCAGAGGGGTCAAATACTTATTTCCCTCATTAAAATGAAAATCAATTTATAACATTTTTGACATGCGTTTTTCTGGATTTTGTTGTTGTTATTCTGTCTCTCACTGTTTAAATAAACCTACCATTAAAATTATAGACTGATAATTTCTTTGTCAGTGGGTAAACGTACAAAATCAGCAGGGGATCAAATACTTTTTTCCCTCACTTTATAAACATTTCCAATGGGTGTGGTGCTGGCCACGCACCCCCTCGTGTGCTGTGCTGGCATTCATAGGTGCTTGCGACCAGAACTTTGCCCAAAAGTCTGTTAAGGCTATACAGGGGATCTGTGTCTTTGTTAGTGAGATCCTATTAAGGCCAACACGGTGCACGACGGAGTGTTGTAGCCAGCATCACTCGTGTCCAACCACCTTTATTTCCCTAATGATCATGAATTGCACGCTAAGTGAGGTACTTATTTAAGGATGAGTTTACGTGACTGGATGGGTGACTGGGTGTGTGGGTGAATGGGTGGGTAGGTGAGTAGGTGAGTGGATTGGTCTGTAGATAAGTTCGTTGGTATGTGGGCTTGCAGAAGAATGGATGAATGGTGGGTGTGGATGAGTACTTGAGCATGTGAATAGGTAGTAGAGAGTAGGTTGGTGAGCAAATATGAAGGTACAGATAGGTATGTGAATATGTTGGTGTACATGTTTGTGAATAGGTGAGTGGGAGAGGAGATGAGTATGTGAGAAGGTGAGTGGACTGTGCCTCACCTCTCGGGATGATCCCCCTGTTCTCACTCTGGTCATGCATGCGCACGCGGGGGTCCGCACACCCCCAGTCTGCGTGCTGTTGGCACAGGAACCGTGCCTGGCTCCGCGGCCGGAGGACCCGCAGAAAGCGTGGGTACTCACTGGGGGTGAGGGGCCGTGGCCAGTGGGCGCTCATGGGCCACGAGAAGGCAGCATGACCTGCGCGCACGAAGGAGAACACCAACATCATCGACAGCATCAGCAATAGCAGCAGAAGTAACAACAACAATAAGGTGGCGAGGCAAAGGCACAGTTCACATCTCACTCACCACTGAAGTTGGCCATGGCCAGGAATTGAACTGAGCTCGCCGGATATGTAGCGTGGTGTGTTAACCAATGAACTACTGCTCATGACTAACTGGCCAAATAAAGGCCCATTGCCTGAAACGTTGCCTATTATATATTTGTAGTGAGTCCAACTGAGTCGCAGAGGTTATCTTGGGAGCAACACTATTTATTCCGAATTAACACGTAACACAACACAATCTACACTCGGGTCTCGAATACCCATCTAACCACGCTAACAGCTGAACTAGACACGGTTTGCTATCCCGGTCCAGACCATAAGCTGGGTCCCGGACCACAAGCTGGGTCCCGGACCACGTGGCTAGAGGCTTCTTCTCCCCGACGTGGATCTTCCAACACCAACACTTGAAGAACCCCGAGCTCCTCACGGAGCTCTCGTTATATGCTCTCGGGCTGGGGCTGGCTCCGCCCTCAGCCCCGCCCACCTTCCAGGCTTCTCGAGCTCCTTCTCGAATGTTCCCGAGAGCCCATCGGGACCACGTGACCGCCCCTCGGCCCCCATCCACCGGTGGCCCCCCTCCAGTATCGTCCGGTCACGTGACAACAGGTCAGCCAGAGTGTCATGCCCCAGAGTAACCTTCACTGGGACCCGGTATCGCACACCGCTCGTGGTGCCTCCGCGCTAAACAGCACTCACCCAACCACCGCTAGGGTTGGTACTGCAGCCCATAACCCGGGCTGCCCGTAATGACAACATTACCGGCCGTCACTTCGCAAGTCCCGGCGCCATACAGTGACGAGTACAGTCACTACATATTTGTTTCTCTTTAAGGCCTTGGAGTTATTCTTGACCCGGAACGTGTTAAGATGTTGTTGTCTGTGCTTGTGCACCACTGCCACCGCAGCAGCACCAGAGGAGGTGTTTAACTGTATTAGATGCACAGTGCACACGGTATCACCGTCAATAACAAAGTAGAGAATCAGCATCTCCTACTTCATGTGTCTGTCACTTTCAATAAAACCATTCCTATCTATGAGATCGATTTGCCAGTATCAAGATGTTCAATGATAAATAATGGATTAACCCTTTCTAGCATAAATATGAGTGGTGTTAAGATGTCCAAACATCAAATAGACACCCAAGACAAAACATCAAATTTGCATTAACCACATAGACTTAAGGTAAAAAATACAAAGATGCTTTGATACTTGTGTAATGACAGGGTGACACCTGCTGGCCTCGAAAGGGAATCATGGGTACGGGCACAGTTAAGTACTAACCAATCAGAAAAGAGGGTGTATCTGGGGAAAAGATAAGAGGTGTGGTTAGCCGAGATACTCCGGGAACCTGCTCGAAGGTTCCACGAGACGGCGTGGCCGGAGGCGGGGCCTAGCCATACCTGGAGCGATATAAGGGGGAGCGGACCCGGGGCTCGGGGCTTGTGTGTGGGGTCCTGGGTCTTGGCTACATCGCTGCTAACTGACATCTTTCTCTGTCGTCCGGTCACGTGGAAGATCTTCTGCGTGGTTTCCATCGCCGTCATCGTCACACCGCCAGCCAGCGGCGTAGCCGAGTGAGGGCGATGGGACCACGCTGAGTGATCGGCTGTGTGTGTAGCCAGTAGAGGTGTTAATATCTAGAGTTATACTCAGTGTGAGGAAGAACAAATGTTGGCCTGTATTGTGCCCAGTGTGAGTAATAAAGAAGAAGTACCCTCTACACGACGTGTCGCGGAAGTCGCTCATTACATTGTAGTCAGAATTGGTTGAAAACATTAATTAGAGTTAGACAGCGAAGAAGGAAGTACGTCTAAACATCATAAAAAATGGAATCCACCTGTGGCGTCTTTCGACGACGATGAAAATTCGACCCAAGACCTCCTACCAGCCCCGGGAACCGTGGTACCGGTTATTGAAGCCACGGCGGGTGAATTGGCTTCGCCAGAAGCGGTGGATCCGGGAGCAGCCACTCTGCGCCAGCAGCCCTAAAATGGCTGGCGAAGGGTGTCAGTGCAGCTGGACCTGTTGCGGGTGGTTGTCGTGCAGTTGGTGACGCTCGTCACATAGACTACGGTGGCTGGGCACTCTGCACTGATATCGCTGTGAAGGAGCGACCAGGAGTCCAGAATTGGCATTCTGGCGAGAACGCTGATTCGAGTCCACCCGAATCCGGGCCCCTTCATCAGCACCATCGGTACAGCATGGGCTGATATAATAGGGCTTCGACATGCACCATCTCTTCATCACCTGCACCTGGAACCCGCGCTCCTGAGGACGCTCTCTGGCCTCGGGCTTCTTCGCGGTCAACGTCAGAGACTGCATTGGCTTCGTGGTTGTAGAGGTGGTAGGGGCCGCCGTTCACAGGTCAACCATCAATCCAGCCAACTCCTGTATTCCCTCGATGCCTCACATCTACGGATCTTCATATCCACCTTCACACATCCGCCTCGGCCTACACAACTTCAGCTCCATTACCAACAAATCAGCCCTGATTCACGATATTATCTCGGACCACCACATCGACCTTTTGCTCATCACTGAGACTTGGTGCAGGCAAGACTTCCCGCCAGCAATCTCTCTGGAAGTTGCGCTCCCGGGATACAAGGTTCTTCATAAACCTCGCGCAACTAACCAGCGGGGTGGTGGCTTAGCAGTCGTTTACAATGCACACTTGAAAATTAAAGAGCTCTATCTACCAATGGCTCCCGCCACCTTCGAGGTCCAGTACATATCCCTCACTACTAACAATGAGTGCTTTTCCATCATTTCCATCTATCGCCCTCCAGATGGCAGCATCAATACCTTCTTAAACGAGCTTTCGGAATTCCTTTATCTGATTCCTAACCCATCTCACAGGCTCGTGCTTACAGGTGACTTTAATTGCCCCAGCAATACCCCAGCCTCCATCGATAGTTGCCTTGAGTCAACTTTGGCCTGCCATAACCTGGTCATCAGAAACTCAGGCCCCACCAGAGCTTCCTCGACAAATGTTGAGAGCATACTCGACCTGGTTCTGGAACCTGACCAGCATCGACGCATCACTGCACAGGGAGTTTTCCAAACTGGTTACTCCGACCACCGCCTCATACTTTTTTCCCTCCAAATTCCCAAGCCAATCACCATCAAATTCACCCGCAACTCGCGTAATTTCAAGGGTATCGAGTTTTCTGCTTTTCGCCACCTCCTTGCAAATTCGCCTTCAATGTTATCCCCATCATCGGATCCAACCGTCTGCGCTCTCCAACTAGAAGCTGACATGAGGGCGGCGCTGGACAAACTGGCTCCATTAAAATCACGAATCGCTAGGCAGTCTTCCCACGACACTCATTGGCTCTCAAGAGACGCCATCATTGCTAAGCGAACCAAGAAGCGCCTTGAAAGTATCGCATCCCGTAGTGGTCTACCTGCTGATCGACTTGCCTACAGAGTTGCCTGCAGGAAAACTAACAAACGTATCCTCGTCTCACGTTCCTCCTACATTGAAGATCGCATCAAAACAGCAACCGGAAAACCGCACATTCTATGGAAAATTCTAGATTTGAAGCTTTCGTGACTGCAAGGATTCATATTCTTAGGTTTTTTCGGTAAAGTCACGCAGGCAAAAAAATTGAAATTAAAATTATTAAAAGTAAAATAAAAACAAAAAATAAAAAATCACGACGTTTCGGAGGCAACACAACCCTCAATGATCTTATACATCCTGGTAGCACCATGGTCCCTCACCTTAGCGATCCCCTGGCCTCACTGAAACTTGCCACCTATTTTAATACTTATTTCACCAACAAGCTAAGCACCGTCGCAAACTCTTGCATGTCTACTCACACATCGCACCGTTGTACCCCGCTCAAGTTACCTGAAATTGTAAGCACTCACCCAGACACCTTTCTGACTACGATAAAGCCGGTGTCTACAAAAGACGTTTTCTCTTTAATTGAATCACTTCAATTGAAGTCATCTCCACTCGACGTGCTCCCAGGTTCCTTGTTCAAGCAATGTGCCCCGGAACTCGCCATCATGATCAGGAACATCGCAAATGACTCATTTTCTATGGGGTGTTTTCCGTCCTCTATGGGGTGTTTTCCGTCCAACCTCAAATCTGGCTTGGTTTCTCCCTTGTTAAAGAAACCAAGTCTCGACCCGGATAACCCATCTAGTTATCGTCTCATCACTAATCTCTCGAACCTCTCTAAACTCTTTAAATTTTTAAATCGAAATGTAACCGCCACTACGGGGTGGGATTCCATAAAACTTTAAGAGCCTTCAACAAGCTCCGTGATAAGAAGGCTCAGCTAATCGAGTCTCTCACCTTTCTGAAAAGATGATTGATATGCAAATTATTTTGTTAAGGCGCACCTTCCTGCTCCAACCTAGCTTAAATAGACGCTCCAAGCCTGGGGCGTGTCATTCAGACGCTGTCTTCTCGACAGACCTGTTTCTTCACCTGAGGACGGCTGCTTGCGTTATGGCCGAAACGTCGTGAGAATTATTTTATTATGTTTTATTTTTATTATTTTATTACTTCCCTTCTACGTGACTTTACCGAAAGAACCAAGAAGATGACTCTCTAAACTCCTTGAACAACTAGCCCTTGTCCAGCTAAAACCACACATCACCTCCTCCGCAAACTACTGCTGCTTCCAGTCAGCTTACCGTCAAAACTACTCCACAGAAACAGCACTCACTCGAGTGCTCGATGACATTTTAACGATCATGGATTCCGGCTCCGCTATTGCACTTGTAAGTCTGGACATTTCGTCAGCCTTCGACACCATCAACCACTCGCTCCTTACTTTCCTTGTGAAATCCGACTTCGGTATATGTGGCTCAGCGCTTAAGTGGATAGTTTCGTACCTTTCTGACTGGTAATCTTCAGTCAGGGTGGGCACGTCCACATCGCCTGAAATAAAAGCATTATGCGGGTTTCCCCAGGGCTCTGTACTAGGTCCCCTGCTCTTCACAGCCTACACTTCCCCGATCGGCCGGCGCATCGCAAGCTTCGGTGTTAAGCACCACTCATACGCGGATGACACTTTTCTATTCACCGCCATCGATTATAGCAATGCATCTGGATTCGAGAGGCTCTTGGAATGTACCACCGCCGTGCAACGGTGGTTCACTGCCCTTAATCCGAAAAAGTCAGTGGCCGTCATGTTAGGTACCAAGCAACGTCTCAACTCATCAGCACTCCCAACACACATACACATCTTCGGTCACAGCATCAGATTCACCGATCATTTCAGCTACCTCGGTGTCATCCTAGATTCAACTTTATCCTTCGACCGTCAAATCAACCATATCATCAGTTCATGTAACTTTCACCTGAAGTCTCTCAGACACCTACGTCCTCTCATCTCCACTGAAATTGCCAACACATTGGCATGTTGCATAGTTGGGTCTCGCCTTGACTATTGCAACTCTGTCCTAGTCCGGACATCCACTGGCAATCTAAAAAAAATTCAAAGACTACAAAAAACCTAGCACGCGTCATCATTGGCCACACCCATCCCCGTGTCGACTCACTAGCCTGTCTCCGTGCCCTCAACTGGCTACCCATCACCAATAGGGTCATATACAAGATCGCCTGCCTCTGCCACAATGCCTTCACATCTGCCTGCCTGCCGTATATTTCTTCATTATTGACAACTTTCAGCTCAGCACACGGCAGATGCCTGCGCAGCGCGACTCACGACCTCCTCTTGATACCAAGATCCAGGATGATCATGTCTATGCGTCGCCTCTCGGTGGCAGCCCCAACAGTCTGGAACGCTATCCCTCTGCACATTCGCAGCATCACCTCAATCGCCTCCTTCAAGAGAGACTTTAAAACTCACCTCTATAACCATGCTTTCGAGCGACTCTGAGCTTGGCTCTGTGCCTCTGAGTTGCGGCAGTTACGTCCGCAAATTTGCGCACGTTATAAATTGCATTATTATTATTATTAACGTCCGCAAGCATGACGGCCGCCATTACACGTGGCATGGAGAACGCGCAGTCAGATGGCGCCATTACGGGCGGCACGGGGGAGGTGCGGACGGAGTCCGCCATTTTACGAAACAAGTGTGATACGTAAGATGCGGCACCCGCCACTAGAAATGAGGGTAAAGAATTTGTCGTGGCAGGAGGCGATTGGAGCGCCTTCACTTGGTAATTTGAAGCAGCTTTCTGATCAGGACACTGGACAGAAGATGAGGCGCTAATGGCTCTGCCGACTGTTTTGGATGACGACGCTCTTGCTCTTTTCAGGGCTATTTCTGCTGCTAAGAAGGCTACACTTCAAGGTGCATTTGCTGAGATGGCGGACGTGTACGAGCCGGCTTCCGACACTCGCAGGAAGTTTCTTCAGTATAGGCGAGGGGAGGCCGAGACGCCTACCGCAGCACGCTGTTGGCGCTGGCGGGAGCAGCTTACCCCGGCGTGGATCCGAAAGCCCTCGACTCGCTCGTCATGGGAAGGATGTTGGGACTGGCACGAGAGATGGGAGTTGTCTTACCTGTGTGACGAAGACGAACAGACGTCCCGGTGGGCCGCCAGGTGTCTTCAGGCCCACGAGAATTTGTACCAATGGGCTCAAATGGCGGCGTGGACAAGGGACCCCAGCCGAGATGGGGAGCCGAAGGAGTGGTCACCACGGAACGTCGTGGTGTAGCCGGCTAAGGATGCGACTTCGGAAGAGGACATCGCTGCTGCACTCCCGGTGTGGAGTTGGAGACGGGATGCCGCGTGGCGTCAGAGGAGCTGGAGAATGCATGTCCGTGGGAGATGTGCACAGCTTCGTCGGGTTTGCATCGTGCCGCAATTTGCCACAGTTGCTAAGCCCTTGCACGCCTTGACGGCTAAAAACCAGAGGTTCCAGTGGGGAGTAGAAGAGGCTGTATTTTTAGCCCTTTGTGAGCGGTTGTCCGATGCACCCACACTTGAGTACCCTGATTTCTCCGAGCCATTTATTCTTGACACAGACGCTAGCGATATGGGCATAGGCGCCGTCCTGTCCCAAGTTAAAAGTAGTCGCGTATGGTAGCTGTGTCCTGTCCCCCGCAGAACGGCGTTATTGTGTTAGTCGCAGAGAACTGTTGGCCATGGTTTATTTCGTACAACAGTGCAGGTCTTACCTCTATGGCAGAGAATTCATTGTCCGCACGGATCACGTGGCCCTTCAGTACTCCTTGAAGGTTGATCAACCTTCTGGCCAACTTTCGCGTTGGCTTGAAATTCTGCAGGAATACTCGTTCCATGTGATATATCTAAAAGGGGTTCGGCATTGCAACGCTGACGCGTTGTCCCGGTTGCCTCAATCGTCTAGCTGTGCATGTTCGTCTGGTGCGGGCCGTTGTAAACTTCTGACGGCGAGTTCAGCTACTGTCATGGCAGCGTTCGAGGACACTGAGCCCGCCGAGGTGGTTGCACCTGCGGATTGTGTTATGGATGTTGTCGTCTACATCTCTACCACCTCCGGGCACCGCTAGTCAGGCAGCCTACCAACTGACTTGGCTGAGTAGCGTCGCGAATAATAGACGGACTAAATATTAAGTGTGTTAATCCCGATGGTGCTCACTAATAAAGAAGTGCCTCCAAGTCTTAACGTCTCCGAGTTAGTCGCTACACGTATATATTTCTAGATTTGAAGCTTTCGTGACTGCAAGGATTCATATTCTTAGGTTTTTTCGGTAAAATATGTTGAGCTTCTTTTGCACTGTACATAGCCAACCGTGATTATCGTAGGTGTGGGTGAAGTACAACAAACTACATAGTGATAACATCTCATCCACAAATATTAAAGTAACAAAAGGTGTTCCACAAGGTTCTGTGCTGGGTCCAATTCGGTTATCCTTAAATTTAAACAATCTTGGACTAAACTTTAATCACTCAGAATTAAATCTTTGCTGATGACATTGTCATGCCAGTATCGGGTAAATCTACAAAGTCAAACAGAATTGCCAACATGATTTTGACGAAATTGAGTATCAATACAATTGCTCGGTGGCAGCCCCAACAGTCTGGAACGCTATCCCTCTGCACATTCGCAGCATCACCTCAATCGCCTCCTTCACGAGAGACTTTAAAACTCACCTCTATAACCATGCTTTTGAGCGACTCCGAGCTTGGCTCCGCACCTCTGAGTTGCGGCCGTTACGTCCGCAAATTTGCGCACGTTATAAATTGCATTATTATTAACGTCCGCAAGCGTGACGGCCGCCATTACACGTGGCATGGAGAACGCGCAGTCGGATGCCGCCATTACGGGCGGTACGGGGGAGGTGCGGACAGAGTCCGCCATTTTACGAAACAAGCGTGATACGCAAGATGTGGCACCCGCCACTAGAAACGAGGATAAAGAATTTCGATTTAAAGCTTTCGTGACTGCAGGGATTCATCTTCTTGGTTCTTTCGGTAAAGTCACGTAGAAGGGAAGTAATAAAATAATAAAAATAAAACATAATAAAATAAAATAATTCTCATGACGTTTCGGCTACAACGCAAGCAGCCGTCATTCTTCACCTGAAGACGGCTGCTTGCGTTGTAGCCGAAACGTCGTGAGAATTATTTTATTTTATTATGTTTTATTTTTATTATTTTATTACTTCCCTTCTACGTGACTTTACCGAAAGAACCAAGAAGATAAAGAATTTGTCGCGGCAGGAGGCGATTGGAGCGCCTTCACTTGGTAATTTGAAGCAGCTTTCTGATCAGGACACTGGACAGAAGATGAGGTGCTAATGGCTCTGCCGACTGTTTTGGATGACGACGCTCTTGCTGTTTAAAGGGCTATTTCTGCTGCTAAGAAGGCTACACTTCAAGGTGCATATGCTGAGATGGCGGACGTGTACGAGCCGGCTTCTCCAATGCCAAACTAGTTTAATTCCCTTCACCTATTACGGATATCAGAAACACCATAGAACGGAGTGTTTCAAATACTTGGGTTTACGGATTAATTCAAAACTCTAATCAAAAATGTGTTTTTTATACGGGAACAAACATTGTTTTCCCATTCGATTGCACCTACAAATTGTTGAATCTATCATTATACCACTTGTTGACGACTGAACTGTTTACAGATTAGCTACTAATTCAAACACGCAATAGACTAAACCAATTTTATCATTCTACTATTCGATTTGCACTGGATGTACCATACAGGATCCACTATTGTGACCTCTACTTCAAATCCAATCTTACATCGCTTGATCAAGAATGAAGCTACATTGGGCCCTATTCATCCATAAACTTAATGGTAAAGCTGCGCTATACTTAGCTATATCATTAACGACAATTTCAAATCCAATAAGCCTAAGACGTCCATCTAATTGTTTTGTTTAACTCTCCCAAGAACAAGAATTGGAATAGTTAACAAAGCTTTTGCAGTTGCAGCATCAACGTTTTGGAACAACCTTGTTTTCTCCCTTAACTTGATACATCTAACTTCAACAAATATCCTGACGCAGATTAGTGCTGGATACAACCACAGTTGCAAATATGATTTGTAACTTTGATCCTTACCCGCATATGAATAATTCACTTTTAACGTGCGATTTTATTGAGGGACTGTGTGTTGTCTTGGTGTGGTCTCTGTTTTTGCTGTTGTTCTGCTGTGCTCAGGCTTTGGAGTGTATGTACTGTACTTGTGCAATTTGAACGTAGAAACTTTGTTTATTTTATATATTCATGTTGAATTATTTGTTTACCTTTCCTGTACTTTGCACTCCTATCGTTTTTTTGTCCTGTTTGTTGTTGTAATTTTCTGATTTGCCCCGACTGGACATCTGTGAAAAAGAGCTTCATAGCCTATCGGATTTCTCCAGCATTAATAACAAAACTGATAGAGATTGATACTGTACACTGTCCTTGAAGCTGATTGGCCTGAACCAGACAGCCTCTTTTATGACTTTGTGAACATCTTAACACATCCTGTATTTATGAGGGTTAACGCCTTTCTACATATGTAGTGACATCACGGGATGTCACTGTGTGAAGACGGGCCGTGAGAGGCACGGCGTGCGGTGTAATGACATCGCCAACACCGCTGTAATGTGGATGCTGTACCGGCCCGAAGCGGGGCTCGGTGAGCGCTGATTGAGAGCGACGGCTGCCGCACCACGGAACGGGGGTTAAAGGGGGCCATGGCACTATGTTTGACCCCGGAGGACACGTGACTTGAGGTATCGACCGGGAGACCCCCTAAGGGGGGCTGAGGTGAGGTGAAGATCCTTCTCGAGGTTTGGAGGTGGGCGTGGCTAGGGGCGGAGCGAGCCCCGCCACACTGGCGAAAAGCCGGAGCCCTGAGCGGCAGCGGCTGCTGTTGTCATCCTGAAGACGTCCACGTTCCACGTCCTTCAGCCTCCAGCACGGGGACTCGGACCCGAGCTGGGGTCCGGTTCGCTGTAGCTAGTTACGCGTGGTAGTGTAGATAGCCTGGTGGTCCAACACCAGAGCTTACTATCTGGTGAAGGGGCAGTTACCCCTTCGTATTACGTTTTAATGTTAATACACGCGTTGCCTCCAACTCAATGGCGGAGCCAGGATTTTCAGGTAGGGGGGCAACCCCTCCAGCAATGAAAAATAGAGTTGCTAGTAAGGACTTGTCCCTTGCTTTTTATTCGACGCGTGTGCGGCGATGGCGCAGCCGTCGATCGAGGGTCGAATTCGAACCGCGTTGTGTGATCGGCATCGCGCTCGCTGAAGGTGTTGATGCCTTCAGGAAAGTCGTGTCCTGTATACGCAACTGCGCACAATTCCGTCAGTCACTTATAACTGCTTTGCCGTTACTTATTGCCAATTATGGACTCAGACTATGGTCCTATCATCTCAGAGTCCCTGACACTTAATACTATGCTAAACAGTAGCAGTGGGAGTTGCAAAATGCCGATTTATTACTAATAAACCACAATGATCCGATCGAAATTAGGGATTTCGATCGGATCATTGGGGGGGGACATGCCACCCCCCACTGGCTCCGACAGTGCCTCCAAGAGTACTGTACGTCTGAGTCTGCGTTTGAGCTCACTACACATATCACTCGAATCCTTTAATGCTATTTAAGTGTTTTTGTTTACGCGGAGAGGTAGACATTGTTAATATCTTTTGTTCTCTCTCAACCAAACTGATTGAGAGGGAACAGTCACTGATCAATCCACTGCTGGATGGCGGCCGGCCCGACACCGTGTGGATAGTTTGACCAAACTTCACGTTGGTTAGTGATGTTCAAATCACCTCCATCGATCCACCATCATTACCCGGCCCTGTGGCTCTTCAGGAGAGAGAGCGGCTCACAATCGGAAGGTTGCGAGTTCAAACCCTGACCAGGGGGTTGATTCAGCCCATCATCCCTCCCTCTGGGGTTGACAAAACGAGTGCCACTTCGTGGGGAGGTCGTCAGTGGCTATGCGATGGAGACACTCGAACCCGCCCACCTGCCTGCCCGCCACTGGCTGAGGGCAGTGAGCAGGTGAGCACCACCTCAGCTCACTATTGAGCGGGGAAATCACTTTGGCTCGACCAGTAGCACTCACACGCGGTTGGGACGAGCAGCAGCAGGAGAACTTGGAAGAAGGGGTGGATAGACGGCATTTCGTCTGTGCGCGCATCCGCGTCTCTACGCCTTCAGCGCGAGATGTAACGGCTGCGCCAAAGTAACGGCTGCTCGCTGTCGTCACGTGTCCTGGGGCTCCGTTGCAAGGGACTCGTTCCACGCTCCCTGCCCACAGCTCAGAGCAGGCCTCGGCAAGGTAAGGTAAACGTTAAAAGATAAAAACGAGCCGATTTTTACCTTACCTTTTATCTTATCACAATACAATCACTCTACCCTACATTTTACCCTTTAGCAGGTAAGGTAAAACGCAACGAGTCTACCTTTTTACCCTTACCCCATACAAATTACCCAATTACAGGGTAATTGTTAGGGAACTACACATGAACAAGGTTTATAACGGTAAATGCGAGGTAGAGCGCTTTATTAATATAGAATACTCTCGATGACTTAATTACACTTTTTGGACCATCTTATCTGACAGGCACTATTTTAATTTACTTCACCGAGTGTTAACATCCCCAGTTATTTTTAACAGTACTCTCTTCATTTTTCAGCCTGCATTGGTATAAACATGGGCATTTTCGTTCATTTGTTCTATCATGTGTATCAGACCTCCCCTCCCCCCTCTCTGTCCATTGTGTTGGCGTGCGCAGCAGCCGCGTCCAAGCCGTCGCCAAATTTTTTGTTGGCTCCTTCCCCCTCCCACCCCCCTCCCTCCCGATACGTTTCCATTCATTGGCCACCACATTCTGATGAACCCCCCCCTCTCCTCCCCCCCTTCAACTTGCTTATAAGGGATTACATCTTGAATCATTGCTTCACTTGATGCAGCTAATCTGGCTGTGACGGTCCCACCTGATGACGGAGACTTGTGTTGCCTCCGAAACGTCGTGAATTTTATTTTTGTTTTGTTTTATTTTACTTTCATTACTTTTAATGTTTTACCTACGTGACTTTACCGAAAAAACCTGAGAATATGAATCATTGCAGTCACGAAAGCTTCAAATCTAGAATTTTATACGCTTGTTATCATTGTATCCTCAAATCTTGTAACTAAATTTTTTATCCACTTCCTAATGTGGTATCGACTGCAAACTTGGTATACTTATGTCATACTGATGACAACACTATATTCTATCATAAAATCATTTTTTATGTTATGTTTCGGCTTGGGTCTAATTGTCCACGCTCAACTGACGTTGGCTGTAAATCACCACGGCCCCTTACGTTATGGCGAGCTTCAGGGCCACTTCCTGGAGTCGGAGAGTTCTGTCATTACTAGTACATTTAATAAAAGCGTGTTTTTAAGAAAGTTTGTTTTAATATTACTTATTAAATGGAGGCCACGGACTGCGCCACGGAGCTTTTAGCGGTAAACAAGGTACCGTATTTACCAGGTAATACTTCGCCCTACCTTTACCCTACCGGGTAATTCTTCCGAGCTACCTTTACCCTACCCTTTACCTTACCCCTTGGCATGTCGACATCTTTACCCTTTTACCCGGTAAAAAGGGTAACTTACCTTGCCGAGACATAGCTCAAGAGGTCGCAATCGGGTACCCGATACCCAGCTACCCTACCCAATACCCGGCTACCCGTACCCGGCCGGGTACGGGTAGCCGTTTGTGACCCTGGTGCGGCCGGGTACGGGTAAAGAATCAAAACCCGTTTGCGACCTCTGCCACAGCTGTCTCTCCCCACAACACACTGCATCATTGCTGCTGATGGGATGCGTATAATTGTATACAGCTTGTATTGTTCACGTGCAGGGACAGATAAGATACGTGGAGGCGATTGCCTGCTTAAATATTTTGTACTGTCCAACACGACGCGAATGGTTTTGTTTTAATTTGCGATTGAACTGCGTAACCCGTGGCACACGACAGGCAGGGAGAGTCGTCGCTTGCAATAAAGTGCAAAACAAGATGAGGTGGAAAGCGCAGGGAAGCCGGGACGGAATTCCCCAAGAGGGCATGGCTCAAGATGAGCAGCAGGAAGAAATGAGCACCGTGAAGGGGAGAAGGAATGACTGGGCCGCGATGTCACGGATGAGAGGGCGATGATGAAGATGAAAGAGGGAGTTCGAATGAGAGAGCAGAAGGGATCTGCACGGATAAGCAGCGTGTTTTTTTCCCATAGGGGGTGGTTGTGGGGATTCCGAATGGGAGGCTTGAGCTGATTTAGTTTTGATTCTTTAATGTAGAAACCTACATTAAAAGGACAATACACCATCCTTTCCCAGTCTGACCCACACCACTCAAAAACATTCACACCGACAGACACGGCCTTAATTTCAGACGTTTTATGCCACTGCTGGATGGTCCCACGTACGGTGTCGGTCATGGGGGTGGTTTGGCCATACGTCACCGAGCTGCCATGTGTGGATTGGTGTAGGTGGGGGGCCCAAAACCGCTTCAGCTGTCACTCAACCGTGTCAGTCACGGTTGGAGCGGTGAGCGCACTGTGTGACGAACTCGACCACCTTAGTTATATTCCTGGCTACGGTGAACATCAAGGAGCGAGTGATATCTGCAACCAGTTCTGGGCCGACCCCACCTTCAACAACCTGGGCTAAGCAGGTGGTGAAGTACGGTCTAACAAACCCCATGACCTACACGGCATGGGGGGGCTCATCCAGCAGTAGATTAAAGGGCTGAACAAGCAAAAAGTTAATCAGCGAAGTACGACGCAGAAGGAAGCGGGAGGCACCGGCGGTTCAGCCGCCTTTTTATAATTTGCACAAGCTGCCACGCAACGCTCGTTTAAATGACGCGCGGGGAAAAGCCCACGAGGCGCAGCATCTCTTATCCCTCCACGGGACGACCGGGAGACACCGAGACGCACTCAAAAGGGGCGGCACGCAGTCGAACACAATACAAAAAAAATCCAAACCCAAAAAACAGCAACAACCACCACCACCACCGCCGCCGTCACCACCTCTCACGACCACCACTCCCCTCTTGCCAGTAGCACCCACACGTGTGGCACCAGCTGAGTCGGCACAACCCTCGCAAAAGGAAAGCAATGGTCAGGGTTTGGCACCACGTGTAGTTTCGACAGTTAGCATTCCTCAAGGGAAGGGGTAGGGTTTGGGCCGATAAAATCGGCGCGAAATCTGGACCATCGTGCTGTGCCAATCGGTATCACGCCATCCCCAATAGGGTCACTAGCTCTCCCACTGCAGCCCAAACACGCCTATATTCTCAGTCAGCCTGGGCATATGAAAAATGTGCAGTAAACTGTCATGAAACCAGCAATACTGGCCCCAGATCTCAGCACAAATCAATTCCTGCCAACCGCACACAGATGCCAGTCCCGGGATGTCCGTATCAAACCTGGACAGGTAGCAACTCCAGGGACAAATTCAATGTAATGTGGAACCTTTACACGCAACACAAAACCTCAATGCACGACGATCGAATTTTACCACCACGCACCGAATCTCGATACCCTGTGCCAAATCTCACGGGTTTGCACCGAATCCCAGCACTGTGCCGAAGCTCACCACACAGGGTGAATGTCAATGTAGGATCCCAGACAGGTGGGAGCAATCTGTGGGGAGGTGGTGGCGAGACTTAAGCCACAAGTTGTTCAGCTCTTTGCGGCACCATCGGCAGAGCGCATGCGATTCTCCACTCAGTAGTGATGGGAGCTGGTAGTGCAGGGTGCTGGGAGGGGTAGTAGTGGTAGTACTGGGTGATGGTAGTGCTAGGTGATGGTACAGGTGGTATTGCAGGGTGGTGGTAGTGTTGGGTCATGTATAGAGATGGTAGTGCTGGGTGGTGGTTGTGCCGGGTGGTGGTAGTGCTGGGCAGGGGTACTGCTCGGTGGGGTAGTACCGGGAAGTGGTAGTGTTGGGCAGGGGTAGTGCTGGGGGTGGTAGTGGTGGGCCAATGGTAGCGGTGGTAGTGCTGGTGTCACATTCACACTTCCGGCACCAGGATAAGCGGCGTCTGGATCATGATGCCATAACTCGGTATTGCCGGCGATTCACCGTTCACCTCCCTGCTGCCGTGATCCACACAGGCAACACCGGGCTGTAACTTGCCTGGGCAAACACCCGGGCATTGGCAAGACCTTTATATTGCTTAGTGAGTGACGCTTGCGATGCCGAGAGCCACAGTCTGTTGCATCACAGGTAATAGCTCACCACTCCCTCTAGCTCACCACTTTCCATAGCTCACCACCCCTCCTAGCTCACCACTCCCTCAATCTCACCACTCCCCCTGCCCTAGCTTGCCACACGCTCGTAGACATAGATGTATCCAAGGTCTTTAGGAGGCTTCTCAGAAGCCGCCACCTTCTGGTCGTTGAAGATCACCCAGCTGGCGTGACAGGGGAGAGAGTAAGATGGGAGGTTAGGGTTGGTCACCTATTATGAGGGTTTCTCGATGTTTTTGTTCATGTAAAGATACGATGAATCCACTTAGAACCCTAAAAGTGCAATGTAACCCCATGTAAGAGAATGCTTCTTGCACGCGGATATGACAGCATTAATTTTTAGTTCCCTTTAAATTGTCTTATCCATGCTAGTGTAATGTTCTTGGAGGGATACGGAGTCTTCGTAGAGGCAACACGCTTTATTTCACCAAACAGTTTACACTAATCCCTAACACAAAGGGGTAATGGCCCCTTTCACCCACAACCTGGGGAGGTACAGCCTCCGGGCTATCGTACCTACAACTCTCCCTATTCCAGGCCTCCGGCTAATGAAACCTAGGGGAGGCTGACCCACCGCTGGCCCGGTGGGTTCCTGACCACTGGCCCGCCCGGACCTAGCTCTCACAAGGGCATCAGGCCAAGGGAACCTCAGGGTCCTAACCCCACGACCACTGGCACCGCACTGAGCCCCGGCCCTTAGAAGGACGTCGGCGGCTTGGGGTCCAGGGTCTTCTTCTTCTTCAGGCGGCTTCTGGCTTCGGCTTGAGACGGACTCTCTCGCGCTCTCAGGGACCCGCCTTATATACTCTGGGGGATCGTAGCTCCTGCCAGCCCCCTCCCCTCAGAGGGGTTCCAACCGCCGTTGGCCCGACCGGTCCGGACCGGTTTCTACCCCTCCCCCTGGTTGTGGCGCGTGTGTGTCAATCATGACCACCACACTAGCAGGGAAATTTTTCCCTCCTGTCCTGCTGGATAACGGAATGTTTGTCACACCATCTGGGAGTGTAGCTAGGAGAGCAGAGTTCTGTGTGACGAATAGCAGCTGGGAGCATAGCTGCTGGAGAAGAGCCAAATTATGTTGATATCACACATTACTTCACTACTGCTCGTCTCGCCACACGAGGGCAAGCAATGGGAACTCCACAAGCGGAAGGAGCATGCTTCCACTGCTGTTGCTACTGCTGCTGAACGTGGCATGCAGACGTTTCAAATGCCGCCCAAAGCAGCTCGTGCTGAGGTTGTGGTGCTCTGCCACAAGCCACCCACAATGCTCACTGTTTGAATCCAGCTGCTGCAGAAGACATTAAATATTCCATGGTATCTGGCAAGAGTAGGCCATTATGTGCCAGCATCATGGTCCAAATTTTAAAAAACTAAACCGCATATTGATTAACTGGGATTATACATAGCACGTATCCCCCTACTCTACTGGCAGACCAGAGCTTGGGCAATTGTTGGTGGCAGTTTCTGGTTGCCTTCCAGCTTGTCTGTGGGACCTCTCTGATGTTGTGTTCACTCACCGGCCCTCCTTGCGGATGTGGCACACGTAGTGGCCGCACATGGTGGAAGTGCCCATGTGGCTGATGAAGGCGAACAGGCGGTAGCCTGTACACGCGCACACACACACAATGAGTGAATGAATTAACAAATTAGTGAATGGCTGAGTGAGTGAATGGATTAGTGAGTAAATTAATAAATGCATGAGTCAATTGATGAATGAATAAATGGGTGAATGGACACGTGAATGAGTGGATGCAAGAATACAGGAACAAATAAGTGAACGAGTAAGTAAATTTGTGAACGAATAAGTGAGAGGGTGAAAGCGAGGCAGTGCGCGTACGCCCGGGTCCGTCGCGCACGCGAGGCCCGGCCGGCGTGTGAGCCTCGCTCGCTGGGTCGCCACGGGAACCACCCTCCGATGTCTCCATGGCGACTGCATCCAGGTCGTCAGCGTGGCTGAATATCCAGTCAGCTGCACGCTCGAGGTTGTTACTCTGGAGAGGGGGAGGTGGGGAGGGACCAGGGAAGAGGTGACGGCTCAGCAATGGAATTTCTACGGCACGGTGTGCGCGTGTGTGCACAGAGCCTGACACAAGTGACATGATATTGACACTGCCGCTTCGTGGGAAATTTCATCTGTTCTAAGTGTGTAATTACGTGTTCATGTGTAAATGTGAATTAAGATACAAGGTCCTGATCTGGTCCTGGGCCTCTCCTAGGTTGAGTCAGCCCTAAATGAGTTATTGGTGCAGTGTGTATGAAACATCAGCACTGGCAAGACAGACGGCCAGGCATGGTGTTAACCACACCACCCTCTCTTAATCGGTGCTCGCCAACAGCACTTGCCGTACAAGTCTGTGGTGTGCGTGTGCAGGGTGCGTGCGGTACGTGGTGCATGCATGTTGCTCACCGTGGCTCGGAGTGCCCTCACCGCCTGCTCGCGAGTGAACCCCATCGACACAATCATGGCTACACTCTCCTCATCTGGGGGGGGCGGTTCCTGGGGGGTGCGGGCCCCCCCCGACGGCGTCGCCGCCCCCGAGCCTCCCAGCATCAGCGGCTCTGCGAAATCTAATGACGGTGGGGGGAGGAGCGCATGAGAGAACCGAATGTGAGGAGCATCGGGGGGGGGGGGGGGTAGCGAAGAGGAGTAGAGTGATAGAAGTGGAGGGAAGTGCACAGAAGCAAGAGAAGTGGGGAGAAGAAAGAGGGAAAAGCAGGCGAGAAAAGCGGAGGGACGCAAGCGAGTGAAGCAAGAAAGACACAGGAGGGAGAAGCATAGGGAAAAGGAGGGAAGTGAAGGGAAGCGAGAGGAAAAAGAGGAAAGATAGAGGGACAAGTGGAGAGAAGCGGAAGGGAAGAGAGAGAAAGACATGGAGGGAAGCGGAGGGAAGCAAGACAGAAACGAGAGGGAGAAGTGGAGGGAAGCGAGAGTGAGAAGTGGACGGTAGCAAGAGGGAAGAGAGTGAGCAGCGCCGTCTACCTGGGTCCTCCATGTGCGTGATGACCCAGTTCATGGCGGGCTCCACGCCGGCGTTCCCCGTGAAGTAGACGGCCTTGCGGCAGGCATCCGCGGGGAAGCCCATCTCACACAGCTGGCTTACCACAGCCTCATCCAACTCGGGGGCTACACATACGCACACAGAGAAACACAAAAATGAAAGACAAAGTTCCCCCGTATCACCTTAACAAACTGCTGGCGCAAGTGCTGTTAGTGAGTGCCTACAAAGGCTGGCACTTCACCCAAGCTGAGGGGGGTAGGGAGGGTGGCTGGCACCATGCCCAGCTTTGAGAAGGGAGGGAATAACCGTGGCCGAGAAGAGATGAAGCTTCATGTGGAACAACCAAGTAGCTGATAATTGGTTTTTTACCCTTCTATCTGGCAACAAAACTGACACCTTTTTACAAGGAGTCATGTTTGCATAGACCGCAATACCTGCAGTCATAATAGAAACAAAAGACATAACTCTGATAATGTGCATTGTCCTTGAAGTTGATTGGCCCACACCCGAGACAGCTTTCCTTAGAGCCTAGTCTCACATGGGTTGGACCAGATGACGCCAAAAGGCGCACAACTCAAAGACAATGCACCATCAGAGTATGAGAGCTCGGGGCAAGCATCTACACTATGGGAACCTCATTTGCCAGTCAAAATATGATAATTGGTTTTTTACCCTTCTATCTGGCAACAAAACTGACACCTTTTTACAAGGAGTCATGTTTGCATAGACAGCAATACCTGCAGTCATAATACAAACAAAAGACATAACTCTGATAATGTGCACTGTCCTTGAAGTTGATTGGTCCACACCCGAGTGTAGATGCTTGCCCCGAGCTCTCATACTCTGATGGTGCATTGTCTTTGAGTTGTGCGCCTTTTGGCGTCATCTGGTCCAACCCATGTGAGACTAGGCTCTAAGGAAAGCTGTCTCGGGTGTGGACCAATCAACTTCAAGGACAGTGCACATTAAAAAGGTGTCAGTTTTGTTGCCAGATAGAAGGGTAAAAAACCAATTATCATATTTTTACTGGCAAATGAGGTTCCCATAGTGTAGAACCAAGTAGCTTCCACACAGCATTGCGCAGCTGACGAAAATATAATGCTGCTCTACTGATTCAGAGCGAGACCTCTGTTGCTGAACCGGAGCTGGTCATAAGCACGCTGCCCAACTACGCCCAATCATTCCATGGGGATTTGAGGGGGTGGATTATTGGATGACACAAAATACTCAGGCAGGTGCTGAGTTTTGGTAAGACCTCCACCTTATAATAGTCAGGCGCCACACCTATTAATGGCATGCTCCAAGTTCAGCAGTAACAAAGCAGATATGTAGGTCCCGTTGCAATTTCCTACAACACTGCTGTACCAGATTGACAGAGAATATGGCTTCTGTACAGGGCCACCCCAGTCTGAAACCACATTGAGAGTTTGCAAGCCTCTATTCAGCGTGCCTGGCAAGGCGATGTTAAATAATCCTTTCCAGGACCATTCCCGGCACACTGAAGAGGGAAATGCCCTGGTAGTTAGTATAATTAGTACAGTCCCCCTTCTTGAAACACATACACACACCTATGCAGGCTGGTAGGGCACACAATTGTGTGGTATGGCTAGTCCTACGCATGGTCATCTTTGTCTCCCCAGTGCTAATGTTTACACATCACACCAGGCACTCATTTAAGGCTGAGTGAAATTAGGGGAGGCCAGGCACAGTTCAGATACCGGGTTTGTAGCACAGTGCGCGAACTACTACACTTTGTCTTGATACATACAAATACACACACAGAAACAAGCACATGCATGCACTTGCACAGATGAATACACACATGCACAGATTAATACACACACATGCATGCACAGACGAATACACACACACATGCATGCACAGACGAATACACATACGTGCATGCGCACGCACACACAAACATGAACGAGGGGTTTGATTAACGACAGACGCGAGCCACACGACACGTGCATCTCCCCGAGCAGCCAAGCACCCGGCCTCTCACTATATGGGATGAGCCCATAGAGTGAGAAGCTTCATTAATAAGAAAAAAGTTTTTATCCGTTCTAGCCAAGAATGTCTTTAGGCCACTCGAGTGAGGTCACCGTGGTGCGTTTACACACATTAATGCAGTGACAACACGTGACGGCTATAACTGTGGACCTGGGCTGACTTTCACGTCTTGTTTTTCTCATTCACGAAGCTTTATACACAGCGGGGACAGCTCGCGTGGCACATGGCTGAGGTGCGCAGCTAAAAGGTAAGAGCCATTATTATGAGTTTCGGGAAAAACAATCGGAGACATTCTTGAGAGACGTTTTAGAGTTGGGCTCCATCAGATGGTCAGAAACTCCTTCCATTCTGTGCATGCTGATCGCAGTTGCTGAGCACAGGCCCAAAAGGCCAATAACAAGGCGGCCTGCAAGAGACCAGCAGTTGAGGTCTTACATCTTTCTTGAATTGAAGAAAGTTATCGGAACTTGGAAAATGAGACGAGAGAAGGGAATTCCAAAGCTGAACAGTTTTGAGGACAGAAGGAAGAGAAATGATTTATCCCGCAATATGGTGATCGGTCACAGAGAGAAAAAAGTTAAATAAAGAGAATGACCGTGGTAAATACGATAAAAGAGTAACAATGAAGTGACTGAACTAATCAGTCCGAATCACCAGCTTTATTAAGGGCTGAAGAAGGAGAAGATAAACTACTTCTAAGCGTTCTCAACCAAATCAACTTCAGGTCGCAGCTTTTAAAAAGTCTAGCAGTATAGAATGTGGTTAGTTTTTGGTGGAGAGATTTCATGGTAATACCAGGTATTGTAGACTTGGGCTGTCAGGTGGCCAGGAGATGTAAGCTGAGCAATGGGTTATTTAATCTATGCGAGCAGAACTTTCAGCATTACCCTCTCATATACATGGGTTTGCTCCAGATTCTCCACTTTCCTCTCAGATGCCAAACAACACATTGTTTAGTTAATGTACAAGCCTGACTTGGGTAGAAATATATTATTGATTCCACATGTGGGTTTTCTCCAGGTATTCGGGTCTCCTCCCATACGCCACACTTGTTAAAGGAACTGGCAAAACGTCCCATTGCAGGACCCTCATAATTCAGAGCCTTAGACTCAGTGAGGCCTCCGTGAGTAAGAAAAAGGCATAATTTATGTTATTATTTTAATCATGCCTAGAGACAACCATTTGTCTCTCAATAATATATTTTCAGTTTGCGTGCCAATTCTCAAAACCGAAAGCCATAGATATCTCTGAGCTGCGTCTTCCTTTACGTTGGACTTGCAAGCAAAACGAGAGGGAAATGGAAGCAGGTAAAGCAGGAAACACAGGGGTGAGGAGGAAGAAATAAGATTCCATGGCGAGTGCGGGAAGCAGTGGGAGGGAAAGCGAAGAAGGAAGAGGCTACTAACTAGACGGCATGGTGTCGGGGGACAGAAGGGCGCCCCTCTCTCCAATCCCGATACCTTTCGGGGGCTCATCTGGGGTGGCCAGGGGAGGCGGGGCCATGTCCGGGAGCTCCGCCTCCCCTGGCTGGAGCCCCGCTCCCCGCAGGTGCGACAGATCCAGCTCCTCGGGCATGTCGATGGAGACGTCTTGACCGAGCGGAGGAGATGAGACAACGCATCGGGCACACAGGAGAAGAGGGCAACCGTTAGGGTCAATGGCAAGGGTCGGGAGCCAGAGGGTTAAACCTTAAGTTTGTTTAACCAAGTGAAAACTGAAGAGACAAGGGGAGTCTCCATTATACAAGTTTTTTGGGTTAGGTCGCAAAATATTTTTACGTTGTTAATTCCCGTCACGTAAACAGAACATGCCAATTCATTACAAGTACAGCACGCCGGTGTGTTGGAGAGCCAAGCCACAACATTTATAATCTGAACTCTTTGGTTCTTTCGGCAAAGTCATGTAGGTAGAAAAATAAAACAAAAGAAAAATAATATAACACGACGTTTTGATCGCAACACCCAGCAGTGGAACTGCTGAACCAGCGAGAGAGCTGTTACAACAAGAGGTTATTTACGTGGCAATAGGCAAGCAAGCGGGGTCTGAGCTGGAAAGGAATTCCATCCACGGACGCAAGCACGTCAGTTGTGTTAATGGGGGAGATTAGGGAGAGAGAGATTAGCATGAATGAGCTTCCGTCGCCACATAAGAGTATCATCCCCGCATATGTGCACAACAGCAGTGTTGATGAGAGATTAGCACCATGAGAGTGGAATCCAAAGGACATGTGGGCATGAGAGTGCAATCCAAAGGACACGTGGGCATGAGAGTGCAATCCAAAGGGCATGCGGCGACGGAAGCTCATTCATGCTAATCTCTCTCCCTAATCTCCCCCATTAACACAACTGACATGCTTGCGTCCGTGGATGGAATTCCTTTCCAGCTCAGACCCCGCTTGCTTGCCTATCGCCACATATATAACCTCTTGTTGTAACAGCTCTCTCGCTGGTTCAGCAGTTCCACTGCTGGGTTATTTTTTCCGCCTGAGGATGACCGCTTGTGTTGCGATCGAAACGTCGTGATATATTATTTTTATTTTGTTTTATTTTTCTACCTACGTGACTTTACCGAAAGAACCAAAAAGTATGGATTCCTGCAGTCACTAAAGCTTCAAATCAAGATTCATAATCTGAGTACAACGTTTTGCCAGTAATTATAACTAGCTTCATCAGGCGACAAAAGTCCTCATGTTTCGTTCCTTAGATATGATGACAAAACTTGTGTGCTCTTCTTCTGTGAAGTGGGGGGGGGGGGATTAATGAACGCATATAAATGACTATGGGTATCCATTGTCGTTTGGGTTATTTAGATGGTAATCAACGTACATTATGCATGTGCATTATGTCGGGTGGTGGCGGGTTTAACGACACAGATATTTACGCGATCTTACCCAAAAAACATTATGGATATTGGTCACGAAAGCCTACGTGTTAAAGTGGCGTCTCATTTGCAAAAGTGACCTAAGCCACCAAAGCACTACAGCAATAAGCACTTAACTGGGCTGGTGGCTCAACGGTAGAGCAGGCAGGGCACAATAGCAAGTTTTTGAGTTCAAATCCTGGTTGAGGGTTAACTCAGTCCATCATCCTTCTGGAGTTGACAACATGAGTACCACTTTATGGGATATCCTCACCCCTGGCATTGGAATGTGCATGTTTCACCACTGGCTCTGGGCTGGAATTCCCTCCCATCAGGATATGAGCACTCTCTCAATGCTCATTTGAGAAAGAAAATCGCTGACTTTTACAACATCCAAACAAGTCTAATAGAGAAGAAAACAGAATAAGAACAAAAACAATGGAACAGAGAGGACGGGAGGCGCGTTACCCAGTTTCTTGGGGACCCAGTCGAGGCCGAACGTGAATTTTTTGACCTGGATCACGAGGAAGTCAGGGAAGGAGGCGAAACGTGTTGTCCTGAACGTGGGACACACACACGGGTTGGGGGATCAAATGCAGATTCTTACGCACACGGAACACCACTATCACACAACCTGGGCGCCGAGTTCTCGTGGGATGAACAACCCCGGAGCTCTCACAGCGAGCAAGTTCATCACTCTGCAAGACGGTATGATGCAACTTCACACGACACTCCCACAGCCATTGATGTACACGAGAGGCACACCTATTATACGCCCTGCTAAGAGCAGTTGTTACATATCTATCACAGAACACTTCCCTTTAGAAAAATAAGCGTTGTGACCCACTTCTTCCGTCACACTGCTCCGCTTTGGAATTCCTTCCCATCACCGTTCTTTTCCCAAGCTCTCACAATAATAACCTTGCTTAATACAAGAAACGTTTTACATGTGTAGTGGTATAGCGCTGGCTGCTGTTGGAAAAGGGTAACTGCGGTGTACAGCAGTACTCACGTCAGCAGGCCACGATATATACGAGAGGGGGACATCTCGGGGAAAGGTCACAGAATGGGCCCATTGGGAAGCCCCGGGAACCCGCTAGTAGGTTCCAGAAAGGGGACGTGGCCGAGGCGGAGCAAGGCCATGCTGGGAGTATAAGAGGGGCCCCTGAGCGGGACCTCGGGGCTGTTGCTGGAAGTGGGATCCCCGTCGTGCTGTTCAAGATCGTCATCGTCACCATCTCGTTGTCGTCACCATCTCGTTGTCGTCACCATCTCGTCGTCGTCTCAGTCTTCACCATCCCGGGGTGCTGTTAGTCAGACAGCCTACCAATTGTACTAAGTAGTGCCGCCGACAATAGACCGTCTTAATTATAACAGTGTGCACCCACGTAGGGTGTGTGTTATCCCGATGGTACTCGTTAAATAAAATAAGTGCCTCCAAGTATTACTGTTTCAGATCTGAGTCACTACACATGCATCCATATACAACTGTAATGGTGTACGTTGTTTGTTTCTGGCTGCTTGATGTCTTGGGTCTGTACTCAGCCACTGTTAAAATATAAAGTCAAACCAAAATATTTCCTTCTGAAAGCAGAATTCTGAAGATTTAATTAAAATACTAAAATTATATTGATGTTTTTGTTTGTACAGTTGTAATGGGTTCAATTGAGGCGCACACTCAACTTGGAGGCAACACCATTTATTAATGCATAACAACCAACTGGAACATTATACACAGGGTGGTGACCACCGTTCCTAATCTCACTAATAGTCGGGGAATACGACACAGTGTGACCAGGGCAGGTGACAGGCTGCCTGGTCACAGACGAAGGTCGGAGACTTTCAAGACCGTTGATGGCGTCTTTATCCCGGAGTTGAACAGCGCCGCTTCTCTGTTCACGCCCCGCTTATAACCGCTGCAGCTAGGCCGGCTCCGCCCCAGGCCACACCCCCCTTCTCGATCATTTGAGAAAGTCCGGGCCCCCAACCACGTGACCCCCAAGCTCCCCCCTGGGGCCCCTAGCCCCCCTTTATCGGGTCACGTGTCCTGTTGGCTTCACGCAGAGTGTCACGGCCTGAAATGACCCCCGTGACACCCGCCTACAGCACCCATACCGAGCCAACACAGTAGTGACGTCATATGTCCCTACGCTCGTACAGTCCCAACACAGTAGTGATGTCGTATGTCACTACACAGTCATTGGTGACCGGGCTGAGACCATCCACTCACTGCACTTGAAAACCGGTTGAATGATGGGGGGGTGTCTACGACCCAGACTCAAACCCAGGATCTGTGCCACTGAGCCTGCCTCTGTGCGCATGTATGTGCATGCATGCATGTGACGTTGTGATTGTGTAGCCAAGTGTGATATCCGTCTTTGTCTCGATGTGAGCAAGACTTGCTGGATGGCATGGCTCTGTGTCTCTGCGAGTGTGTCTCTATAGGCGCAAGTGAGACTTACTTGATGGCGTGGCTCTTGGCCTGCAGGGCGCTACTCCAGAAGTCGTCAAGGCTCTCCGGCTCAGAGAATGCGCGCAAGCACTCGGAAAAGGGCACGTGTGCGCGTACCAGCTCGGGCGCCGGGCAGCCCGATGCCTCGGACTCGCGGCGCCGGCACTCGTACTCCTCCAGCTCACCTTGGACAGGGGTGCAACGTCACGACGTTGCGTCACTGGAGAACGTCGCGTTGCTAGAGAACGTCGACAATTTGCATCACTAAAGTGTCACAGGACAAAAGGTTCTAGGCGAGCCGACCTCTTCACACTGCCCTTTCCAGCTGCTCTCACCTCACCCATCGCCTTACACTGGCTACCACCAACTCGCCCGTCAACTACTGCCCTCCCACACCCGCCCCCCACCCCCCCCCATGCCCCCCCTAACATCCTACCCCCGTGTGTGCTCACCCTTGTTGGCAGCCACCTCCATAGGCACGGGCAACTGCACAATGTAGTCGATGCGCTGCGTGTACTTGACACGCTGTGAACGCTGACACTGGATGCGCTCCTCCACCAGGAAGCGGAACGCCTCCGTCGGGTTCTCCGCTCCCCGGCTGTTGCGCTACAGTCAGCACATGTGTGTACGCGTGAGTCGATGTGTGCACATGTACGCACAATCATTCATATGTGCTTATGTATATATATGAAAGGGAAATTTGTGAATATGTGTGTCTGTTCAAAATGTTTAGCGTACTTTCTGACATGCAACAAACTTGAAATCTGCCATGTGGGTACTTTCCAGACTGTACACCATGCAAAAATTACAAAAGTTGACTTTTGTATTTTGGGGGGGGGGGCCGCAATAATGCATATATTTTGCACGCAAGTGAACGGTGACGTCACATCTCTGTCATGTCACTCGCATGTGGCAGCGTGACGCAGTGTGCCTGCTAACATCACGCATCCTACCCCAACCCTCCGCATAGGCCGTGTATCCCGCACAAGTGCGCAGCTGGGGGGGGGGAAATAGGTAACAAACTTTTAATTTGCCATGTGGCTAGCTCCCATACTGTACACAATGTAAAACGTATACAAATTTACTTTTGTATTTTAGGGGGGGGGGGGGGGGAATGAACATGAAGTGTGTGGCGAGAATCAATATCTGGTGAGCATTTGTGGTATTGATTAAACGGGAATAGGCCGATTCTAAAGAAATCTACAACCTTCGATTCTTTTGCGTGAGCGTAAGTTTTTTTCCACCGCGCATTGGGTTTTATTAAAATTTTTATTAATGAGGTAATGATCAAAGTTTTTTTTTAATTTTTACATGTTATGTTTTTCAGTTTTGAGAAGTTTTTCAATATCTTTTTCCCCCGGGCAACGCCGGGTGCTTCCCGCTAGTGTATGTATATAGAGGTGTACAAATGGAATACAGTAAAACCTTGGATTGCGAGTAACTTGGTCTGCGAATGTTTTGCAAGATGAGCAATTTTTAAAAATACATTTTAACTTGATAAATGAGCGAGGTCTTGCAATACGAGTAGTACGTATACGCTTTGT
Organism: Lampetra fluviatilis; assembly: GCF_964198595.1. Lineage (NCBI taxonomy): Eukaryota > Metazoa > Chordata > Hyperoartia > Petromyzontiformes > Petromyzontidae > Lampetra > Lampetra fluviatilis. The sequence continues at coordinate 12,141,872 of NC_136310.1, forward strand.
CTGCCGTGCGAGCTTATACTGTTTACTATAGTGTTGTGACCATTTCCGCGAAATCGTCAAAAGGAGGCAAAAGCAAGTGTCATTGGATAGGTTCCTTGTTAAAGTTGCACAAAAAGAAAAAGATTCCAGTGAGCCAACAGATAGCAGTGATTCCGTTTGACAGTGAAAGTCGTCCTACACAATAACCCTCCTCCTCGTCTCCCTCACAATAACCCTCCTCCTCGTCTCCCTCACTCACACCAGCCACGATTAAATTTAATTAATAAATTTGATTACTTTATATTACATTTAAATAATAAAAATATAAAAAGGTATTTTGTATTAATCATTTTTACTTTAATATTTTTGGGTTGTGAAACGAATCATCTGAGTTTCCATTATTTCTTCTGGGGAAATTCGCTTTGATATACGAGTGCTTTGGATTACAAACACGTTTCCGGAACGAATTATGCTCGCTATCCAAGGTTTTACTGTACATGTAAAGGCAAAGGCACCAATGAAAATGATTGTCATTATAAAATAGTTTACAAATCAACGTAACGCATCTCAAATAAAGGCACACGCACATACAGCCCTTTTGTAGCTACACACCTATGCCGGTGTCTCTTAATGCGCACATACACACACACATATTCATCCACACACAGACTTACTCTCACCCACACAAACTCACACATTCATCCATACAAATGCATAATAAGACTCATTCACACTCCTACAAGAGACACACACTGACAATCACACACATACACTCACATGCATCACCACCACCATCCCCCCCCCTCGTGTTTCCCCACCTCGATGAGGTTGATGAAGTGGAGAAAGAGTTCTTGTGCATCTTGTTGCCGATTAGTTGAGAACTCCGGGTGTCCTCGGCCAATCAGAGTCTTTAGCATGCGTGGAGACACTCCCTTCTGCTCCACCTAGTGCACATGTGCACACATGCAGTGTTAGAGATGGTGTCGATGGTGGTGGTGCTGATGGTAGATTTAGTGATGGTGCTGGTGATAATGTTGCTGGTGGTTGTTTGATGTACCTGCTCAGTGCTGTTTGTGTCAGCGGGTGGCTGCGAGTAGATGCCAGAGAGGAGACCATGGCCAAGTTTCGCTCTGTGATGACAAATACACACACACAACAGCCGCCATTCACTACTAAATGGCAATGACATCATCATGGCGCTTGTGCCAGGCTAGGTGCACTTTGAGGCCACATTAAATGTGGATAGCTTGCTGGCAGGAGGTCATGGAACACTCAGATGGATATGACTGGCAGATTGCACCACCTGTGCTCCCCACTGTCCCAATTTGTTGCGTTTTATCCACCCGGTGTTCCACTCGTTGTTGTGAACGTTGCTCCCTCCACCCTCCGCTGTTGTTGCCGGCACTGCCTCAAAATGTCCAGTAGCATCCTTCACAAGTCTCCTCCACAGGGGCCGATTTTGACAGTGCTGGTACCAGTCATCAGTCCAATCAGCTCCACATCTTTCTGGACTGCATCAGTCCAACTCCTCTTCAGTCTGTGCCACATCCGGTTAGCCCCCTCTATTCAGCTAAACAGAAGCTGCTTTGGCATGTGGTAGCTGGGCATGTGGGCTACATGACCCAGCCTTGCCTGCTAGAGAAGCTTACTGGTGGGAATGTGTCCAGATCTTTCAAGGATTTGTGAGCATCTCACACAATGCAGCCTGTTTAAACCCAAGATGGACCGTAGGCAGGCCAGCCCAAATGTTTCAAACCGGCAGAGATGTTCCTTAAGAGGAATCCACATTTTAAAAGCATAGGGAAGGGAGGGCATGACTGTAGCCGAGAAGACTAAGCTTCATGTGGAGTGACAGGCCAGGTAGCTTCCACACAGCGTTACACAGCCGATTAAAATATGCCGCACAATTCATTTGGAGTGAGACCTCTGCTGCCAAATTGGAGCTGATCATAAGCACACTGGCCAGTTTTGGAAACTTCTGCTTTCTCTCCACAACTGCTCCATCACTTCTGGGGAGTGGAGAGAAGTGAACATTCAACATAAAATACCCAGGCAGGTCCCCGTTGTATTTGTGGGGCTGAGGGTAAGGCTCCATTCTCTCAGTAGCATACTCAAGGTTCACTAGTAACATCTACAACTCCTTCTTAGAGTGGGTAGCAATTACTAGATCATCCGTATATATTACATGTTTGACCAATAGGGAGCTATTCCTTGACTGCACACAGCATCGATTAGCCTTCCATTGTACCTATACCAGATGGAAAAAAAATTCCACCGGTACATCTGTAGTGACATGGAATGGGTCACTATGGAGCATAGCGCTGGTTGCTGGCAGAGAAGGGGATCTGCAGTTGCAGAAGCCCTGTCTGTCAGCAGGTCACGTGTTAAGCCAGAGAGAGGGATGTAGGGCAAAGGTGATAGAGGGGGCACGTGAGGTAAACCCGGGAACCCGCAAGTAGGTTCTAGAAGGGGGGCGTGGCCTGGAGCGGAGCAAGGCCATGCTAGGAAGATAAAAGGGGACCCGAGCGAAGGCTCGGGGCTGTTGCTTGGAGTGGAATCCCGTCGGGCTGCTGGAGTCTTCGTTACAGTCTTCACCTTCTCGGCGTTGTCAGTCAGGCAGTCTATTAGTTGTCCTGACTGTAAGTGTAGTTACCCTGTGAAGGCTATAATAAATAGTGCCTCCTACTCCTAGTGTCTCTGAGTGTATCACTACACATCCATGGGAAGCTTCTCAAACTACGTGGTAAAAGATGTTTAATGGTGTAGGGGCCAGATGACTGCAGTATAGTTTACTACAGGTTAAGGGGGGGGAGGAGTATAGTTTACTGCAGTATAGTTTACTGCAGTATACTGCAAGGCAACCAGTTTGTCAGCTTAAATACTGCCTCCTGTTCATGTGTCTAACTTTTTTCAACCACTTGCCATCACCTGCACACGGCGCTCTCTCCGTCCCCCTAATCCCCTGCAGCATAACAAAAGGCGGGTTAACTTAGCCCCCCCCCCATGGCCCATCCTAGCTCCCCCCCCCCCTTAACCTGTATATAATCTCGTTTCTCTTAGAGCTCTCTTCGCTTGATACAGCAATTTTGCTGTGACGGTTCCACCTGAAGACGGAAGCTTGTGTTGCCTCCGAAACGTCGTGATTTAATTTCTTTTCCTTTTTTTACCTACGTTACTTTACCGAAAAAACCAAAGAGTATGGACCCTTGCAGTCACGAAAACTTCAAATCTAGAATTAATGCTCCTCTCTACTCCAATACATGTGTAGAGGAGTACTGTGAGCAGCCAATGAGGGATACGCGTAAGGAAGTGCTAGTTGGTGCAGAGTTATGCGAGGCCAAAGATGACACAACGTCATGGGGGGTTACGTAGGGGGGGACTTTCGGAAAGCACTTTCTGGAAAGTGGGCGGGCCGAGCTGGGGGGAAGAGCTGCTGAGAGGGTTCTTAAGGGGGACCACCTGACGGACACGTGGTTGTCATCGGGGAGCCAGGGTAAGGATCGGCTGAAAAAGGTCTCTCTCCTCGTTGCGGGGCGGTGTTGGCTGATCCCCCGCCCCAGGCAGACGGGTGAGAGGGCCTAGGGGTAGCCGAAGTAGGACCGACGTATATAGTTATCCCAGGTCCAAGTGAAGGATGGAGAATAGAGTGCACCAACACTGGTGTGAGTGTAGGATGCAGTGTGAGAGTGTGTATTAATAAATGGCAACCAGCCCTTATAGTATTCCTAGTCTCCGCGCAGTTGGACTGCACTACACATGGAACAAAAACACAGACACGCCCAGACATATATAACAGCGGCCATTCAGTGCTAAGTGTTGGTTATGTCACCACACCATTTGTCAAAGGCTAGGCATACTTTAAGGCTATCGCATGAAGTGTGGAAGGCTCACTGACAGGAGGTTACGAGACAGGTGTTACGACTGACTGAGATGGCAGATTCACCACATGCGCTCCCCAGTTTGCCAACTCGCACACATACGTGGCTATATTGTCAGCACCACATCCAGACACCTTTGTTTTCCCAGTGATAGAGTGGAGCTTGTGGGCTGTGTGCTTAGCGATAGGACTCACACTTGTGTGTTGAAGTCCTGGGCTGGGTCCATGGGGCTCTCCTCAAAGATCCGTGACAACCCATCCACATACCTACGCATAGACAGCAGTGACTATCCAACACGAACATAACCCATCCACATACCTACAGAAAGTAGTGATTATTCAACACACATACAACCCACACACTCACAGAAACACATGCGCGCACACTCACTTTTCCACGCACATGCACTAACTCCCAGAGCAAGGTTGACATGTCGAGGAGGATAACCCCGCTGAACAAAATAGTTTGTCTTTTAAGACGATGTAAAAAAATCTCAAGGAAGCTGGTTTGTCGGTGACGAAGTTCGTAAGTCGAGGACTGCCTGTACAATCCATCCACATACCTACACATCGACAGCAGTTACAATTCAACACACACATTACCTATCAACCAACAAAAACAACCACAATTCGTCACAAAGTGGCAGTGATATCACGACAGCGCTGGTGCCAGGCTACTGGCACTTTAAGGCCAAGTAAATCGTTGAAGGATCGCTCTGGCAGGAGGTCAAGGGAGAGACCTAAGTGCAATGGGTTGACTTAGATGACTAACAGATGCACCACCTGTGCCCGCTACTGTCCCAACTGTCTGTTTTAGATGCCCGGCACTCCGCTCGTTGTTGTGACATCACTCCCCTGCCCTCCACTGTTGTTGGAGGGTGACTGCCTCCAACTGCCTAGTAGCGTCCTTCATGAGCCTTCGCCACAGAGGCCGATCTTGACACCGTTGGTACCAGTCATCGGCAAGTCCACTCAGCTCCATATCCTCTTGTACCACATCAGTCCATCTCTTCTCGAGTCCATGCCCCGCAAATTTAGCCCTGTCTATCTGGCCAAACAAAAGTTGTTTTGACTTGCGGGCGACATGCCCCAGCCAATGCAGCCTTGCCTGCCGGAGCTCACTTATGGTAGCATCCAAACCTTTAAAGGATTTGTGAACTCCAAATACCATCCATACTGGTTAAACCAGGAAAGCCTGGTCGTTTCAAACTGGCACGGATGTTCCATTGGGGAGTCCATTTTTCGCAAGCAAAGAGAAGGAAGGGAATTACTGTAGCCAAAAAGACCCACACCTTTGTGTGGAGCCACATACCACGTAGCTTCCACACAGCGTTACGCAGTCAATGAAAAGATGCTACTCGGCTGATTCGGAGTAAGATCTCTGCTGTCAAACCGAAGCTGGTCAAAAGCACACTGCCCAGGTATGGAAACCTCTCAACAACTGCCCCATCACCAATGGGGAGTTGAGGGGGTGGAGTGTATGATGACACAAAATACCTCGGTAGGTGCTTAGTTCTGATGGGGCTGATGGAAACCCCCACCTCTTAGTAAAACGCTTCAGGTTCAGCAGCAATGACTAACTCCTTCCCTGAGTGAAAGGCAATTACCAGAACATCAGCATACCAACAGTGAGCCATCCCTTGACCACACCTGGGTATCGATCAGCCTCCCATTATAACTGGACCAGATGTAAATTTCTCCGGAACTGCCGTAGAAGGTTACTCAAACTACGTGGTCGAAAAGAAGAGTTAAATAATGTAGGAGCCAGAGGAAATCCCTGTCGCACCTCCAGGTGAACAGGGAATGGCTCTGACTCTCGGCCACGTAGAGTGCCCACCATCATGAAGTACTTGATGATTGTGAGCAGAGTCAGAGACTCAAAAACCATGAAAAACAACCAACCCAGAGCCCAGGCCTATTGACAAAATCATAGGCCTTGACCAGGTCAATAAAACAGACATGTAGGTCTTGTGATTCCCTACAACTATGCTGCAGCAGATGGACAGAGAATATGGCCTCTCCTCAGCGTGCATGGTAAGGCGATGTTAAATAATCCTTGCCAAGACCTTTCCCGGCACAATGAGGGAGATGCGCCTGTAGTTGCAGTCCCCCTTCTTTTTAAGGTACTCAAGAAGGGGGACCAGACAATTCACAACCCATCTACATACCTATACACAGACAGTAGTGACTATCCCACAAAGACCCCCCATGAAGCCTTAACAGACTGTTGGGGCAAGTGCTGCTAGCGAGCACCTATGAAGGCCGGCACGGTACATGAGGGGGTGGATGACCAGCACCATGCTCGACCGACCTTTGTCTCCCCATTGGAGCCTGTGATTCTATCCTGATCTTGACATCTCAACTGGCTCACAGATTTTTTTGTTGTTGATATTTTTAAAATGTAATTGTTACTACAAACCGTGATAATTGAATCGTGGGAGGAACAGGGTCAAAGCATGCGTCACTCTCATTGGCCGAGTGAATGATTGGGCGGGTACGTTTCTCGGCCAGCGCTGCGTGTTCTTACTTGCAAGCGCTTTTTATATCTTTGTATTTTATTAAAACTTTTTTTTAATGTCTACAAGACATAGAGCTACAATGAATCAGCGTTCTGCTAGGTCTGCCTGTATTCAACAAAGATCCCGCAAAGATGTTGGGGCAAGTGATGTTAGCGAGTCGCTTTGAAGGCCAACTCGACACATGAGGAGCTGGTGTGGTCGGGACCACACCCTGGCACTTTTGTCTCCCCAGTGCTGATATTTTACGCAATGCACCAAGTACAATTTTTTAAGGCTAAGTTGACCTAGGCAGAGGCCCAGGTCTGGTTCAGACATTCGCGACTGATGCTGGCCATGAGAGGGAATCGTACTCGGGTGACCAGGTTCATGTTGCAGTGCGCTAACCGCTGTGCCACTGCTCCACACACACACATGCAGGAACACAACTACGTGCATACCAACACGACTGCGTACTTGCTGCGGAAGTCAGGCACGCTGAAGAGCACTTGCATGACGGAGTTGAGGTAGCAGGAGTTCCCCAGGTTGGCCATCCCCGTGTAGCCCGGGCCATAGAGTGGCGTGAGCTGCGTCCCTGACTCCTGAAGCGCCTCCCACTCGCCCACGCGCTGATTTGCGTCGATCTCCAACTCCGTCATTGTCTTGTCCGTCTGCCAGTTGGGAGGGACATGGAGACATGGGACATGGTCACGCGCATGCGTGTGTATGCGTAATGAGAACACGTTTGTGTATGCACGTGTGTGTACCACACACCTTGTGCATCGCCATCATGTCGATGCCAAAATGCGCCAAGTGATCGGACAGACTCGGGTCGAGAACCATCTCATCCTCCGTGTACGAAAACACATCTGCGTGGGGTGACGGGGTCACAATGTGAGAGAGTTACACAATGACCGGAGTCAGGGCAATCGCAAGTACGGACCCTAGTCTCATACAGACTTCCCCTCCCATGTGGACAAGAGGTCAGTGCAAGGGATCTCAGGAGTTCTGTTAATTTTTTTTATCAATGAAGCCTCTGGCCGACCTTCACTTAGCAGGAGGTCGACCCATTTCCCCTCTGCTACCCCTGGGGTCCGGAACTCGCCGTGCGCTTGCCCGGTTTTGAGACATGCGCAGCTGGTGCTCTGGGGCTGGCCACTCACCGGCGCCGTCAGGTGTAACGGTGCCGAGCTTGACGGCGAGCGGGAAGCCAGTCTCGCGAAAGTGCTCCAGTGCGTGGCCATTGCCACCAGTGCCGTCGAAGTAGCGGCGCCCGCACAGCACCGTGCCGTCCGTCAGATTCGCCCACAGGTTCTCACGCATGTCGCAGCGCGAGCACTTCCACCCGCTGCCCGGACATGTGGAGAGAGAGGTTTGTTTCGCGCTTCATGAAATCGTTTGTCAATAAAACAATTTTAACGCTTTCTATACAAATTACGAGAAACTTGTCACATAGAAAAAGTGCATGCAGGCTGAAAACAAGTGAGTCTCGGGTGTGAGTGAGAGTGTGAGTTACGACTGATAATAATCAGCTTTCTCTTCATGGCGTGTTCACAGCTGCCAAAGGGGGCTCTGGACGAGTACAAGGGGCTGGCAATGCCTCCACCTTCAATTAAATTACCAAAATACGACAAAATAAAAGAACATAATATAATCTTGATAATTGGTTTTTTACCCTTCTATCTGGCAACAAAACTTCCAGATAGAAGGGTAAAAAAACCAATTATCATATTTTTACTGGCAAATGAGGTTCCCATAGTATAATATAATCTTGTGCGAAAGGCCTCAAAGGGACAGGCGGCTGTGACTTCTCCGGAAAAACCCCAATTGGTGGATCCAGGAGTTAAAATCCCTCCCCGCTGGGGTTTCTGCAGAACTAGGATACCACAGCGGGTGGCCACGTGGAATTATTTAACATTCAATGTAGAGGAGAGGCTATTATTCCTTTGTCATGAGCTGGACTGGTAACGTCTGGACTTCTGTGGAATACTGGAGGTCCAGTGGACTGGTTCTAGTTCCAGTAACTATGAGGGGTGGATAATCCTCTACTCAGAACAGAAAACTGTGATACAAAGGTATTCTGCATAAATGAATGAAGGAGGCGTGGGAGCAAGGCACGGAGGTGTGGGAAGCAGATAATCCCAGACTGTTGTGGGCATGCCTCCCTATGGTGGTGGCTTAAGTCTCCACCGAAGATGAATAGTAATGGAGGGATGCAAGCAAAGCTGACAAGTCAAATACCTAATATGACCTCCTCTACCAGGCAATACTTATCGGGCATTATTGTTCACAGTTATGCACTCCCTTCTCTATGGTTGCTAAAACGTGGAGCCCCTTAAAGGAATATCTGTCGGTTTCAAATATTCAGGCTGGCTGGCCTATGATCCATCCTCAGTTTAATCAGATTGGATTAGTGTGAGGAGCTCACAGATCTCTGAAAGATTGACACATTTCCATTGATGAACTTCTCCGCCAGGAAAGGAACAATTGGCTGGCTCCTGTAGCCCACATGCCCAGCCACCGCATACCCAAGCAGATTCTGTTTGGCCTGATCAAGGGGGCTAAATGGCACTGCATGGACAAGGTAACAGATGGGCTGATGCGGTACAGGATATGGAGCTGAGTGAACTTGCTGATGACTGGCACCAGCAGTGTTAAGATCAGCCTCTGTGGAGGAGGCTCGTGAAGGACGCTGCTAGGAAGTTGGAGCTATTTGCCCTTCAACAACAGCGGAGCGCAGAGGAGCGACGCTCACAACGACAAGAGCATTGGGCAGCTAAAACGCAGCAAGTTGGCACAGTAGGATGCACAGGTGCTCCATCTGCCAGTAATCCCAGTAAGTCAACCCTATGGCAGCTGGATCTGTCATCTCGCCTGGCACAAGAACTGTGTTGTGACGGCATCGGCACTTTGTGACCAATGGCGGCTGTTTTTGTTATTGTGCGAGGGTGCAAATGAGTAATCTTGCCTGGGAGGAATACGCACGCCGTTGTCGAGCTGCTGCAGGCCAAGCGCGTGGGGGGAGACGTTCCTCACCTCCCCGTCCCACGCCTCCACTTCCTGGCGACGCGACGCTGAGTCGGCCGCCAGCACCGCAGTGCATGCCTGGCTCACCTGGGGGCATGGTGCACGGGCAGCGGGCAGCGTGATGCGGTGTGACGTGGTGTGATTCGATGTGCTAAATGGTAAGGTGTGGTGCGGTGCGTCACGCACGCGCTCGCGGGCGATGGCCGGAAGCTGCTCGAGCTCGGGAAGACTCAGGCGCAGATACTCGGGGAACACCACAAGTGTCACGACCTCATCATACTCGGCCCGGTCAGCCTCCACCGAGAACCCGCCCTCCACTCCTACACGCCATCATTGACATCAACACCATCAACATGACCATCAGAAATATCATCATCAACAACACCACCACCACCACACCTGCCATCAGCACCACCAAGTGTGTGGGCGAGTTGCAGTGAGTGTGTGGGCGAGTTCTGAGTATAGTTGAGGGTGGGAAGGATGCAGTGAGTTAGGAGTGAGCAAGCGGTGAGTATGTGTTTGTGGTGATTAGTGATGGGTATGGTGGGGAGAAGTAAGTACTTGTGAGTAGTGGTTATTGTCTGTGTGTTGTGAGAAGTAGTGAGTTACCGATGGCGAGCCGCGTGGGTTTCTTGCGGGGCGGGTCCTCGTCTCGGGCTGCACTTTTATCCTCCTCCTGCCCATAGCACATGGGAGATGAGCATTCACCTCTCACCCACCCGCCTCTCACTCACTCACCTGCCTCTCACTCACCCACCTGCCTCTCCCTCATTCACCCACCCACCTCTCACCCACCCACCCACCCGCTTCTCACTCACTCACCCACCCACCCGCCTCTCACTCACTCACTCACTCACCCACCCACCCGCCTCTCACTCACTCACTCACCCACCCACCCGCCTCTCACTCACTCACTCACCCACCCACCTGCCTCTCACTCACTCACTCACCCACCCACCCGCCTCTCACTCACTCACTCACCCACCCACCCGCCTCTCACTCACTCACTCACCCACCCACCCGCCTCTCACTCACTCACTCACTCACCCACCCACCCCTCACTCACCCACCCACCCGCCTCTCACCCACCCACCCGCCTCTCACCCACCCACCCGCCTCTCACCCACCCACCCGCCTCTCACCCACCCACCCGCCTCTCACCCACCCACCCGCCTCTCACCCACCCACCCGCCTCTCACCCACCCACCCGCCTCTCACCCACCCACCCGCCTCTCACCCACCCACCCGCCTCTCACCCACCCACCCGCCTCTCACCCACCCACCCGCCTCTCACCCACCCACCCGCCTCTCACCCACCCACCCGCCTCTCACCCACCCACCCGCCTCTCACCCACCCACCCGCCTCTCACCCACCCACCCGCCTCTCACCCACCCACCCGCCTCTCACCCACCCACCCGCCTCTCACCCACCCACCCGCCTCTCACCCACCCACCCGCCTCTCACCCACCCACCCGCCTCTCACCCACCCACCCGCCTCTCACCCACCCACCCGCCTCTCACCCACCCGCCTCTCACCCACCCGCCTCTCACCCACCCGCCTCTCACCCACCCGCCTCTCACCCACCCGCCTCTCACCCACCCGCCTCTCACCCACCCGCCTCTCACCCACCCGCCTCTCACCCACCCGCCTCTCACCCACCCGCCTCTCACCCACCCACCTCTCACCCACCAGCCTCTCACTCACTCAAGTTTCTGTGCATGTACACGTGTGTTTGCCCATACCTGTTTGTTTGTACGAGTTTGTATACAAGATTGCCCTAAGAGTCTGGTGAAGGCTTAATGGGAAGTCTTTGTTTCTTGTGTGTGTAGACGAACACGTGTGTGAGCAGGCGTGTATGTATACGAGGGGAGAGATAGTGTAGCGGTTAGCGCAACGTGCCACGAACATGGCGACCCGAGTTCGATTCCCGCTCATGGCCAACACCAGTGATGATTATCTGAACCGATCCTAGGCCTCCCCTAGGTCGACTCAGCCTCAAATGAGTACCTGGTGCGGTGTATAGTAAACATCGCCACGAGTGAGACAAAGGCAGCCGGGCGTGGTGCTGGCCACCCACCCCCTCTTGTGCCGTTCTGGCATTAATAGGTGCTCACTAACAGCACTTGCGCCAACAGTCTGTGTAGGCTATACGTAGATATTTGTGCATGGTGTGTGTACACGTGCCTGCTTGCGCGTGCGTTGGATGTGTAGGTAAAGGCGCTGTCCCGTTCTGCGGAAGTGCCGCTCCACGTGCTCGCGGCCGAACCCCAAGAAGGAGTTGAGACACAAGTAGAGGCCACCCTCCATCTCCTACAGCATGGGGGAGGGGGGGCAGTCACACGACGTCATGGCAGGAGTCGTCAATGAAAGGAACATGATATAAAGTCGAGAAATCTCCCAGAAATTCCCAATAACTTCAACAGGGAATCCTGGATCTCCATTAAACGGAATAGGAAATCAAGTCGCTATTTTGACGACGGAATTGTACAGCACGCTTGAGAATCCTACAATCCACAAGGGGCCGTCCATAAATGACGTCACGCGATTTTGGACGATTTTTGCCTCCCCCCCTCCTTCGTCACACGGCGTCACAAAAAGTCAGACCCCCCTTCAAATATGACGTCACAAAGCTCTGCCCCCCCCCCCCCAAAAAAAAAAAATGCATTGTAGTGCGTATTTAATGTGGCGCTGCACTCTGATGTTGTAGGAGAAAACATTAAAAAGTCTATTTAATTAAGTAGAACGTGTTGTCTATATTTATTTAAAGTTGTGCATTTTGATGCGACATCACATTTCTCAAACCCCCCCCCCTCGTCACACATCGTCACAAATGTCTGACCCCCCCCCCCCCCCAGGTGCGTGACGTAATTTATGGACGGCCCCAAATGCCATCCACCTGGTTAGCAATCCTGATCCATGGGTCGTGGGGTAGTGGGGACTACTACTGGTCAACCATGTAATGTATGCTGATGTTCTACTGATTGCTGCTCACTCAGAGGAGTTAGAGGTGATGCTGCTGAACCTGGAGTGTGCCATTAAGAGGTGGGGTGTTACCATCAGCCCCATCATTTTAATGGGTGATCTCAATTGGAATTGGCTAAACCCGCCGGCCGTGGCCACAAATTTTACAGATGAATTTAACCTATTTCAATTAATAAATGTCCCCACAAGACCCAAACCTAAAAAACCCATGACAGTCATTTCTGCTTGACGTCCTATTAACAAATGCCCCTCACAATTTCGCGCTGACTGGTGTTCTGGGTAATAACCTTAGTGATCACTCCTTCATATTTGGGGTGAGATCATCAGCCAGACCCAAAGCCCCCCCTAAATTGGTTTTGAAGCACTCCATGAGACACTTCAGCTCTCAGGCATTTATTAATGATGTGCTTCACTCGGATATTGACAAGGCCTGTGATATCCTAAACCTGACTACGACTTGGGAGACTTTCAGGTACACGTTTCTCCAAATTCTTAACAAACATGCTCCGTTGATTAGATTTAAAACTAAAGGCAACCGTCCACCATGGTTTGATCCCTTGATTACTAAGCTTATAAAAACTAGGGACAAGGCTTGGGCATGTGCTCAGAAAAGTAATTTGGTCCATGACTGGCTAGAATACAGGATTTTAAGGAATAGATGCGTCAAAAAAATACGGCATGCAAAAAATGCATACTTTTCCTCCACTCTCCTGGAATCACATGGAAATGCCAGGATCTTCTGGAAAACAATCAAAAGTATCGAAAAGGCATCTAACACATATAATCTGCCCGTTGAGCTTAACCGAAATGGGGAATATTTTTCACAGCCCCAAAAAATAGTTGACAATTTTAACCTTCATTTTTCTGAAGCTGGTGACCTTTTTGATAATGTATTGGGAGTCACCCCTGCGCATGCAAATTCCTACACCCCTGTTCAAACATTAAACGAATTTAGTTTCCAGCCAATCCACGAAAGTAATGTTCTGAAACAACTGTCCTACCTCAAAGGGTCCTCCTCTACCTGAGCAGATAATATTCCTATCTTTGCTCTGCTAACTGTTGGTCACCTAATATACAAACCTATAGCCCATATTTTCAACCTGTCCATCAAAGAAGCATCAATACCTCTAGAATGGAAACATTCATATGTTCGTCCACTTCACAAAGGGGGCCCTAAAGATGATCCAAATAACTACCGACCTATCTCAATTTTGTCCCCATTGATGAAAATTTTAGAAAAAATATTGAACTACCAAATTAGCAGTTTCCTGTCCGACAACAATCTATTACATCGAAAACAATCTGGGTTCCGAAAAAAATACAGCACCACATCTGCTGCATTAGACTCTCTGAATCACATTTACAGTAGCCTTGATAATAATCAGTACTGCGCCAGTCTTTTTCTTGACTTGTCCAAAGCCTTTGATACAGTCGACCACAACACCCTGTTTAGTAAACTAAGTTGCCTCCGTTTCTCCAAACACGCAGTAGAATGGTTAAATAAGTATAACCCGTAAAAACAAAGTTTTTCACTATAAATCCTTTATATGCGTGGCAGCGAATTTAATATAAAGGATTTAAAAATATATTCGCCTGTGGAGGACGCGGGGATCGATCCCGCGACCTTTGGCATGGGAAGCGAGGGCGCTACCAACTGCGCTACTCCGCCATGGCCTGTGGAGGGGTTACGCTCTGGGCTCTTATACTGTGACGTTCAGCCAAAGCCAAGAATGAGTTCTATTTGAATACATGTAAAATAAAAAAATTTTGCCTAAAAAGTGTAAAATTTTGGGAATTTTTTTTCACGAACATTGTCTGTCACAACGAGTCTGTGTGGAAAATGTCAGCTCGATTGGATCACGGGAAGTGGGTTAAAAAACGACCGAAAGATTTGCACGGTCGTAAGCAAGCACGCAATCAAGCAAGCACGCAAGCAAGCAAGCATGCGAACTTAATATAAAGGATTTAAAAATTACCTCTCTTTTCGCACCCAAACTGTACTCACAGATGGTTGGAGGTCAAACAGTGTTAAGATAACAAAAGGGGTTCCACAGGGTTCAATCCTCGGCCCCCTCCTGTTCTCTCTTTACGTCAATGAATTGGGCACTGACCTGGATCATTCCAAGGTGAATCTTTTTGCAGATGACACGATACTGATTACTGCTGGCCGCTCTCCGGATGACGTGATTGCTAAGCTCTTGGGTGATTTCAACAAACTACAACATCAGCTAGTTGCTCTTAAACTAGTCCTGAATACCTCCAAAACCAAGGTGCTATGCTTCTCACCAGGACTAAAGCAGGAAGTTATTTTTCCCCAATTACATTCCTTAAATAATTATCAAATAGAGTAAGTCAAGATCTATAAGTATATTGGGGTCATTCTTGATTCAAAACTGAAATTTGAAGATCACATTGATTATATTGGTAAAAAGACAAAAATAAAAATGGGTTTTCTGTATCGACACAAGCACTGCTTTCCCCCTATGTTCCGTTTGGAATTGATAAAAGCTACCATACTGCCTCTACTTGATTACTGTGACATCGTGAATAAATCAGCCCCAAGTACTGTACTGAAGAAGCTTGACTCAATGTATCACTCGGCCTTAAGATTTGCATTGAACTGCCCATATAGGACTCACCACTGTGATCTCTACATTGGGTCAAACTTAACATCTCTCAATGTTCGACGACTTGTGCATCAGATCTTATTTATTCATGATGTATTTACAAAAAAATCCGCAGATTACCTGCTGGATCTCCTCTCTGTTTCAAAGAACAAATTTGACCTAAGGTCTTCGCTCATTTACCAGCTTCACATTCCCTATTGCCGTACAAATACTGGAAGGGCCTTTGCTATTGATGCCCAAAGGGTCTGGAATGCTATTGCCAATATACTGCAACTGGAATCACTACCTATGAGATCTTCACTCAAAACTGCTCTAGAGGAGTTGTACACCCCTAGCTGCCACTTCAATTTAGTGGCCTAAAATACAATGTTTCGCTCCGGATGATCGCTGCAAAGTATGACCTGTTTTGATTTAGTGTGCTGATCTTAAAGGTGCATTGAAAAATGTTGATACTTCCGACTGATGCTCCTACTGTTGTGGAGTGACTCATGCAGCCAGCTATGGCTGCAGAGTTTGGTAGTACAGTACATGTTGTTTATGTCGTTTATTGTGAAAATTCGGTCAGTTCCTATGACCACTGTTTCATTGCTTTAAGGACTTTATTTTGGTGATTTTCGATAAGTTTTTTGGTTTGGCCATGTTTGTTTGTTGTAGTACAGAGTTAGACTGATGGCCTTAATCTAAGTTGTCTTGTGGTTGTTGTTGTTTGACTTGCATCCCACTGGGATTTTTGCACATTTTTGTGTACGGTGCTTTTTCTGCAATATTTTACTGTCTTTTCTTGGATTTTCTGTTTGCACTCAGTCACATATTCACTTTAAGATGTTTTTTGTTCATGTTTTTGTTTTTTGTTTGTTGCGGTTGCACCCGATTCAAGAGCCGGATGGCTTACAGGGCTATACCTAATAAATGAACTTGAACCAAAACCAAGTACCTGCCTGGGTATTTTTTGCCATCAAACACTCCACCCCATCAACTCCCCATTGGTGATGGAGCAGTTGTGGAATGCAGAGTATTCCATACCTGGGCAGCATGGTTATGACCAGCTCTGGTTCGAGCAGAGGTCTCACTCCGAATCAGTCAGGTGGCATCATCTTTCCATTGGCTGTGTAACACCGTGTGAAAGCCACCTGGCCTGTCGCTCCACAAGGAGCTTCGGGTCTTCTCGGCCAGAGTCATGCCCTCCCTATTCTATACTTGTGAAACGTGGACCCCCCTAATAGAACATCTTCGCCAGTTAAAAACATTCAGGCTGGCCTGCCTACGATCCCTCCTGGGTTTTACCAGGCTAAATTGTGAGCTCACAAATCCTTGAAAGATCTGGACACATTCCCATCGGTGAGCTCCTCCGGCAGGCAAGGCTGCGCAGCGTTGGCCAGGTCATGTAACCTGCATGCCCAACTACTGCACGCCCAAAAAGCTTCGGTTTGGCCAGATAGAGGGGGTTAAACGGGCGTGTCACAGGCTGCAGAAGAGATGGATTGATGTGGTATGGGAGGATGTGGAGCCGAGTGGACTTGCTGAAGACTGGTACCAGCGGTGATAAGATCAGCCTCTATAGAGAAGGCTCGTGAGGGACGCTCCTGGTCAGTTGGAGGCAATCGCCGTCCAACAAACTAAGGGCTGAGGAGCGACGCTCACAACGAGCAGAGCGCCGGGCAGCTAAAATGGAACACGTTGGCACAGTAAGGAGCACAGCTTGTGCATCTGCTAGTCATGTCAGTCAGTCAGCCCATGACTTCCCGTCAGAGAGCCTTCTACACTTCGCATGGCTTCAAAGTGCACCTGGCCTGGCACAGGTGACGTCACCGTCAATTTGTGGCAAATGGCGGGTATAGTTGGTATTAATGTTATGCAACATCGAGTTACTTCACTGCATACTCCCACCCATCGCTCCCCGTCTCCCTTCGTCTCTAGTATCACTCCAACTCCCTCTTTTTTCTCCATCCCATCTCCCCCATGTCTCTTCCACCAAATTCTCCCGTTTCTCTCCCATAAGTCTTCCATTTACAGGGAGAAAGAAGACTCGCTTATATCTTTGTGACGATGTTGATCGCTTTGATGAGACGGGACTTTTGCTCAATAATTACGGCGACATCCATCACTCCCTCCTCACCCCAGCGTCACTCCCTCCTCACCCTGCGTCACTCCCTCCTCGCCCTGCGTCACTCCCTCCTCGCCCTGCGTCACTCCCTCCTCGCCCTGCGTCACTCCCTCCTCGCCCTGCGTCACTCCCTCCTCGCCCTGCGTCACTCCCTCCTCGCCCTGCGTCACTCCCTCCTCACCCTGCGTCACTCCCTCTTCACCCCAGCGTCACTCCCTCCTCACCCTGACGTCACTCCCTCCTCGCCCTGCGTCACTCCCTCCTCGCCCTGCGTCACTCCCTCTTCACCCCAGCGTCACTCCCTCCTCACCCTGACGTCACTCCCTCTTCACCCCAGCGTCACTCCCTCCTCACCCTGACGTCACTCCCTCATCACCCTGCGTCACTCCCTCCTCACCCTGCGTCACTCCCTCCGACCACACCTCACTCCCCCCACGCGTCACTCCCCCCAACCACGACGCGGTCGCCACTCACGGGACGAGGCGACTCGTGATGTCGATGATGATAGTGGCTGTGGTGGTGATGTTGACAAGGTGATGATACCCCGATTATGCTGACACATTTACGAGGCGAATGAGGGTTTCCTCGGATGGATATGACCACATTCACCACACAGCTCAAAGCGGCTTGATGAAGGCGACGACGACTGAAGGGAGGACGCGGTGACAATGGTGAAAGATGGGAGCAGCGCGCGGCTTCTCGCTCTCCGCGCCCTCTCCTCCCCCGCCGCCACTCACGGGGCTATGGAAGGAGTAGACGCACTCGTCCTTGTAGACGCGGTCCCCGGGCCGCGGGACGCGCACCGACGCCACCGCCGCTGCCACCAACTCCACCACGCGAGGGGGCGACGCCGCCGCCATCGCCGCTACTGCTGCCGCTCACAGGGAACCGGATCCTCGTGAATGAGGATCCGGTTCCATATATGAGCTGGGATCCGGATCCCCCCCATCCCCCCCACCCCCGCTGCGTCGCCTCGCGCCACGAGAGCCAGAATTGCCACCGAGGCATTCGATCCGTGAACAAATCTCTGCTGATCCAAGTGCCTCGGAATACCAAGGGCACGAGTCTGCCGATAGGCGGTGACGTAGTCTGTAATCAGCCCAGACTGAGAGATGCGGTGGTCTCACAGGAGCACACGTGGGGGATGACGGCGACGCACGCTTGGGAAGGCAGCAGCCAGAACCGGCGTTAACCACCGCCCAAACCTCAGTGGCCCTTGTGACGGAGGTGTCTCATCCACATCCACTCACGCGGTCTCTGCGGTTCTCAAGATACAGAGGCCAAACTGTGCCGCAAAATACAATTATCACCAAAAAAACAACTATTTCCTCATCCTTAATGGCAAGATGTATACAGGCAGTACTCGACGAATGACTTACTAACCATCTTCCATTAATTATATATATATTTTTGTAAACATTGACTTAAAACGCGAATTTGCACTTGCCAACACCAGTGACAATTATCTGGATCGGTCCTCTGCCTCTTCCTAGGTCGATTCAGCCTCAAATGAGTACCTGGTGTGGTGCGTAAACATCGCCACAATTGCGGCGGGGGCGTGGTGCTGGCCACCCACACCCTCCACGTGCGCCGTGCCGGCCTGCACGTGTGCTCGCGAACAGCACTTGCCCCAGGAGTCTTTTAAGGCGACACCGGGGATCGTCTTTTGTGTGTGTGCGTATCCAGGTGTTTGTGCAATTGTGGTGACTAATTTCACCCCTTCCGACAAACGAGCCAACATCATGATGGGTTCAAGGTAAGTGAAAATGTACAGAATTTGTTCTACTTGTTACTTTATTTTACGTTTGATTTAATACGAGCTTTACTAGCCGGCTTCGCCCGGGACTTGGATTCTCGTCTTGAATTAATACGCAGCCTACGCGGAGGGTGGGGGTGCGCATATGTGACGTCACCGCTCACTTGCCGTGCAAAATATATGCATTATTGCGCCCCCCCCCCCCAAATACAAAAGTCTATTTTTATACTTTTGAAATTGTGTACAGTCTGGAAGCTACCCACCTGCCAAATTTCAAGTTTCTTGCAAATTTACAATGTTTCTTACTTATGAGTTTAACAATGCTTCCCTTTTTGTTGAACCGTAACACATTTCATAACACTGACCGTATAGGCATTTAAATAGAGGACTTATGAACGGGTCCCAGGAACTAATTATGATCGTAAATCGAGGATTTCCCGATATTTTTATTTCGTCACTTGCTTACAGTTTTCTTAATTTTGCACTCCTATAGTGTTTTTATATTGTTTGTTGTTTTAACTTGCTCACCCGCCCCGACTGGACATCTGTAAAAAAAACAGCATCATAGTTCATTGGATTATTCCAATCTTGATTTAAAGCTCTCGTGACTGCAGGAATTCATACTCTTTGGTTCTTTCAGAAAAGTCACGTATATAGAAAAATAACTAATAGATCACGACGTTTCCATCGCAACACAAGCAATCGTCTTCAGGTGAAAAAATACAGCAGGCGGACTGCTGAGGCAGGAAGAAATGTAACGTGAGAGCTACTGCAGACAAAGGTTATATAGGTTTGAGGTGGGTACAACCCAAGGGTAACTGGGCAGGGCTGGAGATGGCATTTGCAAGTAAATGTAAGATCGCAGAGCGAGGCATACTGTACCTCGGCAAATCCGAGGGAGGGGAGGGGCTGTCGTAACGGGCGAGAGGGTGGGGGTGAAATTCAGAGAGCAGTCCGCCTGACGTATTTTTTCACCTGAAGACAATTGCGTGTGTTGCAATCTAAACGTCGTGATCTATTAGTTATTTTTCTATCTACGTGACTTTACCGAAATAACCAAAGAGTATGGATTATTCCAGTCTAAATAAAGATCCTGATTCTATATCAGGGCCACAAAGAAAACACGAAAAGAGCATTGTCTCACAACGTCCACGCGGTTTTATGGCACCATCCAAGCCAGTCCACAGAGTTTCCGCTCTCGGTCCTTGTGGTTCCTTGTTCTGAAGAACACGAGTTTCCAGGGCACAGCTCATGCAGAAGAGGCCCTGGGTTCACGACAAACTCCACGCTGGAGCGAGGGCAAGGAACGCACCTTGTTACCAGCACATACATTTATGCAGTAGCTAAGAGCGCCTGACAACCTGAATCACCCATGAATATTCCCGGCCTGGCGTCTACCGTTATACCGAACATGTAGGCATGTAAGCAAGCGTTGAGTCACTTTCTATTTATATTACTGGGATTCCCTGCTTCTGATCCCACGAGACCACTGTTGCAAGGCAAGCTCAGATAAACGGATAATTAATCCGAGATCCACCCTGTTCCTCTGGTTCAAGGTCAGTTGAGTTCAACTTGAAATCATGGGGGCTCTCGAAGCATTGTCCTCTGTTACTCCCTTACCACTCACTTACCAGGATCACTGTCACTCTGACTCCCTATTTGTATCTGTCCCCGTGTGTCTCTATGTCTCTCTCTCTGTGCGTCTCATGGTCTATCTGTATCACTCTGTCTTTGTCTATACCAAGGGGGGACACATCCCCCACAATATTCAAATATGCTCAAAATGTCCCCCCCAATATATTACTATAAAATAGATTTATGTTTATATGATTGTGGTTATGGTTGTACTTTATTAATCCCTAATATCTGCCATTACATACACTGAAACAATAAAAGGTAAAAAGGGGAAAAACAGCAATGTAATACAATACACTATTACACATTATTGTAAAAAATAAATTAAAAGTCCATCCTATGTGTTCGTTAATTTTTTTTATATTTTAGACAGGAAATTCGTTTTCAAATTTAGATATTTTTTTCTGGGGGGGACCCCCAGACCCCCTGGAAGATTTGGTCCCCCCCAATGTTGACTCCATCGCTACGGCCTTGGTCTATACGGTGCTGTACATCACAATGTATGTCACACTGTCTATCTGTGTTTGTCTCACTCTGTCTCTAAGTATCTCTATTTTTCAGTATCTCCCTGTGTCTCTGTACGTATCCGCCTGTCTCACTCTAACTTTGTATCTGTCTCAATGTGTCTTTCACTTTTTCTATTTCTCTGGTTGTCGGTGAAGTTCGGTTACTCACTACACTGGTGAGGATTCCAACTATATTTGTACTCAGGTTCTTCCAGCCGGGGAGCAACCCGCACCGCCCCTGGCCTGGGGAGTCGCCCCAGCCCCGTGCCTCTTAGCATCTTCCCTGCCCCCCCCATCTTAACGCGCCAGGTCCCGCCAGACTCTCCGCCCTTCCCCGGGCTGGGTGGAAGGGGAGGTTCGAGGGCAGCGGCCGCTCGTGCTATATTGGAATGTTTGGTCAACCCCGTGATTGTTTATGTGGGAGGAAACCGGAAACCCCGGAGAAACCCCAGGCGTGCGAGGGGTAACACTCAATCCCTGTGCAGACAGAGATGAACCCATCTCAACCTGGCTACGAGCCGGTTGATGGCAGCTCATGTGTAGGGAGTGCGTGTGTGATCCACCAACCCCCAGTGCTGGGTTGTAGACGCGCGATTGCGATTCCTGGCATCCGCGGTCACACGTGGAGGCGGTGCCTCCATCGGATGCCTCAGCGGCACGGGATGTCGCATCGTCTCCGGCGGCCGTATATCGCTACTCCCATGGTTACTGTTCCCGTCAACTTCACTCGTCGATTCCTCCACCCGTGTTGAGGTCTCGGTCTCTACCACATACAGTTTCATCTCATCCACACTGCAGCATCCACTCACCACACTGCAGATCACCACTTCATGTGCATGTCTGCTTGCTCACCCGCACTGCTCTACGTTGGAATTCCCTCTGTTCACCGCCCGTTTCCCAAGCTCAGACAATGACGGTTCTCAACACGGGAAACGCGTTACACACTCTATGTTACAACTTTGACGGTGTTGTTTGTTGCTGACCTTCGACGTTCTCATTTTGGGGCCTCTGCTTATCAATTGAGTCCAAACAAAATCGGGGCCAACATCGATTATTTCTCATTCATCGATCCCAACTCTCTCTACTCCACTCTCTATGGGTGCCTCTTTGATGAACGATCTCCTCGACCCCACATTCACCGCCCATGTGGGTGGGGGGCTCCCAAGTGCTACAGGGGCAGGGTCCCTGCAGGGCAGCTCACCAGCACGGCTCCAAGCCTGACTGCTGATGAGAAACTGATTGTCGAAACCAGGCCAGAGTCTTGGTTGCGCTGAACCAACGCCGCTGCCAAGATTAGGCGCTCGCAGGAGGAGGCCGTGCGTGGCCGAGGTTGCAAAACAAATCTTTAAAATGTTCCACGTGGCTGTGGACTCGCAGGGAACCTGCGTCAACGCCACGAATCGATGCATTTAATGACTTACTAATTGGCTGTGTCGGGTGGTGGCGGGTTTAACGCCGCAACATTTAGATTTACGCGAGCTAACCCCCCGCCCCTCTATGATGGATCATATTTGTCACGAACGCGTTAAACCCATCATCATTGCCTGACACGAGGATCCGGATCCTGACCGCCACGCAATTGGGATCCGGTTCCCCCCACTGCGCAAACGCCCGGTTCTGCCGCTGCAGCGGGAATCGGCGTCCCCGGGACTATTTTTTTTTACCTCATCGCGGAGGCCGTCTCACTGCCGCCGCCTCTCACACGCGCAGCGTCACAAAACCGCTTCACCGCCCCTACCCCGCCCTCCCACAACTTCCCGTGGTTAATCCGTTGCCGCCTCCTGCGCCATAAACGAGTGACGAAAGCTTCCGGCCGCCATGTTGCTACGGGAAACAATGAGCGTGACGTCTCGCGCGGCCCATGGCTCTGGGCAAGATGGCCGCCAGAAACTACCGTCAAGGTGACGTCATAACGATTGGGCGAATGGAGGAGGCCAAGCGACGCAGCAATCGCGCTCTTTGCTTGCGAAACTCAGCCCCCCCCCCCAAAGGAGGAACGTTCGCACTCCGGTCAACGTTTTGAGCAATGGCCCTTTCATAGCAGATTCTACGTCTGATGGTCATGCGTTCAGGTGCAATGTCGAGGTCTGCTGGCCACGACGAGAGGGTTTCAGGAGAGACGCTTCGTGTCCTGCCTGATGTTCTGCGTTGAAGGAGCGCAGACTGCAGTGGTTTATTATATACTAGCGGAAGTACCCGGCTTTGCCCGGGTGAAAAATATATTTCTTAAAAAAATTACATATATATACACAGATACTAAGGTATTGTCAAAGCCCGGTGGGCTGTTTGTACATTTCTTCACCAACAAATATATGAGAGGCTTTCACAAGTCCAAAAAATTGTAGAAAGTGTGGGGTAAATAGTTGATGTCAAAAGGTTTCCGAAAATTGTGGTCACCCCCCCCCCCCTCAAAAAATATCTTTACCCCTCGTAGGTATATATACCTACACACCTTACATACAACAGAGGAAGTGGTATCTATTGACTCTGTAGTAGTATCTACTGACTACCGTAGTATTCATAATCAACGATTTTTGGGTTTAGATCGCGTTATTTATAAATGTGTCGTAACCCTCCACCACCCGACACGGCCAATCAGTAAAAATGTGTCACGTTGACAAAAGACAAATAGTTCACTGCTTTAGCTTACCGGTGTGTTGCAGCCACAACATTTACAATTTGAGTACGACGTTTCACTGGTAATTGCATCCAGCATCATCGGGCAATTCGCCAGAATGGTGAGGCTCTGCTGTGTCTCCCGTTCTTATATAGAGCAGCAGCAGGGTGACGTCATCATTAACTCATCAGGTGCAAAGATTCAAGGGGGGAGTGATTGTAATTATATACTAGATTAGTAATCAGGCTATTGTTACGATGCGAGTTGTAGATTAGTAATCATTTGGAATGTGTTTTATTGTGATTATGCTACATTAGTAATCAGTTAGTGGTTGTTTCCCTTATAAGGAATTGTAATGTATCTTATTTAATAATACGCTTCCAGGCCGCACTAAGCCTGTAGCTGTCTGAGCGATTAAAGTTATTTCTGTTTCTCTCAATTTCAATCGATTCTCTAATTAGTCTTTGCCAGTAGTAACTAGTTTTACACAACACTTCCACGTTGTCAAAATCAATTGAGTGTCCCTGTTGGCATGCATGTTCTGCTACTGCCGACAGTTGTGTTTGTGATAGTTTATTATTTCTCTGGTGTTCTTTTAGTCTTACACTAACGTTACGCCCTGTCTGTCCAATATAGCATCTGCCACATATACAATTAATCCGATATACACCTTCTGTTGATAATTTAGGTAATTCGTCTTTAGTGCACGTTACTAGTTGTTGAATTTTGTGTACTGTACCAAATCTTACTGTAATGTTTTGCTTTTGCAAAACACAGGCTAATTTGTCAGTTACTCCTGAGATAAATGGTATTTTTATTGTTTTAATAATCTGATCGCTTTCAGCAGTGTTGCTTTGCGATCGTGATTTGGCTTTTAGTGCTCTGTTAATTTGAGCATTATTGTAGCCATTCTGTCTTAGTGCTTCTTTAACATGTTTAATCTCTCTCACTAGACTTTCACCATCTACATGTTAAAGAAGCACTAAGACAGAATGGCTACAATAATGCTCAAATTAACAGAGCACTAAAAGCCAAATCACGATCGCAAAGCAACACTGCTGAAAGCGATCAGATTATTAAAACAATAAAAATACCATTTATCTCAGGAGTAACTGACAAATTAGCCCGTGTTTTGCAAAAGAAAAACATTACAGTAAGATTTGGTACAGTACACAAAATTCAACAACTAGTAACGTGCACTAAAGACGAATTACCTAAATTATCAACAGAAGGTGTATATCGGATTAATTGTGTATGTGGCAGATGCTATATTGGACAGACAGGGCGTAACGTTAGTGTAAGACTAAAAGAACACCAGAGAAATATTAAACTATCACAAACACAACTGTCGGCAGTAGCAGAACATGCATGCCAACAGGGACACTTAATTGATTTTGACAACGTGGAAGTGTTGTGTAAAACTAGTTACTACTGGCAAAGACTAATTAGAGAATCGATTGAAATTGAGAGAAACAGAAATAACTTTAATCGCTCAGACAGCTACAGGCTTAGTGCGGCCTGGAAGCGTATTATTAAATAAGATACATTACAATTCCTTATAAGGGAAACAACCACTAACTGATTACTAATGTAGCATAATCACAATAAAACACATTCCAAATGATTACTAATCTACAACTCGCATCGTAACAATAGCCTGATTACTAATCTAGTATATAATTACAATCACTCCCCCCTTGAATCTTTGCACCTGATGAGTTAATGAGTTAATGATGACGTCACCCTGCTGCTGCTCTATATAAGAACGGGAGACACAGCAGAGCCTCACCATTCTGGCGAATTGCCAGATGATGCTAGATGCAATTACCAGCGAAACGTCGTACTCAAATTGTAAATGTTGTAGCTTCAACACACCGGTGGGCTAAAGCAGTGAACTATTTGTCTTTTGTCAACGTGACACATTTTTACTGATTGGCCGTGTCGGGTGGTGGAGGGTTACGACACATTTATAAATAACGCGATCTAAACCCAAAAATCGTTGATTATGAATAACATTGGTCGCGAAAGCCTACGTGTTAAACTGCACCGTAGTATCTACTGAGCCAGTAGTAGCTACTGACTGTAGTAGTATTTAGTGACTGTAATAACTACTGACCATAGTAGTATTTACTGGGCCTACAGTAGTATCTACCGACTATATACTCGTAACGACTAACTGTATAGTATCTGCTGACTCTATAGTAGTATCCACTGACTATAGTAGTAACTACAAAATCTATAGCAGTATCTACTCACTCTATAATAGTATCTACTGACTAGTAGCTACTCACCGTGGTAGTATGTACTGACTGTATAGTAGTATGTACTGACTGTATAGTAGTATATACTGACTGTAGCAGTATTGACTGACTGTAGTGGTATATACTGACTGTTTTAGTATCTACTAACTCTATATAGCAGTATCTACCAACTCGATAGCAGTATCTACTATCACTACAGCAGTGTATACCGACTGAGGTGGTACCTGCTATCACTACAGCAGTGCATACTGACTGGTGGTACCTGCTATGATTACAGCAGTGCATACTGCTGTGTTGGTACCTGCTATGATTACAGCAGTGCATATTGTGTTGGTACCTGTTATGATGACAGCAGTGGATATTGTGGTGGAACCTGCTATGATTACAGCAGTGCATACTGACTGGTGGTACCTGCTATGATTACAGCAGTGCATACTGCTGTGTTGGTACCTGTTATGATTACGGCAGTGCATCTTGTGGTGGAACCTGCTATGATTACAGCAGTGCATACTGCTGTGGTGGTATCTGCTATGATGAGAGGAGTACATATTGTGGTGGTGGTACCTGCTATGATTACAGCAGTGCATACTGACTGGTGGTACCTGCTATGACGACAGCAGTACATACTGTGGTGGTACCTGCGATGATGACATCACTACATACTGTGGTGGTGGTGGTACCTGCTCTGATGAGAGCAGTACATACTGTGGTGGTGGTACCTGCTATGATTACAGCAGTGCATATTGACTGTACTCACCACTCACCCTCACCATTCACCCTCACAACTCACCACTCACCAATCTCCCTCACCACTCACCCTCACCACTCACCACTCACCAATCACCACTCACCAATCACCACTCACCCTCACCACTAACCCTCACCACTAACCCTAACAACTCACCCTAACCACTCACCCTCACCACTCCCCACTCTCCCTCACCACTCACTCTCACCATTCAACTTACCATTCAGCCTCACCACTCACCCTCGCCACTCACCGTCACAACCACCACTCACGCTCACCCTCACTACTCACCACTCATCCTCACCAATCACCACTGACCAATCACCACTCACCCTCACCACTCTCCACTAACCCTCACTACTCAACCTCACCACTCACCCTCACCACTCACCCTCACAACTAACCACTCTCTCACCCCTCACCCTCACCACTCATCACTCACCACTCACACTCACGCTCACCACTCACCCTCACCACTCACGCTCACCACTCACCCTCACCACTCACCCTCACCACTCACCCTCACCCTCACAACAACCACTCACCCTCACCACTCACCCTAACCACTCACACCCTCACCAATCACCCTCACTGCTCACCCTCACCGCTCAGCACTCACCCTCACCACTCACCCTCACCACTCATGCTCACCACTCACCCTCACCACTCACCACTCACGCTTACCACTCACCATTACCACTCACCCTCACCACTCACTAATCACCACTCACAACCGCCACTCACCCTCACCACTCACACCTCACCGCTCACCACTCACCCTCACCACTCACCCTCACAACAACTACTCACCACTCACCCTCACAACAACCACTCACCCTCACTGCTCACCACTCACCCTTACCACTCACCCTCACCAATCACCACTCACCCTCACCACTTACGCTCACCGCTCACCCTCACCGCTCACCACTCACGCTCACCACTCACGCTCACCACTCACCCTCACCACTCACCCTCACCACTCACCAATCACCACTCACAACCGCCACTCACCCTCACCACTCATCCTCACCACTCACCCTCACTACTCACCACTCATCCTCACCAATCACACCCTCACCAATCACCACCCCCCCTCACCACTCACGCTCACCACTCACCCTCACCACTCACGCTCACCACTCACCATTACCACTCACTAATCACCACTCACAACTGCCACTCACCCTCACCACTCGCCCTCGCCACTCACCCTCACCACTCACTCTCACCCTCACTACTCACCACTCATCCTCACTAATCACACCCTCACCAATCACCACTCACCCTCACCACTCACCACTCACCTCCACCACTCACGCTCACCACTTACTACTCACCCTCACCACACTCACCCTCACCACACTCACCCTCACCACTCTCCCTCACCACTCTCCCTCACCACTCACCCTCACCACTCACCCTCACCACTCACCAGTCACGCTCACCACTCACCACTCACGCTCACCACTCACCCTCACTACTCACCCTCACTACTCTCCCTAACCACTCACCACTCACCCTCAACACTCACCCTCACCACCACCACTCACCCTATTCCAGTTTTTAAAAAACTTGCTTACGTGTCACCAAGTATATGTAGAGGTGGTACGCGCAGGCGGGGAGGATCGTGAGACAGCGCGTAGTGGGTGGCTACATCACGGTCCGCAGGTAGGTGTCCACATCGAGGTCCGCATAGGCCCCGCCCCCTGGCACGGAGGGCTATGTAAGGCGATGCGCAGCAGCACTCGAGGAGAAGTCAACCAGTGAAGACAGAAGACGGAGGAAGAGATAGGGCCCTGAGACCCCTAGCCCCGCTGCCCTTGTAAGGGCCGGGACTCTGTGCGGCTCAGAGGCGAGACCTTGGGATTCACGGCCCGATGTCCTTGTAAGGGCCGGGCTGTGTAACCCAGAGGTCGAGACCCGTGCCTGGCAAGGCGGGTCCGATAGCTCCCCGTAGGGAGAGCGTAGCCGGAAGGCCTGAGAGCGTGGCCGAGTTAGGCACGCGTAGCGTAGGCTGTATCTCGGCTGTAACTGTTACTGTGGCCAAGTTAGGCACGCGTAGCGTAGGCTGTATCTCGGCTGTAACTGTTACTGTTGCATCAGTGTTACTAAATAAGTGCTGCCCCGTCAACTCGTCTCCCGCCGTAATTGAGATATTACATATACACCACTCACGCTCACCGCTCACCATTCACGCTCACCACTCACCCTCACCACTCACCCTGACCACTCATTAATCACCACTCACAACCGCCACTCACAACCGCCACTAACCCTCACCACTCATCCTCATCAATCACACCCTCACCAATCACCACTCACCCTCACTGCTCACCCTCACCGCTCACCAGTCACGCTCACCACTCACCCTCACTACTCACCCTCACCAATCACCACTCACCCTCACCACTCATGCTCACCACTCACCCTCACCACTCATGCTCACCACTCACCCTCACCACTCACTCTCACCACTCACCCTCACCACTCACCCTCACAACAACCACTCACCCTCACCACTCATCCTCATCAATCACACCCTCACCAATCACCACTCACCCTCACTGCTCACCCTCACCGCTCACCACTCACCCTCACCACTCACCTTCACCACTCACGCTCACCCTCACCACTCACCCCTCACTAATCACCACTCACAACCGCCACTCACCCTGACCACTCACCATCACCACTCACCCCTCACCCTCACTACTCACCACTCATCCTCACCAATCACACCCTCACCAATCACCACTCACCCTCACCACTCACCCCCACCACTCATGCTCACCACTCACTACTCACCCTCACCACTCACCACACTCACCCTCACAACTCTCCCTCACCACTCACCCTCACCACTCACCACTCACCCTCAACACTCACCCTCACTACTCACTACTCACCCTAACCACTCACCACTCACCCTCACTCACCCTCACCACCACCACTCATCATAGGCAAAAATATATACACCTGAGCGGTGAGGGTGAGTGGTGAGGATGAGTGGTGGGAATGAGTGGTGAGTGGTGAGGGTGAGTGGTTAGGGTGATTAGTGAGTAGTGAGGGTGAGTGGTGAGGGTGAGTGGTGAGTAGTGAGGGTGAGGGGTGAGTAGTGAGGGTGAGCGTGAGTGGTGAGCGTGAGTGGTATGGGTGAGTGGTGGTGGTGAGGGTGATTGGTGAGGGAGAGTGGTGAGGGTGAGTAGTGAGGAATAGTGGTGAGGGTGAGTTGTGAGGGTAAGTGGTGAGGGTGAGTGTGAGTGGTGAGTGGTCAGTGATAGTGAGTGGTGAGTGATAGTGAGTGGTGAGGGAGAGTGTTGAGGGTGAGTGGTGATGGTGAGTGAGGGAGAGTGGTGAGGGAGAGTGGTGAAGGTGTATATATTTTTGCCTATGATGACAGCAGTACATGCTGACGTTTTGTATGTTAAATGTAAAAGCTAAATGTGTGAATGTGTGTGTCGGAAATGTTAAGCAAACGTGGTGACACGTAAGTATATTAAACGGGAATAGGGCGATTCTAAAGGAATCTACAACCTTCGATGATTCCTTTGTGCGATTCAAAGAATCGATTCCTGGCGCGTAGGAGGTTTCCATTTTTAATTACAGAGTTTTATTTTCATTGATATGTTTTGTTTTAAAGTTTTCAGGAGTTTTTAATTATATTTTTGCCCTGGTCAACGCTGGATATTTCCCATTCGTAGCAGTTTATATCAACTCTATAACCAACTTATATTAAACGGGAACAGGGCGATTCTAAATGAATCTACAACCTTCGATTCCTTTGCACGATTCAGAGAATCGATTCTTGGCGCGGTCGGTTTTACATTTTAAATTACACAGTTGTATTTTCATTGGTATGTTATGTTTTAAAGTTTTCAGAAGATTTTAAAGGTATTTTCCCCCCGGGCAACGCTGGGTATATCGAGTTTATAGCACAAAGTCGTCGCCGGACAAGTGTGGGGTGTCGAGGCCTAGTACCGTGCAGAGTCTCCGGCCTCGCCTAGATTGCCCACCCGGCCGAGGCTGGGTGCTGTGGCCGTTACCCCCCCCCCCCCGCGCTACAATAATACTGTCTAATCGCTATAATTTTATTATCTACCGACCCTATGATAGTAATTGCACACATTGGGGTGGGGGGAGTGAAGAGGACATCAAACTTTGATGAATTTACCTCAGCGTCGCGTGTTAATGCGTGCGCATATTTTTAACGGGAATTAAAAATGGCGTCCACCCCTAAGCGACGGCGTTGCTGCCCGTTGCCAGGGGCCAACCGCCCGTTGCCAGGGGCCAACCGCCCGTTGCCAGGGGCAACCGCCTTCGTGCATGCGCAACGGCGTGCTTCGTTACGTGCCGGTCGGCAATAGTAAGTAATTAAATCAATAAAAAGAAATCGCACTAAATCGACAATCGGTCCGATTTAAAGTTTAGAGACGAAAAATCGGAAATGCCTAAGTTCACCGCGGGGCCGGGGGCGTGCCCACCGGCAAAATTTAATCTCGGCGACCCCACGGTCCGAGAGCTAAATCACCCGGAAGCGAGCGTACGCAGACGGACGGACAGACAGACAGACAGACAAAAATTAATTATATAGGTTAGATGGGACTAGCGGAAGTACCCGGCGTTGCCCGGGTGAAAAATATATTTCTTAAAAACCTTACATATATATACACATATACTAAGGTATTGTGAAAGCCCGGTGGGCCGTTTGTACATTTCTATACCAACAAATATATGAGAGGCTTGCACAAGTCCAAAAAGTTGTAGAAAGTGTGGGGTAAATAGTTGATGTAAAAGGTTTCCGAAAATTGTGGACCCCCCCCCCTCAAAAAATATATTTACCCCTCGTAGGTATATATACCTACACACCTTGCATACAACAGAGTAAGTAGTATCTATTTGTAATAAAGGACTCTTTCACTGTGTCTGTCTTCGTTGTCCTTTATTTGGGTTCTTACAACTTCGCCCCGCACGGCCCTCGCTCAGAGCCTTCTCCACCTCCCGCTCGGCAGCCCTTCTGCTGCCGTCGCTCACGTAGCCTTTTCTCCTGGCTCCCGATGCAGCTCCGCTGCTGCCTTTCCTCTCATCCTCTCCGCCCTTATGCAGTCTCTTGGCTGCTCTCTCTCTGCAGCCCCACCGCTGCTCTCCGTCTCCCCCGTGCCCGGACACCACTGGCCAACGGTGCCGAGTCCCGTCCTGTGGTGATCACGCCACTTTCCACTCCCTGCCCTGCGTGGCCTCCTCCCGTCTTTATTTTTACACTCTCCTCCCGTCTCTTCCAGTTCCCGCCCTTAAGAGCTTTCCCTTCGCCCCACGTGACCTAACTCCTACCCCCGTTACGTCATATCCGCGAGGCCGTTTATGCCTGCATTACACCACCCTCCCCCGTGGAGAAAATTCCAGCCGTCCTCGGCTGAAACAACAAGTAATGCGAGCGACCACCAACCATCAGACTATAACGGACAACGGAGCATACAACGAATATAACAATAATAACAAGAACAAGAACAACATTAATCAACGAAAAGTAAGGGACTTGGACCGCGTGCGGGTCGCCGGCCCGTCCCGGACGAGCGGCGGCCCCCTTGCAGACCGAGAACATGACGGGGTTTTAGGAGCGACAGGATCAAAACTGCCTGTCACTATTGGAGGCCCGCCAACACCACGGTCCCGTTTCCCCGAAGGACTAGAGTCCGGGGTGTCCCGCAATCGTGTCTGTGGCGGGGTCGGAAGGGCGGCGGGGCCCGGTGTCCCCGCAGCCGTGGTAGGCCCACCCAGAGCAGAGTCCCCTGTCTCCTGCGGTGTAAAAGGCACGACAGGCGCTCTTGCAGGGTCAACAGGCACAGGCAAGGGTGCGTCGGCAGCAACAGACACCGGCAAGGCAACATCAGGAGATGACGCATCCGTTTGAGGGGCCACGTATGGTTTCAAGCGAGACGTATGGATGTACCAGCGCCGACATCCGAACCGAACTCGTGCGGACTGCGGGTTGGGAACCTCGATGAGCCTAACAGGCCCTTGCCATGGTTTATGTAATTTAGGGGAGGTCCCTGGCCGCAACTGCGAGCAATGCAGCCAGGCCATGTCCCCCACCTTCCATGGGCACTTCCCCTTTGAGCGTCGAGCGCACCGTTCGTTCCAGGCCTGGGCTTTGGCCGTAGCCATGCGGGCCCCCTCCCGCGCCTCAGTGACGCGGCAAACGGTATCCTGAATGTAATCAGGAAGAGGCTTAGTAGGTCCCCTGACTCCTGTTCCCAACTGCACATCCATCCGCGGCACGTTTTCGCGACCGTACATAAGAAAAAACGGCGAATATCTTGTAGACGCATGAGGCGTCATCTGGTATGCCGAGAGTACCCCAGGGATATGCAAATCCCAATCCGCTTGTTTTTCATTCACCGTGTGACACAGCATGGCGGACAGAGTCCGATTCAGCCATTCAACCATGCCATCCGTCTGCGGGTGGTAGGGAGATGTCCGGATCTTTTTAGTTCCCAGCGCTGCGCACACCTCCCCCAACAACTTTGAAGAAAAATTTCGGCCCTGATCCGTGAGGAGCCTCTCCGGCGCCCCCTTGTCCATAACGTACCCGAATAGAAAGGCGTCCGTAATGGACGCCGCCGACTGGTCGGGCAAGGGCCAGGCCATCGGCCAGCGGGAGAGGTACTCCACCCCAACTAGCAAGAATTTATTCCCCTTAGCGGATGGTGGGAAGGGTCCCAAAATATCCAACGCCACCAACTCGTTAACCCGAGACACTTGAATAGACTGTATTGGCGGCACATATGGGTGTTTAGGCGGCTTCCGCCGGGCACATTCGGGACACGCGCAAACGTGCCCGACGACATCCGTCGTCATGCCGTGCCAAAAGTAATCTCGCTGCAACGTCAATAGGGTCCATCTTCTTGGTTCTTTCGGTAAAGTCACGTAGAAGGGAAGTAATAAAATAATAAAAATAAAACATAATAAAATGAAATAATTCTCACGACGTTTCGGCTACAACACAAGCAGCCGTCTTCAGGTGAAGAATGAGACACTACCAAGCTAGGAGCTTATATATAAACTGGGTTGGAGGTGGAAGAGCGCCTTAACAAAAAAGAATGTGCATATGAAGAGGAATTTAGCATATTCATGGAAAATGCGTAGGAGGTGGGCGGGGGGGGGGTTTCAAAGGCATATTATGCCCATGCATTATGCAGGATCAACAGCACCAAGGGGGGGTGCAGGGAGTAGCATTAACAAAGGAAAGGAATGTTATTGATATGTAGCTGCAGTTACTAAACAACCACGTAGAAAACTAAAGTATAAACTACATAAAAAACTAAAGTATAAACTGCATAGCACCATCAGTATACTTACTATACTCTACAATAAGCTGAGTTACTAACAGCAAGTAATACATTACAATTCTACGTCGTAAAAATTATATTATATGCTTCCATCTAAACTTTATTCTCTTACATCACACGAGCATATACCGTACTATATACTGCCATAGATAAACCCAACATTAAATTATATACTGTATTACTATAAACCACCCTATACCTTATACATTTCAACATAACACTATGTATTATTCTACCCACCCTAATGTGTATCGAAATGGTTTATTACGTCCTTCCAATGATTGCTAAGCCAGAATCCATCTTCTCGGTTAAAATTGTCTCTGTGTTTGTATATGTGGATCGCCTCATGAACGAATCTCTCATGATAGCCAGATGGCTTGCAGAGAACCTCTGTCTTGGAGAAGTCAATGTCATGTGAGCCCACTGAGTTGTAACAGTGATCTGCCACGGCTGAGGTGTTTGTCCTACCGTGTTTCAGGTCAGCTTTATGTTCACGGATGCGGTCCGAGACATGTCGTTTGGTTTCCCCAATGTAACTGCTACCACAGAGGCAACTTAGTTTGTAGACACCAGGGTACTGTATGTCTGGAACCACATCTTTTACAGACGGTACCAGATCACGGATTTTATGTACTGTATTGAATCGGACCTGGATCTTGTGTTTAATCAGGATTTTGGAGATCTTTTTTGTGACCCCAGCAATGTAGGGTAAGGTGATGGTCTTGAAAGGCTCCTCAACAGGATCCTTCTTGATGGTTGGAGTGATGGCTTTGCGGATTGTGTAGTCGGAATGATGGGAAAGCAGGGAGGTGCGTCCCAAGTCCAGATCGTCGGAGCTAAACACATCGGAATAACTCAACAATAGCGCGCGAAGCGCGGAACGTTGTTCCCCGGAATGGGAAGAATTTTCCCCGCACAATTCGGCGATCCAGCGATCATCTGGGGCCGCAGGGCCCGAAACACCGGCAACCATCTCCCGGCGGCCCAGATGGTCCTGGGCCGTAAACGCCGTAGTGGCATGTGCCACAACCGTTCCAGCCGGCACACAAACATTTTCCGTACTCCCATTAAGCACCTGCAAAAATGGCTGCTGGTCCGGCCGGATAATAGTCTGCGCCCCGACGAGCGCTGATCCGCCCGTTATGGTAGCGGACGGCGATAACAAAACCCCAGTTGCTCCCTCCTGACCAGGCACAGGTTTCCGATATCGCAAGGGGATAAGCATCTGTGAGCCAGGTGGAATGTCAACAGATACCTCGGACAGCGCCTGCACCTGGCAGACCGGAGCAGGTCGCCCCCAGGGTGACGGCAGAAATGTAATTTTTCGACCCCCCGGTAATTCGATACAGTTTTCATTAACTCTAATGAGAATGGGCATTTTGGCCAGAAAATCAGTTCCCAACAAACATGGAACCGCAAGGGACCTCGAGATTAACACAATTCCCGAGGCCGACACTCCCCCGATAGATATATTGGCGTCCACCTGGCCCACAATGCCCATACTTCCCCCGTTCGCCGCAACGCAGGAATCGTAAACCGGACGCACGGCCTCCGGTGGGATGCCCAACAGATGGAAAATTACATCAGATATAATGGTCGCGGACGCACCGGAGTCCACTAAAATGCGCACATCAACCCCCTGTATAGAACCCGGTACAGTGGACGAACCAGTAGCGGCCGCGACAACCCGCCGTGCCAATTTATGCCACTGCGTTACCGAGCGACATGGCCCAGTCGATGGCCTCCCGTTATTAACAACACCCGGATCGCATGGCAATGGTGATGAATGAGGTGTCAAGCCTTGCCGGGTGTCTGGTGCATACCGACTTGCCTGTCCAGGAGGGTCCTTCCGCGGCACGTCTGCTGTCGAGGCCTCCTGCTGGGGCGGTCCTGGGATACGGGCCCAGCAGTCCCTGGCGTAATGGCCCTTGCGACCGCAGCGGAAGCACTCGATGGCGTTACGCCGCACCGCAGTCCCCCCATCCCGACGCTCCCGCGTCGGCGGCGCAGATCGCGGCCCCGGTCCACCGCGGGCCGACCACTGCGCAGAGGCGGCTGTCAGCTCCTGCGGGCACCCCCCGTCAGGAACGTACACCGTCTTCTTGGGATTCCAACCCACGGCACCTCCTTCGATGATGGGCCCCCCCGTCCACGCTGTGACTTGCTTTCAGCGGCATAGATTAAACTGGGCATCGAGACACTTTGCGGCCGCCCGGGATGTCAGCTTCTCATGGACACACACCGGCATAGGGATCCCCAAATCCCTGGACAGCTCGAGCATCTTTCCCAAAATCAGGGGTTCGAGTAGGTCAGGCTCCGTCTCCGGGTATGCGGCCATGGCTTACTCCAAGACAGCACCCCTGTATGCCACCGGCGACTCTTCGGGTGCCCGCTGGCGTTGAACGAATCGGCAGTGAGCATCATCCGGTGGCTCGTACGCATCCGCCATCTCGTCAAAAACTCCTCTCAGTGTCTTCTTTTTCTCGGCCTTGATGGAACGGAAGAATCGGACCGGCTCGTCGTCGAGAAGAGTTGGCAGAACTTCCAGGGCCTCTGCGTCAGTCCACCTAGCGGAGCGCACCGCCGCCAAAAATCTGCAGGCAAAAGCACTCCAGTCGCCACCGATGGAGAATTCTTTAACAGTTGTCAAGTGACGGCTGCGACTCCTCGCTCCGCCGTCCTCCGCAGGCGACTCGTCGCGTGGCATATTCAAGATGGCGTCGCACCGCAACGTGTCAAAGATGGCGGCCCCCCGCCTCGGAGGGCGCAAGATGGCGGTTTCCCGCTGTTCTTCCCCTGCCACGCTCAAGATGGCGTCTTCGTGCCGCGAGGCAGAGGGCGCTGGCAGCGCAGGCAAGGCCGCGACCTGCCGATCACCCCCGGGCCTCCCCGACGCCGGCGCAACTGTGTGACGAGGTCACACAGTTGCGCCAGTACGGTCTTCAAGGTCTCCAGTTGCGCCGCCATCTGCCTCCATCGTAGGTCAGCGTCCTCCGGCGCGGGCGGGTCCACCGACGCGGCGACATCTTGAACTCCCGGACCAGCACTCATTCCCGCTCGGATTTCCTCCTCCATCGCAGGCAGGTCCACTGCCTGAGGAAGGTCGTCATTGTCGGATGATGTAGCAGACGATGGTGCAGGAAAATTCTTTCTTCTGAGCTGTTTTGACATGCCGTTTCACTTCTGACACTAGTGTAATAAAGGACTCTTTCACTGGGTCTGTCTCCGTTGTCCTTTATTTGTGTTCGTACAACTTTGCCCGCACTGCCCTCGCTCAGAGCCTTCTCCACCTCCCGCTCGGCAGCCCCTCTGCTGCCGTCGCTCCCGTAGCCTTGCTGCTGGCTCCCGATGCAGCTCCGCTGCTGGCTTTCCTCTCAGTCTCTCCGCCCTCGACCTGCAGCCCCTCGGCTGCTCTCTGCAGCCCACTGCTGCTCTCCGTCTCCCCCGTGCCCGGACACCGCTGGCCAACGGTGCCGAGTCCCGACCTGTGGCGATCACGCCACTTTCCACCTCCTGCTCTGCGTGGCCTCCTCCTGTCTTTATTCTTACAATCCTCCCCTGCTCTTCCGGTTCCTGCCCTTAAGAGCTCTCCCTTCTTCCCACGTGACCCAACTCCTCCCCCCTGTTACGTCATATCCGCGAGGCCGTTTACGCTCGCATTGCAAATGTGTGTGTCTGTAAGAAATGTTAAGCATACTTGGCGACACGTAAGCAAGTTTTTTTTAAAAACGGGAATAGGGTGAGTGGTGGTGGTGAGGGTGAGTGGTTAGGGTGAGTAGTGAGGGTGAGTAGTGAGGGTGAGTGGTGAGCGTGAGTGGTGAGTGCTGAGCGTGAGTGGTGAGGGTGTGATTGGTGTGGATGAGTGGTGAGTAGTGAGGGGTGAGTGGTGAGGGTGAGCGTGAGTGGTGAGGGTGAGCGGTGAGGGTGAGCAGTGAGGGTGAGTGGTAATTGGTGAGGGTGTGATTGATGAGGATGAGTGGTGAGTGGTGAGGGTGAGTGGTTGTTGTGAGGGTGAGTGTGAGTGGTGAGAGTGAGTGGTGAGGGTGAGTGGTGAGGGTGAGTGGCGGTTGTGAGTGGTGATTAGTGAGTGGTGAGGGGGAGTGGTGAGCGTGAGTGGTGAGGGTGAGTGGTGAGCGTGAGTGGTGAGGGTGAGTGGTGATTGTTGAGGGTGCGATTGGTGAGGATGAGTGGTGATTTGTGAGGGTGTGATTGATGAGGATGAGTGGTGAATAGTAAGGGTGAGTGGTGAGGGTGAGTGGTGAGCCTGAGTGGTGAGGGTGAGTGGTGAGGGTGAGTGGTGATTGGTGAGGGTGTGATTGGTGAGGGTGAGTGGTGATTGGTGAGGATGTGATTGGTGAGGAAGAGTAGTAAGGGTGAGCGGTGAGGGTGAGTGGTGGTTGTGAGTGGCGGTTGTGAGTGGTGATTAGTGAGTGGTCAGGGTGAGTGGTGAGGGTGAGTGGTGAGCGTGAATGGTGAGTGGTGAGGGTGAGCGGTGAGGGTGAGCGGTGAGCGTGAGTGTTGTATACTTGGCGACACGTAAGCAAGTTTTTTTTTTTAAACAGGAATAGGGTGAGTGGTGGTGGTGAGGGTGAGTGTTGAGGGTGAGTGGTGAGTGGTTAGGGTGAGTAGTGAGGGTGAGTAGTGAGGGTGAGTGGTGAGCGTGAGTGGTGAGTGGTGAGCGTGACTGGTGAGTGGTGAGGGTGAGTGGTAAGGGAGAGTGGTGAGGGTAAGTGTGGTGAGTGGTGAGGGTGAGTGGCGGTTGTGAGTGATGATTAGTGAGGGGTGAGTGGTGAGGGTGAGCGTGAGTGGTGAGGGTGAGTGGTGAGCGGTGAGGGTGAGCAGTGAGTGGTGATTGGTGAGAGTGTGATTGATGAGGGTGAGTGGTGAGGGTGAGTGGTTGTTGTGAGGGCGGGTGGTGAGGGTGAGTGGTGAGGGTGAGTGGCGGTTGTGAGTGGTGATTAGTGAGTGGTGAGGGTGAGTGGTGAGCGTGAGTGGTGAGGGTGAGTGGTGAGCGTGAGTGGTGAGGGTGAGTGGTGATTGGTTAGGGAGAGTAGTGAGGGTGAGTAGTGAGGGTGAGTGGTGAGCGTGAGTGGTGAGGGTGAGTGGTGATTGGTGAGGGTGTGATTGGTGAGGATGAGTGGTGATTTGTGAGGGTGTGATTGGTGAGGATGAGTGGTGAATAGTAAGGGTGAGTGGTGAGGGTGAGTGGTGAGCCTGAGTGGTGAGGGTGAGTGGTGAGGGTGAGTGGTGATTGGTGAGGGTGTGATTGGTGAGGGTGAGTGGTGATTGGTGAGGATGTGATTGGTGAGGAAGAGTAGTAAGGGTGAGTGGTGAGGGTGAGTGGCGGTTGTGAGTGGTGATTAGTGAGTGGTCAGGGTGAGTGGTGAGGGTGAGCGTGAATGGTGAGTGGTGAGGGTGAGCGGTGAGGGTGAGCGTGAGTGGTGTATACTTGGCGACACGTAAGCAAGTTTTTTTTTTTTAAACAGGAACAGGGTGAGTGGTGGTGGTGAGGGTGAGTGTTGAGGGTGAGTGGTGAGTGGTTAGGGTGAGTAGTGAGGGTGAGTAGTGAGGATGAGTGGTGAGCGTGAGTGGTGAGTGGTGAGCGTGACTGGTGAGTGGTGAGGGTGAGTGGTGAGGGTGAGTGGTAAGGGAGAGTGGTGAGGGTAAGTGTGGTGAGTGGTGAGGGTGAGTGGCGGTTGTCAGTGATGATTAGTGAGGGGTGAGTGGTGAGGGTGAGCGTGAGTGGTGAGGGTGAGTGGTGAGCGGTGAGGGTGAGCAGTGAGTGATGATTGGTGAGGGTGTGATTGATGAGGGTGAGTGGTGAGGGTGAGTGGTTGTTGTGAGGGCGGGTGGTGAGGGTGAGTGGTGAGGGTGAGTGGCGGTTGTGAGTGTTGATTAGTGAGTGGTGAGGGTGAGTGGTGAGCGTGAGTGGTGAGGGTGAGTGGTGAGCGTGAGTGGTGAGGGTGAGTGGTGATTGGTGAGGGTGAGTGGTGATTGGTGAGGGTGTGATTGGTGAGGATGAGTGGTGAGTAGTGAGGGTGAGTGGTGAGGGTGAGTGGTGAGGGTGAGTGGCAGTTGTGAGTGGCGGTTGTGAGTGGTGATTAGTGAGCGGTGAGGGTGAGTGGTGAGGGTGAGTGGTGAGCGTGAGTGGTGAGTGGTGAGGGTGAGTGGTGAGGGTGAGTGGCGGTTTTGAGTGGTGATTAATGAGGGTGAGTAGTGAGGGTGAGTGGTGAGCGTGAGTGGTGAGTGTTGAGCGTGACTGGTGAGTGGTGAGGGTGAGTGGTGAGGGTGAGTGGTAAGGGAGAGTGGTGAGGGTAAGTGGTGAGTGTGGTGAGTGGTGAGGGTGAGTGGTGAGGGTGAGTGGTGAGAGTGAGTGTGAGTGGTGAAGGGTCTGTGGTGAGTGTGAGTGGTGAGGGGTCTGTGGTGAGTGTGAGTGATGAGTGATAGGTGGTGAGTGGTGAGGTGTTGAGTGTGAGTGGTGAGGGTGAGTGGTGAGGGTGAGTGGTGAGGATGAGTGGTGAGAGTGAGTGGTGAGGGTGAGTGGTGAGGGGTCTGTGGTGTGAGTGGTGAGTGTGAGTGGTGAGGGGTCTGTGGTGAGTGTGAGTTGTGAGGTGGTGAGTGGTGAGGTGGTGAGTCTGAGTTGTGAGTGTGAGTGGTGAGAGTGAGTGGTGAGCGGTGAGAGTGAGTGGTGAGTGGTGAGAGTGAGTGGTGAGGGTGAGTGGTGAAAGTGAGTGGTGAGAGTGAGTGGTGAGGGTGAGTGGTGAGGGTGAGTGGTGAAAGTGAGTGGTGAGAGTGAGTGGTGAGGGTGAGGATCAGTGGTGAGTGGTGAGAGGTGAGTGGTGAGAGGTGAGTGGTGAGGGTGAGTGATGGTGAGTGAGAGGTGAGGGTGAGTGGTGGTGAGTGGTGGTGGTGAGGGTGAGTCTTGAGGGTGAGTGGTGAGGATGAGTGGTGGTGGTGAGGGCGAGGATGATTGGTGAGGGTGAGCGTGAGTGTTGAGGGAGAAGGGTGAGTGGTGAGGGTGAGTGGTGAGAGAGTGGTGAGGGAGAGTGGTGAGGGTAAGTAGTGAGGGTGAGTGAGTGGTGAGTGTGAGTGATGGTGAGTGGTGAGTGTGAGTGGTGAGTGATAGTGAGTGGTGATGGTGAGTGGTGAGGGTGAGTGAGGGAGAGTGGTGAGGGAGTGGTGAGGGTGTATATATTTTTGCCTATGATGACAGCAGTACATGCTGACGTTTTGTATGTTAAATGTAAAAGCTAAATGTATGAATGTGTGTGTCTGTTGGCGACACGCAGTTTGTTAATAAGGGAATAGGGCGATTTTAAAGTAATCTCCAACCCTCGATTCCTTCGCAACGATTGCAAAGAATCGCTTCTTTTCGCGCTTGGGCCACATTTTTAATTAAAGAGTTTTATTTTCATTGGTATGTTATGTTTTAAAGTTTTCAGGACTGTTTAATTATATTTTTGCCCCGGTCAACGCCGGATATTTCCCATTCGTAGCAGTTTTTATCAACTATATAACCAACTTATATTAAACGGGAATAAGCCGATTACTAAAGGAGTCGACAACCTTCGATTCCGTTGCGCGATTCAGAGAATCGATTCTTGGTGCAGTCGGGTTTAAAACTTTTATTACACAGTTGTATTTTCATTGGTATGTTATGTTTTAAAGTTTTCAGAAGATTTTAAATGTATTTTCCCCCTGGGCAACGCTGGGTATATCGAGTTTATAGCACAAAGTCTTCGCCTGACACGTGTGGGGTGTCGAGGCCTAGTACCGTGCAGAGCCTCCGGCCTCGCCTAGATTGCCCACCCGGCCGAGGCTGGGTGCTGTGGCCGTTACCCCCCCCCCCCCGCGCTATAATAATACTGTCTAATCGCTATCATTTTATTATCTACCGACCCTATGATAGTAATTGCACACATTGGGGTGGTGGGGGAATGAAGAGGACGTGAAACTTTGATGAATTTACCTCAGCGTCGCGTGTTAATGCGTGCACATATTTTTAACGGGAATTAAAAATGGCGTTCACCCCTCAGCGACGGCGTTGCTGCCCGTTGCCAGGGGCCAACCGCCCGTTGCCAGGGGCCAACCGCCCGTTGCCAGGGGCAACCGCCTTCGCGCATGCGCAACGGCGTGCTTCGTCACGCGCAGGTCGGCAATAGTAAATAAATAAATAAAGAGAAATCGCACTAAATCGATAATCGGTCCGATTTAAAGTTTAGAGACGAAAAATTGGAAATGCCTAAGTTCACCGCGGGGCCGGGGGCGTGCCCACCGGCAAAATTTAATCTCGGCGAACCCCACGGTCCGAGAGCTAAATCCCCCGGAAGCGAGCGTACACAGACAGACGGACAGACAGACAGACAAAAAATGTATTATATAGGTTAGATTGTGTGGCTTGTCTCTAATTTCCCATTCATGCAGGTGTGCAACATCGGTCCGTTGATGTTCTGATGTGGTTGTCAGGGCTGTCACAGGACCCCCCCCTGGCGTGCCCGGGGAGTTGCGCGCCCTCTGACCTGTTGGCAAACCACGTGGGCTGTGGACAAGAGGGCCGGGACTCGACTCAGCCCTTGTCCAAAGTGCTCGTCACGACGCCCCAGCCACACCGGGGTGGGACGCACACTCATTATCGCTGTGAGCCTTGTTCAGTGAATCTCCGCGACCAGATTTGGGCACTATCCACTGGGCCATGAGGTGGTAATATTGCACCAAGCTGAAGTTTCACTTCCCGGTGTGGCTGCCCACATTTAAAACGCACCGCGCGCACTGCGCTGCAACGGGACAATGAATCCGCAACAGCATGAAGGATAAACTTATGTTCATGCGCAGGGAAGCTAATCAGCATCAATGGGCGACCTAATATGGGATTTTTCGATCCACAAATGATTCATTATATCCTGTTACAGCAATGTAACTCACAGTGTTGATATAACCCCCCCTCCGAGCAATGCACACGCACGCACACGTAACCCACAGCCCTTCCTCACCTGACCGCTGCATGACTCACGTTACGAGTTGCGAAAGGGGTATCCTTCGGATCCAATGACCACTGTTGCGGTGCCTATGCCCGCCTTGTCTTATTGTCCCTAATTACCTACGTGACTCTACTCGGGTTTAGCCCAGAAAAGGTGTGAGCTGTGTCACCGCAGGTTTATATGTTCAATACAGACGTCCAGCCCACTCTTTTTGGATCAAGTTTTGAAGAATTTAAAAAATGTTTTTGTAAAAAAAAAAATTACACATCCAATCAGCCACACTCTAATCCAGTGTTCTTCACTAATTTTCAGAGGGGGGCCACTTTTGCCGATAAGACAAAATCAGTGTAAGGGCCGCCACATATTTGAAAACATTGGGGTTTGACAGCATGCTGGGGTGTTTTCACATGTGTATTATTGTCAGGGGCCACCAGTGACCCGAGGGCTTTGCAATGAAGAACACTACATTAATCTGATATGTATTACTGTACTTTTGTGGAAAACTGGAACCAAAATCTAATAAAGTTTTTAACTCTAAACAT
This sequence comes from Lampetra fluviatilis, assembly GCF_964198595.1. Taxonomy (NCBI): domain Eukaryota; kingdom Metazoa; phylum Chordata; class Hyperoartia; order Petromyzontiformes; family Petromyzontidae; genus Lampetra; species Lampetra fluviatilis. The sequence goes on from NC_136310.1 coordinate 12,185,357, forward strand.
CTGGCAGTTCACCTGCATTGGTTCAAGCAAGACTGCTCATTACTCACTGAATGTCTAAACCGGTCCATATTGCTTGTGTTGAACCAATTCTGCCGGTATTATCCACTTCCAACAGACCGTGCAAGCCAATGAGACGTGTGAAAAACACTTGTTATTTGGAGGCAAATATGGATATTAGACGTTATCTCTGATTATTTATTTCTGTAAGATTTATTGGATTAAGAATATTTGCAAAAACACTGCATAATCAATTATCACAGCAAGGCACAACACAATCATTTAATCACCGTGATCTGACAATTTTAGCAGAGAGTAATTTTAACTGCTGCTAATGCAGCATCAATCTAATTTATATCCCCAGGGCACATTGTAGGCCTCTCGTGGCTGCAGAGGTCACATATTCCAATTACATACAACGCAAGGTGAAGTGACGGAGCAGTGGTTAGTGCACTGCACGATATACCTGGTAACCTGTGCTCAATTCCCAGCCAGAACAAACATTAGTGGCAAGTGACATCTGAACTGGTCCAAGTCCTCTTCCCTTTACCTAACTTCACCAAGCAGCATTGTTGTCGTATGGCCAAACAATCCCCACAACTGATAGTCACGGGCAAGCTTTATCCAGCAGTGGATCCACGAAAGGCTGCACATTATAATATACTCTCACATGCATGAGTCAATGCTTGGACCCAGAGCATAAGGATCGATTCCAATTATGGGATAGATGCACCGTCACACGATTATTAACTGACCAAACTGAACATTTCAACAGCGCCATCAAGAAAAGACCTCTAAAAAAATAACAGTGGAGTTGGGTGTATCAGCCCGGCCAGAGGAACCTGGGGCTGGAGCCCTTTCCCACTCTGCCGGGCCAAGGTTCTTAATGACGCTCCCTCCGCTCAGACATTGGAGCCCTTGTGTCGTGAGGTCCATCCTGCTCTAGCTGTGGCCTCCCCCCACCAGCCCTCTCCTCCCTGCGTAACACCTGCTCGCCACACAGACACACTTATTGTGGGGTACAACAAAGAGCCCCCATGTAGACTTCAGATTGTTTGGGGCAAGTGCTGTTAGCGAGCACCTATGAAGGCCGGCATGGCACACAAAGGGGTGGGTAACCAGCACAACTTCCGGCCGCCTTTGTCTCCACAGTGACGATGTTTAAATACCACATAAGGTACTTACTTGAGGCCGAGTCGACCTAGGGGAGGTCCAGGACCGGTTCAGATAATCGTTACTGGTGTTGGCCATGAGCAGGAACTGAACTCGGGTCACTAACCGCTACATTACCGCTCCCCATAGGGGCTTAAATAAACACGCACACACACACATTCACTGTGGTGCTTAACACACACAAAAACTCACTCGGAGACAAGACTTAGGGTGAAATAACAGAAAAGTGGAACACTCACCCCCCTGATGATCTTCTCGCGAAGTTCGGCTTGCGTGAGTGGGCGCTGCTCTTCCTCCGAAACCGATGACTCAGAGCCACTGTCCTGTTCCCCTCTACCATAACACAGCACCAATGTGGCCACGCGTGTGAGTGTGCGAGTGTGTGAATGAGAATCCTCTTTGTGAATGTGAGAGGGTGTGTGTGACTGAGTGTCCCTTGCCAGCCATGCCAAGAGGCTTGTGAAGCCCCAGTCTGGTTTCAAACCGGCATGGTCCTGCAAATATGTCATACAGTTGGTCCGTCTGCTACAGCAGAAGTATAGGGCATTTTAACAGGACCTACATCTCTGCTGTGTTGACCTGGTCAAGGTCTATAATACGATTAATAGGCCATGGATTTGGGATATTCATGTTTTCGGTAGTTAAATGGTGGGCAGGCCCGTGTAAATCTACATGACCAGTAGTCAGAGCAATTTCCTATTGTCTCTGTGCAAAAGGGATGTCCTCTGGTCCCTACACTATTGAACAGATTAATTTCCATATGGTACAGCAACAATGGGAGGCTGACTGATGTCCTGGTGAGGTCAAGGGATGGCTCCATACTGGTCAACCATGTTATGTATGGTGATGATGATCACTCTGAGAAGGAGTTAGACATGCTTTTGTTAAATCTGGTGCATGCAACAAATAGGTGGGGCCTTACCATAAGCCCCACCAAAAACAAAGCAAATATCAAATTTGTAATGGGGTAGTTGTGGAGAGTGGAGGAGTTCACATACCTAGCCAATGTGCTTATGACCAGCTCCGGTTTGGCAGCAGAGGTTTCACTTCCAATCAGTCAAGCGGCATTATCTTTTCATCGGCTCTGTGCAAATCTGTATGGAAGCTGCCTGAACTATCACCCCATAAGAAGCTATTGGTCATTTTGGCAACAGTTATGCCCTCTCTTCACTAGATTTGCAAAACGTGGATGCCTTTAAAGGAACATCTGGACCGGCTTGCAACTTTCTGGCTGGCCTGTCTATAATCGATCCATCCTGAGTTTAATCAGACTGGATTGTGTGAGCTCACAGATCCTTGAAAAAGTGAGCTCCTTGAGCAGGTGAGGCTGTTTATCTGGGTCATGTAGCCTGCATGCCCAGCCATCGCATACCCCAGTAGCTTATGTTTGCTTGGAGAGAAGGGGATACATTTGCACAGTACAGGCTAGAAAAGAAGTGGGCTGAAGTGGTACAGGAGGATATGGAGCCCAATGGACTTGCCGATTATTTGTACCAGCAGTGTCAAGATCAGCCTCTATGGAGGAGCCTCGTGAAGGATGTTATTGGGCAGTTGGAGGCAGTCGCCCTCCAACAAAGTTGGCACAATGGGGAGCACAGGTGGTGCATCTGCCGGGTCCCTTGACCTCCTGCCAGGGAGCCTTCAATACTTCCCCTGACCTGAAAGTGCACCTAGGCTGCCACAAGCGCTGTGGAGAGGTCGCCGCCACTTAGTGACGAATAGTAGCTGTTGTGTGTTGGAGAGCAATCGTATTGTGGTTAGCAAACTGAACAATGAACCTGGTGAATGGAGTAAGATTGCTGCTTAATTTGGGAGCTTTCGTGACTGCAGGAATTATTCTTTGGTTCTTTTCGGTTAAGTCACGTCTAAAAATAAAATAATAAATCAAAATAAAACAACACATTACGACGTTTCGATTGCAACACAAGCAATCATTATCAGGCATAAAAGAAAATAGCAACAAAAATCTAACTAGAAAACTATAGACCGACATACAAGCAGACAGACATCACAACGGCACACATAGAGAGGAGTATACAGGCACACGAAAATTAAATAACCTAGTAAAATATTGAAATGTGATGTAATACAACACAGAGAGTCGGTTAACACACAATTAACGCATGGCCTGGTTGACTACGTGTTTCAAAATTTGCTAAGTTAGAATTTTAAGTGTGAGCAACAAATATCTAACTAGAAAACTATAGACAGACATACAAGCAGACAGACATCACAACGGCACACAGAGAGAGGACACAAATTGGCTGTGTGAGCAACAAACATCTAACTAGAAAACTATAGACAGACATACAAGCAGACAGACATCACAACGGCACACAGAGAGAGGACACAAATCGGCACAAAGAGATGGTCGTTTCTTTGACGGTCCCTTAAATATAGAGAGGAGGGGGAGGGGACGGGGGGAGGGAGAGGGCGGGGAGATCAATGAGTGCACGCCAACGTACTACCATTGTAAGTGAGATGATAGACGCGGCACGGGAGGCAAACCTGAAAATTAGGACAAACGCGGCACGGGAGGCAAGCCTGAAAATTAGGAGACAAGCACACGAAAATTAAATAACCTAGTAAATTATCGAAATGTGATGTAATACAACACAGAGAGTCGGTTAACACACAATTAACGCATAGCCTGGTTTATTACGTGTTTCAAAATTTGCTAAGTTAGAATTTTAAGTGTGAAATTTCAAGGAGAGGACACAGGCAGAGAGAACAAATAGCCAGAAAGAAAAAAGGATAAGTTTAAAACTTCCCCGTAGAAGTGGTTCAATCTTAATTTGGGAGCTTTCGTGACTGCAGGAATTATTCTTTTTTTTAGACGTGACTTAACCGAAAAGAACCAAAGAATAATTCCTGCAGTCACGAAAGCTCCCAAATTAAGATTGAACCACTTCTACGGGGAAGTTTTAAACTTATCCTTTTTTCTTTCTGGCTATTTGTTCTCTCTGCCTGTGTCCTCTCCTTGAAATTTCACACTTAAAATTCTAACTTAGCAAATTTTGAAACACGTAATAAACCAGGCTATGCGTTAATTGTGTGTTAACCGACTCTCTGTGTTGTATTACATCACATTTCGATAATTTACTAGGTTATTTAATTTTCGTGTGCTTGTCTCCTAATTTTCAGGCTTGCCTCCCGTGCCACGTTTGTCCTAATTTTCAGGTTTGCCTCCCGTGCCGCGTCTATCATCTCACTTACAATGGTAGTACGTTGGCGTGCACTCATTGATCTCCCCGCCCTCTCCCTCCCCCCGTCCCCTCCCCCTCCTCTCTATATTTAAGGGACCGTCACAGAAACGACCATCTCTTTGTGCCGATTTGTGTCCTCTCTCTGTGTGCCGTTGTGATGTCTGTCTGCTTGTATGTCTGTCTATAGTTTTCTAGTTAGATGTTTGTTGCTCACACAGCCGATTTGTGTCCTCTCTCTGTGTGCCGTTGTGATGTCTGTCTGCTTGTATGTCTGTCTATAGTTTTCTAGTTAGATATTTGTTGCTCACACTTAAAATTCTAACTTAGCAAATTTTGAAACACGTAGTCAACCAGGCCATGCGTTAATTGTGTGTTAACCGACTCTCTGTGTTGTATTACATCACATTTCAATATTTTACTAGGTTATTTAATTTTCGTGTGCCTGTATACTCCTCTCTATGTGTGCCGTTGTGATGTCTGTCTGCTTGTATGTCGGTCTATAGTTTTCTAGTTAGATTTTTGTTGCTATTTTCTTTTATGCCTGATGATGATTGCTTGTGTTGCAATCGAAACGTCGTAATGTGTTGTTTTATTTTGATTTATTATTTTATTTTTAGACGTGACTTAACCGAAAAGAACCAAAGAAAGATTGCTGCTCATAGCCAACATCAGTGACAAATATGTTAACAAGTATTGGGCCTCTCCTAAGGTCGATTCATCCTTATATAATTACCAGGCACAGCATGTAAACCTCACCACTGGAGAATCAAAGGCGGACGTGTGTGTTGCTGGCCATCCACCCCCTCATGCGCCGTGCCAGCCTTAATAGGTGATCGCTAGCCGCCCTCTTGCCCTAACAGTCTGTTAAAGGCTATATGGGGGTTTTTTGTGTGTGTGTTAGTGGGCATGAATGAGTGTGAGGAGTTGGTGTTCTTACATCTATCACAGTGACAAATGAGGGTGTTGGATGGGTGTGAGGGGTTGGTTTCCCTCCCCTCTCCACCTTAAATTAACTACCAAAAGAACACTCAAAAACATCACAGTAAGCGCATTCTGGAGGTTCTGTGGGCACACGTATCGATGACCCAGGGGACTGATACTGTCCCTCGCGTATCCTCACGAAACAATGGCAATCACTGGGGCTAGCAAAGTAGGAATGTTTAATACTCGGTGGGAACTGTTTTTTTTCCTGTAACACGGTTTACTTTGTTATTGTACTTATTATGTTTTTTCTTTTTATAATTTTGGTGACCCAGGTTATTCGTGGATATGAGACTCTCCTACCCTCTTCAGCTTGCACTTGGTTACACAAAATGAATTCGAAACTTGAATTGACTCTCAGTAGGCTGCAGTAAAGGCAATGTGATTGTCTTAAGTGCTGCTGTGAGTGAGGGCCTGACCCAGGGGAAGGCAGCTGCACAGCGAGGCCAGGCACCGTTTCCAGCGGAGACTGTCCCAGAAGTATCCGTGCTCCATCTGGAGACTCAAACGGCTTCTCGTCATCCTGAGTGCCCAGCACAGACGGAGACAGGGCAGCATGTACACAGAGATAGAGACATCATCTTCCTCAAGAGAGACACCGGATATGTGTGCAGTGTCTACCTTAAGAGAGAGGTAGGACTGCGCAGTCAGCAGATCGTTTGCTTTGTGCTCAATGTTGCCGAGGTAATGCATCACAGTGGAGTCTTGGATCCCGCCTGCTCCAGACAGCAGCTCCTCGATCTCCGATCGATCGCACTGCAGATTCGTGAAGAGCAGTTCCACCCCTGCACGACACGCTCAGCTGTGGGCCACTCAAAACCACCAGTTTGTGTGCACGCAGTGAAATGCTTAACATAACACACATTCCGAGGTTACACTTGCAAGTGAGACTATGCTTGTCTTTTGAGTCCCCACCTGCTTAAACAAAATAATTTAGATTCTTCAAATACTCAACGCTCATCTCTGGTAAGCCAACAGCTGTATATTACATACATCATACTGACATTGACGTCGTGAGAATTTTTTATTATGTTTTATTTTTATTATTTTAGTATTTCCCTTCTACGTGACTTTACCGAAAGAACCAAGAAGATGAATCCCTGCAGTCACGAAAGCTTTAAATCGAAATTGCATTTATTTTTAAATCAATAGGACGCATACCAAAGTATGCATCATTCCTAAAAGCGGACCTTGCACATAATATACACTTGTAGTAATCTTTTACATCTTCTGGAATAAATATGTTTAGATCTGAGTTTTAAGTCAAATTAAGCTACATGTGATGGCCACTAAAGACAAACAATTCCATTTTGGAAAATGGTGACAAATTCAGCGTATCTGAATAGAAGCAAAAAATCGTGATTCTGATGAGCTGAGCTGTTTCTCCTGTTTCTCAGTGGAGCCCCAGTGAGAGTTCTAGCAGTAACGACTTCAGGGCGGAGCCCGAGGTCCCGCAGTCGGCATTGCGAGCAGTCCTCTTGTCTCCTTTCATTTGATGTTTCCATAGCCTTGATTAGATCCACATTTCAACTTTAATACGGTGTTTAAGCATGTTACTTCTAAAGCAGTTGTTGCTCAAGTCGTCCTCCTCCCAACCGGTCTCCGTAGACCACAAAAGGCAAACAGTAAATGAGTGGGAATGTAACAAGCTGGTAAATGTTAGTATATAAATTCTAAATTCTCATTCTCAAACGCTCTCTCATGGCCCCATCGATTATGCTTCCGGTCCTTCACCGTGTATGCATCCATTTTTCCTGTAATGCTAACTCAAGCTGTGCAGTCAAATTTCCATTTGTATTTATTATGCGTTTGAACACCGCCCATAAATCACTTTAAACTTGTAAGGCGCCCCTGCGGGCAGCTCGTTCGGCGCGGCGTTTGCAGGAATCGCACCGTCCTTCAAGCGCTGCAGGGCCCGGGTGGCAAGCGCGTTCTGAGCCGCGTGACTATCTGTGAGCACCGCTGCTTTGCTCTGCCTCGTCTCCAGATCGCGGAGCTGCACCTGCCGGGCCTGCTCCAGCGACGCCTCCTGCTGCTCAAACTCCTGCATTGCTCTCACGATCTTTCACAAACACGAGGAGCTCCATGTAGCCTACGTGGACTGTTGGGGCAAGTGCTTTTAGTGAGTGCCTACGAGATCAGCGCAATGTACAAAAGGGTAATGTGGCCAACACCACACCCGGCATTTGTTGTTGGGAAGCACATTGAAAAATGTCCCCCCTTTTAAAATTCTACTAATATTTTCAACAACGCATAAAAAAACAACAACCAGGATACATATAATCGACGGAAACAGAAAAAAAAGAAATGGAACTCTCGGAGCCCTTAGCTGTGATGTAATAAACTATTGATAGTCAGGGAGCTCAGTGGTAGAGTGAGTGGCTTGCAAAGGGAAGGTTGTGAATTCAAGTTCTGGTTGGGGCTTGACTCAACCAATCGTTCCACCAGGGTCCATAAAACGAACACCACTTTATGGGTAAATCAACAGTGTCTTGCCTATGGAGAGGTTCACTCCCACCATAGGAACGTGGAATTTCTACCACTGACTCAGAGCTGTAAACAGGAGATGAGCACTACCGCAATGTTCATTTAACCAAAAAAATACTTTTTGAATACAATATTTCACACAAACTCACCTCTGCAATCTGATCCTGTAGATATTCTATTTCATTGTTCTGTTCGTTCACATAGTTGAAGAGTGCAAAGTTACGATCCTCCACTGCAACAAGAGGCATTGGTTTGGCATTGTGAACGTCAGTCTTTAGTCGTGCATCATCTGTGTTCATTTGGAAATAACCGAGTCTCAGCGACAGTGTGAACAATCACCCTCAATGAAGGCTCCCACGAGCGTGTCAAGGTCGTCCTCGTGTGTGATGGCATGGATCTGTTGGAAGGCGGCTTCGTACGACTCCACACTCTCCTGCACAAGCTCCCGCTGCCTTTTCTCAACCTCGTCTGTATGAATAGTAGGCGCGTGACAGGTCACATGACAGGTCGGGTGAAAAATCGTGTGACAGGCCTGCTGTAGAGATGTGAGAATTGAACATGGTGGGTGGGTGAGGATGCCGGCCGCTGTGCAAGACCTTTTCTGTACAGCGCTCCGGTCTCCAAGCTGACTCTCTCTTGCCCCTTGACTCCCATGAAATCGCGGAGTCGCCGCTCATGGTCGAGCAGGCGCTGCAGCTCCTTCATCTCGGTGGCGTACTGGGCGCCATCCTTGTCGGCCTTCTCCCTCAGCAGCGCCACTTTAGTGCGTGCCTCATCCCTGCTCGCGCATGTGCCACCATAGGCATCGCGCCACAACTCCCTCAGAGATGTCTCGCCAACCCAGGACAATCTGGCAGGTATATCTTCTACTATGTATGCCTGTTCCCTCTCAACAACTCGCCTATGAGAGGCTGCATTACTTGTTTAAAAAATTCGAGTACTCATGCTTTTGATGGTTTCTAATTCTGTTAGCATACTGTCACAACCAATCAACTAGCAATCAACTCTCAATATTAAACTGGATCACATGCATGATTGTGCTGATGAGATCATGGCACCTATTTAAGAACCTGGACCAGGAAGCTCTTTCAAGGGAAAGCTGAGCTCTTAATAACATCTGATATTGCTGGATGTGATCTGTAGATTAACGTTGTATAACAATTGCCAAAATTGTGCTTGCTTTTTTAAATGCTCGGATTTGCTGAAAAACCCAAATCAATTGACACATTTACCCATGTGACAACTTGATTTGACTGGCTCTGTCAGGTGGTGGAGGGTCTTGTTGAAAATTGGCCAAATAAACTAAAGGCCGACCTCACTTGGAGAAGTGAGCGGTAATTGAATCCTCGCGAAAAAGGGGGCATGATACCATTGTATTTATTGTGATGCACTCCAGAAAACATTATTTCTTACGTATTAGCAATATATGAGGGCTTCATTGGGGTATAGGTAATCGTGCTAGTAATAATACAAATGGTAAACCTTATTGTATTATGAAAATGTATTTACTATTATAATAGTATTATGTACAGTACTCACCAGTGCATCCTGCTGTGCTCCTACATGGCAGTGGTGGCAGACGAGGTTTGAGGAGCTACTGCCGGGAATATGTTTTTTTTTTTTAAACTGGTAATCGTGGCCACGAATTGTGATGGTCGAATCGTGGGGGGGTGGGTTTCGGGTTGGCTCAAAGCGTACATCGCTCTCACTAGCTGAGTAAATGTAAAGATGGTTGTAGGTGCGTTTCCTTGGCGCTTGTGTGTTCTCACTCCTAGGTGCTTTTTAGATTTTTGGATTTTAATGTTTAAGTAACATTTTTCTCCAGGACAAAGAGCGCTATAATGAATCCGTTTTCTATGAAGTCGCGCTACACAAGGTCTTCCTGTAAAGAGGAATGAGCATACTGTATTGTATTTGTGATGTTTTGCCTATTTCAAGGAATGTATTTAACTTACAGTCACAAGAGCTTTGTTCGAGATATTTTACAAAAAAAACTTTCAGAGTTGTGCAATTGCATTCTATTCCTGTATTTGTTTACGAACCGTGGTCTCCTATGACACAGAGACCTATAGGCTCAATGGACTCTCACCCAGTTTTAAATAAAAGTAAATAATGAGTGAATGCAATAAACTGGCACATACACACACAGACACTCTTCACCGACCAGAGTTCACAGGCCAGGTCGCATTTGCAAATAAGCCCATCATCTCTCAAGGGTCCATAAATGGGTGCCATTTAATGGGGAAGTTAACAATGGTTATCCCATGGATGGACTTGCCCTTGTCATAGGAATTATGAATTTTAACTTCCTGGATTAGGGTTGTAAGCAGGAGACGAGCACTAGCTGCATACTCATTTGAGCAGGAAATCACTTTTACTTTTGAGTGTGAAAGTACTGCCCACTGGGAGTTTATTGTTTTGACTTTTCACTCTTCCTCAGCCTGAACAATCAGAATAAAACTTACTACCTGGAGTCATAAGCTGCCGTAGACGTGTCCATGACGATGTCCATCTCGCGGTGAGTGTCTTGCAGCTCCTGCACACACACACAGCAGGGGAAATACAAGCGAAAACCCTGGAAGAACAATTCTACCTTTGTTATTTTGGTCTATTTGTTTGTATTTGTAAATTTATTGAGAAGGCAAAGGATATTGAGAAGCCTTTGCTAGTATTTTTAGCAGATGATGAAGAGGCATTTATCACGTACCTCATGATAAGAGTATAGTTTGCAGATAACTACAAATAGGATTTATCTAGATATAATTCTGCCCAGATTTACACAGATGAGAGGTAGTGTTTTTTTGCTGCACCTTCCTTGAAGAATATGTCTTTATAATAAAAAAAAAAATCTGTCTTTAAGTTAAGTTTCAGGAGATTGGGACGTAACATTGGAAGCCACATATGGAATCTGAATTTGACTTTCAGAGTCACATGTCTACCTGCCCTGCCTATGCAAGCAATACATTTTAGCCTCCAAACAGGTATCATTAAGTGGCGCATCAGCTCTGTTTTACAGCATCAAACACGCAGCACTGCAGTTACAAAGTAGGTGGTTTAATGCCATCAAACCCAAGGGCATCTTGTGAAAAAGTGTTCAGAGTATATGAAACGTTGGAATCGTCATGGCGCCCAAGCTCTCATTTTCGTCCCACATTTCTCAACTGTGAAGGACATCATACCTCTATCTGTGCAACATCTCCCACATCCACTATTTCCTCACTCCAGCCACCGCTGAGACCCTTGTGTACGCCTTCATAACCTCCCTGCTCAACTACTGCAACTCTTTCCTCTACACCAGGGGTCTCAAACTCGCGGCCCGCGGGCCAATTGCGGCCCTCGGGACGATATTTTGTGGCCCCCACCTTAATATGAAAGTTGAATGTTAGTGCGGCGTGCGAGTTTTATATTGTAGCAACCCCGCTGTTAGCTGCTGTGTGGGACAATGTTATGATGTTCTGGTTTCCTACTGTGTGCCTGTCCAGTGCATGTGAGTGACATGGGGGGCGGGGTCGTGTGTGTGTGTGTTTGTGTACGTGTGAGAGTGAGAGAGAGAGCCGGGAGAGAAAATGTGGTGCCACAGCGACGGGGCCGCTCGGCCGAGCCAGGGAGCCGCCCGGCTTCCACCGCCGCACTGCCCCCATCACCCCCCCCACATAAACACGCACCCGCACCCACGTAGGGCCTCGTGGTCGGGTCACCTACCCTGAGTTTTCACCCGAGGGCCCCCTAGGGGGGTTACCCCACGGTTTCTCAGGGCCAGGGAATTGGACAGGACCCTTCCCAGGCCAAGTAACACTGCGGCGCCGTGGGCGGATTTGAGATCGCACGACCACGGCGAGCTCAGAGAGCCCCGCAGTTAGAAACGCATACAAACACAAACACGGGTCAGCAAGGCAGATAGCTGGGATCAGGACCCGGGACGACTGATTGGTCGAAAGTTCAAAGGCCGGCGGGATCGCAAAAGAGCGGGAAATCCTAGGCTCAGGATTGGTCGAGAGACCAAGGCGGTCGGGACGGGGGCGCCTAGCCTTTGATGTGAATAGTTTAAAAGAAAACGCAGGGGCAGTAGGGAGGTCTCTTCTTCTGGAGTTTGGACACGGGGTCAGCGACGAAGGAGTCATCGGGCGAGCCGCTAGATTGTCTGCAGGACGATCTGAGCGCCGCAAGGTCACCAAGGACTACAGACGGTATCGTGTTGCGCGCCTTACAACACCTCAGAGCGGAGAGTAGGATCCGTAGGAGAGGGTTAGTTCGGGGTAAGGACGAGTAGGAAAGCGGTTTAGCAGAGAGCGCAGCATAGAATAGGGCTACACGGCACCAGAGTGTGGGTTAGAAGCGCCTTGCTGGCCCGCACACACACACAGGTGGCTCGGTTGGTTAGCAAGGGCTAATAAAATCTCGAGCGTAGTAACAAAACCGTGTTGTTGGGTATTTTTGGAACGTGGTATTAGCGTGCACTGCATTCGCGAGTGTGTGGTCGTTGTATGCATAAAGGCCGTGGTCTCTGTACGATTGTGCGGGTACGGAGGTGTGTGCGTTAACGCCCGGGGAGAGCACTTTTGTGTGTTGGCGTGACTACGCAGCCGTGTGAGAGAAGAATCGTCCTTGTACGATATTTGTGTTGACGTGCACGCGCGAGTGGGGGAGGGGACGAGTCGTCGTGTCGGCGTGTGCCCCGCTTGCGTGTGCTCGTTACTTGCGTAAGCTCTCGGCGTGCGTAATCGGCGTACCCCAGGTGCGCGATCGTAACGTGAGCGGCCAGCGCGGCGCAGAGCGGCGCAAGAGTGGGTATCGCGTGTGGAGCTGTATGTGTGTGCGCGCACGTTCACGACGTGTGTAACACAGGTGCGCGATCCTAACGTGAGTGGTCAGTGTTGGGTGAGTGCCGTGCAGAGCTGTGTGTGGGTGTGCGCGTACGTGGTTAACCATGCCTGCTACGCGGACCCGCGGTGGAGGGGAATCCTCGGGTGACGGCTCCCACACCATGGGTGAGGAGCCTAGCGGCGGTTCACTTAGCAGCGGGGGGGCGATTGATGATGTTAGTCCGGCCGTTAGTATTATCGAGGGAGGGATCTCGGGGGCTAGCGACCCCCACAAATTGGTGTCGGAAGCGGTACGGACCCCCACGTTACCTCACGCCAAAATAAGACTGATATTTACCGGCCGGGGGGCCCCTTCGTGGAAGGCATTCGCCCGCAATCTCTTAGGGGCCAAGGAAATTAATGGATGGACGGACGCGCAAGCAGTACGTCAACTTAATATGAATCTTGATGGGCGGGCAGCCGATTTTGTAGAAGCGTTACCCGCGAGCGCACAGACACAGCTAGAGGAGCTGATGCGCCGACTCGATCAGCGTTTTGGCACACGTGACGAGGAGGAAGCAAAATCGGCCTTAGAGGCGCGCCGTCGCCAACCTGGCGAAGATCTCCGTGATTACGCCGAGGATGTGCGCGAGTTAACAAAGATCGCACGCCCGGGGTACGCAACTGAGGTTATTGAGGAACTGGCTGCCGAGAAAATCCAGCGGTACCTGTCTCGCACGGCGTGGTGGCAGCCAGACATGAGCTGCCCACGTCTTCCCTTTAACACCCTTGTCGAGCGCGCACGTAAGTGTGAAAGAATTCACAGCGAACGCGCGCAGCTCCGGGGGCTGGGACGAGAGCGCGCCATTGCGAGCCTGCTCTCGGAAGACGAGGAGGAGGAACAGGAGCTCGCGAGGACGGTAAGGGGCCGGGAAAGAGAACCTCCAGTGTCCCGCGAGACAACCCCGGGTTGGGTAGCTGGGTTACAGACCGGCATGGGAGATATAGCCGGCCAGGTAACCCAGGTGCAATCCTCCGTTGAGACCATCCGATCCGAAATGGGGGACCTACGCGCCACGGTGGGAGGGTTATCTGGGAGGGTAGCCCGACTAGAGGCAGAGTCGGGGCAGCGGCGTGCCGGAGGGGGGATAGGGAACGGACGGGGGGGCTCCTACGGGACGGCCCCCCGTGCGTGTTACCTGTGTGACCGGCGAGGGCATCTCGTGAGAGACTGTCCGCAGATCGCCCGCGCTAGAAACGCGCCGGGGGTTAAACCCCAACGCCCCCTAGAGAGTGGACCATCTGGGGGTGCATTCGAAGCGGTCCCGATGCAAAAAGACGGTAATAATGGCGAGCGAGTGATCTCCACACAGGTTCCAACAACAACGCCCACGGAAACGGTGACTCCTGGCGACTGGCTACGGGAGCTGGTGGCGGGGATCACGGGGGCCACGTCGCTCGTGGAAGGGGAGGTAAACGGAGTGCGTACCCGAATTCTGCTGGACACGGGGGCGGTGGCCTCGCTCGTGAGCGCAGCGCACTGCAGCGCGATCGGGGTCGACGTGCGTCACCTGCAGGCACCGGACCGCGCGCTGCACACGGCGAGCGGAGCCGGAATGGGGCTGCTGGGGAGAGCCACCCTAGAGGTCCGCATAGGCAGTCAGGTGTGCACCCAGGAGTTCTACGTGTCGAGTGCGTTGTGTCACGAGTGTATCGCAGGTACCGACCTCTTAGAACGGCTGGGACTCAACGTGCAACCCCGCCAGCGATGCGCCACCATGGAGAGCAACGGCGAGCGGATACCGTTCCTGGGACGAGAACCAACGCGCCCCCGCTTCGCACCTGTGGTCGCTATCCTGGCGACGGCAGTCACCATCGACCCACTCACCGAGATGCTGGTGCCGGTGGCGCTCCGACCATCAGGAGAGGTAATGCTAACTCCTCACCCGGAGTTGGCAAAACGGTATGGGATAGTGGGATCCGCCACGTTGGTAAACGCAGATGGGGACCGATTGTTTATACGTGTGTTTAACCCACACAGTACCCCGGCAATGATACGACGACGCACCCCGGTAGCCACCGTACACCCCCTGCACGCTCGCCACTCGAACGACTCGGTGTTCGCACTCTGGGCGGAGGACCCTGGCCGCCCCGAGGACAGCCAGGATCTGGCCTGGCGGGTCGGCCCGACCCCCCGAGCCGAGATTGTTCCCCTGCAGGATGCGTTACATGTGCCTTGGGCAGCCTTACCTAAGGGGGAGGCCGATCAGCTGCGCGGGTTATTGCGGGAGTACGCCGACGTGTTCAGTGAGCACGATTCGGACGTGGGCCGGACCGACCTGGTCAAGCACCAAATTGACACAGGTGCAGCCCGACCCATCAAACTCCCCGCATACCGAGTGGGCGCGCCTGAACGGACCCAGATCAAAGAGGCAGTCACGGATATGCTACGCGATAACATAATCCAGCCCTCCGCGAGCCCTTGGTCTGCCCCGGTGGTACTGGTAACGAAAAAGGACGGATCGACTCGGTTCTGCGTTGATTACCGAAAATTGAACGCAGTCACCCTCGGCGACGCTTTTCCCATCCCACGCATCGACGACACCTTCGACAGTCTCGCAGGAGCGCGGTATTTTTCCACCCTCGATCTGGCGTCCGGTTACTGGCAGGTGGAGATGACGGAGGAGGATCGGCCAAAAACAGCATTCACCACCCCGATGGGCCTGTTTGAGTTTCGAGTGTTGCCGTTCGGACTCACTAACGCGCCCGCGACGTTCCAGTGGTTGATGGAGTTGGTGATGCGGGGCTTGCAGTGGGAACAGTGCCTGATTTACCTGGACGACGTAATAGTGTTCAGTAGGTCGCTGTCCGAACACTGGTCCAGGCTGCGGGAAGTATTCCAGCGACTGCGAGCAGCCCATCTCAAGCTCAAGCCACGTAAGTGTTACATTGCGCAACGCGAGGTGGGGTACCTCGGACACCGAGTCAGCGAGGCAGGGGTGAGCACCGATCCCGAGAAGGTGCGTGCCGTAGTGGATTGGCCGCGGCCGAGGAACCTGACGGAGATCAGGTCATTCTTGGGACTCGCCACTTATTACCGTCGATTTGTAAAGGGATTCAGTGAGATTGCACGCCCCCTCACCCAACTCACCTCCCCTAAGAACCCCTATCAGTGGTCGGAGGCCTGCCAGACGGCTTTCACCACACTCAAAGACCACCTCACCCACACCCCCACCTTGGCTTTCCCAGATTTCACCACCGATTTTATTTTGGACACTGACGCCTGCAGCAGTGGGCTGGGCGCGGTGCTGTCGCAAGTGCAGGGTGGGACGGAGCGGGTCATCGCGTACGCCAGTCGGACCCTGAGCGGGGCCGAACTGAACTATTGTGTAACCCGTCAGGAACTGTATGCTGTAATTTTCGCGTGTAAACAGTTCCGACCGTACTTGTACGGCAGGAAATGTCGTGTGCGCACCGATCATTATGCACTGCAGTTCCTCCTTACATTCAAGGAACCGCGGGGGCAGATGGCTCGATGGCTGGCGCAGCTGCAGGAGTACAACCTGCAGATCGAGTACCGAGCGGGGCGGACACACGCAAACGCGGACGCCTTGTCAAGACGGCCCGCGGTGCGCGCTGAGACGAGGGAGGGAGACGCCTGCCCGTGCTTCACGGGGGGACGCTGCCGCCAAGCAGCAGAACCCAAGGAGCGCGCGGAAACTAAACTCCCCCCCCCGAGAGAGAGTGCAGTGTGCACCGCAGGAACCCCTGCAGAAGGAGCCCGGGGACAGACGGATCATCCCACCCCAACCGGGAGGATCCAAGAGGATGTCGGCTGCGCCTTCCCGGGCTTGGACGACGAGCAGCTGCGACAAACCCAGCAGCGGGATCCGGATCTGGCGGCGGTGGAGGCGGCACTGCGAGAGAGGAAGGATGCACTACCAGGGCCCTGGAGCGGTTTGTATGCCCGGTTGTGTGTAGAAAACGGGGTGGTGAGGGAACTGGCCGACGCTGGGCAGCCGGGGTGCATCTGCGTTCCCGCCCATGTGCGACCCCAACTACTACGACTGGTACACGACCACCCGCTCGGGGGCCATGATGGGGAACGGCGCACCCGGGAGACTCTGCGTCGCCAGTATCTCTGGCCTAAATTGGCGCAAGATGTGGCCGCCTGGGTGCAGGGCTGCCGGGCCTGTCAGCAGTGTGGGCAAAAGCCGGCGAGGTACCAGGTACCCCTGAGGCTGTTCCGAGTCAGTCGGACGAATCAGTTGGTCGGAATCGACCTGCAGGGGCCCTTTCCACGATCCCACCGGGGCAACCGATATATTCTCGTAGCGGTGGAGTACTTCACCCGCTACCCCGTGGCGGTGGCTATCCCGGATAAAACAGCCCTCGTAGTGGCCCGGGCCTTCGTGGAAAACTACGTACTTAAGTGCGGGATCCCCGAACGAGTCATTACCGACCAGGGTAGTGAATTCGAGGCCGAACTATTCCAGGCGCTGTGCCGAGAGTTCGGGATCCAGAAGGACCGAACCACAGCGTATCACCCCCAGGCGAACGGGATGGTAGAGAGGATGAACCAGACTCTGGCCGGGAAGCTTAAACGCATGGCGGCCGCGAATCAACAGGACTGGGACGAACACCTCCCCTATGCCTTGTTCGCCTACACCACCGCCGTTCACACATCTACAGGACAGACCCCGTTCCTAATGATGTTTGGTCGCGAGTCTCGCCTGCCCGCAGATCTGCTGTTCGGTGTCCCTCCGCCGCAACGGGAGGAAGGGAGCCACCCCGTGGAGCACTTGCTGGAGACCCTGCGAGGGGCCAGGGGCCGAGCCTACCCGCACGGAGAGGCCGCGCACCAGCGGCAAGAGCAGGGCGCCCGACCCCGTATGGAGCCCCCCTTCTACACTGCGGGCTCCGAGGTGTGGCTGTACACTCCCCGCGTCGGTGCCGGACAGGTGGGGAAGCTGACCACCTACTGGCGAGGACCCTGGATTGTGAGACGGCAGATCTCACCATGGACGGTGCTGATTCAGGGAGGAGAGAGGGGCCGGGAGATGGTGGTCAACATCCGCCGACTGAAGCCGTGGCGAGCAGCCCCCGAGGGGGGGAGCCCCGCCGTCCAAGTACCCCGAAACCCCGGGGTCCCCCCACCCCCCGTGCCCGGGGGCCTCGCGCAGTATATGGGCCCCACGGAGCCCCGGGCTCCGAGGGGCCCCGGGCGGGGCCGGGGGCGACGAGGACGGCGACCCTTAAACCCCACCGCCTCTGAGTTTGTTCCCCAGCCCGCAGGTGCCAGAGACCGAGGGGAGCCGTTGGAATGGAGGAGGAGACCACCGCCGGAGCCCCAGGAGACGGAGCCGCCACCCCCGAGGCCAGCCACAAGGGCCGGGCGAATCCCGCGGACCCCGCGGCGATACCTCGTGGGGGCAACCCAGGCGAGGTGCTCCAGTCAACCCGGGACGGGGACTGGCACCCCGGGGGGCTATGTGGTGCCACAGCGACGGGGCCGCTCGGCCGAGCCAGGGAGCCGCCCGGCTTCCACCGCCGCACTGCCCCCCATCACCCCCCCCACATAAACACGCACCCGCACCCACGTAGGGCCTCGTGGTCGGGTCACCTACCCTGAGTTTTCACCCGAGGGCCCCCTAGGGGGGTTACCCCACGGTTTCTCAGGGCCAGGGAATTGGACAGGACCCTTCCCAGGCCAAGTAACACTGCGGCGCCGTGGGCGGATTTGAGATTGCACGACCACGGCGAGCTCAGAGAGCCCCGCAGTTAGAAACGCATACAAACACAAACACGGGTCAGCAAGGCAGATAGCTGGGATCAGGACCCGGGACGACTGATTGGTCGAAAGTTCAAAGGCCGGCGGGATCGCAAAAGAGCGGGAAATCCTAGGCTCAGGATTGGTCGAGAGACCAAGGCGGTCGGGACGGGGGCGCCTAGCCTTTGATGTGAATAGTTTAAAAGAAAACGCAGGGGCAGTAGGGAGGTCTCTTCTTCTGGAGTTTGGACACGGGGTCAGCGACGAAGGAGTCATCGGGCGAGCCGCTAGATTGTCTGCAGGACGATCTGAGCGCCGCAAGGTCACCAAGGACTACAGACGGTATCGTGTTGCGCGCCTTACAACACCTCAGAGCGGAGAGTAGGATCCGTAGGAGAGGGTTAGTTCGGGGTAAGGACGAGTAGGAAAGCGGTTTAGCAGAGAGCGCAGCATAGAATAGGGCTACACGGCACCAGAGTGTGGGTTAGAAGCGCCTTGCTGGCCCGCACACACACACGGGTGGCTCGGTTGGTTAGCAAGGGCTAATAAAATCTCGAGCGTAGTAACAAAACCGTGTTGTTGGGTATTTTTGGAACGTGGTATTAGCGTGCACTGCATTCGCGAGTGTGTGGTCGTTGTATGCATAAAGGCCGTGGTCTCTGTACGATTGTGCGGGTACGGAGGTGTGTGCGTTAACGCCCGGGGAGAGCACTTTTGTGTGTTGGCGTGACTACGCAGCCGTGTGAGACAAGAATCGTCCTTGTACGATATTTGTGTTGATGTGCACGCGCGAGTGGGGGAGGGGACGAGTCGTCGTGTCGGCGTGTGCCCCGCTTGCGTGTGCTCGTTACTTGCGTAAGCTCTCGGCGTGCGTAATCGGCGTACCCCAGGTGCGCGATCGTAACGTGAGCGGCCAGCGCGGCGCAGAGCGGCGCAAGAGTGGGTATCGCGTGTGGAGCTGTATGTGTGTGCGCGCACGTTCACGACGTGTGTAACACAGGTGCGCGATCCTAACGTGAGTGGTCAGTGTTGGGTGAGTGCCGTGCAGAGCTGTGTGTGGGTGTGCGCGTACGTGGTTAACCATGCCTGCTACGCGGACCCGCGGTGGAGGGGAATCCTCGGGTGACGGCTCCCACACCATGGGTGAGGAGCCTAGCGGCGGTTCGCTTAGCAGCGGGGGGGCGATTGATGATGTTAGTCCGGCCGTTAGTATTATCGAGGGAGGGATCTCGGGGGCTAGCGACCCCCACAAAAAGAGTGGCTTTGGATGTGCGGAGAGCAGGAGGGTGAAATTCATAGTTTTCCGCCCTCTTTCGCGCAGGTCATGATGTATCCAGTGCTTCATTTGTAAATCACAAGGTGCCAGAACGCTAAGTACATATGACAGCGCAGGTACAACGAGCACAGGGCCTGGAATGCACATACAACGATGCTTAAAACAGCACACACATGCCACTTACAATGCAGTGGGACTTATTTAGGCTATACTGCAGTGACGGTATCAGTCTTTGTGTCAGTGATTAATAAAGTGGCATCTTGAGCAAAGGCGACTTCTGTGTCCAGCAGAGAAAACGAACGGAACACACACACACACAATTTGTTAAATTGAAGGCAAATGCAAGGGACACCACGGCTCCTTTACGCAAACGCTGCGCTGTGAGGTTTTTGGAGCTTCTTTACGCAGACGGATTATTCTAAACCGCAGCAGTTTATAACACGTCATTGAGCTAATATCTACATT
The DNA here is from genome assembly GCF_964198595.1 of Lampetra fluviatilis. Lineage (NCBI taxonomy): Eukaryota > Metazoa > Chordata > Hyperoartia > Petromyzontiformes > Petromyzontidae > Lampetra > Lampetra fluviatilis. Next base: position 12,205,514 of record NC_136310.1, read on the forward strand.
TTACAGTCTGGGCTGTTTTACATTATTATTTACACCTGATATGTGTGCCATGGAAGAAGTTTGTTGGAATAACAACCGACGGAGCGCCATCAATGACAGGGAGGAAAAATAGACTGGTGGCACTTGTTCAAAGAAAACTAGAAGAGGAGGGTGTGGAGGAGGCCATTGCTCTTCACTGCATCATCCATCAGCAGGCCCTTTGCAGCAAATGCCTGAAGTTTGACAATGTGATGTCTGTTGTTGTGAAATGCATCAACCAAATCAGATCCAGGGGCTTAAAGCACCGGATGTTCCGTACTTTTTTAGAGGAAATGGAGTCAGAATATGAGGATGTGCTCTACTTCACCGATGTACGTTGGCTCAGCAGGGGAAACGTCTTGAAGAGATTTTTTGAGTTGAGAGTAGAAGTGAAAGCCTTCATGGAGAAGGATGGGGTGGCTGTTCCTGTGCTAAGTGATCCCAAATGGCTCATGGACTTAGCTTTTCTTGTTGACATCACGCATGAGCTGAATGTACTGAACAAGAAGTTACAAGGCCAGGGGCAGCTCGTCAGTGCTGCCTATGACAACGTGAGAGCATTCTCCACAAAACTTGTGTTATGGAAAGCCCAGCTCTCTCAGACAAACCTTTGCCATTTCCCAGCATGCAAGGCACTCCTGAATGCAGGCACACCATTCAGTGGTGAGAAGTATGTTGATGCCATTTTGAGGCTACAGGAGGAATTTGATCACAGATTTGCAGACTTCAAGACGCACAGAGCCACTTTTCAAATTTTTGCGGATCCCTTCTCCTTTGATGTGCTTCAAATGGAGCTCATTGACCTGCAGTGCAACTCTGACCTCAAAGCCAAGTTCAGGGAGGTGAGTGGAAAAGAAGACAAGCTTGGGCAATTTTTGCGAGAATTGAACCCCAGCCTCCCTGAGCTTTCCTGAATGTTCAAGCGGACCATGTGCCTTTTTGGGAGCACATATTTGTGTGAAAAGCTCTTTTCCACCTTGAACTTCAATAAGTCCAAGTACAGGTCCAGACTTACTGATGATCATCTTCAAGCCATACTTAGGGTCTCAACTGCTTCCTCCCTCAAGACAAATGTGGCTCAGCTATGTGAGAGGAAGCGCTGCCAGGTCTCTGGCAGCAAGAAGTAGGCAAGAAAAGCCATGTTCAGAAGAACCGTTCATGTTCTTCAATATTCTATTCATGTTAAAAATAACCCATTGAAGTTAAATAACTGTTAGTAATGACATTTGAGAAGTTTGGATTTTTTTTGTAAAGTTTTTTTTGTGGAATACCTGATGCGGCCCAGCCACACCCAGGTACTGCCTGTACCTGGGTGAGGCTGGGCCGCATCAGGCGTTGGGTTCCCGGGTGGCCCAGGCGCTTAAGCCACTTGGCGCCACCAACGGGGGGGGGGGGGGCTGTGTGTGCTCTGTGGGATATCTGGGGGCACACACGGCCCCACCCCTCGTTGGGGACTAGGCATAAAAGGGGAGCTCCCTGGACGATCAGGGCCAGTCGTAGCTCAAGACCCCAATACCCAAGACCAGCCATCTGAGGACCCTGGGACGCTGTGAGAGCCAGTGGTGGGACTCTGGAACTCCCGACTCTACGACCTTGTGAGGGCGAGTTCCAGAGCGTAGCCAGAGTAGTGTATCTAGGCTGTGTACCTAGGCTGTGTACCTGGGAGTTGTTACAGAGTATCAGGACTGTTGGACTGTTGGTTGGATTGTAATAAAGAAGTTACCTCTACAAGTGTCTCCGGAACCCGTTACACCTACCACTACCCGCTTACCTCTACTGCTCGCTGTGAGCTCTATTTTCTCTCATCCCAATCTACTCCCCTCCATGCACTCTCCCCTCCTATCACACTATACTATCTTGCACGTGTGATGCCGCCGCCGCGAAGCCGCTCGGCGGGCGCCCCATCTACGACCTCGCCACCACCAAGCGACGGGGCCGACCCCGCTTCCCCCTCACCACCCCCTACATAAACACACCCTCACAACATTTCCCCCCCATAGAGCTCCGAGGGGAGGTCACCTGGCCTCATAGGGATAATCTTCACGGTTTCCTGCGGCCAGGGAATTGGGCGACCTCCCCCGATGCTAATTCGCACCGCGGCGCTGTGACCTGGGTTGAGATTGCATGGTCACGGCGGGGGCTGTCCAGCCACCACAGTTGAAACGCACCCCCCACACACACGTATCGGCAAGGCAGGCAGGGGTCCGCAGCCATGAACGAAGGGAGAAGCCAGGAGGGGGGCGGCTGATTGGCATAGTGGGTGGGCTCGGGGACCGCCGCCGCGCAGCAGCCCACGGCGAGTCCTTTGTTACGGAAACCATGGCTGATTAGCATAGCAAAAGCGCACGTGGACCACCGCCGGCGCCGCAGTCAACGGCGGACCCATTGTTAGGGAAACCGGGAATGCGGCTGAACGGGCGTGGCGACCTGATTGGCCGAGAAGGCCCTCGGGTCGGCGTTCTTTGATGTAGGTAAAAAATAAAAGGGGGGCGCAGACAGGCAGAGCGGTTTCTTGCTCCGGAAGTCAGCGCCCGGGACGGTTCCCAGTGCGGCCACTCGAACATCCGTGCGACGCGTCGAAGTGTGCGGAGAGGACGAGACCACCGGAGCGCCGTGCGCATCTAAACTGTGAGTAAGAGGAAAGAGAGTACTGGGATTGAGGCTAGAGAAACCAAAACCGCTTAGAGCCTATCAAATTAGATACATCGGGTACAGACCCTTGGGCGATAGTGTAGGCCTGCCTTGCCGATCCCTACTGACCCAACAGTGAATCACAGTCGGCCGATAATAAATCATTAATAACCCATCGCAGCCTCTTGTGGTTTGGACGAGCGGGTGAAAGCGCGTGGTGCTGTGGGTGGTCGGTGTTTCCACGGGTGCGCGCTCCGTCTGTCGCCGTGGAGACTTGTGAGGGCTCACACCCATCGTAAACACCTGTTCCACGGCCCCTTTGAACGAGCGCGTGTGCGAGCAACGTCATTCGCCCTCCGACCCCTGACCCCCCGTTCAGAGCGTGTGATTGCTGCACGGGGCTGTGCGAGGGGAGGCGTCGCGTTTGATTGGCGGAGAGGCAACGCAGTGTTTACAGGCGTACGGGAGCCGGCGACGAGCCATGCCCCTCTCGCGAACTCGCGGAGGTGCGAACCAGGGAGGGGAGCCGTCGGGCGACAGCCCTTACCCCGCGAGCGATGAGCCCAGCGGTGGCAGCAGCTGTTCGCATACCAGCGAGGGGTCGGGAAACGGCGGGACCCCTGCAGTCGGTGCCCAGCAGGGAGAGACCTCGGGGGCCAGTGGCCCCAACACACGTGCTCACCTATCTCTTCTCTCTCATCTCCCTCTACACCCCCTGATGTACTCTCAGCTCTATGAACCAAATATTTCTATTGCAGCCCCCATCAACCTTTGTTCAGTGGGAGATCACTCCTGCTCCTCTACTGCTTCAGAATTCTGGAACTCCCTTCCTTCTGCTGCCCGTTCTGCTGACTCTCTCTGCCACAGTTCAAGTCCAAGCTCAAGACTGATAAGTGTATTTTTGCTCATAAAATACAAAAATCCCAGCAGAAAATGTAAAGTAATAGCATCTGAATTGAACTGTATATCATAGTAATTCACAAAAATAAAGAACCATATCAGGATTGAAGAAAGATGAGGGGGTGGGGGTCAGAGCAAGGAAACACAGGATAGAGCAGAGCAACAGTCCAGGACAAAGTAACTGGGGTCCAGAACCAATGAGCCACGTACACAGCTGGCACAGCCAGGACATAACTAATGTAAGCAAACAAACAAACATACCTTTCCTTTCCCCAGGAGGCCAGTGTCCCACTGTGTTGAGATGTGGTTTTATTCACATGATAAATAAATCCACACTGTATTGCATTGTGAAAATAAACGTGCCTCAACGCCTCACGAGCCGGACAATATCATGTTTCTGTCTCGCTGTCCTCGTGTGACTTCCAAGTGGCTGCAATGCGGCATGGCAGCCACTTGCAGTCACACGAGAGCTCAGCACACTTCACTAAACGCAGCATTGCCACCTTTTCCACTGTAGACCAAGCCCAGACATATTTCTCTGTCATGCTTTGTCAATCAAAACCGTGCAATATACTGTAATAAAGGTAAACTCAATACAATTAAAACGCTGCCACCCAAACGCAGATATCAATTCCCAGACTGTCTGGGTCAAACCCGACTGGGTGGCAACCCTAATTGAATGGCACATCACTAACCTGAAAACCTCATCACAGATACGACTGTATACAATCAAATTGCGTGCTTATTGTTATTGAAATAATGAATCTATTCACCTAATATCACTTCTTAAGCTCACGATTACATGCATTGAATTGCATTATCAGTAAACAGATGTTATTTAAAGAATCATATTCGTGGTAAATGATTCACATTTCCCATGCAGTCATTAGAGGTGCAATGCGAGAAACTCTAAAAGCTCCCATCAATTCTAAAATCAAATTGAGGCAAATAATCGAATCACCAGGGTAGTGGTGTCCAACATTGTGTTCATACCTTTAGCAGTTTCCTGTAGATATTTTCAAAGTGCTCACGCTCCACTCTCAGGCTCTCAATGTCTTCTCGCAATCTTGCATTTTGGGTCAGCTGCACGTTAAACTTGCTCAGCGCCTGCAAATACAGGTGTGGGCGCATTTAGCAACAATGCATCTCTACTCATAAACATCCCACTCGACTTGAAATTGCCTGTGCTTTGTCTTTTAATAGTTTAACCTATCATATGATGCGATTGGCCGACAGTGATTGATGTAACCCGTTATGTGATGCTCTGAGCTCTCAATGATTTGTGACCATGTCATTGGGAATAGGAAGGATATTGTCTCAACCCCATGATGAAGGTAGTGTGAAATAAAATTTCGCTACCAAATCTTGTCAGGATAAAAAAGGTTTAAAGGTGGCTTTACCAGCTTCTTTACTGCCCGGAAGCACAATTTATCACGCAAAAACACATTTTCACAGCACATCGAGAGTGCTGGACGTGTTGTGCGACGTACCGTGTCGAGTCGATTTTCCAGCACATGCGTGTACTTGTGCGTCCGTGTCACGTGTGTGCGTGTGCCAGAGGAGCCCCCTGACTTTCTCCTCTCCGCTTCCATCTTCCGTTCCATTTGTTTCACCTGATACCGCCAAGCACGCACACGTGAGACACGCACACCCACCATGTGCACGAGTCAAACCAACTGTTCACCTGTCCTTTCACACTTAATACAGTCTCGATTGAACTGTACACCAGTCAGTGGAGTGACGAGCTTTAATGCTTTGAGGCTGCGAGTCTGTGAGGAATCCCTGCCTGTACATCGAGCTCGTCCAGCCTGCGTCTCTCTTGGCTGATATCACTCTCCAGCGCCTCGCGCAGCTCCAGCATGGCTCGCAGGTTCTCCGTGCACTCCTGGTCCCGCATTCTCATGCTTTTGCGCTCCGATAGACGGACGCTCTGTATCAGATCCTCCTTTTCCTTCTCCAGCTTGAAGATCTCGGACCTGTCGGGCCAACACAACCACCGCCGTGGTGGCGACATGTTATCTGCCTCGCCTAGTATACATGAGGCCGTGGGTTCGATCCCGACCCTTACGCCTGCTGTATATTTGGAGTTTGCATGTACTACTCCAGGTCCTCCGGGTTTTCCCCCCTCATTTACAGTGAGGGAAGAAAGTATTTGATCCCCTGCTGATTTTATACGTTTGCCCACTGACAAAGAAATGATCAGTCTATAATTTTAATGGTAGGTTTATTTGAACAGAGAGACAGAATAACAACAAAATCCAGAAAAACGCATGTCAAAAATGTTATAAATTGATTTGCATTTTAATGAGGGAAATAAGTATTTGACCCCCTCGCAATCAGAAAGATTTCTGGCTCCCAGGTGTCTTTTATACAGGTAACAAGCTGAGATTAGGAGCACTCCCTTTAAGAGTGTGCTCCTAATCTCAGCTCGTTACCTGTATAAAAGACACCTGTTCACAGAAGCAATCAATCAATCAGATTCCAAACTCTCCACCATGGCCAAGACCAAAGAGCTCTCCTAGGATGTCAGGGACAAGATTGTAGACCTACACAAGGCTGGAATGGGCTACAAGACCATCGCCAAGCAGCTTGGTGAGAAGGTGACAACAGTTGGTGCGATTATTCGCAAATGGAAGAAACACAAAAGAACTGTCAATCTCCCTAGGCCTGGGGCTCCATGCAAGATCTCACCTCGTGGAGTTGCAATGATCATGAGAACGGTGAGGAATCAACCCAGAACTACACGGGAGGATCTTGTCAATGATCTCAAGGCAGCTGGGACCATAGTCACCAAGAAAACAGTTGGTAACACACTACGCCGTGAAGGACTGAAATCCTGCAGCGCCCGCAAGGTCCCCCTGCTAAAGAAAGCACATATACATGCCCGTCTGAAGTTTTCCAATGAACATCTGAATGATTCAGAGGACAACTGGGTGAAAGTGTTGTGGTCAGATGAGACCAAAATGGAGCTCTTTGGCATCAACTCAACTCGCCGTGTTTGGAGGAGGAGGAATGCTGCCTATGACCCCAAGAACACCATCCCCACCGTCAAACATGGAGGTGGAAACATTATGCTTTGGGGGTGTTTTTCTGCTAAGGGGACAGGACAACTTCACCGCATCAAAGGGACGATGGACGGGGCCATGTACCGTCAAATCTTTGGTGAGAACCTCCTTCCCTCAGCCAGGGCATTGAAAATGGGTCGTGGATGGGTATTCCATCATGACAATGACCCAAAACACACGGCCAAGGCAACAAAGGAGTGGCTCAGGAAGCAGCACATTAAGGTCCTGGAGTGGCCGAGCCAGTCTCCAGACCATAATCCCATAGAAAATCTGTGGAGCGAGCTGAAGGTTCGAGTTTCCAAACGTCAGCCTTGAAACCTTAATGACTTGGAGAAGATCTTTAAAGAGAAGTGGGACAAAATCCCTCCTGAGATGTGTGCAAACCTGGTGGTCAACTACAAGAAACGTCTGACCTCTGTGATTGCCAACAAGGGTTTTGCCACCAAGTACTAAGTCATGTTTTGCAGAGGGGTCAAATACTTATTTCCCTCATTAAAATGCAAATCAATTTATAACATTTTTGACATGCGTTTTTCTGGATTTTGTTGTTGTTATTCTGTCTCTCACTGTTCAAATAAACCTACCATTAAAATTATAGACTGATCATTTCTTTGTCAGTGGGCAACCGTACAAAATCAGCAGGGGATCAAATACATTTTTCCCTCACTGTAGAAACATGTGTTGAGAGTATTTGGCTGCTATACATTTCCACATAAGCCACTTCGTTGAGCTATCATTGTGGCCAGGTCGCCTCTGAAAAATAGTTATACAGTAAAACCTTGGATTGCGAGTAACTTGGTCTGCGAGTGTTTTGCAAGACGAGCAAATTTTTTTAATAAATATTAATTTGATAAAAGAGCGAGGTCTTGCAATACGAGTAGTACGTGTACGCTTTGTCTGCCGAGCGTCACGTGATCACAACTGATATACGAGTACTATGATATACGAGTGCTTTGGATTACAAACATGTTTCCGGAACGAATTATGCTCGCAATCCAAGGTTTTACTGTATAGCTCAGTAGGCTTTACCTGGGAAAATAAAAATAGTTTAATAGTTTAGCTTACCAAAAAAAATGTTGGCTTTCAGCGGGCAAATATATTTAATAGAGAGAGCAAGTCAACGATCATGGCGCCTCACTGCCTTCTGCATGTCACAAAGGGATATATACTGGAGAGAGCACAATGGTGTAAAGACAGAGAAAGGGGAATGCAAGCGGCTCATCATACATCCTCTGAACACGGGGGACATAGCCACACCACACCAGTGCTTTGTTAAGGTAATTTTAGTAAGGCGGGCACTCAAAGCCTTCACATTGTCAGCATGAGCGTAGCATTTTTTTAGAGATAGGTAGAAGGGCTACATTACATCTGCCTGCGGATAAGATCCTGGGACTCCATGTTGTACGTTTGCCGGTCACCCTCGATGATGCGGCACTGCCGCTGGAGCTTGCTCAGTTCCCCTTCTGCTGTGGAATATACAAAAGCGCTGAAGCAAGATGGTGAAATGCTCCCGCATGGAACTCTCAGCCATTTGATCCCATGCGAAACAAAGCAACTCGGCTTCGTCAGTTAACTTGCGACAGTGTCACATTACAGAGACATTAAACTCAATGACGGCCCAGGTTTTTAGTCATTGACACAGTAGAGGTAGGAGGCCCAAACCCCGACCCTCCTCTTGCACCTGGGCACCCTGACCCAGACAAGCCCAGGCAGGGGATCAAAGCAAGAAAATGTGCATTCTTCAGCCTATTAATTAACAACCAAGCAGACAAGAGATTATGGTGAATACTGTATAAAAAAATATTTGCAAAGTAATTGAAGATGAGTTCTTAACTTTTACAAAGACAAATTATCATATTGTTTTGCAGCATCTCGATATCATCAGATGCACATATAAAATGTAACGACGTTGGATACAGCATTGTAATGATGACCACGTGACTCCACCCAGTCAAACAAAGACCGTGGTTTGTTAAACAAAAGCAATCTAAATGATTTTGAATGAACATGGACAGCAGCAGAACTAATCAATAACATCACATGAACACTTCACCCTGTAACTTAAGGTTACTACTGTCACATGACTGCTAGGACAGGAAAGGTGGTATCCACACGTTACAAATCCAAAACACACTTCAAGGCTGCATCCTTCCCAGTGAATGTGGCGAGCTCCAGAACAATGGACATGACTGAGATGTCTCCGTTTTATTTGCTTCAATGAAGGGATTGAGTACTGCCTCCACAGATTATTGTCCATTCATATACCAAATTCTCCTTTGATCACAGACCTCCCTTGAGTTGTGTTTTCACTGAACCAGTTCTTGCCAGTTCCCACATATCTAGCTTTCAGCTGATAAGGGGTGAAGGGATAGGGTACCTAAGTCTGCTTTTTTGTCCTCCACTGCAGGGACAGTTGAACCAAGTGATTAACAAAAGAGATCGGGGTGAGTCTGATTTTCAAGAGTGATTTGGGGCATGAGTCTGGAAAGCAGGTGGCGATGATTAAAATGTGTGATCCCAATTGAGTAATTTGGGGGTCAATTTAACAAATGTGGACGCAATGACCTGCTCTTGCGAATGACACGAGCAGACGGTGCGTATAGCAATACTCATGGCGGCCGCTGGATTCGAACCGTAAACCTTCTACAACGAGCGGCGAACGCGCTATCGCTGGGCCGCGTCACCTCCAGTAGCGAGGCCCTTGTAAGGCCATACGTGCGGCGGGATGAGATTACCCAGGCCATCGAGATCCACGTCACTCATGTCGGACAGCGGGCTGCGTGCAGAGCGGCCCCGAGGCATCCTGCTCCTGCTGTGCGAGACGCTTCTCCATCACCATCACACGACGTGTTTAGAATATACATAGACGAAGATCCCCCGTTTATCCTTAACAGACTGTTGGGGGTAGGTGCTGTAAGCGAGCACCTATTGAAGGCCAGCACGGCACACGAGGGGTTGGGTGGCCAACACCACGCCCGGCCGCCTTTGTCTTCCTGGTGGCTATGTTTGCACACCGTACCAGGTACTTATTTGAGGCTGAGTCGATTTAGGGGAGGCACAGGACCGGTTCAGATAATCGTCACTGGTGGTGACCGTGAGCAAGAATCGAACTCGGGTCGCCGGGCAACATCATCACATCCGTGTAAGAACAGAACTCCGCTATCACCACACAGCCTCACCACCATCACCATACAGCCTCACCACCATCACCACGCAGCCTCACCACCATCACCACGCAGCCTCACCACCATCACCACGCAGCCTCACCACCATCACCACGCAGCCTCACCACCATCACCACGCAGCCTCACCACCATCACCACGCAGCCTCACCACCATCACCACGCAGCCTCACCACCATCACCACGCAGCCTCACCACCATCACCACGCAGCCTCACCACCATCACCACGCAGCCTCACCACCATCACCACACAGCCTCACCACCATCACCAGACATCCTCACCACCATCACCACGCAGCCTCACCATCATCACCACGCAGCCTCACCACCATCACCAGACAGCCTCACTATCATCACCAGACAGCCTCACCACCATCACCACACAGCCTCACCACCATGCTTCACCACCATCATCATCACACCACAGGTGCGATAGGGTTAGCAGTGAGAGTATGAGCAGTGAGTGGCAAGAGTGAGGGGAGGATTGTGAGGAGTGTGAAGCGAGTGAGATGAGTGCGAGGAGAGTAGTGAGGAGTGTGAGAAGGGAGTGTGAGGAGTGTGAGAAGGGAGTGTGAGGAGTGTGAGAAGCAAGTGTGAGGAGTGTGAGGAGGGAGTGTGAGGAGTGAGTGAGGAGGGAGTATGAGGAGGGAGTGAGGAGCGTGAGATGACCTGTTTGCTTCTCTCCGCGTCTCGTTGCTATGGTGACGTCACCCGCATTGCCCGACGCGTCGACATCCGGGTACGCGGCGACACAAAGGCGGAGTCACGGACAATCGATTCGTATCGTCTTTTTGCGATCCTCGCATCGATTTACAGACGCTGTACCCTAAATAACTCGAAACTAAAACAACTGACTAAAACAACTATTTAACGTTTTATTTTAGCAGCTAAGGCCCACCGAGCTATTAGCTATTTTTTCAGAAGCGACCTGGCCACAAATTATAGACCAACGAAGTGGCTGACATTACCATTAGAGAATGTGTGGCAGCAGCCAAACACTCGAAACGTGTGGCGATGCTGATTCTAAATGTGGAGGGAAAAACCATAAAACCCGGAAAAAAAACTTAACGGGACCACGGGGAGAGAGACATGCAAACTCCCAATACACAGCAGGCATTGTCAGGGCCGGGATAGAACACACGACCTCCTGCATACCAGGCGAGGGAGATACCATCTCTCTACCGCGAGATAACTCGCTTCGTTAGTTTAACACGTAGTAGGCTATTGCGACCAATATTATCCATAATAGATATATATTTTAGTTTGATCGCGTAAATATGTGGTGCCACAACCGTGAAGCAACTCCGCAAGCGCCGCGATTCTCTCCCGACCCCTGCACTAAACACAAACCCGCACGCAGCGCACCCACGTAGTGTCCTGGTGGGGGATTGCCTGGTACATCCGGTTTTAATCCAAAGCGCACCTGGAGGGAAAGTCCCATGGTTTCCCGTTGCCAGGAGATTGGCCGACCCTCGCAGGGCAGGTTATATTGCGATGCCCCTAAAATTGGTTTAAAATTATATGGGCGCAGGAAGAAAAGGTTCCCTGGGCCAACCGCAATAAAGTACAACTCGGGGAGGGAGAACGGAGGACGGAACCCTGAGCGAGAAGGGCAGAAGACAAAGGGATAATGGGTGGCCGCCGCCGCCCGCCGGTCACAAGTGGGGGAGGGGGGGCAGTGGTAACCGCAGGTAAGCGCACGATTGTCCGCGCGATACAATGCCACCCTGGGCCTTTGAAGTGAGGGGATTAGGCAACGGTAGAGATGGTGGAGAGGGACGACGGCGCGGGTAAGCGCATGATTGGCTGCGCGGTACAACGTCACCCTGGGCCTTTGAAGTTTAGATAATAAAAAGAGTAACCCAGGATGATTTTAAGTCAGTTTTCTTCAATCTCCGGGCCATCAAGACCCATTCCCTGCCGTCCTGCCTCCTCGAGCCGCTTGCAGCATCCGTGTGATGCCAGCGAGTGCTGCTACGAGGCAGTGATAGGTGAGGTTTTCGCTCGTCTTTCTCCCTCCGACTCTCACAGCGTCCATGCGACGCTGTGAGTACAACTATGAGGTACGTGGTAGGACGTTTGAGTGACTGGGTTCATAGGCAGAGTTAGGCTAAGCTCTTCTCGCAAAATATTCCCCCTCCAGGTAGAGTGTATTTGCGCCGTTAATAAACTTTTAGTTCCGAGTATCGGCGCAGTGTGATTTCTGTGTGGGAGTAGAACATCAGCGTGGTGTCTGCAATTTGTGTGTGGTGCGACTGCGTGGGGCGGACGGTGTGCGCGAGAGAGTGAGCATAGAGCTACAGTGGCGGTGTGGTGTTGGTAATTTGAGGGTGTGTGTGAGGTGCGCATGTGTAATGCGTGTCTGACGAGGCACACACTGGGATAGGAGGCACCACACTTTATTCACTTTAACAGTATCAGCTACAACAAGGCTACTCTAGACCCCAACGAGGGAGAGGGAGGATTCTTGATACTTGGAGCCCTAACACCGTCGGCTCCCGCTTCCCCCGGCGTGACCATCCACCATCAGTTCCCCACACCGACTGTTCGACACTGTCCGAAGGCCCCGCCTCTTCCCTTCCCCTTCCCTGAGCGTGGCCCCACCCCGCCTCTTGCCACGTCACTTCCCCTGCCTCTCCCGATGGAGCCCGAGCCAGCGTGACAGGCCCCTCGAGACCCCATCGGTAGGTAAGTGCAGGTGAGGGAGCGCGTCTCCTCACAACAGTCACACCCCAGGGACGCCATTTACGTCCCTACATCACCGCCCCCCCCCTTTGTGAAACTCAGCCGTCTCAGCTGACCAACCTTCATATACAACGTAACGCGTGGGCCTCCAACATCAACGCAACAATAACAATAATAACAATGAACTCGAACTAAGCTAAATACTTATTTACACAATATATAGAACAAGGCGAACCAGAGAACATACCGGGATCAATTGACCCCCCAAAAGGTTATAACTATTTACAAGGCAGACCAATCTCCAAAACAACACCCCCCCGCACATGTGGCGCCGCGCCCAAACATACAATGAGCCCGGATCAGCCATTGACCCATGTGGCCGGGGTTGGCACCCACGACTGCCGAGTGCCAGTGCACCTGGACTCTAAAGGATGGTCATTTAAACAGCGCAGTCTTTGCCCGAGTCCTCGACGCTGCCCATCAAGCGGTCCCCTGGAGGATCCGGGAACAGCCGGAGGATGACCCGAAGCCCCGGGCACCCCCCGAGGCGGGAGCGTGTCAAGCGGCGGGTCAGGTGATGGTGTCCTCGGACTTCCCCGTTCTCTGTGGACCGGAACCCCCTGCGACGTCGAGGGCGCTAGACGCGTGGACCATGTGGGCGGAATCACAAAACTGCCCTGAGGTGAGACATCAGCCGACACGCGCTTCAGCTCGTCAGGCTGACCTGACACCCGGCCCTGGGGAAGTGGAGATGATGAGTCCGCATCAGGTGGAAAAAAACGTTTCAGCCGCGATGGGTACACAAACCAACGGCGACGACCCAATTGAACCCGCACGCATTGAGGACTCCTGACTTCCACTACTTCCACAGGCCCCTGCCATCGCCTGTGCAATTTGGGAGAGGTGCCCACTGGGACCTGGGGGCAGTGGAGCCATGCTTTGTCTCCCGGTGCCCATATTGTTGAGGACAGATGTGGTTTGAAAAGCCGTTCATTGGCCGCCTGCCTCAGGGCCGAGTTGCCCCTAGCCGCCTCCTGAGCCTCTGCCAACCGTTGCAGGGTAAGCTGCATGGGGGTCAGCCATTTTAGCACATTGTTGCGTTGGTCTGAGCTGCGCGTCAATTGGTGGGTCACGCTCTCGCCCATGAGGCATGCACATGAGGTGCGAGGCGGTAACCTTGAAAGAGCGTCCGCATTATTATGGTGAACCCCTTTCCTGTGTAGTAGAGTTCACGACTCTTGGACGCCGGAGTTGGAGGCACACGGGTTTTATTACACACAGCACGGTTGTGGCATACAACTCTAGAGGGGGTGTCGGCCCCCTCACCCGGCTAGCTGGGGATACACGCGCTAGCTACTTTCTAGCCTGCCTCCTAGTCCTCCTCTAACGGGCTAGGGGAGGCTATCTGGCCCGACACTGGTAAGTCGGGCCCGGTACCCTGAGTCCCAGACCAGCGCTGACAGGAGCACCAGCTCTGGATCTCGGGACCACGCCGCTGGCTCGGTCCTGTTCGGCCCTGATAAGGACGGCGAACCAGGAGAGTCCAGGGCTCTAGCTAAGACGTCTTCAGTCTTCACTGGTTAGCTTAACAAGAACCCCGAGCCCTCCGATACATCCCCTTTTATACCCAACCCCCCGCTGAGGGGTGGGGCCCCCCCGGGTGCCTGGCGCGGACGTCGTAGAGGGCACCTCCCCTGTGCACTCACGTAGCCCCGCCCACTGTGTTTGTTTGCCCTAAGCTGCCATGCATAACGGGCTCTTTCTCTAACACCCCTACATCACCCCCCCCCGCATAGCTTGCAGCCGTCCCGGCTGCCAACACACAAAAAAAACGACAATAAAAGCGCATTTACCCCCTGACCGCGCGTGTGCCTCACTATTTTTCAACAATAACAAGAACAACAACAAGAACACAACAAGAACGCAACAGCGAGAAGAGAAACAACCCGATGCACCCCTCCAGAATAAATACGAATTCCGTAAAAACAGCCTATATACAATTTGCAGGGAATCCACCACACACACAACACATGGCGAACCCAACATATGTACATCCAATGAGCAGGGAACACACCACACACACAACCCACAATGAACACAACCTATGTACACATCTTCCGGCCTCACAACAGTCTGCGCATTTTAGCGCGCGTCCTTGCAGCGGGCCCCTCACACGGGGTAACCCCGGGTGGCGGACCGTCAGGTGGCAACTGTCCGTCTTGGAGTGAGTCCTCATCCGACGCCACTTGACCCTTGGCATCCCCAGGAGGGGTGATCGGGCGTGAGCCCGTCACTCCTGATGCACCTGGAGGTGGCACAGCCGGCAAGGCATTAGATGAGAGCGACGGAGACGGACCCAGTGAGTTGGTCGACCCCCCACATGTTTGGCCACGCGTGTGTGAAGTGGGGATGTGTACCGCAACGAAGGGTTTTAATCTAGAGGGGTGCACGAACCACCGCCGCTTCCCCCATTTGATGCGCACGCACTGCGGCCGCAAAACCTCGACCAACCTCCACAGGGCCCCGCCACGGTCGCACCAGCTTAGAGGAGGTTGCAAGTGGCACCTGGGGACAGTGCAGCCATGCCTTGTCCCCCGGCTTCCACTGCAGCATGTGCGCCTGACCCAGTCTGAGCCGCTCATTCGCTTTCTGACAGAGGTCAGAGTTTTGCATGGCAGCATCCCGTGCCTCTGTTAATTTGGCCAGATTAAATTTTACATGGTTAGCCAATTTAGTTTTTCCCTGCGGCGCGGGGATCTGCAGCTGGGCACGAACAGGCGGGTCCGGTTCGCGGCCGTACATGAGGTAGAAGGGGGAAAATCCCGTAGTTGCATGGGGGGCCATTCGGTATGCCGCCAAGACCCCTTGAATTTGCAGGTCCCAATCGGTCTGTGAGTCCGAAACCTGCTGTGACAACATCGACGTGATGGTTCGATGCAGACGCTCGACCATCCCGTCAGTTTGCGGGTGATACGGGGAGGTACGAATTTTTTTCGTGCCCAGGAGCTCACAGACTTGTTGGAGTAGTTTGCCGGAAAAATGTTTGCCCTGGTCGGTCAGCAGCCGCTCCGGAGCACCTTTGTCCAGGACATATCCCTGAACAAAGGCCTCCATGATGGCTGCTGCCGACTGGTTGGCAAGGGGCCAGGCCATAGGCCAGCGCGTAAAATACTCCACACCAGTCAACAAATATCTATTGCCCCTGGGGGTGGCGGGGAATGGGCCCAAAATATCCAGCGCGACAAGCTCATTTATTCTGGACACTTTGATTGATTGCAAGGGTGGGTTAGACTCCCGTGCCGGCGGTTTTCGTTGCGCGCACCGAGGGCATGACCCCAATAAATCCCCGACATCCCTCGTCATGCCTGGCCAAAAAAAATCAAGTTGTAGCATGGCGAGGGTCTTTTGGGTCCCCAGGTGTAGGAGGCGCTCGTGAGCGGCCCACACCACCTTGCCCCGCAACCCAGAAGGGACCACCAGCCGGTGTCGATGGGATTTCCCGTCCCAATGCATCAGCAGACCTTGCACCATTTCCCATGCGTTGGCACCACCCCTCCCCCGCCCAGCACCGCCGACGCGACGACGCCACCCGAGGAGGGAGGTATCCTCCATCTGGAGGCGCCCCCATTCAGTGACGGGCAACCCCAACAGGGAATCTTTCCCTGTTGTGCGATCGAATTAGTAATCAATGTTTCGTCGTCGTCGGCAGCCGCCAAGACCGGAACCGATATGTCCCCCGGAGGCCTGCAACGTCCAGACCCCAGGAGGCATGCACATTCGGAGGTGGTTGGCATGCGCGACAGAGCGTCCACATTGGTGTGGCGAACGCCCTTACGGTAGGTGGTTTCAAAATCAAAGTCCTGGAGAATCTCCAACCATCGAGACAATTGTCCCGATGGTTGTTGAACTCGCAGGGCGTACTGTAGTGCCGTATGATCTGTGCGGACGGTGAAATGCCGACCGTACAGATATGGGCGATACTGTTGGATGAAATAGACAATTGCCAACAGTTCCCGACGGGTGACACAATATCTCTGCTCCGCAGGAGACAACACCCGACTACCGTACGCGACCACCCGTTCCACGCCGTCAACCACCTGGGAAAGCACGCCCCCAATACCCGTGTTGCTCGCATCGGTGTCAAGCAAAAAGGGCTTAGAAAAATCGGGGTAAACCAAGGGAGGAGCTTTCACCAGAGCGTCCCGCAGGGAGCGGAAAGCAGCCTCTTCCTCCTGTCCCCAGTGGAACCGAACCCCTTTTGACGTTAAAGCGTGTAGGGGTTTCGCAATCGTCGCAAAATCCGCGACAAACCGTCGGTAATAGGACGCGAAGCCAATGAAACTCCTGACCTCCCCCACCGAGGTGGGAGTCGGCCAGGAGCTACCGCACTGCGTTTTGGCGGGATCGGTAGCAATACCTGAGCGTCCCATGATGTGTCCCAAATAACGCACCGATTCGCGTAATAGATGACATTTTTGGGGTTTGAATTTCAAATTAGCAGCCCGCATCTTTTGGAAAACCGCCCGCAACCTCTGGAGATGTTCGTCAAATGTTTTACCAAAGACGATAACGTCATCCAAATAAATCAAGCACGAGTCCCATTGCAATCCAGCCAAAACTAATTCCATCAAACGCTGGAAAGTTGCCGGCGCTGAGTGGAGTCCCATCGGCAACCGGATGAATTGGAACAGGCCGTGCGGTGTACGGAAAGCAGTTTTAGGCTTTGAATCATCGTCCAGAGGAAGCTGCCAGAATCCCGAAAGTAAATCCAATGTGGAGAAGAATCGCGCTCCCGCCAAGGCGTCAAGCGATTCGTCCATCCGTGGGAGTGGGTATGCGTCGGCCACCGAAATTTTGTTAAGGCGCCGAAAATCAACGCAAAACCGCAACGAGCGGTCCTGTTTCTTAACTAGGACAATCGGCGCTCCCCAAGGGCTGGTGGAAGGAGAAATGACGTCGGCGGCTAACATGTCATCAACAGCCGATTTGACATGGTCCTTTTCGGCGGGACTTAACCGAAAAGGATTCTGGCGTATTGGCGCGCTGTCACCCGTATCAATATGGTGACGCAGCAGATGAGTGCAGCCCAAATTGTATTTGTCCCGACTGAAAACGTCGGAAAATTCCCGCAGTAGTGTTTTAAGCTGTTGACGCTCTGAATTTGACAGGTCCGTCGATCCCGCACAAAGCGCCTCGAGCCACCCTTCATCGCTGTCCGAATGTGGTCGCGGCGCAGAGACAGCGCTCACGTGATTCGCGACGGGTTCCTCACAGGGCACCGGCGTTGCGTGAGCAAGCACGGTCCCCTGTGGGACCACCACCGTCTGCGAGCCCACATTGAGGACCGCGATGAAGGGGTCTCCGTCCCCTCTTACTATGGTCTGGGCCGGAAGTAAATGAGGTCCACTAACCCCGGCCCTAGACGGCCCCAGCAGAACCCCCTGGGCCCCAATGCCCTTAGCGAAGGGCTGCCGAAGTTTCAAAGGAATCAACATTTGTGCCCCCGGAGGAACGCGCACCGTTCTATCTACGAACGCCGGCACCGTCGCGAACGCCGTCCGACTCGTAACGGGGGATGGCAGAAACGCCATGCGTCGGCCCGACGGGAGCTCAATGCATCCCTGGTCGATTAATATCCTAATCGGCATTTTGGCCAGGAAGTCCGTCCCCAGCAGGCACGGAACCGTCAGCGAGGAGGAAACAAAAATCGGCCCAGACAATTTAATATCCCCGACACAAATTTGGGCTCGAATTTGTCCAATGATGCCAAGTGAGCCCCCATTCGCAGCATAGAATGGCACGTTAACGGGCATCAAAGGACGGCTCTGGACAGGGAGAATGTTGTAAATCAATTCCGAAATAATGGTCGCCGATGGTCCCGTATCGACCAGGATGCGCACCTCAACCCCGTCGATGTGCCCCACAATGGCCGACGACCCCGACTATGCGGCTACAACACGATGGGCCAACACGGACCACTGGCTGGGTTCGATATGAGTACCCAGAGTGGTGCGTGTTGGTGCGATGGTGCGCGATATCGACCCTCCATTCGCTGCGGTGTTTGAGTGTGTGACGGGCGTGTGCGTGGGCCAAACATGGGGGGTGCTGCGACTCGCCGGGTTATGATGATGGAGCTTGGGAAGAGGGCCGGTGTCCCGTCGAGGTGTCGTCCCCCGCTGCCGAGGAGAGCGGCACCCCAAGGCGACATGGCCCCGGATGCCGTAGTTGTAACAGCGCGGGAACGCTGGCGACGACGACGGATGGTCGAGATGGCTCGAACCGCCCCGGTCCGCCCGTACTCCCGCTCCCTGCTGCCGTTGATGGTCGATGGCACAAATCTCCTCCGCCGGGAGGGTGGCTGCAGCCACGGCACGCCCGCTCGCCGCCTTGCTGGCCTTCCGTCGTTGCGCGAGCAGGTTTGCGTGGAGGAGTCGTGCCGCTTGGAGGGAGCACATCTCCGCGTCGTCTTGTGCGACGATGATGATATCCAGGTCGTCCGCCACAGGAGTATCTTTTCCGTAACCATGGCGTCGACCCCTTCGATGTCCATCGGTGGAAAGGCCGCCTTCACCAGTGCCAGGAGGCTTGTGCGGTACTCCAGGGGCGACTCCTTTGCCCCCCGCTGGCGATCGTAAAAGAGTTGGCGGCAGTCCGACGGCGGACCGTATACTGCAGCCAGCAGCTGCATCGCCATCTGCAGCGTGGAGCGCCTCTCCTTCGGTGCCGATGTTAGAGTGGCGAGGGCGTCGCTGTCGAGGAGTGCCGGCAGCGCGCGGAGAGCCTCGGCGTCTGTCCACTGCGCCATTTCCTGGTGAGCGAGGAAGCGCCGCTGGAAGCCGCCCCAGTCGCCTTCCTCGCCCACAAATTCTTTGAGTGGAGGTAGTCGCTAATGTAACGCAGTGGCTGCCGTGGAAGGTCGCACTCCCCCGTCCCCCTCACCCGGCTCTGCCTCGGCGCGAACAACCGATGGCATCGCCGGTCGCACCCGTGGTGACGTGCCGTCCATTGGTGATGACGCGGCAGGTACTGTATGCCCGCCGTTGGACTCGATGCTCAACCCGGCCACGCCCTCAACAGCAGCTGCGGCGATGGCGGGATTTTCAAAGTGGTGCTCCGTCGAAATGGCGGGAAGGCGCTGTGGTCGCCGGCTGCCGTCGCCCCGTGGCGGTCCAGCAGCCCCCAGCTGTGTGATGTGGTCCAGCATGGCGGCAGCGGCGTACAGCTTAGCGTGCGCCTCCCTCAGCCCCTCTGTCGACGGCTCCCCATTCTCTTGTTGCTGCGGTGTGGACGCATCCGACCCCGACTGCAACGGTGTCCTCCCCCTCCGGTACCCTGACTCGAGCTGTCCGGCGCGTGTCCATGTTCGTAGATCTTTACTTCTGACACCAGATGTAGTAGAGTTCACGACTCTTGGACGCCGGAGTTGGAGGCACACGGGTTTTATTACACACAGCACGGTTGTGGCATACAACTCTAGAGGGGGTGTCGGCCCCCTCACCCGGCTAGCTGGGGATACACGCGCTAGCTACTTTCTAGCCTGCCTCCTAGTCCTCCTCTAACGGGCTAGGGGAGGCTATCTGGCCCGACACTGGTAAGTCGGGCCCGGTACCCTGAGTCCCAGACCAGCGCTGACAGGAGCACCGGCTCTGGATCTCGGGACCACGCCGCTGGCTCGGTCCTGTTCGGCCCTGATAAGGACGGCGAACCAGGGGAGTCCAGGGCTCTAGCTAAGACGTCTTCAGTCTTCACTGGTTAGCTTAACAAGAACCCCGAGCCCTCCGATACATCCCCTTTTATACCCAACCCCCCGCTGAGGGGTGGGGCCCCCCCGGGTGCCTGGCGCGGACGTCGTAGAGGGCACCTCCCCTGTGCACTCACGTAGCCCCGCCCACTGTGTTTGTTTGCCCTAAGCTGCCATGCATAACGGGCTCTCTCTCTAACACCCCTACACCTGTACAAGACCGTAAAGGTATAGTCCTGCAGGACTTCCAATCACCTCGATAGTTGCCCGGACGGTTGTTCCACCCGTAGTCCATACTGAAGGACCGCGTGATCCGACCGCACCTGAAACGCCCTCCCATAGAGGTACGGTCGATATTCCTGCACAAAATGTACGATGACCAGCAATTCCCGGCGCGTCATGCAATATCGTTGTTCAGCAGGTGATAACACACGACTTCCATATGCCACCACTCTTTCGATACCATCAACGACCTGGGATAGCACAGCGCCAATCCCGGTGTCACTGGCGTTTGTGTCGAGAAGAAAGGGTCGTGAGAAATCGGGATAGTGGAGAGGGGGTGCTTGACCAATCCCCCCCATAAAGCTACAAATGCCACCTCTTCTTCGACTCCCCAACGAAATTTTTGGCCCTTGGCAGTGAGGACATGGAGCAGTTTGGCTATAGTGGCAAAGCCAGGCACAAATCGGCGGTAATAGGAGGCGAACCCCACAAAACTGCGCACCTCGCCCACCGTTTTGGGGGTCGGCCACCTACGCACGCACGCACGCTGTTTTGTCAGGGTCCGTCGCTATTCCCGATATGCTGACCACGTGACCAAAGGTATCGCACCGACTTTTGCAGGAAATGGCTTGAGACGCAAGGGCACGAGCATTTGCGCTCCAGGGGGAATCTGAACCGTATCCACACGAGCGCCGGAACCACCACGTTTACTCTTCCCAGTCGAGTGGGGGAGGGCAAAAAGACCATCCTACGGCCGGATGGAAATTCCAGGCACCCCTGGTCGATGAGGATTTTTAGGGGCATTTTGCCAAGGAAATCCGTACCGAGCAAGCAGGGAACTGCCAATGATTTAGAGACCAGCACAGGCCCGGTTAATTGAATATCTTCTTAGGTTTTTTCGGTAAAGTCACGTAGAAAGTAAAATAAAATAAAAAACAAAAATCACGACGTTTCGGAGGCAACACAAGTCTCAGTCATCAGGTGGGACCGTCACAGCCAGATTAGCTGTATCAAGTGAGGCAATGATTCAAGATGTAATCCCTTAAAAGCGAGTTGAGGGGGGAGGGAGAGGGAGGGGGGAGCTCATCAGACTATGGTAGCCAATGAAAGGAACGTATCGGGAGGGAGGGGGGGCGAGGCCAAAAGGGTGGCCAATGGACGTGGAAGCGCTTGTGCGCAAGCGGCCAATTACTGCACACGCCAACACAATGGAGCGATTGTGCGCAAGCAGCCAGCCACTGCACCCGCCAACACAATGGGCAGAGAGGAGGAGGGGAGGTCTAATACACATGATAGACAAAAGAACGAAAATGATGATGGGTACAAACTTAGGGGGAGCTCATCAGACTATGGTAGCCAATGAATGGAACGTATCGGGAGGGAGGGGGGGGGCGGGGGGGGGGGCGAGGCCAAAAGGGTGGGCGACGGACGTGGAAGCGCTTGTGCGCAAGCGGCCAATTACTGCACACGCCAACACAATGGAGAGAGAGGGGGAGGGGGGGTCTGATACACATGATAAACAAAAGAACGAAAATGCCCATGTTTATACCAATGCTGGCTGAACAATGAAGAGAGTACTGTTAAAATAACTGGGGATGTTAACACTCGGTAAAGTACAGTAAAATAGTGCCTGTCAGATAAGATGGTCCAAAAAATTTGTGATTAAGTCTTTTTTGCGTGGTTGATAACATCTTTCCAATGATTACTAAGTTTGTACCCATCATCACGGTTGAAATTATGTCTGTGTTTGTATATTTGTATGGCTTCGTGTACAAACTTTGATGGTAGCCGGGAGGTTTGCAGAGAACCTTGGTCTCGGAAAAGACAATTTCATGAGAGCCCACCGAGTTGTAGCAATGATCGGCCACGGCAGAAGAATCAGTTCTGCCGTGTTTCAGATCTGACTTGTGCTCGCGGACACGATCAGAAACGTGACGTTTCGTTTCTCCAATGTAGCAATCACCACAAATGCAACTCAATTTGTAGACTCCAGGATACTGTAAGTCAGGAACGACATCCTTCACAGATGGAATCAGATCACGGATTTTATGCACTGTACTGAATCGGACTTGGATCTTATGTTTGTTTAGAATTTTGGAGATCTTTTTGGTCACGCCAGCTATGTATGGTAACGTGATGGTTTTGGTCGGAGTTTCATGTGGCTGTTTCTGTGTGGTAGGAGAGACAGCTTGGCGGATAGTACGGTCAGAGTATCCGTTCATCCTGAGGGCCCGATGTACATGTCTTAATTCACCGGTCAGGTGGTGTTTGTCAGAAATGCCATGTGCTCTGTGGTATAGCGTTTTGATGAGAGAGTTCTTTTGAGATGGGTGGTGGTGGGAATCCGGTTTCAAGTAGGAGTCTGTGTGGGTGGCTTTTCTGTAGACAGAATGTCCCAAGGAACCGTCAGGACTCCTCTCAAACAGAATATCCAAGAATGGTAGTTTACCGTCTTTCTCCACTTCCATGGTGAATCTGATGGATGGGTGTCTAGAATTGATGTGGTCCAAGAAGTGGTTCAATGCTGGGAGGCCATGTGGCCAGATGACGAAAGTGTCATCCACATATCTCTTCCACAGGGAAGGACGCAGGGTGGATGTCTCGGATGGCGTCTGATTCAAACTTTTCCATGAATATGTTGGCTATAACTGGTGACAAAGGGGAGCCCATAGGGGTACCCTCATTCTGTTTGTAGAAGGTGCCATTCCAGGTAAAATAGGTGTTGGTGAGGCAATGCCTGAGGCAATGCCTAACCAGCGCAGGTGCATCATTTTACCTGGAATGGCACCTTCTACAAACAGAATGAGGGTACCCCTATGGGCTCCCCTTTGTCACCAGTTATAGCCAACATATTCATGGAAAAGTTTGAATCAGACGCCATCCAGACATCCACCCTGCGTCCTTCCCTGTGGAAGAGATATGTGGATGACACTTTCGTCATCTGGCCACATGGCCTCCCAGCATTGAACCACTTCTTGGACCACATCAATTCTAGACACCCATCCATCAGATTCACCATGGAAGTGGAGAAAGACGGTAAACTACCATTCTTGGATATTCTGTTTGAGAGGAGTCCTGACGGTTCCTTGGGACATTCTGTCTACAGAAAAGCCACCCACACAGACTCCTACTTGAAACCGGATTCCCACCACCACCCATCTCAAAAGAACTCTATCATCAAAACGCTATACCACAGAGCACATGGCATTTCTGACAAACACCACCTGACCGGTGAATTAAGACATGTACATCGGGCCCTCAGGATGAACGGATACTCTGACCGTACTATCCGCCAAGCTGTCTCTCCCACCACAAAGAAACAGCCACATGAAACTCCGACCAAAACCATCACGTTACCATACATAGCTGGCGTGACCAAAAAGATCTCCAAAATTCTAAACAAACATAAGATCCAAGTCCGATTCAGTACAGTGCATAAAATCCGTGATCTGATTCCATCTGTGAAGGATGTCGTTCCTGACTTACAGTATCCTGGAGTCTACAAATTGAGTTGCATTTGTGGTGATTGCTACATTGGAGAAACGAAACGTCATGTTTCTGATCGTGTCCGCGAGCACAAGTCAGATCTGAAACACGGCAGAACTGATTCTTCTGCCGTGGCCGATCATTGCTACAACTCGGTGGGCTCTCATGAAATTGTCTTTTCCGAGACCAAGGTTCTCTGCAAACCTCCCGGCTACCATCAAAGGTTTGTACACGAAGCCATACAAATATACAAACACAGACATAATTTCAACCGTGATGATGGGTACAAACTTAGTAATCATTGGAAAGATGTTATCAACCACGCAAAAAAGACTTAATCACAAATTTTTTGGACCATCTTATCTGACAGGCACTATTTTACTGTACTTTACCGAGTGTTAACATCCCCAGTTATTTTAACAGTACTCTCTTCATTGTTCAGCCAGCATTGGTATAAACATGGGCATTTTCGTTCTTTTGTCTATCATGTGTATCAGACCCCCCCTCCCCCTCTCTCTCCATTGTGTTGGCGTGTGCAGTAATTGGCCGCTTTCGCACAAGCGCTTCCACGTCCGTCGCCCACCCTTTTGGCCTCGCCCCCCCCCCGCCCCCCCTCCCTCCCGATACGTTCCATTCATTGGCTACCATAGTCTGATGAGCTCCCCCTAAGTTTGTACCCATCATCATTTTCGTTCTTTTGTCTATCATGTGTATTAGACCTCCCCTCCTCCTCTCTGCCCATTGTGTTGGCGGGTGCAGTGGCTGGCCGCTTGCGCACAATCGCTCCATTGTGTTGGCGTGTGCAGTAATTAGCCGCTTGCGCACAAGCGCTTCCACGTCCATTGGCCACCCTTTTGGCCTCGCCCTCCCTCCCTCCCGATACGTTCCTTTCATTGGCTACCATAGTCTGATGAGCTCCCCCCTCCCTCTCCCTCCCCCCTCAACTCGCTTTTAAGGGATTACATCTTGAATCATTGCCTCACTTGATACAGCTAATCTGGCTGTGACGGTCCCACCTGATGACGGAGACTTGTGTTGCCTCCGAAACGTCGTGATTTTTGTTTTTTATTTTATTTTACTTTCTACGTGACTTTATCGAAAAAACCTAAGAAGATGATTCCTTGCAGTCACGAAAGCTTCAAATCTAGAATTAATTGAATATCGCCAATGGCAACGGTAGCCAACACTTGGCCCACAATACCCAAGGAACTGCCATTTGCCGCAAAACTCGGGACATCAACTGGACGGAGGTTAGCCGATTTAGCGGGCAAGCATTCAAAAATGGTTTCAGATATAATGGTAGCGGATGCTCCCGTATCAACCAGCATCCGCACCTCCATCCCTTGCAATGAGCCGATGACAGCCGACGAAGCCATGGCCACCGCCACAATACGTTGGCCCAACTCTGACCACTGAGCAGGTCGTAATGGCCACCCGTCCGCCGCCGATTCTCGACGTACACGCCCCACTGTGCGAGCTGACGGCCCTCCCCCCCCGCGAGTGGCGATCAACGTCCATCATCGATGCATGATGTGAATGCGAGGGCCGGGTGTGAGGTGCAGCCCGACTCACCTGTGAGCCCTTCGGTCCGGAGGAGGGACGCCCCGAAGACGCCAGCATCTGGGATGTACTCCCAGGATCGGTGCTGCACCCCTTGGAGATGTGGCCCGGATAGCCACACTTGAAGCACACAACGGGGGATGACGCAGGCTTGGATGAGGCCCCCATCCGTTGATCACGATTGTCCCTCCGTCCCGGACGGTTCTTCTTTCAGCCGCCCTCGTTAAGCAACTCAAAAGCCTGAGAGGGCTCCCCCTAATCGTCCGATTCCTCCTTAGCCGGACCCGCACACGCCACTACCTTCGCCCTGCGCTTGCCAATGAGGTGAGTCTGAAAAAACCTCGCGACCCGCAGTGACGTCAAGCCATCATCGTCGGTAGCTGGAAGTGCAACGTCGAGCTCCTGGGCCAACCCTAGCATGCGGTCCAAAACTAAGGCATCCAACCCCTCCTTGTCCATTCTAGGGTAAGCTGCCTGCGCAAGCAAAATAAGAGCGGTGCGAAAAACAAGAGGTGTCTCGGAATCCTCACGTCGCCGGGCCGCAAACTTGTGACGCATACTAGACGGTGGATCTAAAACCCCCGCCATCTGCCGAAGAGATTAAGCTAACATCCGACGATCCTCAGCTGGGATGGAGTAAAAGGCACCTAGGGCTGTTTCTGCGAGTTTTTAACCCCCACAGTACCCCAGCAATGCTGCGACGGTGCACCACGATAGTCAAAGCGTACCCCCTGCACTCTAGCAGCTCGGTGTTCGCCCTCTGGGCGGAGGATCCCTGCCGCCCCGAGGACAACCAGGACCTGGCGTGGCGGGTCGGCCTGACCCCCAGGGTGGAGGTCGTTCCCCTGCTTGACGCGCTACAGGTACCCTGGGCAGATCTACCCAAGGGAGAGGCTGATCAGTTACGAGGGTTACTGCGGGAGTACGCTGACGTGTTTAGTGAGCATGATTCGGATGTGGGCTGGACAGACCTTGTTAAGCACCAAATTGACATAAGAGTATCATGCCCACATATGCGCACAACAGCAGTATTAATGAGAGATTAGCACCATGAGAGTGCAATCCAAAGGGCATGTGAGCCTGAGAAGTGCAATCTAAAGGACATGTGATCATGAGAGTGCAATCCAAAGGACATGTGAGCATGAGAGTGCAATCCATCACTCCATCTCTTCTCTAGCCCGTGCCGCGCCCGTTTAGCCCCGTCGATCCGACCGAACAAAAGCTGTTTAGGCATGCAGTGACTGGGTATGCGGGCTACATGGCCCAGCCAACGCCTGCCGGAGGAGCTCACCAATGCATGGGTAAATAACCCCCGATTTTTCTAGCGGCAGGCATCGGGTTTTTTCTTTAATACAATTAAACCCGATTTCGGGGAATTAAAACTTGGTTTAATGAATACGAAACTCTGATAGGCTTAGCCTGCTTCCTCGTCGGTGCTATCGTACTCGGGGCCGTCGGGCACGGGGTAGTCGAAGAATGCGGGCAGGTTGGTCTTGATGAACACGAGCTTCTCCACAATCGTGGGCGCCAGTGAGTTCCTTAGCTTGGAATGGATGAAGCCCATCGTTGAGAAGTTCTGCTCGGATGCCGCAATTAGAACCAATTAAACCGGATTTCTCCCAATCTCAGATGATCGGGTTTAATATAAAAAGACAATTAAACCCGATTGTAAAAAACCCGACTGTGCCACCCTTGCACCAATGGGACTTTGTCCAGATCTTTCAAGGATTTGTGAACTCCTCACACAATCCAGCCTGGTTAAACCCAGGATGGGTCGTAGGCAGGCCAGCCTAAATGTTTCTAACCGGCGAATATGTTCCATTAGGGGGGTCCACGTTTCACAAGCATAGAGAAGGGAGGGAATGAATGTGGCCCGAGAAGACCTGAAGCTTCGTGTGGAGCGACAGACCAGGTAGCTTCCACACAGCGTTACGCAACTGATGAAAAGATAATGCCGCTCGACTGATTCGGAGTGAGACCTCTGCTGTTAAACCGAAGCCGGTCATAAGCACACTGCCCAGATATTGGAAACTCTCTACTCTCTCCCAGTGGCGGCTCCTGCAAAATCTCTCAGGGGGAGCAAATGTCTGGATGATTGATAAGGATAAGGTCCACCCATGCAAAGGATAAATTAACAGCTTAAGCATGTAAAGGCAACTTCACTTCTTTAATATTAATGAAAAATAAAGTGACTCTTACAATACATCTTGTTTGTTTCTATACTCACTATTAATACAATCCACTCATGTTTTTTTTATTAAAGATTCCACTAGGTGGCGACAAATAATTTTGTTGGATGAAACGTGCTTACGTATGATGACGTAAGCACGTTAGTGCGAGCCCTCCCGGAAGTCATAGAGAATGCATTGCAGCGCCCCCCGTTCGAAAAAAAGCATCTTTGAATGTAAGTCTATGGGACCACTTGGGGCGATTCTCAGCCGGAGGGAAATCGCCCAAAAAGAGGCGGTACTCCACAGAACGTAGCATGACGCTGATTGGACTATATCCAGAGGCACAGTGACGGCTAGCGTGACTCTGGTTGAATGACATTGGTGGTGCGTCGCCCAATCGCCCTAATGAAGAAACCGCCCCTGCTCTCTCCACAAATGCCCCATCACCAATTGGGAGTTGTGGGGGTGGAGTGTCCGATGGTACAACATACCCTGGCAAGGTGCTTAGTTTTGGTGCAGCTGATTGTAAGGCTCCACCTCTTAGTGGCAAGCTCCAGGTTTAGCAGCAGTGCCTCCAACTCCTCCTCTGAGTGAGCAGCGATTACCAGATTATCGGCATACATAACATGGTTGAGCAATAGGGAGCCATCCCTTGACCGCACCCGGGCATCGATCAGCCTCCCATTGTATCTGTATCAGATGGAAATTCCTCCGGTACAGACATTGAAGGCTTCACAAACTACGTGGTCAAACTTGATTTGAAGCTTTCGTGACTGCAGTAATCCACACTCTATGGTTCTTTTGGTAAAGTCACGTAGGTCGAAATAAAAAACAAATCACGATGTTTCGATCGCAACACAAGCGATCCTCATCAGGTGGAACACCCACAGCAAGAAAATGCGGAGTGCTGCCGTGGCAAAAGGTTATATAGGTGTAGTGGGTTCGAATTAGGTGCACACACACACAGCTTGGAGGCAACACTATTTATTAAACGGTAAGTAATATAACACTGTACATGAGGTGGTGACCACCTTCCTCAACTCACTAACACTCTGGAACACGACACAGAGTGGACCAGGCAGGCAACGGGCTGCCTGGTCCAGGTCGACGACCCGGGACTTGAGGACCGATGATGTCGTCTTCACTTCGGAGTTCAACAGCCCCGCTCTGCATCCACACCCCGCTTATATTCGCTCCGGCGTGGCCGGCTCCGCCCAGGCGTGGCCGGCTCTGCCCAGGCCACGCCTCCCTTCGCAGGCCACGCCTCCCTTCCCCCACCTCACGGGAAAGGCTGGGTCCCTCCACCACGTGACCCCCCTGGCACCCCCTTGGGGCCCCCAGCCCTCGTACGGGCCGACACAGTAGTGACGTCCTATGTCACTACATCACCCCCCCCCCTGTATAAACACACAGCCATCCCGGCTGTAACACAACTGTGAAACATCGAAGAGGTGTGCCTCCGAACCAGCAACATCAATAAATGACCGGCGACCGATAAGAAATACAATCACGTAATATACACAGAATCGACGAGGGTAAAAAGAAGGGAACGGCATAGAAAACGGGGAATTAACAACAACAAGTATACGTGAAAACTGGCTAACCCACTTACGCTCCAGCACAGCCTCCCCGTGAGAATCACGCATACACCGACATGTGAGTGTGGCCATTGGAACGACGGCGTAGGCAATGAGCAAGGCGTCTGAGAGCAATGTAGAGCAGCCAGTCTTCCACGAGTCCATGTGGCCGGGCCCCCCAGGGGAGGTGCACACACCCCCCCTGGAGGCCCTGGGGAACCAGAAGCGGCCCAAAGGGCACGGCCCCTCCAACAGGAGTCAAGAACAGGAGGAGCAGGAGTAGCTGACGCATGCTCCACTCCCTCCCCCCCCAGTCCATAGCCGGTCGGCATAACCGGCGACTCCAAGGTGCCAGGTAGATACTGCCTCCTGTGACGAGAAACAAACCCTCCTGAGGCATCACTCAACGAACACTCGCCTCCGCTCTTCGGACATGACAGTCACCCGGCCCCAGGGTAGTGGAGATGATTGTATACCGCCCAGCGGGAGAAAATAAAACAAATATACAGATTCCGACGTGTTGGATGCACAACCAACACCGGTAATTGAACCGAAATCACACAACCACCCCATGGATGGCAGAGTTCTACACCACCCTGCCAACGTCCCATCTGCCAGGTGGTGAGAAGGCAAAGTCCAACATTTCGAGTTAAAGCTTTCGTGACTGCAGGGATTCATCTTCTTGGTTCTTTCGGTAAAGTCACGTAGAATGGAAATAATAAAATAATAAAAATAAAACATAATAAAATAAAATAATTCTCACGACGTTTCGGCCACAACGCAAGCAGCCATCCTCAGGTGGAGAACAGGTCTGTCGAGAAGACAGAGTCTGAATGACACACCCCAGGCTTGGAGCGACTATTTAAGCTGGAATGGAGGGGGGAAGGGCGCCTTGACAAAATACTTTGCATATCAATAGGAATTTAGCATATGTATGGGAAATGCAGATATGTGATTAGTACAACTTTTGAAATGCGTAGGAGGTTTGTCGGGGGGTTTAAAGTAATTATGCCCGTGCATTATGCAGGATTAGCAGCATCAAAGGGAGGGGATAGGGGTAACATTAATAAAGGGAAGGAATGTTAATAGTATGTAGCTGCAGTAACTAAACCACCACGTAAACAACTAAAGTATAAACTACATAGTATCATCAGTATACTAAATGTACTCTCCAATAAGCTGAGCTACTAACAGTAAGTAATACATTACAATTCTATGTCGCAAAAAAGTATAATATGCTTCCAGCTAAACTTTATTCTCTTATATCACACGAGTCTACACCGTACTATATACTGCCATAGACAAACCCAACATTAAATTATATACTGTATTACTATACACTACCCTATACCTTATACATTGTAATAATACACTATGTATTATTCTACCTACCCTAATGTATATCACACTGCTGTATATTCACTATACAATTACGATACTATATATTACTTTGTACATTGTATTAAACATTACAATTTTATACTATTTATTATTATACAATCCGCTATACACTGTACCATTGACCGTCGCGTGAAAGATACTAAGAGGAAGCAACGAAATATGTCAATGGGAGAGTAGTGATAGGAGACTTGCAGCCGAGCAAAGAATCCATTCCCTGTGGAGAATACAAGATATATAGTCAATGCCAGTGAGTGGAACGCGGTCTGAAAGTCACCGTAAACGTGAACACAATCGGTTAAGATTCGAAATGGTTTATTACGTCCTTCCAATGATTGCTGAGCCAGAATCCATCTTCTCGGTTGAAATTGTCTCTGTGTTTGTATATGTGGATCGCCTCATGAACGAATCTCTCATGGTAGCCAGATGGCTTGCAGAGAACCTCTGTCTTGGAGAAGTCAATATCACGTGAGCCCACTGAATTGTAACAGTGATCTGCCACGGCTGAGGTGTTTGTCCTACCATGTTTCAAGTCTGCTTTATGTTCACGGATGCGGTCCGAGACATGTCGTTTGGTTTCTCCAATGTAACTGCTACCACAGAGGCAACTTAGTTGTAGACGCCAGGGTACTGTATGTCTGGAACCACATCTTTTACAGACGGGACCAGATCACGGATTTTATGTACTGTGTTCAATCGGACCTGGATCTTGTGTTTTATCAGGATTTTAGAGATATTTTTTGTGACCCCAGCAATGTAGGGTAAGGTGATGGTTTTGAAAGGCTCCTCAACAGGATCCTTCTTGATGATTGGAGTGATGGCTTTGCGGATTGTGTAGTCGGAGTAGCCATTAGCCTTAAGAGCTTGCCAGTGAACTCAAACACGTACGCCAACATGTCTAGCACCCCTCTACACACACTAATCCGGACGTCTGTCTACGTCCTGGGTCGAGAAGTCGTACTTCAAGGTCGACCCATGTACTGGGCAAAGAAGTCGCACCTCAGGGCTGCTCCAGTATCTACATTTTAAAATATATGTAATAAACGACTCTGTCAGGCTCTCTCGGTCTCCGTTGTCGTTTATTTAGGTTCTTCGTATCGCACCCCGCTGGTCCTCGGCCGGACCCGCGCCGCCTCCGCTGAGGGCCCCGCACACGCTCCGTGTGGCCCGCACTCGCTGGTGGCCGCTCCGCTCTCTCCGTGTGCCCCGCACACGCCGCTAGTCACTCACTAGCCACGTGTGCCCTGCACACTCTGCTAGCCCCTCACACACCGCTAGCCCCGTCTAATCTACGTACACCCGCTGGCCGACGGTGTGCGTCTTCGACCATGTGGCAGATGGCGCCGCTCCTCCCGCACTGCCCAGCGTGGCTTCCCCTATTCTCGCTCCGTTCCAACTCCCCGATCTCTTCCGGCTCTCTCCCTATATCCTTCCCATCACGTGACCCTGATTCCTCCTTCCCGTGCTGCCCCCGTCTCCGCCCCCCGTTCACCTCGTTTCCCATTGGAGCCAAGGTGAGCAATGGCTCCTCCCACACGCTCCGCCGGAGGCCAGCAACCACCCTGTTTATGCTCGCATTACATATATATTTCAAATCGACATGACACAAACAAAATAAATCTGCCTGCTCTTGCCCAGAAATGGCGGCCACACGCGCAAAACCGCATCTCCAAGGCTACCTGTGCTTGCGTCCCAGCAGCCCTCACTGAAGACCACCACAGACATTACATGTCACCCGTTAGCACCTCCCGCCTTTCCGACGTGGCGTCTCCATCCTAAAACCGTGCACGTCGGCCATATCGGGGGGGAATTCTATATAACCACCCCACTGCCTTTCCGACGCGCGTCACAACCAGTAGCACGCGTCAGCCGTATCGGGGGAATTTTAACCCAGTCTCTCTCCAAGACTCGCATCGCAACATATAGCTGTACTGACCGAGCTGAGACGACCCATCGTTCACTCACTGTAAAATATGCACCCTAACAACTGAGGGATACAGTCCCAACGTAACGGGACAACTACACCTGACCACTACGAATCTCCAGCCCACTGTTTCAACGCGCCTCGGAGTGTCTCAATCTCCGGGCCGTCAGGGCGAGCCTACAGCTCCAAACGCACCACGAATGGTCTCAACCTCCGAGCCGTCAGGTCAAGCCGTCAGCCATAACATGACGGGACCACACTCTCTGAGCCATGTGAGCGCACAGCCCACTAGGCTAGACAAGCCACGGAGTGTCTCGATCTCTGGGCTGTCAGGTCAAGCCGTCAGACACAGCATGACGAAACCACACTCTCTGAGCCATGTGAACGCACAGCCCACTAGGTTAGACATGCCACGGAGTGTCTCGATCTCCGGGCTGTCAGGTCAAGCCGTCAGACACAGCATGACGGGACCACAACGTTCGTGTTAGACACGCAACACTCACTGGGCCATCCTGGTCAGGATCTGCGCCCCAAGATAGGTGACAGCCAGCACCACAATTCCAAATCCCTGGCAACATGTTACCATTGCAATTGAAATTCTCCATACCAATGACGGCAGAGCCACAAACCAAGGCAGTTATCCCCCACACAATCGCAACTTAACACCATCACAACACATACAATTTGAATTAGGATCCCCCACTGAACTGATCCAATGCTGAACAGGTACGCACAATTTGTGACGATCCCGAATATTCAATGGTCACAACAATACACCTCACATCCCGTATCCGTACACATCATCTCCGAGACTCGCATTGCAGCATGCAGCTGTACCAACTGAGTTGAGAGAGCAACGCAATTTGGCGGTAATTAACTGAAACGCACCCCCGATCCATGTAGAACACAAGGGACATTCCCGCACGAAAGACATCATCTGTGCAACAACGGACAGGAACCAACCAGTGAGTTTGAAACACACCCAACCTGTCATTTCAAAATCCCCTTCAACATTAACCATGGGACTCAGGGCATTCGAATTTTGAGAGCAAAAAAAACTAGACACAAAACCCAAGAATCGCCGAATTGATTAATACAGTATATGCAGTATATGCAGTATACGCAGTTCGTACAGTCAATCATTTGGAGCAATGCTCCATCCAGTCCCCACATGGCAACACACACAATCAATACTCCAGACAATCCGTACATAGTAAATAATCACAAGCAAGTACCCAACAGTCCATACACTGTTAACACTCTCAAGCAAAGCTCCATACGGTCTGTACCTTGGCAACAATGACGATCAAAGTTTCTGACAGTTACACGTGAACAATCACGAGCGACGCTCCATACAATATACACAATAACAATCGCGATTTCGCAACAAAACGATGTAACAACACGAGTCATTAACACGGCAACCCACAGGATATCAACGGAGCTCGGGACACCCAACAACGAATGAATCATTAACTGCCCCCTGAAGACAATGATCTCGACGCCGTAATTACCAACAACACTGTTACAAGCAGACACCCGCACGGACGCCGCGTCAATTTGTCACGCACACAACCGGACGAACACGCTCCGCAAACTAGCGAGTAAAAAAAAACACGCAACCGCAACCCGGCACACGCAAGATGGGTGAAGTTATTATTATTCTTTTTTTTCTTGGGGCCGGGTGCTTATGTCATGTCACGACTCGCCTGGCAAACTGTGAATAGCGGAGGGCGGCAAGGTGGAGCACTGGGACGCCCCGAAGAATCTTGCATGGTGAATACGGCCTCCTCTTGCGAACCCATCCACCTGTCGCGCTCGAGCAGAAGACGGGGGCGCCACCCGAACGTGTGGAACTCCCCCTCCGCAGGCATTGATGTCGGTGGGAACTGCATTTTGGCAGCAGGAACAGCGCCCCGACCAGCGGCCAAATTGGCGGGAGCGGCATTTTGGCGGGAACAGCGTCACAACCAGCCGCTGATTTGGCGGGAGCGGTATTGTGGCGGGAACAGCGCCATGACCAGTCGCCAATTTGGCGGGAGCGGCATTTTGGTGGGAACAGCGCCACGACCAGTCGCCGAGTTGGCGGGAGCGTCATTTTGGCGGGAACAGCGCCTCGGCCAGCCGCCAAAATGGCGGCCCCACCGCGTGGCCCGCATGCCCGGGCCTCCCCCGCCAGCCTCCGCAGCGACGGTCGTCACGCCGTCCCCGTCGTACGAAGGCGTCCAGGTGAGTTTTTTTGTTTTCTGTGTGCCCATTTTACTTCCCTAGGATAACACCTAGCAATATTTCTTTTTCCACAACTTCTGACACCAAATGTAGTGGGTTCGAATTAGGTGCACACACACACACAGCTTGGAGGCAACACTATTTATTAAACGGTAAGTAATATAACACTGTACATGAGGTGGTGACCACCTTCCTCAACTCACTAACACTCTGGAACACGACACAGAGTGGACCAGGCAGGCAACGGGTTGCCTGGTCCAGGACGACGACCCGGGACTTGAGAACCGATGATGTCGTCTTCACTTCGGAGTTCAACAGCCCCGGGGCTTCTGCATCCACACCCCGCTTATATCCGCTCCGGCGTGGCCGGCTCCGCCCAGGCATGGTCGGCTCTGCCCAGGCCACGTCTCCCTTCGCAGGCCACGCCTCCCTTCTCCCACCTCACGGGAAGGTCTGGGTCCCTCCACCACGTGACCCCCCCAGGCACCCCCTTGGGGCCCCCAGCTCTCGTACGGGCCGACACAGTAGTGTCGTCCTATGTCACTACATTGGTAAGAAAGGGGGGAGGAGCAAGGGGGGAGAGAGAGATGGAGAGGGTGTGGGATAGGGGGAGGGGGGTTCGCGTGAGCGCAAGGGGAAGAGGACGTGAGGCTGGGGGGGGGGAAGTGGGCGGAGCTAGAAGTGGGAAGCTGAGTGTGGACATGGGGGAAAAACAGAAAAAAGTGCGAGTAGACCGGAGGAGCAAGGGGATTGAGAGGGGGGAGTAGGGGGAGGGGGGGGCCGCGTGAGCACTAGGGGAAAACGACGTGAGGCTGGGGGGGAAGTGTGCGGGGCTAGAAGGGAAGCTGGGTGTGGACACAGCCGAAACTGATATTGACTTTCGGTCGTCATTCGTCAACCAAAGATCTATTTTTAGAATATAACGCTCGTGCTACGTCTATCACTCTGCCTATCGGCCGGTCAGTTGCCGCTCGGCAATCCTATGCGATAGGCTGCAAACACACACACACACGTCAGCAGCAGCAGCTTGGGAGCGAGGTTACAGCCGTAACCATGGTCTGCTAATGTATATACGATCGGTCAACAGACGGCAGCCTGTCTGGTTGAATGCGGAAAAACTGTTGTTTCTTAACTACAACATTCGTTTGTTTGAATTATTTGGTTATAGATTTAATTTCTAATTAAAGTAGCATTGCATCATGACATTTTCTTATATATAAAAGTCTCCTCGAGCTTGCGGGGGATTTGGCTCTCGGATGGTGGGCTTCACGTAGAAAAAAACATTACAGGCGGCAGGCCCCAAGCCCCGCGGTGGGAATAGGCTATTCCGTTTTCCCATCCGTAAACTTTAAAGTAGTTTAATTAACACATTTGTGCCGTTTCTATTATTAATTATTTACTTATTGCACGCCATCGACCCTACCAAGTGAGGCCAATTGCGTGGGGGGGCA
Source organism: Lampetra fluviatilis (assembly GCF_964198595.1). Taxonomy (NCBI): domain Eukaryota; kingdom Metazoa; phylum Chordata; class Hyperoartia; order Petromyzontiformes; family Petromyzontidae; genus Lampetra; species Lampetra fluviatilis. Next base: position 12,241,755 of record NC_136310.1, read on the forward strand.
GACCCTGCCAAGTGATGCACGTTAGCTCGAGCTCACGGGGACATTTCCTTTTACGCGTTTTACAGCCAACACATACACACATAACGCTGTGGATATTCCTTCGCAGTGTCATGTCCTCTTCGCCCCCCCCTAACATGATGCGTCCAATTTATAGTACAGACTCCGTAGATAATAATATTTTAGTGCTTACATACCATTATTCTTGCACGAGCGAGGGATGCTGGGGGGGGGGGGTAGCGGCCCAGCCCCTAGCCTGGCAATGTGCCAACTCCACCGCCTCGCCAGTGTAGGCCAGGACGGGGGCTACGCATGGCACAAGGCCTCAACATGGCTATGGTAAGTACAAAGTTCCTTGCTTCTTACGCTAACAACTCAAGTCCATTGTTTACTATTGTTAAACACATTAGTTCACAAACATTACAATAATAATGTTTGTGTGCAGATCATTAATCACGTTCATTGCTTATTATTATTAAACAAATCCCTTGCCAGATATTGTGTGCAGATAACTCAGGTTTCATTGTTTACCATTATGAAACAAGTTGACATGTTACAATAATTATGTTTGAGTGCACAAAACTCCTTTTGGATTTTTAGGTTGCTCATTTTTCCCTTTTTTTGCTGTCTTTTATGACGCTGCCACGGTCTACTGCCAGTCTGTGATTTCTGATTATTTCTTCAATAAATTTCTATTGTTTCCATCGCTCACGTCACGCTATTTCCTCATACGTAGTACTGCCATACTGATAGCTGTGCCATCATCGGGGATTGGTGTGCCCGTCAATGTGTGTGTCTTTGAGTCCATATGTGTGTGCGTGTAGAGCCATGTGTGTCTTTAACTCCATGTGTGTGTCTGTCTTTTTCTAACGGACAACGCCCCATGTGTGTGTATGTCAAAGTGTTTATGTGTGTGTGTCAGTCCAAGTGTGCGTGTCAGTCCATTTGTGTGCGTGTAAGTCCATGTGTGTGTGTAAGTACATATGTGTGTTTACGTCAATGTGTGTGTGAGTCCACGTATTGCTGTGTGTGAGTCGGTGTGTGTGTGAGTCGCTGTATGTGTGTACATCCATATATGTGTGTGTAACTCCATGTGTGTGTATCTCAAGTGCATGTCTATGTGTGTGTGAGTCCATATGTGTGTGTGTGTCTGTAAGTCGATGTGTTTGTGTGTGTGAGTCGATATGTGTGTGTGTGTCTCAGTCCATGTGCGTGTGTGTTAGTCGCTGTGTGTGCATGCCTCCATGTTAGTCAGTGTAACTCCATTTGTTTGCGTGTCTGTAGGTCCATGTGTGCATCTTAGTCCATGCGTGTGCTTTATTGACCTGCTCAAGGCCTATGATACCATCGGTAGGCCTGGCCTCTGGGTTTCTCTTCGTGCTTTCCGAGTCCCTGACCCACTGATTACCATCCTTAAGGACCTTCATGATGGTGAGCGGCCCCGCGTTTAACTACGTAGCCGTGAGTCAGAGCCATTTCCTTTACACCTTGGGGTGCAACAGGGATGTCCTCTGGCTCCCACAATATTTTACATATATTTGGACCACGCAGTTCGTCAAGCCTTCAATGCCTGTACCGGGAGAATTCCCATCTGCTACAGATACAATGGGAGGCTGATCGATGCCCGGGTGCGGTCAAGGGATGGCACCCTATTGCTCAACCACGTTATGTATGCCGATGATCTGCTAATTACTACTCACTCGGAGGAAGAGTTCGAGGTGCTGCTGCTGAACCTGGAGCTTGCGACCAAGAGGTGGGGACCTTACCATCAGCCCTACCAAAACTAAGCACCTGCCTGGCTATTTTGTACGATCGGACACTCCACCCCCACAACTCCCAATTGGTGATGGGGCAGATGTGGAGACAGTGGAGAGTTTCCCATACCGTGCCAGTGTGCTAATGACCGGCTCCGGTTTAACAGCAAAGGTCTCACTCCGAATCAGTCGAGCTGCATTATCTTTTCATTGGCTGCGTAACGCTGTGTGGAAGCTACCTGGTCTATCACTCCATACGAAGCTTCAGGTCTTCTCGGCCACGGTCATTACCTCCCTTCTCTACGCTTACGAAACTTGGACCCCCCTAATGGAACATCTTCGCCAGTTAGAAACATTTAGGATGGCCTGCCTACGATCCATCCTGGGTTTAACCAGGCTGCATTGTGTGAGGAACTCACAAATCCTTGAAAGATGTGGACAAAGTCCCATCGGTGACCTCCGGCAGGCAATGCTGCGTTTCCTGAGTAATGTAGCCCGTATGGCCAGCCACCGCATGCCTAAACAGCTTTTGTTCGGCCGGATCGAGGGGGCTAAACGGGCGCGGCACGGGCTGGAGAAGACATGGAGTGATGTGCTACAGGAGGACTTGGAGCTGAGTCCACTTGCGGATAACTGGTACCAGCCGTGTCAGTGGAGGAGGCTCCTGAAGGACGCTACTGGCCAGTTGGAGGCAGTCACCCTCCAACAACAACGGAGGGCGGAGGAGCGACGCTCACAACAACGAGCGAGCGCCGGGTGGCTAAAGCACAGAAAGTTGCTACAGTAGGGGCCACAGGTGGTGCATCAGCCAGTCGTCTCAGTCAGTCGACCTGTGCCATCTAGGTTTGCCCCGTCACCTCCTGCCAGCGGGCGTTCGACACTTCACGTGGCCTCAAGGTGCACATAGCCTGGCACAAGCGTTGTCGTGACGTCACCGCCACTTAGTGGCGAATGACGGTTGTTGTTGTTCAGTCTTAAAATATGCCGCGCCACGCGTTCTGTGGGTCTGTTGCTATGCAAGCGAGCAGTGTACAGTAGGGGGTATTTGAGGACGAGGTTGTTGTTGTCGGGCGTGAGGAGGACGTCGTTAAGATGGGTGACAGGTGTTAGGGGTAACCGAGGACACAGGCCGGTGATTGGCTAAGAGGGTGAGTGCTTAATGACTGGCGTCGCTCTGGCGGGAATAACAAGGCCACGTGAGGCTGGGGGCCTGGGGGCGAGGGGTAAAGCGTGGGGTGAGATAATTAATAGTGACTAATTGATACGGGGATAAAAGGCACAGCGCAAGAGAGAGACGGGAGTCTTGGTTAAAGCTGGAGTCTGGATAGGAGTTGGAGTGATGGTGCCCGGGATAGCGAGGAGCAGCAGTAAGTGGAGAAGAAACGATAACGGTAGCAGTGGAGAGAGATAGGACAGAGTACGGTAGTAAGAGAACGTAGAGTGAGTGGTAGCAGTGGTAGCAGTGCATCTGAGAGATACAGAGTAGGGTAGCAGCGGAGTGACGGACTCTGGGAGAGCAGGAGAGAGAATGGAGAGACATAGAGCGCCGTTGATGGCGGATGGCGTGACGGAGCGAACGGGGAGACACGGAGCGGTGATGAGGAGAACGTGTGGACTTTAAAGAGCAAATAAACGGAACGAGAAAGACAACCCGAGTACGAGTCCTACATATATATGTGTGAGTCCATTTGTGCGTGTAACTCTATGTGTGTGTATCAATGGATTTGCGTGTGTAACTACATGTGTGTCTGCCTTTTTCGCCCGGGCAACGCCGGGTACTAACCGCTAGTATTTCATAAATCTTGTGTTCAGTAACTTCGGTTATATACCTTTCTGTTTCGGTCTCGGTCGAAAGTGTAGTTAAACTTTCTGTTTCGGCCGAAAGTATTTATTTTACTTTCGGTCTGGTTTCGGTTTTGGCCGAAACTAGAAATGTAGTTCCGGCCGAAACCAGAAATTCAGTTTCGGTCGGCCTCTACCCACAATGTTGTCCCACGTCGCATGTGAGTGCCAACCGCATATGTACAGCGAATTTTTGGTAGAAATAGGTGAGTCGCATATACGTGAAATCGCACAAACCAAACCTGCATAAAGCGAGGCAAAACTGTATACAAAATCAAACGTAAACAAATATGCCATAGAGGCCGTGTGGCTGATGGGATATGGATGGTCAGGTATGTGAAAAGGGGGTATCTGCGTATTCGAGAACTCAATACAGTATCGTTTTAATTTAAGTGAGAAACGGAGACGGGCTAATGTCCTGTTTCCAGCCCGGAGACCAGTAGTGGAAATGCCATATTCCTATGGCTGGGCCGAGTCCACCCCAATTATGAGGACTGCACTGCCTGCTGAGTGGGAGGTGGACCACGGCGCACAGTGTGGAGATGAATTATTGAGCGAGCAAGATGAGCCAGTCGCAGCCGTAACGTGAGAGCCCTCGCAGCGCTCGGCTCCATCAGAGCAGCGCCCAGCCCCGGGCAGTGCACGTCGTGTGCACTTGCGATACGTCCCGTTCAGTTTAAACGTGCACATCCAGCGTTTAAATGTGTCCCATCGAGTAGGAATGAGCTCGTCTTAAAAATCACCTTTATCCCAGTCCACTCACTCGGCCTGCCAGGATCCGTGGTGCGCACGCTACTACTAACGGTGAGAGGAGCACACTGACAGGGCGTCTAGGAACATGTGGGTTAGAGGTCTGTAGGAAAAGGGGTCTGGAGGAATGGGGTTCTAGGGGGTCATGTGGAGTAGGAGTCTAGGTGAGAGAGGGGGTCTATGTAACGTGTAGATTTCTGTGCAGGGAAGACGGCCCGCCTGATGGCGGGGTCTTACGGGGGCCCCGGAGAGGCCCCTGCACGTCTCGCCCACTTTCGCAGCGTGCTCTCGCAGTGGCTGCTCATGGAACGCAGGGAGGCCGCGGGCACGGGGCAGGGGGCCCCGTTTCTTTGCCCCTGCCGGCGAAATTTGGGGGGCGCGAGGTCCCACCCTCCGGCTCATTGCGACCAGCACCCCCACTCCGAGCCAGGCCCCCTCCATACGGAGGCACCAGACGAGCTCCGCCCCCAGGGCGTGCCCCCACCCTCTACCCCGATCGAACGAGAGATCCAGCGAGGACTGGCGCGGGAGCGGAGCCTGCGGCTCGCGCGGGGTCTCGTGGCCTGGACGGGACAAGACGTGCACGCGGCACGCGTGCGGCCGCAGAACGAGGCGGGACACGAGTCGTCGTCGTCATCGTCGCACAACGGGCAGCACCTGGCGTCCTTCTGCGCGGTGACATCACAGGACACACCGCGACATGGCGGGCGCGCGCACCGCCTGGCCGAGCTGCGCATGCGCCGAGACATCCACCTACAGCGCGCACGCGACGATGCACAGCGCCGAGCAGCAGCAGTAGGTGCGGTGTCCCGTGGTGCAAGGGTAATCAGAGTTGTAACTGACAAGATAACTCATGGCAACAGAGTGATTATGCAGGCCGTAAAACCATGGGTTTCAAACAACTCGCAACTCAGACACGTGTGTACAAAGTCGCCGTACACGTGCAAAAATCATTAGTCTCTTATAAAGAGGTGCATTGTGGTTCACTTGTCCTAGATCGCCATCAAAATAAAATTTGAGCAAATATGACCCAGTAACAAATGAGACAACTGTGGACCAGCTTCACAGAACATTGACCAGGCCTGAACCCTGTTGTTTGGTCACTTGCTAAATACATATTTTTATCCACAGAGGCTGTGTGCTGTTCACACGTGCTTGTGTGTTGTTTGGAACCTGTACAACAATAATTTCACCACTCATTACGTAACTTACAGTATTTGGTGACACTGCGTTGGCAGTGGTGCAAAAGCACAAATAAAAAAAAATCAACTCGTTTGTCAATAACAGAGGCCTTAAAAGTACAAATATATAAGCAATTTTTTGTCCTATGAAGAAGAGTTATTACCCTAAACGTCACCTTATATATATTTTAATTTTAAGGCCACTGTGTTATTGACAAACCACCCATGCATCAAGGCCGTAGCTATGGAGTCAACAATGGGGGGGACAACATCTTCCAGGGTGTCTGGGGGTCCCAACCCAGAAAAATATCTAAATTTGAAAACTAATTTCCTCCTAAAATATAAAAGAATTCACTCACTTTTTTTTTACAATAATGTCTAATGGTGTATTGTATTATATTGCTCTGTTTGAACTTTTTTTTTTACCATTTCTTGTTTCATTGTATGTAACGCAGAGATTAGGGATTCATAAAGTACAACCATAACCACAATCATATAAACAGAAATCTATGCATTGATTTATATGAAGACAAGCCCAGATATTGTGGCCGAGAGGTTCAGCAAATTGTTGTTTTTATTTACATAGCATAGCAAAATTTTTTAAGCAATATATTGGGGGGGACATTTTGAGAATATTTGAATATTGTGGGGGGGATGTGTCCCCCCTCCAATATATTTTATAATTACGGCCTTGCCATGCATGATACAACAGTGTTTTATCTGGTACAAACCTGAGTGGCCAGAACAAAAGGCCACACAATGGAGTCGATAAAACAAGAAACCAACGCACAGAGAGGTTTGAATGTGATTGCGACCAGTGTTTCCATTTACTGACCAAACCATAACCCTTACTAATTTGAAAGGCGCTTTATAATACTTGAGGTTTTTTTTTATTGCACGCTTGACTCTTGGAGCAGGTGATGTAATCTGATCCTCAACCCCAGCCCAGAGCGCTGTGGCTGGGCTCATAAACTACATTCAAATGGCTTTCTCCAAAGTTGCTCACGTACAATGTCCAGATGAAATTTCAACAAGCGTTTAGGCCACTAGATGGAAATGTCGAATCTCAATTATCATGTATGATTCCCATGTTACTGTGAAGACTTGAGAACTCACACAATTGATTTTGCACTGGAACCAACAATCTCACATGCTTCCAGATGGTATATGAGGAAACAGGGTGGTCCACCTCTGGCAATTCCATAATACTATTTAGGTGCCGTCCATAAATTACATAACGCAATTTTTGTCGATTTTTAACCCCCCCCCCCTCGTCACACGGCGTCACAAAAAGTAAGACCCCCCTCAAATATGACGTCACAAAGCTCTGCCCCCCCCCCAAAAAAATTCTAATTTGAAAATATAACATGCTTCAAATCACTTTAAACTATTGTCATTGTAGTGCGTATTTAACGTGGTGCTGCACTTTGATGTTGTAGGAGAAAACATGTATTAAAAAGGCGTTGGAAAGCTGATTTTTAGCATAAATTCACTTGAAAATATTCAACGTCTAACTAAAACTGCAGATGTTCAGAATATTATATTGAAACTCTATTATAATTATAAAATATGAAAAGTAATTATAGCGATAAAAAATACTTGAAACTTTGTAGTAGAACGAAGCAAAATGGAGAGTACAATTATGACAACCACATATTCATTCCACAGAATGAAAAGTCCTGGTAGAATCATTAGAATCAAAATGTTCAATAACAATCATTCAAAAAATTTACAAAATAGATGCTTCTCCATTCTCCCATGGAGAAGCAAAATGTTCCTTAATGGAATAAATAAAAGGTAACCTTAGTAAATTTAAATAATCAAATAGTTAATAATGAAAATGTATCAAAATTGGTGTTATAACAATTATGTTTAATTAATATTGATTTAAAGTTGCGCATTTTGATGTGAAGTCACATTTTACCAACCTTCTCTCCCCCTCTCGTCACACATCGTTACAAATGTCTGACCCCCCTCAGTGCGTGGCGTCATTTATGGACGGCCCCTTAAATGGAATTATAAGCCTGGGATCCTGATGTTTTCAAGATTAACATGTCATCATGGCCAAAGGCGTTGATGTCACCACACACCATTGCCAGAGCTTCCCACCCTCTTCAGCTCCCGTAGCTGCTGCGCAGGTTGACATGCAACCTCCACGATTTGTTCTGACAATGGCAACCACACCTGGTGTTTTAATCCAGTTTCTCATGACAAATGCTTTGCAGTAGTGATGGTAAGAGGGAATTGGCTGTGTCGCTTATATTGCTCGTTACTGTTAAACACGTTCCTTCGGAGTGGGCAGGTAGGAACTTGGTTGGACAGCGCATTCGTGCATGACAGACAGACAAATAATCCCTGGTGGGCAGTGTGGAACCTGTTGTTCGTACCTGTATGTATAAAAGATAACTTGACTTTAGGTAGCCAGGCAGACAGCCCCCTTAACTATCGCCCCTCCCTTAGGCCCCTCCCCCCTTAGGCCCCTCCCCTGACCCCTTTTCCCTTAGGCCCCTCCCCTGACTACCCCCCCCCCCCCCATATCCTCAGGCCCCTCCCCTGACCCCACTTCCCTTAGGCCCCTCCCCTGACCCCCTTCTGTTAGGCCCCTCCCCTGAGCACCCCCCCACCCATATCCTTAGGCCCCTCCCCTGACCCCCCCCCCTCCCTAAGGCCCCTCCGCTGACCCCTCCCCCTCAGGCCCCTCCCCTGAACCCCCCCTCAGGCCCCTCCCCTGAACCCCCCCCCCCTCAGGTCCCTCTCCTGACTCCCCCCTTCCTTAGGCCCCTCCCCTGACCCTCCTCCCTTAGGCACCTCCCCTCTCCGTACCCGGCAGTAGGTCTCCACCAATCAAAGAGCTGTTTACCTGACTCCCCCCTTCCTTAGGCCCCTCCCCTGACCCTCCTCCCTTAGGCACCTCCCCTCTCCGTACCCGGCAGTAGGTCTCCACCAATCAAAGAGTTGTGTGTATTATATATGTATTTATGCACGACAGACAGACAGCTAAATAATCCCTGGTGGGCAGTGTGGAACATTGTTCCTCCCTGTATTATAGTGGTCTTGGGTGGTGTTGCTGGTGTCCTCTGAGATTGGTTAAATTACTGCTGGGTGTGCAGTGAATGTACCCATGCGGGATTCTCCTCCATCCAGTGCAGATGCAATGGGACCCGGTGCAAGCGAGGGCCCGACACTAGAGCGCCTCATTGTGGTGCAGCGCAGATGCCGCCATCCCCACGGCTCTGCTGTATTCCCCGAGGGCACCATGCTGTCCGTCCGCGCCACCAGAGTCATCGTGCTGGAGCCCCCACCTATGCGAAGAGGTGTGGAATGCAGAAGATGCACCGCGTGGTTGGGCCTGCGAGTGAGCTGCTGTCTCCATGTTACAGGTCTATCCATTCTCACCGTGTGAGCGCAGGAGGAGGGCCCAACTCCACGCTCTCGGCCATCGAGCGTGAGATTCGGGAGGAGCAGCGGCGTGAGGCAGAACTGCGGGAGCACAGGGGGGGGAGGGGCTGATGATGCAAAGGGTGGGGTCTGATAAGGGAGGAGGTGGGGCCTAATGATGGGTGCGAAATGCAGGAGAGGTACCATGTGGTTGGGTCTGCGAGTGTGCTGCTGTCTCCATATCTTAGGCACGCCTATTCTCACTGTTTGAACACAGGAGGAGAACCTAGCAAGGAGATGGTAACCCCTCCACTTTAGCACTCATTTATATCAGTAACCATGTTGAAAACCCCAATTTAAGCTTGTGCTTGAGGCCCCAGGGAGGCGAGTCATCTATGACGCATCCTGGCAAAAACCCATTTGGTGGAGCCAGACTCTATTCCTCCCCACGGGGTTTTAAAAAAAACACCAGAATAGCATTGACATTAGCCATGGCGAATGTCCAAACGCTCACTGCAGAGGAGCTGCTTCCATTCCTCTGTCAGGAAATGGACCCGTACCACTTAGACCTCTGTGGTATACCAAAGGTCCGGTGGACTGGTTCTGACTCCAGTCACTATGAGGAGTGGACAGTTCTCCACTCGGAGCAGGAAACTGCCAAACAACAGGGAGTGGCACTTCCTTTGAACAAAAGGTGTGGGAATCTGTGAGTCCCAGGCTATTGTGGGCTTGCCTCCCGATCTACGGAAGGAGAGATATTGTGGTGGTGGCTTATGCTCCCACAGCAGATGCTCATCAGCAGCCGGATGCAGGCAAGGCTGATGAGTCAGATGCCTCCTTTGACCTCCTGTCCCAGGTGCTGACTAAAGTGGCCCCTCGGGATAGAGTCATCCTCTTAAGTGAGTTTAATGCCTGAACGGCTCATGATGTGGACACCTGCTTTGGAGTGATTGGAAGGCATGGGCCAGATCAGCTCCATAACAATGGTAAGAGGCTGTCAGATTTTTGTGCAGCCCATGGACTTAATCACCTTAACGTTCTTCCGGCATTGGCACGTTCACACATCATGAATGCACGCCAGGTCCATGCAAAAGCATCTGCTGGACTACATAGTTACAGAACAGCAAACGCGGGCCCACATCCTTGACACCAAGACCTACTGTGGAGCAAATTTTCCTACTGACCATCAGCTTGTCATCTGTAAGATGCGCCTACCATATGTTCACTGTGGTGGCTATCATCCATCAAGGACCTTACTCAAACCCGCAATGTTCTGGTCTTGTTTAGCTGATGAAGGTGGCAAGCGGGAATTTAATCATCACTTGCAACTGGAGTTGGCAACGCCCCCTCCCAAATCCTGACGCCGAGGGGAAATTGGTGGGTTTTAAGACAGCGACTCATGCAGCTGCTACTGCTGCATTGGGTATGCAGTCCAGAGCTCCCCAGAAATTATGGATAACAGAGAAGGTGTTCCGGCTAGTTGAAAGTAAGCAGCAGATCCACTCCCAACGTTTACAACATTCCATGTCCAAGAATGAGGAGGCTTACAGCAGCCTTTGCTTGGAAATTCAGAGAGCCTTACGGTGCTGCAAGAATTAGTGGTACAGTAGAACCTCTGGTCACGACCATAATTCGTTCCATAACTTTGGTCGCAACCCGATTTGGTCGTGACTCGAACCTAATTTCCCCATTGGATTGTATGTAAATACGATTAATCCGTTCCAGACTCCTACGAACTGTATATAAATATTGTTTTTTTTAAAGATTTTTAAGCACAAAAATAGTTAATTATGCCATAGAATTCACAGTGTAATAGTAAACTAAGTGTAAAAACATTGAATAACACTGAGAAAACCTTGAACAACAGAGAAAACTAACATTGCCGCGTAAAGGTTTTGAATCGGTCAACAAGATGATTGTTCCGTCTGCTACATCAGTCTGTCGATTCTGAGAGAGAGATAATATTTGTATGAGCAATTCATGTTTCTATTGAAAGTACGTTAACAGTAATATTTGGGTACAGTATTGTTTTTGGAAGCATTCGCCGTAATATCGTATGAACGTTTACTTCACCGCATCATCATATGAATAATGCGAGAAGAGATTAACGGGTTCTTATGTTAGCGATTTACGTACTCAGCACTTTCGCTCTCTAAATTGCGGTTTGAATGAGGGGGGAGGGGTATGACTACACTCACAGAGTTCACAGCGAATGAGCGCACGTCTGACCGAGACCGATTACTAAGCGAGACTAACTGAGCAAGCGGCCACACGTGGGTCGCTGTTGTTTGTAAACAAACAACAGGAAATTTGGCGCTTACAAAAAGGGGGAATCGGCCGCGGCCGTGTTTGATCGCCACCCGAGTATGTGTTCGTGACCAGATTAAAATTTTTTTAAATTTTTGGTCGGAACCCGATTTGGTTGTGGTCAGAAGCGTTCGTGACCAGAGGTTCTACTGTAGTCGCGAATTGTTGAGGAAAGGGAAACTGCCTTAGTAGCATGTGATCATAAATCAGTTTTTAACACCATCAACAAAAATAACTTGCAGAATGGTGATCCGATCTCTGACCCCCAAGAACAGGTTTACAGATTTGTTGAGCATTTCTGTGAGGTCTTGGGTGAGTGGAAACACCTCAGCTGAAACAACTTCATAGGCCAAGGTGGGGTTGACCCTGCTGGTGCTGCTGTGTCTCAAATATTGGAGGAAGTAGCCGATCATTGTGAGTGTTTGGCCCATTTGCCCTCCATTTACGAAGTGCGAAGGGAGATACGAAGCTTTAAATCAGGTAAACCACCAGGGAGATATGACCTATATTCTTGGTTCTTTCGGTAAAGTCACGTAGAAGGGAAATAATAAAATAATACAATTTAAACAATACAATTCTCACGACGTTTCGGCCACAACGCAAGCAGCATTGTGGCCGAAACGTTGTGAGAATTGTATTATGTTTTATTTTTATTATTTCCCTTCTACGTGACTTTACCGAAAGAACCAAGAATATGAATCTCTGCAGTCACGAAAGCTTTAAATCGAGATATGACCTCCCAAGAGAACTGCTAAGGGAGGGTGGCATTTGTGTGCAGACTGCTTTATTTCACATCATTGCAACCGTCTGGTCCACAGGACAGGTTCCGCAGGATTGGAAGGATCCCCTGGTAGTCCCTATATCTCCCTCCTCAGTTTGTTGGGAAAGGTCCAAGCAATAATTATTCAACAATACCTTGCTAGACATGCTGAGGAAAAGGTTGCGGAGCACCAATGTGGTTTCAGACTGGGGCAAACCTGCATAAACACCATTTTCTTTATCTGTATGCTACAGCAGAGGGTGTAGAGCATTTCAAGAGGACCTATGTCTCTGCTTTATTGACCTTGTCAAATGTCTATGATACCATGAATAGGCCAGGGTTCTAGGTTATTATTCATGCTTTTGGAGCCCCAGACGGTCTTCTCACAGTCATTAAGGACCTTCATGATGGTGGACAGGCCCGGGTAAAGTTACATTTTTGGAGACATTTTCTGTTTACCTTGTGGTTCGACAGGGAGGTCCTCAGATCCCTTCACTATTTAACATCGTTTTTGACCATGTAGTTCGAAAAGCTTTCCATGGATGTGTAAGGACAGTACGGGGTGATGTAGGGACAGTACGTCTCCCCGTGGCCGTGGTTACTAATTAGCATGACGGGAACAAACAGGGTCACGTAAGGGTGATAGACCTAAGTAGCCGTTACTAATGAATGATGCGACGGGCTCTCACAGGGTCACGTGAGGATGAGCACGGGACCTAGACGGTCGTAAATAATAACTGGGACAGAGACAGACAGGGCCAGGTGCGGTGAAAGAGTGTTTGGGAAGAGGGGTGTGGCCGGGTCGTGAGGGGGATAAAAGCTAGCGTGGAACAGGGCTCTGGGCTGCTGTTGTAGGGGAACCAAGGAACTGCCGTCGCCGTCGTCATCTTGGAGCGGGTCGTCTTCATTGTCCTGGAACGGGCACCTTGTAGTCTTGGAAGGCTAGAGTTATATTTTCTCCGTGACTGCTATGCGTCCACTCCTGTGTAGCTAGCCAACTACAAAGGGAGCGTCGCATAGAGTCACATAAGTTACCCAAGTGTATATAGTTACTCGCGGTTACTCGTTAAGTTATCAGTGATTCTGCGAACTTTTATTCATAATAAATATACATATAACTGAACCAGAAGGTGTCTCTGAGAGGTACATTACAGATATACCAATATAATTTCCATCTAGTATAGATACAATGAGAGGCTGATTGAATCCCAGGTGCGATCAGGGGATTGCTCTATATTGACCAACCATATTATGTATGCGGATGATCTGGTGATTGCTGCCCACTAAGTAGTTGGAAATGCTACTACTGGACCTGGAGCATGCCACAAAGAGATGAGGCCATACCATCAGCCCTACAAAAACGAGGCACCTGCCTGGGTATTTAACGTGATCAAATGCTTCCCTCCCTCAACTCCCCACGAGTGATGGGGCAGTTGTCGAGAGAGTGGAGAAATTTTCGTACTTGGACAGTGTGTTTATGACCTGCTCCAGTTTGGCAGCTGAGGTCTCACTCCGAAATGTTGAGTGGCATTATCTTTTCATCAGCTGTGTACCGCTGTGTGGAAGCTACCTTGCCTGTTGCACCATACAACGCTCCGGGTATTCTTGGCCCTCAGTTATGCCCTCCCTTCTCTATGCTTGCGAAACATGGAGCCCTCTAAAGTAACATCTGCACCCGTTTCCTTCCTGGTGTTAACCAGCCTGGATTGTGTGAGGAGTTCAAAGATTATTGAAAGATCTGGAGACAGTCCCATCAGTGAGCTCATGTGGCAAGCGAGGCTGCATTGGCTTGGTCATGTAGCTCGCATGGCCAGCAACCGCATACCCAAGCAGCTTATGTTTGGCCAGATACATGGTACTTAACAGGCTAGAGAAGAGGTGGACTGAAATGGTACAGAAAGATGTGGATCTGATTAGACTTGCTGATGACTGGTACCAGCAGTGTCAAGATCAGCCAATGTGGAGGAGTTTTGTGAAGGCCGCTGCTGGGGAGTTAGAGGCAGTCGCCCTCAAGCTATAATGGAGGGTAGAAGAGTGGAGCACTGGGTGGCTAAAACACGGAGAGTTGTAGCAGTGTGGAATACAATATGATAATTGTTTTTTTTACCCTTTTATCTAGCAACAAAATTGGCACCTTTTTTACAAGGAGTCATGTTTGCATAGACCACAATACCTGCAGTCGGAATGCAAACAAAAAACATAACTCTGATAATGTATGCACTGTCCTTGAAGTTGATTGGTCCACACCCGAGACAGCTTTCCTTAGAGCCTAGTCTCACATGGTGTTGGACCAGATGACGCCAAAAGGCGCACAACTCAAAGACAATGCACCATCAGAGTATGAGAGCTCGGGGTAAGCATTTACACCATTGGAACTTCATTTGCCAGTAGAAAAATATGATAATTGGTTTTTTACCCTTTTATCTGGCAACAAAACTGACACCTTTTTTTTACAAAACTGACACGTTTTTTGATTGCATTCCGACTGCAGGTATTGTGGTCTCTGCAAACATGACTCCTTGTAAAAAATGTGTCAGTTTTGTTGCCAGATTAAAGGGTAAAAAACAATTACAGTATCATATTTTTCTACTGGCAAATGAGGTTCCAATGGTGAGTGTGGAATACAGTTTATGCATCTGCCAGTCATCTCAATCAGTCAACCCATGGCACCTGGGTCTGTTCCAGATCTTCTGCCAGTGGGAATTCGACACTTCACATGGCCTCAAAGTGCATCTAACATGACACAAGTACAGTACTATGGTGACATCACTGCCACTTAGTGGTGAATGGCGGTTGTTGTTTATGTTGTAAGTAAAACTCAATTTCTATCACGCCATTTGCACAAGGCCTCAGCGCTTTGCAACAGAATATCATTAAAAACCCTTAATACTTAAACTAAGAGACAAACAACCCTACACAGATGGATATACAACAGAAAATAAATGTGTTTTCAGATGAGCCCTAAAAACCTTGACTGACTGAGATAGTCCCTAGCGGTCTGCGGCAAGGTGTTCCACAAACGAGGCATCTGACTACAGAAAGCTCTATCACCAATTGAACACAGATCTGTCCTAGGTGCCTGTATTTGGTGGATTGGTTTCTGCAGCTTATAGCAGATCACTGATGTATAAAGGAGCTAACCCCTTCAAGGCCCTGAAAGTCAATATAATAACTTTAAATTATATCCTTATTTTACTGTAACCCGATGCAGGGAATGGAGAATAGGTGTGATGTGCTCATATTTCCTCACTCGACACAAAACCCAGCCAACAGAGTTTTGGAGAAGTTGCAACCAATTGAAAACATTCCGTGTTGCACCACTAAACAGGGTATACAGTAATAAAGTATTAATTAAATAAAAGCATGTACCAGTCTCTCAGCATCCGACATTGAGATAATTGATGGAATCCGTGAAATATTTTGCAGGTGAAAGAAGGAAACAGTCAGATTCCTTGCATGACACTTAAAAGTCAAGGTGGCATAAAAAAAATTACCCCAAGATTCCAGACCTGAGATGATGATATGATTTCAAGATCAATCACCATTTACTTGATGAAACAGGTTTTGGGAACCTAACAACATAATCTCAGTTTTGTCACAGTAACGTTTCAGAGAATGTAGAATCATCTACCCTCTGACCTCAGAAAGAAACTGAGACAGGACTGAAACAGCAGCATCAGGGTTAGTCTGCAGATATATTTGGGTGTTGTAAGCATAAAAATGATCATTCCAGACTATGACGATGGAAAACGTTCCCAAGAGGCATCATAGAGATGGAAAATAACAAAGCCCCTGAAGTCGACCCCTGTATGGGTCCCCAAAGTGACACACTGTTTCTGATTCGTCAGATAGGTGCTAAGCCAGGAAATAGCTGTACCACTGATGCCAACCGGAGTCTCGAGGTGCTTGAGCAGAATACGATGCTCAATGGTATGGAATGCTGCACTAAGATCCAACAACACCAGGTCGAAAGTAAGCCCAACTCAGCGGTCATGAAAATATCATTAACCACCTTAACAAGTGCTGTCTCAGTACTGTGCAGTGGCCTAAACGCAGACTGCATTGGCTGAAAGAGGTTGTGGTTTGTAAGATAATCCTGTAACTTCTGAACTACCACCCATTCCAAGATTTTTGACAGAAAGGAGAGGTGTGAAATCGGTATGTAGGTTAAAATAACAGTCAACCCTGGCTTTAATTATGGTAAAATAGAAGCCATTTTAAAGTGACACAGGTGTAATGGGTTCCGGAGACACTTGTAGAGGTAACGTCTTTATTACAATACAACACTCCAACAGTCCTGATACTCTGTTACAGCCTAGGGACACAGCCTAGGAACACAGCCTAGGAACACAGCCTACTCTAGCTACGCTCTGGGGTCCTCTGGTTACAATTACCCTAGGGGAGGCTACCTGACCCGAACCAGCCAAGGTGCAGGTCTAGACTCTGGCTTCCTCGGAACTCGCTCTTACAAGGGCGTAGAGCCGGGAGTCCCAGAGTCCCACCACTGGCCCGCACAGCGTCCCGGCCCTTACAAAGACAAGCGGGACGAGGGGGTCCATGGTCCTTAGCTGGCTGGTCTTGGGTCTTGAGCTGCGACTGGCCCCGATCGGCCAGGGAGCGGCCCTTTTATCCCTCTTGCCCATCGAGGGGTGGGGTTTGTGTCCTCCCAGATACCCCACAGCCCCCCGTTGGTGGCGCCAAGGGGCTTAGCTGTCTGGGTTGTCTGGGATCCTAGAGCCGGCGACGAGGGCTTAGCTATCTAGGATCCTAAAGCCTCCAGCAGCCCCTCCCCTCTTGGGCTGGCACAGTGGACCCTCCCCTGGAGGTCCGAGGTACCTGCAGATGGGCCCTATCCACCACTGCTGGTAAGTGTGGCCTACCTATGGCACTACACAGGCATTACTCCTGTCATAAGAGACTTATCTACAAAGGAATAAACCAATGGATACAGAACATGAACTATCGAGACAACTAAATAAGGAATTTGGTCAATGTCACTAGTAGTTGGATTGAGTTTAGCAAGTTCACAAAGTTGAGATGGCGAGGGTGGGGTGAACAGACTTAATACAAAACCCGAGAACACACAAGATGAGGTCAACTTAGGTTCAGCGATAATACGGCAAACAATATTACTCCAATTTATATCAATCTTGGACTAAAAGGATTCCAGAAAAAATTTACATTAAGCACTGGAACCAGCGTGGTTAACACCAGTGGACGATTTTAGCATCTGCTCAAGGGTAGAGAGAAGATAATTATATGGTTACCAACACCATCATTCATGGCATTTGAATAAATCAATGATCTGGCCTTATTTAATGCATCTATATAGATTAATTGGTGATGTTTCTAGATTTGGTAATGAACTTCAAGGTTTGTATCCTTCCATCTGCGTACTAACTTACGTCCTAGTGACATCAGAGAACAGAGATGGTCATTATACAAATGTAATGACCGAAAATGACCCCAAGCTAATGTGCAGCCAAACAGCTATTCAAAGAAAAGCAAGGTCTCCGATTGGAGAAAATAGGCCTCCACAGGGATTGGTTAGGAGGCAGGCTTTTGAAGTGATTGGAGGAAAAGTTTTAAATGAGAATATGCGTGAAACAAAATGGAACCCAGAGGCGACGGTTTGGATCCGTTAGAGGGAAAGGACAGGGATTGGCTAAGGGAAATACAGTGAGGTAACATTCGAGAAAGGGGGCTGAGGGATATATAAGGGGAGAGCACGAGGAGTGGGCACGTTTGGAGGAAGATACAAGCTGGAAGACAAGCACGTAGCCTAGGGTCCCCTATTGTGGAAGTCTTCAATAAAAGTGGCTCTTCATATAACTTGTTGTCGAGTCATTACACAAAGATGATCGACGGGCATGGGATACAACGCATGTCTTGAGTAGAGCCAGAGTTTCCAGTGCATTCGACACATTTGAGTTATACAGACTGACCATGTCATCAAGACTCGAATACGAACAGTACTCGACTTACGAGCCTAATTCGTTACTGAGACCCATTTGAAAGTCGAACGGTTTTTAAGTTGGAACACAATAATGCACTGTATTTACATGCCCATAAGGTCAGTGTTATGAAATGTGTTACTGTTAAACAAAAAGGGAAGGATTATTAAACTCATCATTAAGAAATATTGTATATTTGCATGTAGCACACTACAAATACTATATTCTAACCTATAAAAGTAATGTTTTGTTTCTCTGTCCGTCTGTCTGCGCACACGCGCTTGCAAGGGATTTGGTTCTCAAACGGTGGGGTTTACGTAAAAAAATT
This sequence comes from Lampetra fluviatilis, assembly GCF_964198595.1. Lineage (NCBI taxonomy): Eukaryota > Metazoa > Chordata > Hyperoartia > Petromyzontiformes > Petromyzontidae > Lampetra > Lampetra fluviatilis. The sequence goes on from NC_136310.1 coordinate 12,260,006, forward strand.
GCCAGCTACCACACCTCGGCCGGATGGGAAATCTAGGCAAGGCCGAGTGCTTTGCACTGGACTAGGCCTCACCATGTCAATGTTAGCCACAATATCCTTTTCTTCTTTCCCTAACCTCACCTTGATAGCAACCTCGTTTTTTTCTAATAACCTTCCTAATATTACATTACCTACGTTTGTGTGCAGACAACATTTTTTGTTTGACTGCTCACAACTAATATTTAGAAAATTACTTGGTCGTTTTTATTATATTTTTTATGTCAACTCGCCTTCATGGAAACATACGTTTTCTATCATCACCTTACAAATATTACAATAATACTGTTTGTGTACAGACACCTGACATTTCTGTGCCTTGCTTCTTTTGCTAAACTCATGTACATTACAACCTATGATTTCAATTATCACCTTCCAAACATTACATTGCAAAAGTTTGCGTGCAGAAAACTATTTTTGCTCCTCCTTGCTTCTTTCGCTAAACTCACGTACATAGAAACCTGCTAATTTCATATTCACCTTGATAATATTACAATGTTTGTTTTAGTTTGGGCACAGAAAATATTGCTTAATTTCCTTGGCCATTATTAAGAGATATATTTATGTGCAAAACCACATGGACAGAAACCTCTTCTTTACATACTCACCTTCCTTTTATTACATTCATAATGATACTGTGCAGAACACTATTCTTTTCATTCATTGCTTCTTTCGCTAAACTCACATACATAGAACCCTACCAATTAAAAAAGCACCTTGCAAATATTAAAACGTATTTTTGTGTACTCACACCTAATATTTTACATTGCCCTGGGACAATACATTCTCGCTTTAACATTTACTGATTATGTCTTAGTGTGTTTATGTCAGGTCTCCAAATTCAAATCTCAACACAGGATACTGTTATTATAAGTAAGATTATTATGCATAAACTCAGGAAGGAAGCACTCAGACTCTTCTGTGTTAAACAATTTTAATTCTAAACAAATTATCAGCACAGGACCACCGGGGAAGCCCCCCTCACTGATCCGTATATAATAAGAGCCTATGTCGGATTCACGTGGTGATCGGCTTTGCCGGTCCCGCTTTACAGCCAATGGGGGGAGAGCCTGGGAGCATGGCCTCGGCGTGATCACGGGATGTCAGCTAGGTGATTGGTTTTGCTGGTCTTGGCCTCAGCCAATGGGAAGACAAGTCAGGGGTGTGGTCCCGGGAGTTGATGGGGAATCTGGAACATTCGGCGCAGGCTATTGAGGATTGGCTGAAGTGTACCACGTGACCCAGGCGTTAAATAAGGGGAGAGAGGAGAGACACGTGGTGAGACACGGAAAGAAGAGAGAGAGAGGCCACGCGCAAGTGGGGCTCCGGGTGCCACGTAGCGGTGTGTCTCTGGTGGCTGTCTGCCCGCTTCCCGTTGCCTGCCAGCAACGGGGAGTGTTTGTGAACTGCAAAGAAGTGAAATAAAAGGACCGATTCCACAAGCCGTCTCCAGCGTGTTATTGCATTGGTGTCAAAAGTTCTTCTGGGACCGTTTGGACGATCTTCAAGATGTCCAAGCACCTCAGAAAGAAGAACCCACCCGACCTTCCATCGGAGGAAGTTGTGGAGACGGACGACGACGATTTGCTGGGAGCTACAGCTCCTCTGCCTCCAGCTGCCGCTCTCCTCAACACCGCTCATCGCCCACGGGAGGAAGAGGCAACCACCTCAAGGGCGGACGAAGGATGGCGGCTGATGGCGGAGCAGATCGAGTCGCTCCGCGCGATTCTGCTCAATCTGGTGACGGCGGTCACGTCCTCTACGGGCCTGGGTCGGCCGCCTGCGGTTCAGCTTAATGCCGAGCACCAGGATCTTCGGCGGGAAATGACGTCCGCCATTGCTCCTGCCACGCGGGGGGAGGCCTCCATCTTGGTCGGGGCGGCGGCGACGGAGCCGTTCGACGCCATCTTGCGCGAGGCTGCTACCACGCGGGCGCAGGACGCCATTTTGTCGGAGGTCGCGCAGAACGCGGGAAGCGCAAATGGAGACGCACGAGGCGTCTGCCTGCCACCGCGGACATCGGCTTCCACAGATTAAGGAATTTATCACCGGGGGCGATTGGAGTGCTTTTACGTGGCGCTTTGAGTCGGCCTTCAGATCCGTGCAATGGACGGAGGCGGAGGCGCTGGAAGCGCTGCCCACGCTGTTGGACGATGTTTCCCTGGCGGTCTTCCGATCCATCCCGGCGTCCAAGAAGAAGACGCTTCGTGATGCTTTCGCAGAAATGGCGGAGTTTTACGACCCGCCGACCGCAGCCACGAGAAAATTTATGTCACGTCATCGAGGATCAGAGGAGTCGCCTTTGGCTTACCGGGGGGCGCTGGTGGCGTTGGCCATGGCCGCTTACCCCGACGCGATAGCTGATCACCTCGATTCTGTCATCATTTCCCGTATGCTGGAGCTGTCCCAGGAACTCAACATCTCGCTGCTGGTATGCGGCCACGAACCGCTTACATCGCGATGGGTGGCGCGCTGCTTGGACGCTAAATTTAACATCAAGCGCTGGGATCAGATGGCGGCATGGACGGGGAAACCCAAAATCGACGGCCCACCTTTAGGGTGGTCTCCACGACGGGTCGTCCACTGCTCTGACGACTCTGGCGACGACGAGGTGGTGGCTGCTGTTCCGCACTAGATCCCGGGACGGCGGCTGCGTGACCGGAGTGGTGACTATGCAAGCCGACCACGTGCGGGGGCTGGGTCGACCGACCGCCGGCCGACGACGGCCACGTGCTTCAAGTGTGGCCGACGAGGCCATTTTGCCCGCGACTGCCGCTGCCGACCTCTGCCTTCGCCGCTTTCGCCGAGTGGGCCTCCATCTCCTCCACCGGGCGCGGAGCCGCGACACCCTCGGGTGAGTCGGCTAAAATCGGACACCCGGCAGGTCGTGTCACATCATTCATCCACTCGCACACATAGTTGCACTTCCAATGATAATTGTGATTCTTCGGTGTCATTACCACGCTCTACTACACAATGGAAAAAATTGGCTCGTAGGGTTGTGGCTGCGGCGTCGGGTTCGTCGACGGTACGGGGTACCATCGAGGGCATCGACGTCCGTATTTTGGTGGACACTGGCGCGTCTGCCACCATCATTTCAGATGTTATTTTTCATCTTTTGTCTATTCCCACGTCGCGAATCCGCCGGGTTAATGACGCGTGTGTAGCCGCAAATGGGGGTAGCATGGGTATTTTCGGTCAAGTCGATGTGCGTATTGCTATCGCCAAAGGATCGGTGTTGATCTCGCGCTCACTGGCCGTCCCATGCCTATTAGGCACCGATTTCTTGCGCCGCATGCCACTTAAGATACTGGTCGACCAGGATTGTTTAGAAATGCCGGGGGGTCGTAGGATGCCGTTCCTGCCTTCCCTGCTGGCCCGTTCGCCACCGGGTAACGCTGTTAACGCCATGGTCGCTGCCACAGTAGAAGTTCCATCAGGCTCACAAATGCTTATCCCGCTGCATTACCGTAAACCCCTTCAGGTTAAGGATGGTACGATGGGTGTGTTATTATCCCCGTCAAATTCGGTGTCTAAATCTTTTTCCTTGGTGGCAGCCCAAACGATCGTACGGCCGGGTCAGGCCCCGTTCATACAGGTGTTGAATGGGGGGCCAGACCGGGTCGTTGTCCCGGCTGGATCGGTATTGGCTCACGCCACTACCGATTTCGCCACTTTTGACGGAAAGCCACAAATTTAAACACCCACCGATGGACCGCCACGCGATCGTTCACAGGAACGGTGGATTGTGGACTTGTGCGGGGAAAATTCATCTTTATCAAACGCGCAGAGGACTGCTGTGCATTCGTTGTTATTACAGTATGCTGACGTTTTCAGTAAAAATTATTTGGATCTCGGCCGTACGTCGCTTTTGTCGCACCATATTGACACCAGTGCGACACCTCCGATTTGTATGCATCCGCATCGCATGAGCCCTGCAGAAAGGGAACACGTGCGCGGCGCGGTAGACGAGATGTTGGCGGCGGATATTATTTTGCCGTCCAACAGTCCGTGGGGCGCGCCGGTGGTACTGGTTAAGAAAAAGGATGGTGGGACGAGATTTTGCATAGATTTCCGCCGGTTGAATAAGATATCCGTGGCGGACGCATACCCTTTACCACTGTTGGATGACTCATTGGACGCTTTGTCAGGGGCAAGATTCTTCTCCACCCTCGATCTGTTCTCGGGCTTTTGGCAGCTCCCCCTCGATGACGCGTCGAAACCCAAGACGGCATTCCGCACGCCACAAGGCCTCTTTGAGTTTAACCGGTTACCCATGGGCTTAAATGCGGTTCCGGCGACATTCCAATGCCTGATGGAACTGGTACTAGCGGGACTACAGTGGGAGACATGCCTCATATATTTAGACGATATTATCGTTTTTAGCCGCACGTTCGAGGAACACCTCCAACGCCTGGAGACTGTCTTTCAGAGGATGCGGTCGGCTGACCTAAAGTTTAAACCAAAGAAATGCCACCTTTTGCAACACTCCGTCCGTTACTTAGGTCATATTGTCAGTTCGGGTGGCGTGTCCACTGACCCTCAGAAAACGCGATGTGTCCGAGAGTGGCCTACACCCACTTCGGTGGGCGACGTTCGGCGCTTTATTGGGTTTGCATCCTACTATCGCCGGTTTGTTAAGAACTTTGCCACACTGGCTAAACCACTGCATATTCTGACGGGCAAAATCAAAGGTTTAAATGGGGTCCGGAGGAGGAACGCTCTTTTCACTCGCTCCGGGATCACCTCGCCACGGTGCCTACGCTCGACTACCCAGACTTTTCCTAGCCGTTCATCCTTGACACGGATGCTAGCGATATCGGCATTGGGGCCGTTTTATCGCAACGTAAAGACGGAGTTGAACGAGTGGTTGCATACGGCAGCAGGGTTCTGTCCCCGGCAGAAACACGATATTGCGTGACAAGGCGGGAACTTTTGGCGATCGTGCATTTTGTTCGCCTGTACCGGCCGTACCTGTATGGAAGGAAATTCCTCGTTCGCACTGATCACGTGGCTTTGCAATACTCTTTGAAATTGGACCAACCATCAGGCCAATTGGCTTGGTGGTTGGAATCGTTACAGGAATTTTCCTTCGATATCACGTACCGCAAGGGTGCTCGCCACGCCAACGTGGACGCACTCTCCAGGTTACCACCCATTCCCCCGTGCACTTGTCTGATGGGTATGCACCGCTGCGGGGCGCCGCTTACCTCGCCCTGTCCGGTTATGGGGGCGATGTCAAACGAGGAGGGCCAGGATGTGCCAGTGGATACTGATGATACCCTGCGGCTGCCGCACTCGGTTTGGCTACGCGAGCAGGAGGCCGATGCCTCTCTGGCTCCGCTGCGGAAATTGATCGGGAAACCGAGAGCTCATTTGGCGGGATGGAAGTGGCGGATGTTCCGGGGCCAGGCGGGACTATTAATGTGTACCGATGGATTGTCTGACCGACCACGCCTGGTCGTGCCTACATCCCTTTGCCATGACCTGCTTCGTACTCTGCACGCTGACAAATTAATGCACCTCGGCGTGCAGAAGACTTTGGCCGCAATGCAGAAAGATTTCTTTTCGCCCGGCATGACGGCAGACGTCAACGACTTTGTCCGGTCATGCCATGATTGTGCGAAGAGGAAACCGCCTCGGAAACATTATGTGCCGCCATTACGTTCCATTGAGGTATCCTGTATAAACGAATTAGTTGCTCTGGACATCCTCGGGCCGTTCCCTCTATCGGCTAGGGGCAACAAATACCTTCTTGTCGGGGTAGAATATTTTTCTCAATGGCCTATGGCCTGGCCTCTGCCTGACCAGACGGCCGCGTCCATCACCGATGCTTTCGTGAATGGTTATGTCATGGATAAAGGAGCACCCGAGAGGCTGCTCACGGATCAGGGACGTAACTTCTCCAAATTGCTCAAGGATGTTTGCGATGCGCTGGGCACAAACAAAATACGCACTTCTCCTTACCATCCACAAACGGACGGCATGGTGGAATGATTTAACCGCACCCTTTCGGCTATGCTTTGTCACACGAGTGAAAAGCAGACCGATTGGGACTTGCACATACCGGGCGTCTTAGCGGCATAACGCATGGTTCCGCACGCGTCCACGGGATATTCGCCATTTTTCTTGATGTATGGTCGTGAGAACGTACCCCGCATTGATGTACAACTGGGTACGCCGAGGAAACAGACATCCCTTTCCTTGCCTGATCACGTACGGGACTCGCTTGAACGGGTTACAGAGGCGCAAGAGGCCGCCAGATGTGCGACGGCCCGAACGCAGGCAAGGAACGAGAGGTGTGCGCGTCGATCGCGTACCCACATGCCCTGGTCGGTGGGCGATCTGGCATGGCTCCACTGCCCTCAGATACCGGTGGGCACATCCCTTAAACTGCACGGGCCTTGGCGGGGGCCTGTGACGTTGGTGGACATTCGGAACCCACAGAGTGTTCGCGTCCAATACAGAAAACGTCGGTGGTACGTCCATTCGTCGCGACTCAAACCCTACGTTGACCCGCGTGCCGACCCCTCATCTCCACTTGTTGACCTGCTGGGGTCTGCTGTGCCGAATATGCCGCTTGCCTCGCCCGTTGATCCCCAGCGGGACTGTGTTGTGCCACCCGCAGATGAACAGGTTTTGAGGGCTGATGAGACCCCCGCCGTCCCTCCTCCAACGTGATCTGCCCTGGACACGACCGAAACCGAACATCCTCCTTCTTCTTCTTCTTCATGCCAACCACCTCCTGTTGATCCGGCGGCAAGGCGACCGTGCGCAGGAAGCGGAGAGGGTCCCGCGTCGCGTACGCGTTCGAAATCTCTTCCGTTTCGATAGCATTGGTTGCCTTGCAGTCCCTTCCCTGTTGTTACCGCGCTGCAGGGGCGCCCTAATGTATGTCTGTTTATTCATGGGTGAATTTTACATTTTGTTCGGCGCATAGATGCCCATTTAGCCCCTTCATGGTTAATGCGTCTTTGACGCCCTAATAAGCAATTTTATGGAATCGGCTTGTCACCCTTTTTCCAGCCGAGACGGCTGACTTTTTCACCGGGGGGGCGGGGGGGGGGGGTGATGTAATAAGAGCCTATGTCGGATTCACGTGATCGGCTTTGCCAGTCCCGCTTTACAGCCAATGGGGGGAGAGCCTGGAAGCATGGCCTCAGCGTGATCACGGGATGTCAGCTAGGTGATTGGTTTTGCTGGTCTTGGCCTCAGCCAATGGGAAGACAAGTCAGGGGCATGGTCCCGGGAGTTGATGGGGAATCTGGAACATTCGGCGCAGGCTATTGAGGATTGGCTGGAGTGTACCACGTGACCCAGGCGTTAAATAAGGGGAGAGAGGAGAGACACGTGGTGAGACACGGAAAGAAGAGAGAGAGAGGCCACGCGCGAGTGGGGCTCCGGGTGCCACGTAGCGGTGTGTCTCTGGTGGCTGTCTGCCCGCTTCCCGTTGCCTGCCAGCAATGGGGAGTGTTTGTGAACTGCAAAGAAGTGAAATAAAAGGACCGATTCCACAAGCTGTCTCCAGCGTGTTATTACACGTACATTTAACCATCAATGATTGCGTTGGTAAACTGGGCAACCGAACAATTGATTAATTTCACCGAGTAATGCGAGCATTTACGGCGATAGGGAAAGTCCTTAAAACATGTGTAATGCGGGCGTAAATGGCTTCGCGGATATGACGTCATGGGGGGGAGGAGTTAGGTCACGTGGGAGAGAGGGGTGAGGTCTTAAGGGAGAGATACCGGAAGAGACGGGAGAGTGTGGGAGACAGAGTTAGAGTGAGGCCACGCAGGGCGGAGGTCGAGGAGTGGCGAGATCGCCACACACACGGGGGAGTAAGACTTGGCACCGTCGGCCAGCGGTGACAAAGCGCGGAGGAACGACGGGCAGCGGTGGAGCTGCAATGAGGGCAGCTGTGGAGCTGCAGTGAGGGCAGCCGGAGGACAGCACAGGGGATCTGCAGCGGAGCTGCAGAGGTGTGGAGGCTACGGGAGCGAGAGCAGCTATGGAGCTGCCAAGGGGAGAGCTCTGAGTGAGGGCCGTGTGGGAAAAGTGTAAGAACCCAAATAAAGGACAACAGAGACAGACCCAGGATCGAGTCCTTTATTACACTGGTGTCAGAAGTGAAACGGCATGTCAAAACAGCTCAGAAAGAATATTCCTGCACCATCATCTGCTACATCATCTGACGACGACGACCTTCCTCGGGCGGTCGACCTGCCTGCGATGGAGGAGGAGATCCGTGCGGGAACAAGTGCGGGTCCGGGAGTCCAAGATGTCGCCGCGTCGGTGGACCCGTCTGCACCAGAGGACGCGGATTGGCGATGGAGGCAGATGGCAGTGCAGCTGGAGACGCTGAAAATCGTGCTCGCGCAATTGTGCGAGCTCGTCACGCTGAGGACGGCGTTGGGGAGACCCGATGGAGGTCCGCAGGTCGCTGCCTTGCCTCCGCTGTCGGCGCCATTGGCCACGCGGCAAGAAGACGCCATCTTGGGCGTGGCAGGAGAAGAACGGCGGGAAGCCGCCATCTTGCGCTCTCCGCGGCGAGAGGCCGCCATCTTGAACACGTTGCGATGCGACGCCATTTTGAATATGCCGCCTGGTGAGTCATCGGCTGAGGACGGTGCAACAAGGAGTCGCAGTCGTCATCTCACGACCGTCAAAGAATTCTCCATCGGGGGCGATTGGAGTGCTTTCACCTGCAGATTTCTGGCGGCGGTACGCTCAGCAAGGTGGACGGACGCTGAGGCATTGGAGGTTTTACCGTCTCTTCTCGATGACGAGTCGGTGAGATTCTTCCGCTCCATAAAGGCAGAGAAAAAGAAAACATTGAGAGGAGTTTTCGATGAGATGGCAGATGCATATGAGCCACCGGATGATGCTCATCGCCGGTTTGTTCAACGTCAGTGAGCACCCAAGGAGTCGCCGGTGGCATACAGGGGTGCGGTATTGGAGTTGGCCATGGCTGCATACCCGGAGACGGAGCCTGACCTGCTCGAACCTCTCATCTTGGGTAAGATGCTCGAGCTGTCCCGGGATTTGGGGATTCCTATGCCGGTGTGTGGCCACGAAAAGCTTACGTCCCGGGCGGCCGCTAAATGTCTTGATGCTCAGTTCAACCTGCGCCGTTCGAAGCAAGTCACGGCGTGGACGGGGGGGGCCCATCGTCGAGGGAGGTGCCGCGGGTTGGGATCCCAAGAAGGCGGTGTACGTTCCTGACGGGGGGGGGGCCCGCAGGAGCTGACAGCCGCCTCTGCTCAGTGGTCGGCCCGCAGTACGCCGGGGCCGCGATCTGCGCCACCGCCACGGGAGCGTCGGGACGGGGTGCCTGCGGCGCGGCGCAACAACATCGACTGCTTCCGCTGCGGCCGTAAAGGCCATTACGCCAGGGACTGCTGGGCCCGCGTCCCGGGTCCGCCCCAGCAGGAGGCCTCGTCAGCGGACGTGCCACGGAAGGATCCTCCAGGACAGGCAAGTCGGTACGCACCAGACACCCGGCAAGGCTTGACACCTCACTCATCACCGTTGTCATGCGATCCGGGTGTTGTTAATAACGGGGGGAGGCCATCGACTGGGCCACGGCGCTCGGTAACGCAGTGGCGTAAATTGGCACGGCGGGTCGTCGCGGCCGCTACTGGTTCGTCCACTGTACCTGGTTCTATACAAGGGGTGGACGTACGTGTGTTAGTGGATTCCGGGGCGTCCGCGACCATTATATCGGATGTCATTTTCCATCTGTTGAACATCCCACCTGAGGCCATGCGTCCGGTTTACGATTCCTGCGTCGCTGCCAACGGGGGTAGCATGGGCATTATTGGCCAGGTGGACGCTACAATATCTATCGGGGGAGTGTCGGCCTCTGGAATTGTGTTAATTTCGAGGTCCCTCGCGGTTCCTTGCTTGTTGGGAACTGACTTCCTGGCCAAGATGCCCATTCTAATTCGAATTAATCAAAACTGCATTGAATTACCGGGTGGGCGAAAAATTACATTTCTACCGTCGCCCTGGGGGCGACCTGCTCCGGTCGCTCAGGTGCAGGCGCTGTCCGAGGTATCTGTTGATATTCCACCTGGCTCACAGATGCTTATCCCCTTGCGATATCGGAAGCCTGTACCTGGTCGTCAGGGTGCAATTGGGATTTTGTTGTCGCCGTCCGCCACTATAACGGGCGGAGCGGCGCTCGTTGTGGAGCAAACTATTGTCCGGCATGACCAGCAGCCGTTTCTGCAGGTGCTTAATGCAAGTTCCGAAAATGTGTGTGTGCCGGCTGGTACGGTTGTGGCACATGCCACTACGGCGTTTACGGCACAAGATCATCTGGGCAGCCAGGTCGTGGTTGGTGGTGTTTCAGGTCTTGGTGCCGCTGATAATCGCTGGATCGCCGAATTGTGTGGGGAAAATTCTTCCCTTTCCGGTGAACAACGTTGTGCGCTTCGTAAATTATTATTGAGTTATTCTGATGTGTTTAGCTCCGACGATTTGGACTTGGGACGCACCTCGTTGCTTTACCATCATATTGACACAGGGGACGCTGCCTCTATTCGGTTGAACTCGCATCGGATGAGTCCGGCGGAGCGAGATCAGGTTCGAGGGGCAGTGGATGACATGTTGGCTGCGGACATAATATCTCCATCTAACAGCCCATGGGGCGCGCCTGTTGTTTTGGTTAAAAAGAAGGATGGCAAATTGCGATTTTGTGTCGACTTTCCAAAATTGAATAAAGTGTCTGTGGCAGATGCGTACTCCCTGCCACGTATGGACGACTCCCTCGATGCCTTGTCGGGGGCGAAGTTCTTTTCAACGCTAGATCTCTCTTCGGGATTCTGGCAGCTTCCCCTTGACGAGCCCTCGCGGGAGAAGACTGCTTTCCGTACGCCGCAGGGGTTATTCCAATTTAATTGTCTTCCGATGGGGCTGAATGCTGCCCCTGCCACATTTCAAAGGTTGATGGAGTTGGTGTTAACGGGGTTGCAGTGGGAGACATGTCTGATATATTTAGATGATATTATCGTCTTCGCCGCTCATTTGATGAGCATTTACTGCGGTTGGAGGCGGTGTTCGCCAGGATGCGTTCCGCAAATTTGAAATTTAAGCCTAAGAAATGTCACCTACTGCAACAGTCCATGCGCTATTTGGGGCATATTGTAAGTGCGGACGGGGTGGCCACGGATCCGGACAAGACAGCATGCGTCCGTGACTGGCCAACCCCGGCCACGGTGGGGGATGTACGTCGCTTTTTGGGGTTTGCCTCATACTATCGGAGGTTTGTTCCGGATTTCGCGACGATCGCGAGGCCCTTGCACCTCCTTACGGGTAAAGGAAGGAAATTTGCTTGGGGACCGCCGGAAGAGGTGGCGTTTCAGGGCCTGCGCGATCGACTGGCTACGGCACCGACGTTAGATTATCCTAATTTCGATCACCCCTTCATTCTGGATACGGATGCGAGTGACACGGGCATTGGGGCCGTGCTGTCTCAATCAAAAGGTGGTGTGGAACGCGTGGTGGCGTATGGTAGCCGGGTTTTGTCTCCCGCAGAAACTCGCTACTGCGTCACACGCAGGGAACTGTTGCCTATTGTTTTCTTTCTCCGCCAATTTCGACCGTATCTCTACGGTCGTTCGTTTATTGTTTGCACGGATCATGCGGCCTTGCAGTATGCTCTTAAGATGGACCAACCATCCGGCCAGTTGGCGCGGTGGTTGGACACGCTGCAAGAATTTTCCTTCCAAATTCACCATCGGAAGGGGGTGCGTCACGCGAATGCGGATGCGCTTTCTAGGTTGCCGCAGCGATCCCCTTGCGCGTGCGCGTCGGGGACGCATAGATGTGCGCCGATTCAGCAACCCCCTCAGCGTGTTGCGTTGGCGGTCGACGTGCCTGAAGCTCCAAAGGAGCCGGGACCGGCTGATGGGATTCTGAATCTTCCAAGGGTTGTGTGGATGGTTCATTGGTCTCGTTACGGAATCGGACTGCGAAGAAGATTGGGGGACTGGGTACGGGGGGTATGCCGGAAACCGCTCTCCGCGATGGTCTGCTGATGTGGAGGGAAGGGTTACAGGAACGCTGGCGTCTGGTTGTACCGGTATCCTTGCGGTACGAGTTGATTAGGACTCTGCATGGGGACACGCTTTTACATCTGGGGGTGCAGAAGACCCTATTGACGCTGCAGCGAGACTAGTTTTGGCACGGCATGACAACGGATGTCGTCGGTCACGTTCGCGCGTGTCCCGATTGTGCCCGGCGAAAACCACCTAAACAACCATATGTGCCACCCATAAAGTCTATTCAGGTGTCTAGAGTTAACGAATTGGTGGCGTTGGACATTTTGGGACCCTTCCCGCCATCCGCTAAGGGAAATAAATACTTGCTAGTTGGGGTGGAGTACCTCTCCCGCTGGCCGATGGCCTGGCCTTTGCCTGACCAGTCAGCGGCGTCTATCACGGACGCCTTTCTATTCGGGTACGTTATGGACAAGGGGGCGCCGGAGAGGCTCCTCACAGACCAAGGCCGTAATTTTTCTTCTAAATTGTTGGGGGAGGTGTGCGCGGCTCTTGGAACTAAAAAGATACGGACATCTCCCTACCATCCGCAAACGGATGGTATGGTCGAACGGCTGAATCGGACATTGTCCGCAATGTTGTGTCACACCGTGATTGAAAAACAATCGGATTGGGATTTGCATATCCCTGGGGTACTTTCGGCATACCGAATGACGCCGCATGCGGCTACAGGATATTCGCCGTTTTTCCTTATGTACGGTCGCGAGAACGTGCCGCCAATGGATGTGCAGTTGGGAACTGGAGTGAGGGGACCTGCTAAGCCTCTTCCTGATTACATTCGGGATACCGTTCGCCGAGTTACTGAGGCACGGGAGGGGGCCCGCATGGCTACTGCCAAAGCCCAGGCCCGGAACGAGCGGTGTGCTCGACGCTCGAAGGGGGAGTGCCCCTAGAAGGTGGGGGACATGGCCTGGCTCCATTGCCCGCAGGTGCGGCCAGGTACCTCTCCTAAATTACACAAACCATGGCAAGGGCCGGTCCGCCTCATCGAGGTTCCCAACCCACAGTCTGCGCGTGTTCGGTTTGGATCTCGGCATTGGTTCGTTCACACGTCGCGCTTGAAACCATACGTGGCCCCTCGAGACGATGCGTCATCTCCCGATGTTGCCTTGCCGGGGTCTGTGGCTACCGACTCATCCTTGCCTGTGCCTGTTGACCTTGCAAGAGTGCCTGTCGTGCCTTTTACAGACAAGCCGGCCGTGACATTGCTGGAGACAGGAGACTCTGCTCGGGGTGTGCCTACCACGGCTGCGGGGACTCCGAGCCCCGCCGCCCTTCCGACCCTGTCGCAGACACGATCGCGACGCACCCCCGACGCTGGGCCTTCAGGGACATGGGACCGGGACGTTGACGGGCCTCCAATAGCGACAGGAGGACTTCATCCTGTCGCTCCTAAAACCCCGTCACGTTCCCGGTCTGCGGGAGGGCCGCCGCCCGTCCGGGACGGACCGGCGACCCGAACGCGCTCAAAGTCCCTTACATTTCGTTAAATTTTACTGTTGTGTTTGTTGTTATATTTATTGTATGCTTCGTTGTCCTTGAATGTGTGATGGTTGTGTTTGCTCGCATTACTTGTCTCGTTATTGTTCAGCCGAGGTCGGCTGGATTTTCTTTACGGGGGAGGGTGGTGTAATGCGGGCGTAAATGGCTTCGCGGATATGACGTCATGGGGGGGAGGAGTTAGGTCACGTGGGAGAGAGGGGTGAGGTCTTAAGGGAGAGATACCGGAAGAGATGGGAGAGTTAGAGTGAGGCCACGCAGGGCGGAGGTCGAGGAGTGGCGAGATCGCCACACACACGGGGGAGTAAGACTTGGCACCGTCGGCCAGCGGTGACCAAGCGCGGAGGAACGACGGGCAGCGGTGGAGCTGCAGTGAGGGCAGCCGGAGGACTGCACAGGGGATCTGCAGCGGAGCTGCAGAGGTGTGGAGGCTACGGGAGCGAGAGCAGCTATGGAGCTACCAAGGGGAGAGCTCTGAGCGAGGGCCGTGTGGGAAAAGTGTAAGAACCCGAATAAAGGACAACGGAGACAGACCCACGATCGAGTCCTTTATTACACATGCATGCGAAGATATTCATACGAAAGGCAATAAAAAGCAAATTATTATATCCCGAAGGCAAAAGTATACGTCAATAGATTAATCGGCAAGATGATATAATTAACTAAATGTCTTGGAGCAATAAGGTGCAGTGTGGGGGTCGCTGGCCCCCGAGATCTCCCCTGACTCTCTCCCGACTACAGGGGTCCCACCGCTCCCTGACCCCTCGCTGCTGCTGTGCTCATCGCCCACGGGGCAAGGACCATCGTCTGATGGTTCCCCTCCCTGGGCCCCCCCACCTCGGGTTCGCGTGGAGGGCATAGCTTGTCGCCGGCTCCCGTACGCCTGTTAACACGGCGTTGCCTCTCCTTCAGTCACACGCAATGCCTCCCCTCGCGCAGCCCCGCACAGCACTCACACGCTGTGAGCGTACGTACGCACAGCCCCGTCAATCAAACGAATACCCACATTACGAGCGCGCACCTGTGGAACGCTGATTACGCACACCGCGAGCGTATGCACACAGCACTGACCATTCTTGCGCCGCGCCGTACTCATACGAGGCGAGCAAATGTACACCCAGCACCCCACGTGTTCACCCTTCTAAACGAGACCACACGAGGTTACTATTAGTTATTTAATGATTTATTACCGGCTACCTGCGATGTGCTGTTAAGTCAGTATGGGTCGACAAGGCGGACCTACGCTAACACCCAAATGTCTACTCCCGATTTACCTACTTATGATACGCCTTTACCTCCTTTACTCACGGTTCGATGCTTGCGGCGTTCCGCGGCCTCGTTCCCTCTGTGCACGCCGACACGTCTCGCGGACGCTCGCGTGGCGGGCTGGGAGCTGTCTCGGGTGCTGATCTCTGGCGCAAGAGCTCGTTTACCTCCCTGGGTCCCCTTTTTATACCCAAAACTACATCAAAGAATACCGGCTCGCACGCCTTCCTGGCCAATCAGGTCGCAATGCTCGTTTTGGCCCCATTCCTGATTGCCAAAACAATGAGCCCGGCAGCTTGCGGGCATCTTTTGTTATGCAAATTAGCCGCGGCATCCATAACAAAAGCTCATCGTGGAAAGTTGTGCGACGGCGGCCTCCGCGTGCCTCTGCCACGCTAACTAGCCGTAACTCCCATAACAAAGGCCCGTCGTGGAATGTTGTGCGACGGCGGCCTCCGCGTGCCTCTGCCACGCTAACTAGCCGTATACCCTGTCTGCCTTGTCAATCCGTGGGGGGTGGGGGTGCGCGTCCTCACCGCGGTGGCTGGGCGGCCCCGTCGTGACCATGCAACTTTCCACTCGAGTCACGACGCCGCGGTGCGCATTAGTGTCAGAGGAGACCGTCCAATTCCCTGACTGTAGGAAACCGTTAAGATTATCCCTATGAGGGCTTTTCGGGTAAAAACCTGTCAGTCAGGAGGTCTCCCCTCGCGCTCTATGTGTGGGGGGAAATGCGTGAGTGGGTGTGTTTAGGTGGGGGGTGGTGAGGCAGAAGCAGCGTCGGCCTCGCTGCTCGGGGCGGAGCACCCGCCGATCGGCTCCGTGGCGGTGGCATCACAGCAGCCGTGTATGTCTGCTGACGCAGATGCTTATCTTTTGGCTAAGCTTAAATTAATTCGTGGGCAAGATTCGGTGATCAAAAGAAAGGTTTAACACAATATTCTCCCTGTGAGCGTATAGATTCGTAACGAAGGATTCAAAACCTTAGTTTACATCAATGAATCTATTGGTAATTTTTACGCGATTAAAATAAAAAAAAATTAATATAACGACTAATGTACTCATAAACTACTGTATTCTTATCACTCAATGAGCACCAATGTCTTCACGATCAGCTAATGGTTTATGCACTTTAATAATTAGTCTTCTTATGATTGGCTCGGGTTGGTTCCATGTGGGTGTGTGTTGGATTGTTTCCTTGATAAATTATTGTGTTAGTCCGGATATATATGTGTGTGTGTGTGTCGTTTTGGTTCCCTTGATCAATTCTTTGCGTCAGGCAGATGCCGGCGATGCATATTGGCGTGCGAATGCGGGCGTGTCATACGAACGGCTTTGGAGAGCCCCCTCTCTCGCTTGGGGCGTGTTTGCTGTTAGCTGCCGTCTCTCTCCGCAGCTGGATGAGCTGCGTCGGCACGATGCTTGTCCTTTAAGATGCTCGGTCGGTCTTGTCGCTCGTCCGCTGGCAGCTAACACCCTTGCTCGATGGCGCGGCTGGCTCTGTGATGCTGGCTTGGTCGATGTTAGGCGCTTTTCACCCTTTCTCTAGGATGATTGCTGGAATTCTCGTCAGCTCAACTCGAACTGCAGTGGCTCGTGGGAGCGGGCACTCAGGGCAGAATGACTTTCGAGCGATACTTCTTCAGTCAGCGCTGAATTCGCACTGGGTAGCACATTGCTACTCAGCGAGCCTCGCCATCCTGGTTGATTGCTGGCCCTTCTTCTGTTGCTGGAGTCTTCTTCTGCTGGCAAGCTTCTTCTCTATCAAAGCTTCTCTGTTGGTGATGTGTGTGGTCGAGCCCACGGCGCTCTCGCTGGCGCTGCTTGTCAGCTGGCACTTACTCTAAAATGTGTGAATTGTATTCGCACACCTCTTAAACAACTGTGAAAGCTTAGTACAACACAACTTGTCGCAATCCTTGACTTTGCGAGCGACTCAACACATCAGGATAAATGTAGAATAAAACTTTCAGCGATACTCTGTCGGCTCATGCCGAACTCAGCTCTTAACAACACATTGCCCCTTCTCTCTGCGAGACATGACACCCATGGTTGATGTCGGTGCCTGTTCCCTCGCAAGCCTCCCTTGCAAGCCTCCGTCGCAAGACTGCTGCCCGTGCTCCCTCGCGAGACTGAGTCCGCACGATCTGTGTTCGTGCTTAAAAATGTATAATTCCCTCCCCTCACAAAACCCGAGTTTCCTTTGATGTCGCTTTGCTGTGGGGGGGGGGGGGGGGGAATTGTACGTGTGTCCGTGTGTGTGTGTTTGTTCTACTTTATTGTGGGTGATAATTTGCTTCCTCAAGCCATCTTTTCATCCGTGTGAAACAGACTCCCAACTGCAATAAAACCCTCTGTGAGAGCCACTTCCTTTGCCCCGAGTTTATTATTTAATGGCATTTTACGACCTCCAGATGCTTGGTGCTTGTGAGTGGTAGTGGGGTTAAATGTTTTGGTTTCATTATTTATTATAAAAAAATATATATTGGCCCAATTATTCTTAATATGAATTTTGGAAAAGGCCCATATATACAACACTACTACCATTTACCTTTATCTATATTTATATATTCTAAATTGCCTCTAGATCCTTGTGTGCGTGTGAGTCCCTGTCCGTGTCTGCCACCATGTGTGTCTGTCTACGTCCGTGTGCGTGTGTGTACAAGTCGATGTGTGTGCGAGTCAATGTGTGTGTGCATGACTTGATCTATCTGTGTGTCAGTCGATGTGTGTGTGTTAGTTGTGATGCCGCCGCCACGAAGCCGTTCGGCCGGCGCCCCATCCCCGACCTCGCCACCACCAAGCAACGGAGCCAACCCCGCGTCCCCCTCAACTCACCTCACATGAACACACCCGCACGCATTTTCCCCCACCCATAGAGCTGGAAGGGGAGATCACCTGATCGGCCGGTTTTTATCCGAGAAACCCTTATCGGGATTAACTCTCACGGTTTCCGGCGATCAGGGAATTGGACGACCTCCCCCGTGCTACGTTGCGCCGCGGCGCTGCGACCAGCCTTAATATGGTATGGTCGCGGCGTGGGGTATTCGGCCACCGCGGTTGAGGCGCATTTCCCCCCACACACACCCCCACGGGTCGACGAGACAGGCGGAGGAGGGACGGGGCGGCATAGTTTAGGGTGCGCAGGAGCGCGGCGCCATGCATGAGAGGGAGATTAATACAGGAGCGTGTTTGGAATCGGCGCCGCAGCACATCCGATTAGCATAACAAAAGCGCCGTGGAGGCGCCGCGGAGCCGCCGTGCTCGTGCAAGGGGGGCGCGAGCCATTGTTTAGAGTTTACGCCGCGCAAGCAGGATATTGATTAGCATATGCGCCGCTCATGAGCGGAGAGCATTCGGGAGTACGGGACAGAGGATAAAAGGGATCGCAGCAAGGTAGAGAGAGGTCACTTCTCTTCAAGAGGCACGAGTTCAAGTCGGCTCCCAGCTCTGCCCTCCGGACGTCCGCGTGACGTGCCCCGACGGCATAGAGGAAAAGCCACAGGACGCCGAATACTTCGACCCATGAGTAGCAAGGTGAGAGGGTATCGTAAGCCGATAAATAGGGAATAGGTCCAGAGGAAGTAGGATAGGCCAGCCTCGTCGACTCATACTGACTTAGCATCAATTCGCGAGTAGCAGATAATAAATCATTAATAGCGAAGCGTGGTCTCGCGTGATCTTGTTGAGCAGTGCATCGCGTGGGGAGCTGCGTGTGGGTGTGTGCGTCCACCCCGTGTGCGATACAGGTGCGCGATCATAACGCGAGTAGTCAGGGGTGAGTGTAGTGCTGCGGCTCGCCTCGGGGGAGCGCTGCGCAGAGCGGCGCGAGAGTGGGTGTCGCGTGTGTTCACTCCGTGTGGGATACAGGTGCGCGATCATAACGTGAGTTGAGTTGGAGTGCGCGGAGCGGCGTGTGTGTGGGCGTGCGTACGTTCGCTCCGTGTGGGTTGCAGGCGCGCGATTAGGAAAGGGAGGTATCGTAGTAGAGAGGGGCAGAATACTACTCGGTAATTAACCATGCCTATTACGCGGACCCGCGGTGGAGGGGAATCCTCGAGCGACGGCTCCCACACCATGGGTGAGAAACTCAGCAGCGGTTCGCATAGCAGCGGGGGAGCGAGTGATGATGTTAGCCCGGCCGTTAGCATTATCGAGGGAGGGATCTCGGGGGCCAGCGACCCCCACATAGTGGTGTCAGAAACGGGACGATCCCCCGCACACCCAAGGGAAAGAGGCCCCCCAACCCAGATTAAAATCAAATGCACATTTATGGGCAAAGGAATTTCAACATGGAAATCGTTTGCCCGCAGCATCAAGGGGGCTAAAAAAGTTAATGGGTGGTCAGATGAGGAGGCGTTGCAGCAGTTAGAGCTACATTTAGATGGGCGGGCAGCTGACTTTGTGGAAGCTTTGCCCGCAAGCGCACAAACTCAGTGGGAAAAATTAATGTGCGAACTCGAACGGCGCTTCGGCGCCTATGACGAGGAGGATGCGCAGACGGCCTTAGAGGCACGCCGTCGCCAACCTGGCGAGGATCTACGAGATTACGCCGAGGATGTACGCATGTTGACCCAGCTCGTGTACCCAGAGTACGAGGCAAAAATAATTGAGGGCCTCGCCGCCGGTAAAATCCAGCGATATTTGGCACGCACCCCGTGGTGGCAGCCAAATGTAGACGGTGCACGCCTCTCCTTTAACACCCTCGTCGAGCGCGCGCGCAAATGCGAGAAACTCTCGGGTGAGCGCGCGCATCCTCGAGGGAGGGGACGAGAGTGCGCCGTAGCGAGCCTACTCTCCGACGAGGAGGAAGAGCTCGCCATCGCAGTAAGGGGACGGGCAAGGGAGCCCCAGAGACCCAGCGAGAAAACCCCGGGGTGGGTGGCTGGGTTACAGACCGGCATGGGAGATATTGCTGGCCGGGTAGACCAAATGGACGGTAAGATAACCCATGTAGGTGAGAGGGTAACCCACGTAGGTGAGAATATGACCAAACTGCAATCTTCCATTGAGACCATCCGATCCGAAATGGGGGACCTACGCGCCACGGTAGGAGGGTTATCTGGAAGGGTAGCCCGACTAGAGGCGGAGGGTGGACAGCGGCGTAATGGGGGTGGAGGGAGTGGGCAGGGGGCCCACTACGGAGCCGCCCCCCCTCCCCGGACATGTTATATGTGCGATCGCCGAGGGCATCTAGTGAGAGACTGTCCTGAAATCACCCGAGCTCGGCAGACGTGGGGGTTAAACTCCAACGCCTCCTAGTGAGCGGACCAACTAGGGGTGCAATCGACGCGGTCCCGATACAAATAGACGATAATGAGAATAATGGCGAGCGAGTGATCTCCACACAGGTTCCAGCAACAACACCCACGGAAACGGTGACTCCTGGCGACTGGCTACGGGAGCTGGTGGCGGGGATCACGGGGCCACGTCGCTGGTGGAAGCGCGATCGGGGTCGACGTGCGTCACCTGCAGGCACCGGACCGCGCGCTGCACACGGCGAGCGGAGCCGGAATGGGGCTGCTGGGGAGAGCCACCCTAGAGGTCCGCATAGGCAGCCAGGTGTGCACCCAGGAGTTCTACGTGTCGAGTGCGTTGTGTCACGAGTGTATTGCAGGTACCGACCTCTTAGAAAAGCTGGGACTCAACGTGCAACCTCGCCAGCGATGCGCCACCATGGAGAGCAACGGCGAGCAGATTCCATTCCTGGGACGAGAACCAACGCGCCCCCGCTTCGCACCTGTGGCCGCTATCCTGGCGACGGCAGTCACCATCGGGCCGCTCACCGAGATGCTGGTGCCGGTGGCAACATCCCCCACCGACCCCGCGCCCCGACCATCAGGGGAGGTAATGCTAACTCCTCACCCGGAGTTGGAAAAACGGTATGGGGTCGTGGGATCCGCCACGTTGGTAAACGCAGATGGGGACCAATTGTTTATGCGGATGTTTAACCCGCACAATACCCCAGCGATACTGCGACGGCGCACCCCGATCGCCACTGTACACCCCCTGCACGCACGCCACTCTGACGAATCGGTGTTCGCACTCTGGGCTGAGGACCCCGGTCGTTCGGAGGGTGACCAGGACCTGGCCTGGCGAGTCGGCCCGACTCCCCGAGCCGAGGTCGTCCCCCTGCTCGACGTGTTACATGTGCCATGGGCGGATTTACCTAAGGGAGAGGCCGATCGGCTGCGCGAGTTACTGCGAGAGTATGCCGACGTGTTCAGTGAACACGACTCGGACGTGGGTCGGACCGACCTTGTTAAGCACCAAATTGACACCGGTGCAGCCCGACCCATCAAACTCCCTGCGTACCGAGTGGGCACACCCGAACGCACCCAGATCAAAGAGGCAGTTGGGGACATGCTTTGCGATAACATAATTCAGCCCTCGGCGAGCCCCTGGTCAGCCCCGGTGGTACTAGTAACGAAAAAGGATGGATCAACCCGGTTCTGCGTTGATTACCGTAAACTTAACGCAGTCACGCTCGGCGACGCCTTCCCCATACCCCGCATCGACGACACTTTTGACAGCCTTGCCGGAGCGCGATATTTTTCCACCCTCGATCTCGCATCCGGGTACTGGCAGGTGGAGATGGCGGAGGAGGATCGGCCGAAAACCGCATTTACCACCCCGATGGGACTATTCGAGTTTCGAGGACTCCCGTTCGGACTCACCAACGCGCCCGCGACGTTCCAGCGGCTGATGGAGTTGGTGATGCGGGGTTTGCAATGGGAACAATGCCTGATTTACTTGGATGACGTGATCGTGTTCAGTAGATCTTTGTCTGAGCACTGGTCCAGGCTTCGAGAGGTGTTCCAGCGACTGCGAGCGGCTCATCTCAAGCTCAAGCCACGTAAGTGTTACATCGCACAACGCGAGGTGGGGTACCTCGGGCATCGCATCAGCGAGGCAGGCGTGTGCACCGATCCGGAGAAGGTACGCGCCGTAGTGGAGTGGCCACGGCCAAGGAATCTGACGGAGATCAGATCATTTTTGGGGCTCGCCACCTATTATCGTCAGCGAGATTGCACGCCCTCTCACCCAACTCACCTCCCCTAAGCACCCCTATCAGTGGACGGGGGCCTGCCAGACGGCCTTCACCACTCTCAAAGATCACCTCACCCACGCCCCCACCCTCGCTTTCCCAGATTTTACCAACGATTTTATTTTGGACACCGACGCCTGCAGCAGCGGGCTGGGCGCGGTGTTGTCACAGGTACAGGATGGGACGGAACGAGTCATCGCGTACGCCAGCCGGACCTTGAGTGGGGCCAAGCGGAACTATTGCGTGACCCGCCAAGAGTTGTATGCCGTGATTTTCGCATGCAAACAGTTCCGGCCGTATTTATACGGCAGGAGATGTCGCGTACGCACTGACCATTATGCTCTGCAGTTCCTTCTTACATTCAAGGAGCCGCGGGGGCAGATGGCCCGGTGGTTGGCGCAGTTGCAGGAGTACAACCTGCAAATCGAGTATCGGGCTGGCCGGACGCATGCAAACGCGGACGCCTTGTCGAGGCGACCCACGGTGTACGCCGAGACAAGGGCGGAGGAGGCCTGCCCGTGTTTCACGGGGGGACGCTGCCGGCAGGCAACAGACCCCCGAGAGGCCGCGGCCACTGACCCCCCCCCAGCGAGAGAGAGTGCAGTGTGCGCCACAGAGACCCTCATAGGTGGCACCGAGGATCCCGTCGACCGCCCGGCAAGCGCGGGACCCGCGGCTCGGGACCCGATCGGACGGATCCAGGAGGACGTCGGCTGCGCCTTCCCGGGCCTAAACGACGAGCAGCTGAGACAGACCCAGCAGCGAGATCCAGATCTGGCAGCAGTGGAGGCGGCACTGCGGGAGGAAAAGAGCGCCCTACCAGGACCCTGGAGTGGTTTGTATGCCCGGTTGTGTGTGCATAACAGAGTGGTACGGGAGTTAACCGAGGCCGGCCAGCCGGAGTGCATCTGTGTTCCTGCCCAGGTGCGACCCCAGCTGCTACGGCTGGTGCATGACCACCCACTCGGGGGCCACGATGGGGAACGACGCACGCGAGAGACCCTGCGTCGCCAGTATCTCTGGCCCAAATTGGCACAAGACGTGGCGACCTGGGTACAGGGCTGCCGCGCCTGTCAGCAGTGCGGGCCGAAACCGGCACAATACCAGGTACCCCTAAGGCCGTTCTGCGTCAGCCGCACGAATCAGCTGGTCGGGATCGATCTACAGGGGCCATTCCCGCGATCCCATTGAGGCAACCGGTATATCCTAGTCGCAGTAGAGTATTTCACCCGCTACCCCGTGGCAGTGGCCATCCCTGATAAAACGGCCTTGGTGGTGGCCCGGGCATTCGTGGAACATTACGTACTTAAGCACGGGATCCCAGAACGAGTCCTCACCGACCAGGGTAGCGAGTTCGAGGCCGAGCTGTTCCAGGCACTGTGCCGAGAATTCGGAATCCAGAAGGACCGAACCACAGCGTACCACCCCCAAGCGAACGGTATGGTAGAACGCATGAATCAGACCCTAGCGTGGAAACTCAAACGTATGGTGGCCGCAAATCAACGGGATTGGGATGAACACCTCCCCTACGCCCTTTTCGCCTACGCCACCACCGTACACACGTCGACGGGACAAACCCCGTTTTTAATGATGTTCGGCCGTGAGTCTCGTTTACCCGCAGATCTGCTATTCGGCGTCCCTTCCCCCCAGCCGGAGGAGGAAAGCCGCCCCGTGGAGCACCTGTTGGAGACCCTGCGCGAAGCCCGAGGCCGAGCATACCCGCAAGGGGAAGCCACGCATCGGCGGCAGGAACAGGGCACCCGACCCCGCATGAAACCCCCCTTATTCCTGACAGGCGCTAAGGTGTGGCTACACACCCCTCGCGTCGGGGCCGGGCAGGTGGGGAAACTGACGACCTACTGGCGGGGACCCTGGACCGTGGTGCGGCAGATCTCCCCCTGGACGGTACTAATTTATGGCGGGGAGAGGGGTCGAGAGACGGTGGTCAATATCCACCCGCTTAAAACCGTGGAAAGCGGCCCCGGCGAGAGAGAACCCCGTCACCCGAAGGCCCAGAAATCCCGGAGTACCCGCACCCCTCGTGTTGGGGGGCCTCGCACACTACATGGGCCCCGCCGGGCCCCCGAGACGCCCCGATCCAGTCCGGAGACGGCGCGGACGACGGCCACTAAACCCTTCCGCTGCTGAGTTTGTGCCCCAGCCCACAGGTGCCGGAGGACGGGGAGAGCCGCTGGAGTGGAGGAGGAGGCTGCCGCAGGAGCTACAGAGGACGGAACCACCCGCCCCGAGACCAGCCACCAGGTCCGGGCGGATCCCCCGGACCCCGCAACGTTTCCTCGTGGGCGCGGCCCAAGCGAGGTGCTCCAGTCAACCCGGGACGGGGACTGGCACCTCGGGGGGCTATGTGATGCCGCCGCCACGAAGCCGTTCGGCCGGCGCCCCATCCCCGACCTCGCCACCACCAAGCAACGGAGCCAACCCCGCGTCCCCCTCACCTCACATCACATGAACACACCCGCACGCATTTTCCCCCACCTATAGAGCTGGAAGGGGAGATCACCTGATCGGCCGGTTTTTATCCGAGAAACCCTTATCGGGATTAACTCTCACGGTTTCCGGCGATCAGGGAATTGGACGACCTCCCCCGTGCTACGTTGCGCCGCGGCGCTGCGACCAGCCTTATTATGGTATGGTCGCGGCGTGGGGCATTCGGCCACCGCGGTTGAGGCGCATTTCCCCCCACACACACCCCCACGGGTCGACGAGACAGGCGGAGGAGGGACGGGGCGGCATAGTTTAGGGTGCGCAGGAGCGCGGTGCCATGCATGAGAGGGAGATTAATACAGGAGCGTGTTTGGAATCGGCTCCGCAGCACATCCGATTAGCATAACAAAAGCGCCGTGGAGGCGCCGCGGAGCCGCCGTGCTCGTGCAAGGGGGGCGCGAGCCATTGTTTAAAGTTTACGCCGCGCGAGCAGGACATTCATTAGCATATGAGCTGCTCATGAGCGGAGAGCATTCGGGAGTACGGGACAGAGGATAAAAGGGATCGCAGCAAGGTAGAGAGAGGTCACTTCTCTTCAAGAGGCACGAGTTCAAGTCGGCTCCCAGCTCTGCCCTCCGGACGTCCGCGTGACGTGCCCCGATGGCATAGAGGAAAAGCCACAGGACGCCGAATACTTCGACCCGTGAGTAGCAAGGTGACAGGGTATCATAAGCCGATAAATAGGGAATAGGTCCAGGGGAAGTAGGATAGGCCAGCCTCGTCGACTCATACTGACTTAGCATCAATTCGCGAGTAGCAGATAATAAATCATTAATAGCGAAGCGTGGTCTCGCGTGATCTTGTTGAGCAGTGCGTCGCGTGGGGAGCTGCGTGTGTGTGCGTGCGTCCACCCCGTGTGCGATACAGGTGCGCGATCATAACGCGAGTAGTCAGGGGTGAGTGTAGTGCTGCGGCTCGCCTCAGGGGAGCGCTGCGCAGAGCGGCGCGAGAGTGGGTGTCGCGTGTGTTCACTCCGTGTGGGATACAGGTGCGCGATCATAACGTGAGTTGAGTTGGAGTGCGCGGAGCGGCGTGTGTGTGGGTGTGCGTACGTTCGCTCCGTGTGGGTTGCAGGCGCGCGATTAGGAAAGGGAGGTATTGTAGTAGAGAGGGGCAGAATACTAGTCGGTAATTAACCATGCCTATTACGCGGACCCACGGTGGAGGGGAATCCTCGAGCGACGGCTCCCACACCATGGGTGAGGAACTCAGCAGCGGTTCGCATAGCAGCGGGGGAGCAAGTGATGATGTTAGCCCGGCCGTTAGCATTATCGAGGGAGGGATCTCGGGGGCCAGCGACCCCCACATAGTCAATGTGTGTGTGTGGTCTGCGTGTGTGCGTAGACAACTCAACTTTTAAAAGTATGTTAGTACATTTAGTACTATTTATGATGTGTGTGTGCATGACTTGATATATCAGTGTGTCAGTCGATGTGTGTGTGCGGCTCCATTTTACTGTGTAAGTCCATCACTTTTTGTGCGTGTAGGTGCATGTGTGAGTGTGAGTCAATGTGTGTGTGAGTCAATGTGTAATATGAGGATGCACGGGGGGGAGGGGGTAACTGGGCGATGGTGATAGGCTCTGCCAGCCTCAGCCCGCAGCCAATGGGATGTCGAGCCAGGGGCGTAGCCCTGTGGTTGTATAGCAACATCTAGAAGGTTCTAGGGGTGAGGCTGATGATTGGCTGCGTGGCATCACGTGAGCCAGGTGTTATAAGGAAAGACAGCTCGTGGTCAGTGTGGAGAGGTTTGAGGAGAGACCACGTCTGTGCCTCCGGCACGCCAGCAGCCACGTGGCAGGCGAGGGAAGCGAGCGAACGCCACGTTCGAGTAACGGGAAAAAGGAAGCCAGCGTGTGAGGAGCTGTGTAAATGAAGAACAAATAAAGACAAGACAAGAGATACGATATCGTCCGGAGTGGGTTTATCACAAGTGTGTGTGTGTGCCTGATGTTGGCACCTGGTCTGGAGTGATAGGAAGGCATGGGCCAGATCAGCTCAATAACAACAGTAGGAGGCTGCTAGATTTTTGTGCAGCCCATGGGCTTGTAATTACCAACACGCTGTTCCAGCATCGGCGCATCCACACAACATCATGGATGCATGCCGGGTCCAAGCAAGAACATCTGGTGGACTACATAGTGACGGACCAGCGGATGCGAGCACATGTACTTTACACCAGGACCTACCGTGGAGCTGATCTGCCCTCTGATCATCGACTTGTCATCTGTAAGATGCGCCTGCCATTCTTCCACTCCGGTGGTGGGTGTACACCCAGGACTCCATTCCAACCTAAGGTGGCCTGGTCTCAACTAGCTGATGGAAGTTGCAAGCGAGAATTTCATCATCGCTTGCGGCTGGGGTTGGCATCGTCCCCCACTCCAGATGTTGAGGGTAAATGGGCGAGGTTTAGGACTGTGACTCATGCAGCTGCAATGGCTGCTTTGGGTACGCGGTCCAGACCTCCCCAGAGACCCTGGCTGACAGAGGTGTTCAGGATGGTTGAGAAAAAGCGACAGGCCCACTCTAATCGTCTACAGCATCCCATGTTAGAGAATGAGGAGGCTTACCGCAGCCTTCGCTCGGAGGTTCGGAGAGCCGTGAGGCGCTGCAAGGATGGGTGGTGGTCACGGGTTGCTGAGGAGATGGAGTCTGCCTCAATGGCCCACGATCACAAATCCCTATTTAACTCCATCAAAAAAGTAACCTGCAGCATCACACCTATTACCATCATTAGGGGAAAGAACAGTGATACAATCTCCGACCCCCAGGAACAGCTATGCATATTTGCTGAGCATTTCTGTGAGGTCCTGGGGAAGGGGTAATCCCTTAGCCTGGAAAACATCATGGGACAAAGTGGGGATGATCCTGCTGAGGCTGCGGTGCCTCAAATATTGGAGGAGGAAGTCAACCCCTGTGAGTGACTGGCTGAGGTGCCATCCGTTGAGGAAGTACTGAAGGCGATCCAAAGTCTTAGACTAGAAAAGGCACCGGGCAGAGATGATCTCCCAAGCGAAATGCTGAGGGAGGGTGGCTTTTGTGCGCAGACTGCCCTACATGACATCATAACAACAGTCTGGGCCACTGGACGGGTTCCACAGGACTGGAAGGATGCCCTGGTGGTCCCCCTCTTTAAGAAGGGGGACCGCACAGATTGTAACAACTACAGGGGCATCTCACTTCTCAGTGTGCCGGTAAAGGTCCTGGCAAGGTTTATTCAACATCGCCTTGCTAAATACGCTGAGGAGAGGCTTGCAGAGCCCCAATGTGGTTTCAGGAAAGAGCGGTCCTGCACAGATGCCATATTTTCTGTCCGTCTGCTACAGCAGAGGTGTAGGGAATTCCAACAAGACCTACATCTCTGCTTTATTGACCTGGTCAAGGCCTATAATACCATCAGTAGGCCTGGGCTCTGGGTTGTTCTTCGTGCTTTCAGAGTCCCTGACCCTCTGCTCACGCTCATTAAGGACCTTCATGATGGTGAGCAGGCCCGGGTAAAACTACGTGGCCAGGAGTCGGAGCCATTCGCTGTACACCTTGGGGTGCGACAGGGATGTCCTCTGGCTCCCACATCATTTAACATCTATTTTGACCACGTAGATCGTGAGGCCTTCAGTAGCTGTACCGGAGGATTTTCCTTCTGGCACAGATACAATGGGAGGCTGATCGATGCCCGGGTGCGGTCAAGGGATGGCTCCCTATTGGTCAACCACGTTATGTATACCGACGACCTGGTAATTGCGGCTCACTCAGAGGAGGAGTTGGAGGCGTTGCTGCTGAAGCTGGAGTGCGCCACTAAGAGGTGGGGCCTTACTATCAGCCCCACCAAAACTAAGCACCTGCCTGGGTATTTTGTACCATCGGGCACTTCACCGCCACAACTCCCAATCAGTGATAGGGCAGTTCTGGAGAGAGTGGAGAGTTTCCCATACCTGGGCAGTGTGCACATGACCGGCTCCGGTTTAACAGCAGAGGTCTCACTCCGAATCAGTCGAGCGGCATTATCTTTTCATTGGTTGCGTAACGCTGTGTGGAAGCTACCTGGTCTGTCGCTCCGCACGAAGCTTCAGGTCTTCTCGGTCACAATCATTCCCTCCCTTCTCTATGCTTGCGAAACGTGGACCCCTTTAATGGAACATCTCCTCCGGTTAGAAACATTTAGGCTGGCCTGCCTACGATCAAGCCTGGGTTTTACCAGGCTGGATTGTGTGAGGAGCTCACAAATCCTTGAAAGATCTGGACAAAGTCCCATCGGTGAGCTCCTCCGGCAGGCAAGGCTGCGTTGGCTGGGCCATGTAGCCCGCATGCTCAATCACCGCATGCCCAAACAGCTTTTGTTCGGCCAGATCGAGGGGGCTAAACGGGCGCAGCACGGGCTAGAGAAGAGATGGAGTGATGTGGTACAGGAGGATGTGGAGCTGAGTGGACTTGCCGATGACTGGTACCAGCGGTGTCAAGATCGGCCTCTGTGGAGGCTCGTGAAGGACGCTACTGGGCAGTTGGAGGCAGTCGCCCTCCAACAACAACAGAGGGCGGAGAGCGACGCCCACAACAACGATCGGAGCGCCGGGTGGCGCCTAGCAAGTTGGCACAGTAGGGGGCACAGGTGGTGCATCAACGTCACCGCCACTTAGTGGCGAATGGCTGTTGTTGTTGTTGTGTGCCTCCATGTGAATGTGTAAGTCCATTTCTTTGAGTGTGTGTAAGTGCACGTGTGTGTGCGTCGATGTGTCTCTGCATGTGTGCGAATCTAAAGTCGATGTCTGTGTGTGCGAGTCCGTATGTTTGTGTGTGCGTTAGCCGATGTGTGTGTCTCAGGGTCCATGTGTGTGTGTGCGAATCAACGAGTGTGTGTGTTTCAGTCGATGTGTGTGCGTGGCTCCATGCGAGCGTATAAGTCCTTTTCTTTGTGTGTGTGTAGGTGCATGTGTGTGTGTACGACGCTTGTGCCAGGCCATGTGTACCTCAAGATGCACATGGCCTGGCACAAGCGTCGTGGTGACGTCACTGCCACTTAGTGGCGAATGGCGGTTGTTGTTGTATGAGTTCATGTGTGTGCGTTACTCCATGTGTGTGTATCTATGGTCGATGCCTGTGTATGAGTCCATCTGTGTGTGTGTAATGTAGTAACTCGGCGGGAGACGACTTCACGGGTAGCACACTCTTTATTTCACCAACTTCGGTTCACAGGCGACTAACACCCACTGTAGTATCTCGGGTGACTAACACCCACTGTAGTATCTCGGGTGACTAACACCCACTTGGTTACTCGGGTGACTAACACCCACTTGGTTACCCGGGTGACTAACACCCACTTAGCTACTCGGGTGACTAACACCCACTTGGTTACTCGGGTGACTAACACCCACTTAGCTACTCGGGTGACTAACACCCACTGAGTTACTCTGGCGACAAACGCCCACTGAGCTACTCTGGCGACTAACGCCCACTGAGCTACTCGGGTGACAAACACCCACTGAGCTACTCTGGTGACCAACACCCACTTAGCTACACTGGCGACTAACGCCCACTGAGCTACTCTGGCGACTAACGCCCACTGAGCTACTCGGGACACACCCTGCCGGGGTGTCCGTCTCGACTGTGGGTCCCCCAGTCCCGACCCACGTGGGCGTCGAACCACGGGTCCCACAGTCTCGCCGCCGAGCCACACAGGGCCCCGGTCCCTACAAGGACAGCGGGACTAGGGGTCTCGGGGCACTATGTCTTCAACTCCGTCTTCGATCTTCAACTGGTTAACAACCCCGAGTGCTCTCGCGCGTCCCCCTTTATACCCCACCTGCGGACGTCGCTGAGAGCACCCATCCTATTTGACCAATCACTGGGCGCTGGCTACGATCCTCTTTTCCCACATCTCAGCGTGCCTCACCACCCACGCCGCGCCGCCCCGTCCTCCGTCACTCCCGGCGCGCGCGTCCATACCACGCCCACAATGCGTGCCCAACCCCGCACCCCGTGCCGCCCCGTGATCCATCACTGTCACAGTCGGCGCGCGTCAACACCACCACTACATCACCCCCTACCACATAGCTCGCAGCCGACCCGGCTGCTATAAAAATATACAACACCCCCTCCCCCCAGTGTGCCCCGTAACACAACAACAAGAACAACAACCAACGTAACAACACAACACAACGCGAACACTGCCATCCGCAACCATCAACCAATGCCACTACACAACAACAGAACAATATATACAATCCGGCGAGTGACAATACCAAATGTGTATGCAGAAAAGAAAAAAAAGAAAAAAAAATTTCCCATTTTATTATTTTTTTTTCTCTTCTCTTCCGACTCGTGCAGCGTCCCATTCTTTCCGAGCGTCCCTGGAACGGAACATTACCCCGGCAGAGGGGGAACACCGGGCGAGCTCGGTGTTGAAAAATGTCTTCATGAAAAGTGTTGTGCCCTAGCCCGAGTCCGCCTTGCCGGTCCGTCGTACGGCACCAAACGCGGTTGACCGTCCGGCGGTGCCGGCAGTTCAGGAAGGCACGGGCCAGGCATCGGGGACCCGCGCGTGCCGCGGGGTTCCGGTTCCCGACGGTCAGCAGCCGTCAGGCCCGAGACACCGGGTTTAGTTGGGATGACTTGTGGGCCTGGTCGTCGTCCCGACGTGGTCCCATGGCGCGCTGACGCGGGGCCCGGTACCCGGCTGCGACGTGACCCCGAAGGCCGCAGTTGTAGCAGACGACGAGGGACGTCGTAGGTTTCGGTTGCTCCAGCTTGCGGGATGAACGTGTGGGTGAACGACCTCCCGTTCTCCACTCCCCCGGACGCGATACAGCGAAGGCCTGCTCCCGATCCGCAGCTGGCTGAGGCTCGGCGATCGTGGCGGCCAGTGCCGCGTTCTCCGCCAATTTGCAGATGACCGTCGGCTTGCGCTTGAGGACCTCGTACGCGTGAATACTCGTGGCGATCGCCAGGGAGCAGATATCCATTTCGTCTGCCACATTGATGGGGACTCCCAACTCGTGGGCCAACGCCAGCAGCTGCTCCATCACCATGGCGTCCTTCCCCTCCTTGTCCATGCGGGGAAAAGCTGCGTCCGCCAAGGCGAGCAGCGCCGTGCGATAGGCGAGCGTTGTTTCCCCAACCACCTTCCGCCGATCGTAGAATTGGTGGCGGCAGGTCGAGGGCGGGCCGAACACCCTAGCCATCAGGTGTAGCGCGGCCTGGAGCGTTGAGCGAGACGACCTTGGGGCCGATGTGAAGGCTGCAAGCGCGTCGTCGTCGAGCATCGCTGGCAGAGCGCGCAGGGCCGTGGTGTCGGACCACCCCGACATTTCTTGATGTGCGAGGAACCTTTGGTGGAAGGCTCCCCAGTCGCCTCCGTCTGCCTTGAACGCCGACAGCGCGGGCAATCGTTGCTGGAGGACTCGGTCGTCGTCGTCGTCGGAACGATTTTCCCCCGCGCCACTGTGGTTGTACAAAATGTCGGCTCTGTCAGCAGTCGCACCCTGGAGAGCTCCGGCGCGCGCCGATGACGCGGGCCGCGCTGAGTGGAGATCTCCGGCCACGTGGTGTCCCCGCTTCCCGCCAAACAATGGCGGTCCCTCAAAAACGGCGCCAACCTCAAAACTTTTGGCGCGAAGCGCCTTCTGGCGGGAACCCTCCAGCCGCGCCGCCTCCTCCAACCCCGCAGCCGTCCCTCCGCCCGCTGGAACGGAGATCTCCGCCAAAACTGCAGCGGCGGCGAGCAGCAACTCCGCCAGGCGGGAGTGCGCGTCCTGTAGGCTGGTGTCGGAGGCGAGCTGAGCGTTGGCCATCGGCACGAAGTGCTGCATCGGCGGCAACTCCTCGTCCTCTCCTCCCGAGGTTGGTGTCTCCGGTACGCCGTCGTCTTCCCGATCTCGCTCGTGGGTACGGGTAGTCTTCCTAGTATCCATTCTTCTTGAAGACAGGTTTACTTCTGACGCCAGTTGTAATGTAGTAGCTCGGCGGGAGACGACTTCACGGGTAGCACACTCTTTATTTCACCAACTTTGGTTCACAGGCGACTAACACCCACTGTAGTATCTCGGGTGACTAACACCCACTGTAGTATCTCGGGTGACTAACACCCACTTGGTTACTCGGGTGACTAACACCCACTTGGTTACCCGGGTGACTAACACCCACTTAGCTACTCGGGTGACTAACACCCACTTGGTTACTCGGGTGACTAACACCCACTTAGCTACTCGGGTGACTAACACCCACTGAGTTACTCTGGCGACTAACGCCCACTGAGCTACTCTGGCGACTAACGCCCACTGAGCTACTCGGGTGACAAACACCCACTGAGCTACTCTGGTGACCAACACCCACTTAGCTACTCTGGCGACTAACGCCCACTGAGCTACTCTGGCGACTAACGCCCACTGAGCTACTCAGGACACACCCTGCCGGGGTGTCCGTCTCGACTGTGGGTCCCCCAGTCCCGACCCACGTGGGCGTCGAACCACGGGTCCCACAGTCTCGCCTCCGAGCCACACAGGGCCCCGGTCCCTACAAGGACAGCGGGACTAGGGGTCTCGGGGCACTATGTCTTCAACTCCGTCTTCGATCTTCAACTGGTTAACAACCCCGAGTGCTCTCGCGCGTCCCCCTTTATACCCCACCTGCGGACGTCGCTGAGAGCACCCATCCTATTTGACCAATCACTGGGCGCTGGCTACGATCCTCTTTTCCCACATCTCAGCGTGCCTCACCACCCACGCCGCGCCGCCCTGTCCTCCGTCACTCCCGGCGCGTGCGTCCATACCACGCCCACAACGCGTGCCCAACCCCGCACCCCGTGCCGCGCCGTGATCCATCACTGTCACAGTCGGCGCGCGTCAACACCACCACTACATGTGCATTAGTCAATGTTTGTGTCTGAGGGTCTATGTGTGTGTGGAAGAGTCGATGTGGGCATGTGTCGGTCGATGTGTGTGCATGGCTCCATGTGAGTGTATAAGTCATTTTCTTGGTGTATATGTACGTGCATGTGTGTGTGTGAGTACATGTATGTGTGTGTTACTCTATGTGTGTGTATCTGAAGTCGATGTGTGTGTGTGCCAGTCCATATGTGTGTGTGTATAAGTCGATGTCCTCTGTGTGTTTGGCGATGTTTACACACCGAACCACGTGAAGTGGTGCACGACGTGAAGTGGATTTCTACGTTTATGTTGTGTTGTGCCGTGGGCTCATGTGCGCAGACGCGTTGCACTCAGAGCAGGTGATGCTAACCCACGTGGTGAATCCCAGATACTTCTACGTGCGGTACCACGCCGCTCACTACCACAACGAGAAGCTCAACTTGGCGCTGTCCATGTACTACCGTACTGCATGGCCGAGACTAAAAACTCATCAGCCATACAAACCCTCAGCATCGGTGACACACGCATGTGTAGTGGTGGCGTTGACGCGCGCCGACTGTGACAGTGATGGATCACGGGGCGGCACGGGGTGCGGGGTTGGGCACGCGTTGTGGGCGTGGTATGGACGCGCGCGCCGGGAGTGACGGATGACGGGGCGGCGCGGCGTGGGTGGTGAGGCACGCTGAGATGTGGGAAAACAGGATCGTAGCCAGCGCCCAGTGATTGGTCAAATAGGATGGGTGCTCTCAGCGACGTCCGCAGGTGGGGTATAAAGGGGGACGCGCGAGAGCACTCGGGGTTGTTAACCAGTTGAAGATCGAAGACGGAGTTGAAGACATAGTGCCCCGAGACCCCTAGTCCCGCTGTCCTTGTAGGGACCGGGGCCCTGTGTGGCTCGGCGGCGAGACTGTGGGACCCGTGGTTCGACGCCCACGTGGGTCGACACTGGGGGACCCACAGTCGAGACGGACACCCCGGCAGGGTGTGTCCCGAGTAGCTCAGTGGGTGTTTGTCACCCGAGTAGCTCAGTGGGCGCTAGTCGCCAGAGTAGCTCAGTGGGCGTTAGTCGCCAGAGTAGCTAAGTGGGTGTTGGTCACCCGAGTAGCTCAGTGGGTGTTTGTCACCCGAGTAGCTCAGTGGGCGTTAGTCGCCAGAGTAGCTCAGTGGGCGTTAGTCGCCAGAGTAGCTAAGTGGGTGTTGGTCACCCGAGTAGCTCAGTGGGTGTTTGTCACCCGAGTAGCTCAGAGGGCGTTAGTCGCCAGAGTAGCTCAGTGGGCGTTAGTCGCCAGAGTAGCTAAGTGGGTGTTGGTCACCCGAGTAACTCAGTGGGTGTTAGTCACCCGAGTAGCTAAGTGGGTGTTAGTCACCCGAGTAACCAAGTGGGTGTTAGTCACCCGAGTAGCTAAGTGGGTGTTAGTCACCCGGGTAACCAAGTGGGTGTTAGTCACCCGAGTAGCTAAGTGGGTGTTAGTCACCCGGGTAACCAAGTGGGTGTTAGTCACCCGAGTAACCAAGTGGGTGTTAGTCACCCGAGATACTACAGTGGGTGTTAGTCGCCTGTGAACCGAAGTTGGTGAAATAAAGAGTGTGCTACCCGTGAAGTCGTCTCCCGCCGAGTTACTACATTACAACTGGCGTCAGAAGTAAACCTGTCTTCAAGAAGAATGGATACTAGGAAGACTACCCGTACCCACGAGCGAGATCGGGAAGACGACGGCGTACCGGAGACACCAACCTCGGGAGGAGAGGACGAGGAGTTGCCGCCGATGCAGCACTTCGCGGCGATGGCCGACGCTCAGCTCGCCTCCGACACCAGCCTACAGGACGCACACTCCCGCCTGGCGGAGTTGCTGCTCGCCGCCGCTGCAGTTTTGGCAGAGATCTCCGTTCCAGCGGGCGGAGGGACAGCTGCGGGGTTGGAGGAGGCGGCGCGGTTGGAGGGTTCCCGCCAAAAGGCGCTTCGCGCCAAAAGTTATGAAGTTGGCGCCGTTTTTGAGGGACCGCCATTGTTTGGCGGGAAGCGGGGACACCACGTGGCCGGAGATCTCCACTCAGCGCGGCCCGCGTCATCGGCGCGCGCCGGAGCTCTCCAGGGTGCGACTGCTGACAGAGCCGACATTTTGTACAACCACAGTGGCGCGGGGGAAAATCGTTCCGACGACGACCGAGTCCTCCAGCAACGATTGCCCGCGCTGTCGGCGTTCAAGGCAGACGGAGGCGACTGGGGAGCCTTCCACCGAAGGTTCCTCGCACATCAAGAAATGTCGGGGTGGTCCGACACCACTGCCCTGCGCGCTCTGCCAGCGATGCTCGACGACGACGCGCTTGCAGCCTTCACATCGGCCCCAAGGTCGTCTCGCTCAACGTTCCAGGCCGCGCTACACCTGATGGCTAAGGTGTTCGGCCCGCCCTCGACCTGCCGCCACCAATTCTACGATCGGCGTAAGGTGGTTGGAGAAACAACGCTCGCCTATCGCACGGCACTGCTCGCCTTGGCGGACGCAGCTTTTCCCCGCATGGACAAGGAGGGGAAGGACGCCATGGTGACGGAGCAGCTGCTGGCGTTGGCCCACGAGTTGGGAGTTCCCATCAATGTGGCGGACGAAATGGATATCTGCTCCCTGGCGATCGCCACGAGTATTCACGCGTACGAGGTCCTCAAGCGCAAGCCGACGGTCGTCTGCAAATTGGCGGGGAACGCGGCACTGGCCGCCACGATCGCCGAGCCTCAGCCAGCTGCGGATCGGGAGCAGGCCTTCACTGTATCGCGTCCGGGGGAGTGGAGAACGGGAGGTCGTTCACCCACACGTTCATCCCGCAAGCTGGAGCAACCGAAACCTACGACGTCCCTCGTCGTCTGCTACAACTGCGGCCTTCGGGGTCACGTCGCAGCCGGGTGCCGGGCCCCGCGTCAGCGCGCCACGGGACCACGTCGGGACGACGACCAGGCCCACAAGTCATCCCAACTAAACCCGGCAAGTCGCGGCACCTCACACGCCCGGTCCACATACGCGGCACGTTCGGGTCGCCGCTTGGCGGTGGGGGGTCCGCGGCTGGGTGCCGGGGGTTCACTTCGGCGAGGGGGGTCCGTACACGGCCCGCAAGCAGTCGAATGGTCCGAATTGGCCCACAGGATAGTGGCTGCGTCGGCCGGGTCGTCCATGGTAACGGGGTTTATTGACGGGGTTGAGGTCCGGGTGCTTGTGGACACGGGTGCGTCGGCTACTATCATTTCGGACCTTATTTATAACATTCTTCCCGTCCAAAGTCGACCCCTTCTGCCTGTGGACGTGCCATTTTATGCGGCGAATGGGGGATCCCTGGGGATCATCGGCCAGATTCGGGCGACTATTTGCATTGGTGACATCAAATTGGCGGGCCCTATTTTTGTATCATCATCGCTGGCCGTTCCTTGTTTGCTGGGTACAGACTTTTTGTCCAAAATGCCCATCAAAATTCTCATAGATCAGGCCTGCATTGAGCTTCCGTCGGGACGGCGGGTTGCGTTCTTGACAAGCCCTACCAAAATACGCACGGTTTGTGCGACGGTGCAGGCGCTGGCAACTCAGACTGTACGGGTACCCCCGGGATCGCAAATGTTGGTACCCCTTCGGTTGAGGAAACCGCTCGGGGTGGGTGCGGGGGCACAGGGAGTACTGTTGGGGCCGTCTAACAGGGCCAAAAGTGGCCTCGACTTGGCGGTAGCTCAAACCATGGTGAGAGGGGACAGGGAGCCGTTCGTAATGGTCCTGAATACGGGGTCGCGGCCGGCCATAATTACGCAGGGAACGGTGCTGGCTCACGCCGCGCCGCTACCCGTTGAGGAACAGCTCGTTGCTCACGCCGATTTCAGTGTCGAGTTGCATCCTCCAAGTGATGAGGGGACAGAGTGGTTGGACTCGTTGTGTGCCGGGTATGCTAACTTGTCCAAGGTGCAATTGGGAGCATTGAGGAGTTTGCTACTCGACTTTGCTGACGTGTTCAGCAGACATAAGTACGATATCGGCTGCACAGACCTGTTGCGCCACCACATAGCTACGGGGGACGCGGCCCCTATTCGACAGAATCCCTTCCGGCTCAGCCCAGCCGAGAAGGAGCATGTGCAGTCGGCGGTTAATGATATGTTGGCGGCCGACATCATTTCGCCCTCTTCTAGTCCGTGGGGTGCTCCTATTGTCCTAGTTAAAAAACAGGACGGGTCTTTGCGGTTCTGTGTCGATTTCCGCCGCTTAAACAAAATCTCGATGGCGGATGCGTATCCGCTCCCCAGAATGGATGAGTCGCTGGATGCCTTGGCGGGAGCACAGTTTTTTTCCACACTCGATCTGCTTTCCGGATTTTGGCAATTGCCCCTCGATAACGAATCTAAACCTAAAACCGCTTTCCGGACACCTGGCGGCCTATTTGAATTCA
This sequence comes from Lampetra fluviatilis, assembly GCF_964198595.1. Taxonomy (NCBI): domain Eukaryota; kingdom Metazoa; phylum Chordata; class Hyperoartia; order Petromyzontiformes; family Petromyzontidae; genus Lampetra; species Lampetra fluviatilis. The sequence continues at coordinate 12,297,696 of NC_136310.1, forward strand.
ACCGTTTGCCCATGGGCTTACATTCCACTCCCGCCACGTTCCAGAGGCTCATGGAATTGGTTTTGTCGGGCCTCCAATGGGACACCTGTTTGATTTATCTCGACGATATCATCGTTTTCAGCCGGACTTTTGAGGAGCACCTCCAGCGACTGAGAGCGGTGTTCCTCAGGATGCGTTCCGCTAAGCTTAAATTTAAACCATCTAAATGTTTTCTGCTTCGGGAATCGGTCAGGTATTTGGGCCATATCGTGAGTCGTTCGGGGATCTCGACAGACCCTGCTAAGACGCACTGCGTCAGCTCATGGCCAACGCCAACCTCGGTCACGGAGGTTCGCAGCTTTATTGGATTCGCCTCCTATTACCGTCGTTTTGTCAAGCAGTTTGCCACCATAGCCAGGCCCCTGCACGCTTTGACGGCTAAGGGTGTGCGGTTTCACTGGGGGGCGGAAGAGGAGGCTGCGTTCTGCTCCCTTCGTGACGCCTTGGTGCAGGCTCCCCCCTTGTGTTACCCCGATTTCACACAACCGTTTTTGCTTGACACGGATGCCAGCAACACGGGTATCGGGGGAGTGCTCTCACAGGTGGTCGGGGGGGTTGAACGGGTGGTCGCCTACGGTAGTAGAGTTCTTTCCCCCGCCGAACAATGCTATTGCGTGACTCGCCGTGAATTGTTAGCGATTGTGTTTTTTACACAGCAATTCAGGCCGTATCTTTACGGCCATCATTTTACGGTTCGTACGGACCATGCGGCTCTCCAATACGCTATGCGGGTGGTGCAGCCATCGGGCCAATTGTCCCGATGGTTGGAGGTCCTTCAGGACTACCAATTCACGACGATTTACCGCAAGGGATTACGACACTCAAATGCGGACGCCTTGTCGCGGTTGCCACCGCGCACGGACTGCGCATGTTTGCTGGGATCGGCGCGGTGTAAACCCCCGGTCGCCGACACCGCGGGAGTTGCGCTCGCCGCCACTGACACCCCGGGTGTCGACGCTCCCACGGGGAGGGACTCGCTGTTATCGTTGCCCCTCATTGAGTGGGGCCGTCTCCAAATGTCCGACAGCTCCCTGCTTACGCTACGTCGAAAAGTTGACGCTCCCGAGGTAGGGGATGCGCGGGTCGGTTCCTGGGTGTGCAGACAGGGCCTCTTGATGAAGTGGGACAACATGTCCCGGCGTCACGTGCTTGTTGTGCCTTTTGCTATGCGGGGTAGGGTCGTTCTGGCTGCTCATGAACGACTCATGCATCTGGGTTTTCACAAAACGCTCGCCCTAATCCAGCGAGACTATTATTGGCCGGGGATGGGTAACGACGTGGCGAACATTCTTAAGGGATGCGTAGGGTGCGCCCGAAGAAAACCGCCACCATTGGCGGCTAATCCACCGCTGCAATCCATTCAAGTTTCGCGCACAAACGAATTGGTTGCGTTAGACATCTTGGGGCCATTTCCTGCTACGCCGAGGGGAAATAGGTTCCTGCTGGTTGGCGTAGAGTACTTCACCTGATGGCCCATGGCATGGCCACTCGCCAACCAGTCGGCTGCAGCGGTTGCGGACGCCTTCGTCCAGGGTTATGTTTTGGACAAGGGCGCCCCCGAACGCTTGCTGACGGATCAAGGAAATAATTTTTTGAGCGTTTTGTTGCGCGAGGTGTGCGACCTGTTGGGTACAAAGAAAGTGCGGACTTCCCCGTACCACCCGCAGACTGCCGGGATGGTTGAGCGTCTGAACAGGACGATTACGTCTATGCTGTGCCAACAGGTCTGCGACGATCAGGTTGATTGGGACTTACAGGTGCCGGGGGTACTCGCGGCCTATCGAATGGCCCCTCATGCGGCGACGGGGTTTTCCCCATTTTTTCTTATGTATGGGCAGGAGGCCGATCCGGCCATGGACGTCCAACTGGGGATTTCCCAGCCACGTGCAAAATCAAAATTGGCAGACCACATCAAATTTAATATCGCCAAATTGGCTGAAGCGCGGGAGGCGGCGAGATTGAATTCGCGGTCTCGGCAAATCGCGAACGAGAGATTGCATGGACGGAGGGTGCATACGCACGATTGGAAACCAGGCGATAAGGCCTGGCTGCATTGTCCACATGCACCGTTGGCTACGTCCCCCAAATTGTTGAGACCTTGAAGGGGACCGGTGGAAATTGTGCGGGTTGCACGACCCCAGAGTATACAGATTAAAATGGGAAAACGCCGTTGGTACGTGCACCCCTCCCGACTGAAGCCCTATGCTGCACCGTGTGACCCCGTTCTGTGCCGTAACGACCGGGCGTGTGATGTGACCGTCGACTCGGGGAGGGATGTGTCGCAGGCGGATCCTCACGTGTCTCCACCTGACCCTCCCCCAGGTGTCTCGGGCCTGACGGCAGCTGACCGTCGGGAACCGGAACCCCGCGGCACGCGCGGGTCCCCGATGCCTGGCCCGTGCCTTCCTGAACTGCCGGCACCGCCGGACGGTCAACCGCGTCTGGTGCCATACGACGGACCGGCAAGGCGGACTCGGGCTAGGGCACAACACTTTTCATGAAGACATTTTTCAACACCGAGCTCGCCCGGTGTTCCCCCTCTGCCGGGGTAATGTCCCGTTCTAGGGACGCTCGGAAAGAATGGGACGCTGTACGAGTCGGAAAAAAAAAAAAAAAATGGAATTTTTTTTTTTTTTTTCTGCATACACATTTGGTATTGTCACTCGCCGGATTGTATATATTGTTCTGTTGTTGTGTAGTGGCATTGGTTGATGGTTGCGGATGGCAGTGTTCGCGTTGTGTTGTGTTGTTACGTTGGTTGTTGTTCTTGTTGTTGTGTTACGGGGCACACTGGGGGGAGGGGGTGTTGTATATTTTTATAGCAGCCGGGTCGGCTGCGAGCTATGTGGTAGGGGGTGATGTAGTGGTGGTGTTGACGCGCGCCGACTGTGACAGTGATGGATCACGGGGCGGCACGGGGTGCGGGGTTGGGCACGCGTTGTGGGCGTGGTATGGACGCGCGCGCCGGGAGTGACGGATGACGGGCGGCGCGGCGTGGGTGGTGAGGCACGCTGAGATGTGGGAAAACAGGATCGTAGCCAGCGCCCAGTGATTGGTCAAATAGGATGGGTGCTCTCAGCGACGTCCGCAGGTGGGGTATAAAGGGGGACGCGCGAGAGCACTCGGGGTTGTTAACCAGTTGAAGATCGAAGACGGAGTTGAAGACATAGTGCCCCGGGACCCCTAGTCCCGCTGTTCTTGTAGGGACCGGGGACCTGTGTGGCTCGGCGGTGAGACTGTGGGACCCGTGGTTCGACGCCCACGTGGGTCGACACTGGGGGACCCACAGTCGAGACAGACACCCCGGCAGGGTGTGTCCCGAGTAGCTCAGTGGGTGTTTGTCACCCGAGTAGCTCAGTGGGCGTTAGTCGCCAGAGTAGCTCAGTGGGCGTTAGTCGCCAGAGTAGCTAAGTGGGTGTTGGTCACCCGAGTAGCTCAGTGGGTGTTTGTCACCCGAGTAGCTCAGTGGGCGTTAGTCGCCAGAGTAGCTCAGTGGGCGTTAGTCGCCAGAGTAGCTAAGTGGGTGTTGGTCACCCGAGTAACTCAGTGGGTGTTAGTCACCCGAGTTGCTAAGTGGGTGTTAGTCACCCGAGTAACCAAGTGGGTGTTAGTCACCCGAGTAGCTAAGTGGGTGTTAGTCACCCGGGTAACCAAGTGGGTGTTAGTCACCCGAGTAGCTAAGTGGGTGTTAGTCACCCGGGTAACCAAGTGGGTGTTAGTCACCCGAGTAACCAAGTGGGTGTTAGTCACCCGAGATACTACAGTGGGTGTTAGTCGCCTGTGAACCGAAGTTGGTGAAATAAAGAGTGTGCTACCCGTGAAGTCGTCTCCCGCCGAGTTACTACATTACACATGCATGCACATGTAGTGGTGGTGCGGACGCGCGCCCGCAGTGAGAGATCACGGGGCAGCGCGGGGTGCGTGGTTGGGCACGCGATGTAGGCGTGGTGTTGACGCGCGCGCCGGGAGTGAGAGATTACGGGGCGGCGCGGGGTGCGTGGTGGTGCGCGCTGACACAAGGTGGGAAAGAGGATCGTGGGCACCGCGCAGTGATTGGTCAACTGGGGTGGGTGCTCTCAGCGACGTCCGCATGAAGGACTATAAAGGGGGACGCGCGGGAGCACTCGGGAAGTTGTTAACCAGTCGAAGACCGAAGACGGAGTTCAGAGGTAGGCCCTGAGACCCCTAGTCCCGCTGTCCTTGTGAGGGCCCGGGCCCTGTGTGGCTCGGAGGCGAGACTGTGGGACCCGTGGTCTGACGTCCCTGTGGACCGAGACTGTGGGACCCAGAGTCGAGACGGACACCCCGGCTGGGTGTGTTCCGAGAGGCTACGGGGCGTAAGAGCCCGTGTGGGTGTAGCCGGGGGAACCCCATGGGTTAAGGCTGGAGTTAGCCACCCGTGTAATATACGTTGGTGTTAATAAAAGAGTGTGCTACCCGTAAGGTCGTCTCCCGCCAAGTTCCTACATTACAACTGGCGTCATAAGTAAACCTGTCTTCAAAAGGATGGATACTAGGAAGACTACCCGTACCCACGAGCGAGATCGGGAAGACGACGGCGTACCGGAGCCACAAACCTCGGAAGGAGAGGACGAGGAGTTGCCGCCGATACAGCACTTCGCGGCGATGGCCGACGCTCCGCTTGCCTCTGACACCAGCCTACAGGATGCACACTCCCGCCTGGCGGAGTTGCTTCTCGCCGCCGCTTCAATTTTGGCGGAAATCACCGTTTCAGCAGGCGGAAGGACGACTACGAGGTTGGAGGAGGGAGCGCGGCCGGAGGGATCCCGCCAGAATGCGCTTCGCGCCGAAAGTTTTGAAATTGGCGCCATTTTTGAGGGTCCACCATCGGTTGGCGGGAAGCGTGGACACCACGTGGTCGGAGACCTCCACTCTGCACAGCCCGCATCATCGGCGCGCGCCAGAGCTCTCCACCATGCGCCTGCCGACGGAGTCGACATTTTCGTCAACCACAGCGGCGCGCGGGAAAAGCATTCCTCGGAGGACGACGACCAGGTCTTCCAGCAACGACTGCCCGCGCTGACGGCGTTCAAGGCAGACGGGGGCGACTGGGGGGCCTTCCAACGAAGGTTCCTCGCACATCAAGAAATGTCGGGGTGGTCCGACTGCCCTACGCGCGCTGCCAGCGACGCTCGACGACGACCTTCACATCCGCCCCAAGGTCGTCCCGCTCAACGCTCCAGGCCGCGCTACATCTAATGGCTAAGGTGTTCGGACCGCCCTCGACCTGTCACCACCAGTTCTACGAACGGCGCAAGATGGTTGGAGAAACTACGCTCGCCTATCGCACGGCGCTGCTCGCCCTGGCGGACGCTGCTTTTCCCCGCATGGACAAGGAGGGGAAGGACGCCATGGTGACAGAGCAGCTGCTGGCGTTGGCTCACGACCTGGGAGTCCCCATCAATACGGCGGACGAAATGGACATCTGCTCCTTGGGGATTGCTACTAGTATTCACGCACACGAGGTCCTCAAGCGCAAGCGGACGGTCGTCTGTGCATCGGCGGGGATCGCGGCACCTGCCGCCACGGTCGCCGAGCCTCAGACTGCTACGGCTCGGGAGGAGGCCTTCACCGTGTCGAGACCGGGGGAGTGGAGAGCGGGAGGTCGTTCGCCCACACGTTCGTCCTGCAAGCTGGAGCAACCGAAACCCACGACGTCCCTCGTCATGTGTTACAACTGCGGCCTTCGGGGTCACGTCGCGGCCGGGTGCCGGGCTCCGCGTCAGCGTGCCACGGGACCACGTCCGGACGACGACCAAGGCCCCAAGTCGTCCCAGCTAACCCCGGCAAGTCGCGGCACCCCACACGCTCGGTCCACATACACGGCACACTCGGGTCGCCGCTTCGCGGTGGGCGACCCCGTATGGGTACCGGGGATTCGGTTCGGCGAGGGGGGTTCGTATACGGCCCGAAAGCAGTCGAATGGTCCGAATTGGCCCACAGGATAGTGGCTGCGTCGGCTGGGTCGTCCGTGGTAACGAGTTTTATTGACGGGGTTGAGGTCCGGGTGCTGGTGGACACGGGTGCGTCAGCCACTATCATTTCGGACCTTATTTATAACATCCTTCCCGTCCAATGTCGACCCCTTTTGCCGGTGGACGTACCATTTTACGCGGCGAACGGGGGATCCTTGGGAATCATCGGACAGATTCGGGCGACTATTTGTATTGGCGATATCAAATTGGCGGGTCCTATTTTTGTATCATCATCTCTGGCAGTTCCTTGTTTACTGGGTACGGACTTTCTGGCTAAAATGCCCATTAAAATTCTCATCGATCAGGCCTGCATTGAGCTTCCATCGGGACGGCGGGTTGCATTTTTGACGAGTCCTACAAAAATACGCACGGTTTGTGCGACGGTTCAGGCGCTGGCAACTCAGACTGTACGGGTACCCCCGGGATCGCAAATGTTGGTACCCCTTCGATTGAGAAAACCCCTCGGGGTGGATGCGGCGGGACAGGGTGTTCTGTTGGGGCCGTCAAACAGAGCTGTTGGGGGCCTCGACTTAGCGGTAGCTCAGACCATGGTGCGGGCGGACAGTGAGCCGTTCGTTATGGTTCTGAATACGGGGTCGAGGCCAGCCGTAATTACACAGGGCACGGTGCTGGCTCACGCGGATTCGGGCCTCGATACGCATCCTCCATTTGAGGAGGGGACAGAGTGGTTGGACTCGTTGTGTGCTGGGTCTGGTAACTTGTCTAGTGTGCAGTTGGGAGCGTTGAGGGGCTTGCTACTCGAATTCGCTGACGTGTTTAGCAGACACAAGTACGATATTGGCTGCACAGACCTGTTGCGCCACCACATAGCGACGGGTGACGTGGCCCCTATTCAGCAGAATCCCTTCCGGCTCAGCCCAGCCGAGAAGGAGCATGTGCAGTCGGCTGTTAATGACATTTTGGCGGCCGACATCATTTCGCCCTCTTCCAGTCCATGGGGTGCTCCCATCGTCCTTGTTAAAAAATAGGACGGGTCCTTGCGGTTCTGTGTAGATTTCCGCCGCCTAAACAAAATCTCAATGGCCGACGCGTATCCACTCCCCAGGATGGATGAGTCGCTGGATGCCTTGGCGGGAGCACAGTTTTTTTCGACGCTTGACCTGCTTTCGGGATTTTGGCAATTGCCCCTCGATGACGAATCGAAACCAAAGACCGCTTTCCGGACACCAGGAGGCCTATTTGAATTCAATCGATTGCCCATGGGCTTACATTCCGCTCCCGCCACGTTCCAGAGGCTCATGGAATTGGTTTTGTCAGGACTCCAATGGGACACCTGTTTGATTTACCTCGATGATATCATCGTTTTCAGCCGGACTTTCGAGGAGCACCTCCAGCGACTGAGAGCGGTGTTCCTCAGGATGCGTTCTGCTAAATTAAAATTTAAACCGGCGAAATGTTACCTGCTCCGGGAACCGGTCAGGTACTTGGGGCATATCGTTGGCCGTTCAGAGATCTCTACAGACCCTGCTAAGACGCACTGCGTCAGCTCATGGCCAACGCCAACCTCAGTCACTGAAGTCCGCAGCTTCATAGGATTCGCCTCCTACTACCGCTGTTTTGTCGAACATTTTGCCACCATAGCCAGGCCCCTGCACTCTTTGATGGCTAAAGGAGTAAGGTTTCACTGGGGGCCGGAAGAGGAGGCTGCGTTCTGCTCCCTTCGAGACGCCTTGGTGCGGGCTCCCCCCTTGTGTTACCCCGATTTCACGCAACCGTTCCTGCTTGACACGGATGCCAGTAACACGGGTATCGGGGGAGTGCTCTCACAGGTGGTCGGGGGGGTCGAACGGGTGGTCGCCTACGGTAGCAGAGTTTTGTCACCTGCGGAACAACGCTACTGTGTAACACGTCGTGAATTGCTAGCGATCGTTTTTTTTATACAGCAATTCAGGCCGTATCTCTACGGCCGTCATTTTACTGTTCGTACGGATCACGCGGCTCTCCAATACGCTATGCGGGTGGCGCAACCCTCCGGCCAATTGTCCCGATGGCTGGAGGTCCTCCAAGACTACCAATTCACGACGATTTACCGTAAGGGATTGCGGCACTCGAATGCGGATGCCTTGTCGCGATTGCCGCCCCGCTCGGAATGCGCATGTCTTCTGGGATCGGCGCGGTGTAAACCCCTTGTCGCCGTCCCCGTGGAAGTTTTGCTCGCCGCCACTGACGCTCCGGGGGTCGACGCGCCCGCCGCTCCCACGGGGAGGGACTCGTTACTAGCGTTGCCTCTTTTCGAGTGGGGCCGTCTCCAAATGGCTGACAGCTCTCTACTCACGCTGCGTCGGAAGACTGACGCTCCCGGGGGGGGGGGGGGGGAGACGTGGGTCGGTTCCTGGGTGGTCAGATAGGGCCTCCTGATGAAGTGGGGCAACATGTCTCGGCGTCATGCGCTCGTTGTGCCATTTGCTATGCGGGGTAGGGTCGTTCTGGCTGCTCACGAACGACTCATGCATTTGGGATTTCACAAAACGCTCGCCCTAATCCAACGGGACTATTATTGGCCGGGTATGGGCAACGACGTGGCAAACATCCTTAAGGGATGTGTGGGGTGCGCCCAAAGGAAACCGCCACCAATAGCGGCTAATCCACCGCTACAATCCATTCAGGTTTCGCGCACAAACGAACTGGTTGCGCTCGACATCTTGGGGCCCTTTCCCGCTACACCTAGGGGTAATAAGTACCTGCTGGTTGGCGTAGAATACTTCACCCGATGGCCCATGGCATGGCCACTCGCCAACCAGTCGGCTGCGGCAGTGGCGGACGCCTTTGTCCAGGGCTATGTTTTGGACAAAGGCGCCCCCGAACGCTTGCTGACGGACCAAGGGAAGAATTTTTCGAGCGTTTTGTTGCGCGAGGTGTGCGACCTGTTGGGTACAAAGAAAGTGCGTACCTCCCCGTACCACCCGCAGACTGATGGAATGGTTGAACGTCTGAACAGGACGATTACTTCTATGCTGTGCCAACAGGTTTGCAACGATCAAGTTGATTGGGACTTACAGGTACCTGGGGTACTCGCGGCCTATCGAATGGCCCATCATGCGGCGACGGGGTTTTCCCCATTTTTTCTCATGTATGGGCGGGAGGCCGATCTGGCCATGGATGTCCAACTGGGGATTTCCCAGCCACGTGCGAAATCTAAATTGGCCGACCACATCAAATTTAATATCGCCAAACTGGCTGAAGCGCGAGAGGCTGCGAGGTTGAATTCGAGGTCTCGCCAGATCGCTAACGAAAGATTGCATGAACGAAAGGTGTATACGCACGATTGGAAACCAGGTGATAAGGCCTGGCTGCACTGTCCACATGCACCGTTGGCTACGTCCCCTAAATTGTTGAGACCATGGAGGGGACCGGTGGAAATTGTGCGTGTTGCACGACCCCAGAGTATCCAGATTAAATGGGAAAAACGCCGTTGGTACGTACACCCCTCCCGGCTGAAACCCTTCGCGGCACCCCATGGCCTCCCTTTGTGCCGTAACGACCGAGCGTGTGATGTGGCCATCGACTCGGGGAGGGATGTGTCGCAGGCTGATCCTCACGTGTCTCCACCTGACCCACTCCCAGGTGTCTCGGACCTGACGGCTGTTGACCGTCGGGAACCGGAACCCCGCGGCACGCGCGGATCTCCGATGCCTGCCCCGTGCCTTCCTGGACTACCGGCACCACCGGACGGTCAACCGCGTCTGGTGCCGTACGACGGACCGGCCAGGCGGACTCGTGCTAAGACACAACACTTTTCATGAAAAAAAAAAACCGAGCTCGCCACCGCGTTCCCCTTCTGCCCGGTGTAATGTCCCGTTCAAGGGGCGCTCGGAAATGAAGGGACGCTGCACGAGTCATTTTTTTGCATACACATTTATTGTTGTCGCCCGCCGCGTTGTACATATTGTTCTTGTTGTGTTGTATCTTAATTTTAGAACTTTCGTGACTGCAGGAATTATTATTTGTTTCTTTCGGTTAAGTCACGTCTAAAGATAAAATAATAAATTAAATTAAATAATAGAATACGACGTTTCGATTGCAACACAAGCAATCATCATCAGGTATAATGAAATAGCAACATAAAATCTAACCAGAAAACTATAGACAGACATATTAGCAGACAGATATCACCAAGATACATAGCGAGAGCAACACAGGTAACAGAGAGGGGTGATCGTCTCTGTGTGGTGGCCTTAAATAGACAGAGGGGGGGGCGGAGGCAGAGAGAGGGTGGAGGGTTAGAGAAAAAATTAGCATATCAATGAGTGGTCAACAGACGTGGTGCTGCGAATGCGATGGCACGGCAAGCAAGCCTGAAAATCAGGAGAAGGACACACTAAAATTAAATAACCTAGTAAAATATCGAAATGTAATGTAATACAACACAAAGGGTCGGTCAACACACAATTAACGCATAGCCTGGTTGATTACGTATTTCAAAGATTGCTAAGTTAGAATTTAAGTGTGAACAATCTAAAGAGAGGACACAGGCAGAGAAAACAAGTCGCCAGAGAGAGAGAAAAAAGATAAGCTTAAAACTTCCCCGTAGAAGTGGTTCAATCTTAATTTTAGAACTTTCGTGACTGCAGGAATTATTATTTGTTTCTTTCGGTTAAGTCACGTCTAAAGATAAAATAATAAATTAAATTAAATAATAGAATACGACGTTTCGATTGCAACACAAGCAATCATCATCAGGTATAATGAAATAGCAACATAAAATCTAACCAGAAAACTATAGACAGACATATTAGCAGACAGATATCACCAACATACATAGCGAGAGCAACACAGGTAACAGAGAGGGGTGATCGTCTCTGTGTGGTGGCCTTAAATAGACAGAGGGGGGGGCGGAGGCAGAGAGAGGGAGGAGGGTTAGAGAAAAAAAATTAGCATATCAATGAGTGGTCAACAGACGTGGTGCTGCGAATGCGATGGCACGGCAAGCAAGCCTGAAAATCAGGAGAAGGACACACTAAAATTAAATAACCTAGTAAAATATCGAAATGTAATGTAATACAACACAAAGGGTCGGTCAACACACAATTAACGCATAGCCTGGTTGATTACGTATTTCAAAGATTGCTAAGTTAGAATTTAAGTGTGAACAATCTAAAGAGAGGACACAGGCAGAGAAAACAAGTCGCCAGAGAGAGAGAAAAAAGATAAGCTTAAAACTTCCCCGTAGAAGTGGTTCAATCTTAATTTTAGAACTTTCGTGACTGCAGGAATTATTATTTGTTTCTTTCGGTTAAGTCACGTCTAAAGATAAAATAATAAATTAAATTAAATAATAGAATACGACGTTTCGATTGCAACACAAGCAATCATCATCAGGTATAATGAAATAGCAACATAAAATCTAACCAGAAAACTATAGACAGACATATTAGCAGACAGATATCACCAAGATACATAGCGAGAGCAACACAGGTAACAGAGAGGGGTGATCGTCTCTGTGTGGTGGCCTTAAATAGACAGAGGGGGGGGGGCGGAGGCAGAGAGAGGGAGGAGGGTTAGAGAAAAAATTAGCATATCAATGAGTGGTCAACAGACGTGGTGCTGCGAATGCGATGGCACGGCAAGCAAGCCTGAAAATCAGGAGAAGGACACACTAAAATTAAATAACCTAGTAAAATATCGAAATGTAATGTAATACAACACAAAGGGTCGGTCAACACACAATTAACGCATAGCCTGGTTGATTACGTATTTCAAAGATTGCTAAGTTAGAATTTAAGTGTGAACAATCTAAAGAGAGGACACAGGCAGAGAAAACAAGTCGCCAGAGAGAGAGAAAAAAGATAAGCTTAAAACTTCCCCGTAGAAGTGGTTCAATCTTAATTTTAGAACTTTCGTGACTGCAGGAATTATTATTTGTTTCTTTCGTTGTGTTGTGTTGTTGTTGTTGTTGCATGTGTTACGGGACACACACGGGGGGGGGGGTAATAAGATTTTTTTTGTAGCAGCCGGGTCAGCTGCGAGCTATGTGGTAGGGGGTGATGTAGTGGTGGTGCGGACGCGCGCCCGCAGTGAGAGATCACGGGGCGGCGCGGGGTGCGTGGTTGGGCACGCGATGTAGGCATGGTGTTGACGCGCGCCGGGAGTGAGAGATTACGGGGCGGCGCGGGGTGCGTGGTGGTGCGCGCTGACACAAGGTGGGAAAGAGGATCGTGGGCAGCGCGCAGTGATTGGTCAACTGGGGTGGGTGCTCTCAGCGACGTCCGCATGAAGGACTATAAAGGGGGACGCGCGGGAGCACTCGGGAAGTTGTTAACCAGTCGAAGACCGAAGACGGAGTTCAGAGGTAGGCCCTGAGACCCCTAGTCCCGCTGTCCTTGTGAGGGCCGGGGCCCTGTGTGGCTCGGAGGCGAGACTGTGGGACCCGTGGTCTGACGTCCCTGTGGACCGAGACTGTGGGACCCAGAGTCGAGACGGACACCCCGGCTGGGTGTGTTCCGAGAGGCTACGGGGCGTAAGAGCCCGTGTGGGTGTAGCCGGGGGAACCCCGTGGGTTAAGGCTGGAGTTAGCCACCCGTGTAATATACGTTGGTGTTAATAAAAGAGTGTGCTACCCGTAAGGTCGTCTCCCGCCAAGTTCCTACATTACACACGCACGCTCACACATACCCAAGACAGTTGTGGCGTAGATCAAGTTTCAACACAGGTTTTAGAATTATATAATGTGTATGACGTCTCAGCTTGGCCTTAGACGGTGGAAGTTAACGCGTCTCCCCGGGCTGCGTGGCGTGAGAGGTGACTCCCCTCGTCTCTGTGCATCTCTCTCCAACTGAGATTACTTGTAGAATTTGTGTTGATTGTGTTGAGGGTTATTTGTTTTTATCGGGCCATAAATAATTAAAATAAAAAAAATTTCGTTTTAAAGCTTTCGTGACTGCAGGGATTCATCTTCTTGGTTCTTTCGGTAAAGTCACGTAGAAGGGAAGTAATAAAATAATAAAAATAAAACATAATAAAATTATTCTCACGACGTTTCGGCCACAACGCAAGTAGCCGTCCTCAGGTGAAAACCAGGTCTGTCGAGGCGACAGCGTCTGAATGAAACAGCACACGCGCTTGGAGCATGTATATAAGCTGGGTTGGAAGAAGGGAAGAAAGGGGGAGCCTTGAAAAAAGAATATGCAAATCAAGAGGAATTTAGCATATTTATGGGAAATGCAGGTGTGTGATTAGTACTGCATATGCCCGTGCATTATGCAGGATTAGCAGCATCAAAGGGAGGGGTATAAGGGAAATGCAGGTATGTGATATGGGAAATGCAGGTATGTGAATAGTACTATTTATGCCCGTGCATTATGCAGGATTAGCAGCATCAAATGGAGGGGTAGGGGTAGCATTAATGAAGGGAAGGAGTGTTAATAGTATGTAGCTGCAGTAACTAAAACCACCACGTAAACAACTAAAGTATAAATTACATATTATCATCAGTATACTAAATATACTCTACAATAAGCTGAGTTACTAACAGTAAGTAATACATTACAATTCTACGTCGTAAAACAAATATATATAATATGCTTCCATCTAAACTTTTTTCTCTTACATCACACGAGTCTACACCATACTATATACTGCCATAGACAAACCCAACATTAAATTACATACTGTATTGCTATAGACCACCTTAGACATTGTAATATTACACTATGTATTATTCTACCCACCCTAATGTATATGTAATGCGGGCGTAAACGGCTTCGCGGATATGACGTCATGGGGGGGGAGGAGTTAGGTCACGTGGGAGAGAGGGGTGAGGTCTTAAGGGAGAGATACCGGAAGAGACGGGAGAGTGTGGGAGATAGAGTTAGAGAGAGGCCACGCAGGGCTGATGTTGGAGAGTTGCGAGATCGCCACACACGCAGAGTAAGACTCGGCACCGTCGGCCAGCGGTGACCGAGCACGGAGGAACGAGGAGCAGCGGTGGAGCTGCAGTGAGGGCAGCCGGAGGACTGCACAGGGGATCTGCAGCGGAGCTGCAGGAGCGAGGAGGCTACGGGAGCGAAGGCAGTGTGGAGTTGCCAAGCGGAGGGGCTCTGAGCGAGGGCCGTGTGAGACAAGTGTAAGAACCCTGTTGTGTCTATACCCTTTTTTTATTAAGAACAATTCCAAATTTTTTTATTATTATTATTATTATATTTTTAGATTATCTATATATCTTTTTTTTAAATTAAACAATGAAAACAACTCACTTCTCCTCACAAGCACACCAGGAATCCATGAAACATGGAGGGCGGTTAAAATGTTGAGAATTCGGTCACAAAGAGGTCATAGACATCCAGATGGACAAAAGATGTATGGACTAGCCTCCCAAGACATCTGGAGATGTACAGATAAGGTGCAGAGTAAATAACGGTTGCAACTCGCGTTTTCTTAACGTTTTCCTTACCGAAAAGTAGAAACTTAACAAAGATAATTAACCAACAAACAATAATATTTTTTTTATTAGTATATGTTTCCTACCTACACGACCTTCCTAAAAACTAAAGAGTACGAATTCCAGAAAGCTTAAGTGGAAACATAATTACGCTTAACCTCAGGACATTAAAATATAACTCAGAATAAAACACCAATCTCTGGAGAACTAAACTTGGCGAAGCCCCAAAATAATGATGTGACGAGGATCATTACGAATATTCATTAAACATAGACGAATGATAACCCCGATACCAAGACCGAAGGAACTCATAAAATATAATTCAAGAATAAATGTAACACACAGGACCACATAAATGTATTGCAAACATCTCCTCAGCCACCTTTGTCTTCCAGCGGGGCCTGGCAAGCAAAGAGGGAGCAAAAAGGTCACAGGGGGGAATCGGTGCCTGACATTCCAAAGATATCTGTTTTTTTATTCTGTTTGTTTTCTCTCGCAAGAGACGCGGAGAGACAGAGAGGGGAGTCGCGTTTTGGGTTAGGCACGGGCGCACACAGTCTGAGTGCAGTCTGGGTTGAGTCGTGCTCAGTCTCGCAACTCGGCTTGCGACGCGGTGTTGCGACGGGGCTCGCAAGAGAGGTGTGGCAGTCGTGCCTCAAGGAGAGATGGGACGACGAGACGTCGTTAAAGTGACAGTCTGAGAGCAGTCTGGGTCGAGTCGTGCTCGGTCTCGCAACTCGGCTTGCGACGCAGCGTTGCGACAGGGCTCGCAAGAGAGCGGGGGCAGATCTTGCCTCGAGAAGTGATGGAACGAGGAGGAGTCGTTCGAGTCGCAGAAGTCTGAGTTCAACCTGGGTCGGGGCTGGGTTTCAGCCGTGCTCCGGCTGGCGGAGCGTCGTGAGGAAACGAAACACCGATGCCGATAGCAGGTGTCGCTTCTCGCAGAACGAAGTTAAGTGCGAGTGAAGCTGGCAGCTGCACGAACAAGGGAAGCACGGAGCAGAGAGAGTGACGAGCGACGACAAGCAATCAACCTGTAAAAGGGCGGAGATCGCCAAGCGTCGACCAAGCGAGCAAAGCAGAGAGCGCGAAGCAGTGGAGAAAGCCTGGTCAAACGGCTGTGAGGAAGAGGACAGCGCCATCGAATGCGCCGTGTGTCTAATACACACCCAGATCAACCAGCATCAACCAAAACCGACTCGTCATCCCGCAGTGGAGAAAGAGAGTCAAAGTCTTCCGAACGAGCGCCACCGAGCGCCACCGAGCGCCACCGGGCGCCACCGAGCGCCACCGAGCGCCACCGGGCGCCACCGGGCGCCACCGGGCGCCACCGAGCGCCACCGGGCGCCACCGGGCGCCACCGGGCGCCACCGAGCGCCACCGAGCGCCACCGAGCGCCACCGGGCGCCACCAGGCGCCACCGGGCGCCACCGAGCGCCACCGGGCGCCACCGGGCGCCACCGGGCGCCACCGAGCGCCACCGAGCGCCACCGAGCGCCACCGAGCGCCACCGAGCGCCACCGAGCGCCACCGAGCGCCACGAGCGACCGAGCATCTTCAAGGACAGCATCGTGCCAACTCGTCATCTAGCAGTAGAGGGAGAGAGAGCGCAAGAGCAGCATGACTCGGACGTCACCGGGCGTCACCGAGCGTCGTGCCAACTCGTCATCTAGCAGTAGAGGGAGAGAGAGCGCAAGAGCAGCATGACTCGGACGTCACCGGGCGTCACCGAGCGTCGTGCCAACTCGTCGTCCAGCAATGGAGAGAGAGAGAGCGCACAAGCCGAGACACGCCGAGCGAGGGAGCAGCAGGAGCAGAGCGGCGGCCACGCCCAACCCAGAGAAAACTTCTGGCCGCTGTTCGTATCCTCCCACACCACACAAGCTAACGACACAACTCCCGGCTCTAAGAATTAATTAATATTACAAGGGGACAACGCACACACAGCACGCACACGAATAAGAAAAAATTGTCATTGCGTTTCAAAAAGGGTTGCCATTTCGAGGTGGTGCGTTCAATATCAACGGATCGTGCAAAGCAGTTGCTGTCGTCGAGTTACATGAATAAGAAATATTTTAGTCATTCATTTTCGTTAACTGCATAATCACGCCAATGAAGAAGTATTTTTAGTCATTCATTTTCGTTACTGCATAATCTTGTCCATGAATTTATTGACGTATACTTGCTTTCGGATAAGAGAGTGTCATGTGCTTGTTTAGAATAAAATTGCTTAACACCAACTGTTCGAGTGCTTCTTTCCAAGTCCATGCAAAACTATCTTATTCTTGATAACTGTATCCTGCGATGAGATATGAAAATGGAGACCTAAAATATCATAACACACACTAAGATAATCGGTAAACGTTTAATCGATGATAATCGTATTATCCTGATTGATATAACAATGGATAAACGAAGCTAAGCCTAATTATCATAACTGCTCACAGTAACATAATCGCAAGCATCCGCATAAATTACTACGCTTATCTCCGCGATTATCATAATTTATGCATATAATTACACACATTATCATAATTTATGCATGTTAATACACACATTAACATAATTAATGCGATTTGCGCATTTTTCGGAAAATTATTAATTTTTATTATTTTCATCAAAATTTCATAACCCGACACATACAACATAATGGGGGCTCGTCCGGGATCTCTCGCAGACAGTGTTTTGCATGGATGAAGGAATGAATCACTTCGTGTTAACCAGAATATCGTGACCAAACATTGCATTGTGATTGTAAACGGGCGTAAAACAAAAAAAAAACGCCCTCTGAGGTTAAAACCCAGAATAGCAGGTTGAAACAAAGAGTGGAATTAAGATAATATCGTATCGAACCAATTGCATCCTGTGATAAATGGTGTTAGAGGTACGCACACTGAATCGAAAAATTACAGAATAGCTCGAGTCAAACTGACCACACTCTGTGAGATAATTGTTTTATATGCACTCTGAAAGGAAAGGTCAAAGTAACTCCTGCCACTTGAGATGATAGGATTAAGAATAATTTTTGAAGGGATTACGGAATACTGGGAGCTCGTATTAAAACGTACCAACCGATCTGTTACAAAGCAGTACAGTCAGAGAGACATATGGGAAGGGAGCTGTATCGATAACACGAACACACCTCGGGGGAAACTAATTGACTGGATAAAATGTAACGAAGGCGAACACGATGCAAAAGCTGCAGAGAAGGCAGGACAGGACTCATTCCTTTTCACACAGGCATACAGACAGGGATTGTGGAATGAAGACAAATTCGGAAAGGAAACAGGAGAGAAATCGTCTCTAATAAACGAGGAAAATGTCCTCACACCATCGTAAGGGAGGAGAAATCAGTGCTCGCGACACCAGCGAAACTCACAGACGTTGATCCACAGAATAAATATGGAAGTAACAGTAAATCACACTCTTGGGTACGTGGACAGAGTCCAGGGACTGATCGAAAAAAAATTATGGATATCGAACAAAAAATCCTTGACAAAGGGAAACCCTCACAATTCGAGAGAAGGGAGGGAGAGATACATATGCAAACAAAAACATGTGAGACTGACAACTTTACAGATAGAGGGAGGCAAAATGTTAAAGTAAAGTCGACTGGACATGCTCCACTAAGGGCAGAGGCAAAAACTGAAGGGAAATGGCAACACGAGCGACACAGCACTGGGCGGGCACACAAAAAATGCACGCCGCTGATACACGAGCGACACAGCACAGACCAAAGTGACAGATTGCCTGATGATAACTTGTTTGATGATGACGCTGACGGCGATCAACTTTCGGAATACTTATTCAACAGTAAAACCCTTAAATTGATGGACAAGGCTCTAGTTAGAATTCCCGATTTTGACCCACACAATCAGACTATGGATATACACACACATATCGCAACAGTAGAAGAGGAGGCAATGATTAGAAGGCTGATGAGATGGGATGAAAAAGCGAGTTTGTTGAAACGAAGCTTACATAAAAAATCTATACCATGGGTAAATTCACTACCACACAAGGTTAGAAATGATTTTAAACAACTGAGCCTGGCAGTGATTCGGAAGTTTGGAGAATATTCGACACTCACTGAAGGGTTTTATGCTGTAAAATCGATGACCCAGGGCATGGACCAAGATCCACGTGACTACCTCGTACAATTTAAAAGAGCGTATTACGCAGGCGATGTGAATCAATACCACGAAGGAGATTAAATGTTCAAAGTTATGTTTTTGAATCCTTGAGCCCAGAGATTACAGAAAGGGTGAGAATGGTTTTGAATCCAGAAACCGCATCCTTACGCCGCATAGAGAGCAAGGCGTACATGGCATGGTTATACAGAGCTAAGAATCATAATTCGGGTCCAGAACACAGGGAGAGGGATAAGGAACCCAGCCTCTCAGAGAAAAAAAAAATTCACCGAGCAGTCCCACAATGCAGGGAGGAGCAAACACGCACGCACCTGTGGCAAAATGAACCAGAGAGAGGTTGGCACGAGAATGAGAGCGGCACAAAGCGGAATATTCAGGAGAATCGCATAATGTGGAGGCTAAGGGCAGAATCATATCAACACCCCATGCCCCGACATACGCAAGGTCAAAATTACCCACAAAAATGGCAAAGTAACGATCCAGAAAAAATGTGGCACCCAAATGGGAGAAACACTGGGCCAAAAATGTACGAGAATCGCAGGAGGGAGAGGTTCAGAGCAGAACCATATCAACACCCCATGCCACGACACACGCAAGGTCGAAATTACACACAAGGATGGCGAGATAACCATCTAGCGAGAAGGTGGTACACAGACTACGGAGGTACGGCGGCGAACATTCAGGAGAATCGCAGAATGTGGAGACCAAGGGCAGAATCATATCAACACCCCATGCCCCGACATACGCAAGTTCAAAATTACCCACAAAAATGGCAAAGTAACGATCCAGGAAAAATTTGGCACCCAAATGGGAGTAACACTGGGCCAAAAATGTATGAGAATCGCAGGATGGGAGGTCAAACACAATCGGTCCAATTCCGACCAATTCCCCCACCGGCTATACCAGGAGGGAATAGAGGAATAACACAGAATGCGGTCCAAATACGTGATGAACCACCCACAGTGATTGAGAGCGAGCAGCCCATACGCGCCACGCACGCTGAAGTTTTGTTAAACCCTGAGCTCAATGTGAAATACAAGCAGGCTGCAAGTGACAGGGCGGGCAAATACCACCACAACCGGGAAACATCAAATGCATACGATGCGGTAAGAAACGCGGACAGTGCTCCCGTAAATGACGCGCAAATCGAATGCAAGGACAGGGCTGAATTGAAGTGTGATCGGACAGTAGATAACAGACAGCAGAGACAGAGAGGAAAACCAGAGCGCACAGGGAAAACAGTGCCACGCGTCGCAAAAGAGAGTGATAATAGTGCAGAGAGAGGGAACACAGAGACCCACCCTGGGAAGTACAGGCGTGAGCCTCTAAATGGAAAATACCCAAATGAAACCAAAATTAATGTGGATCGGAGTGCTGAAATGGAGACGAATGTCCATGACGTATCGGGAATGGTGTTGAAATCCAACCCACTCGTACAAACCAAAAGGGCAACATTACGAGGCACGGAATTAAATCGACACGCTGACTCGGCAACTGTGCATGTAATCGCAGAGAGAGCGAATACCACGAACCAAGTGTCAAAGTTGGTTGTGTGCGCGAATTCTGGTTATGTGCAGCACAATTTTACACCACACACTCCCACGACGCGAGAGAGTGAGAGAGGAAACTACAAAAACGAACCCGAAAACCGTGATCGAATTATCAAAGTGATAAGTGGTAAACCAGGCAACATAAGGAAGGTAACGCATAAATGCGTTCGAAACCGCTACCTAGCGTTTCCCAGGATTTAACAAAAACAAAAATGAATATTCGTCGGAGTTATGATGTATGAGAACCTATGTAACTGGCGATATCGATGTTTAACGTGTTGTTATTTTCTTTGCTTAATTCAAATGTAACCATGTTAAGCAATAACAAAAATGAATATTCCTCGGAGTTATGATGTATGAGAACCTATGTAACTGGTGATATCGATGTTTAACGTGTTGTTATTTTCTTTGCTTATTTCAAATGTAACCATATCAAGATCGTAATACGTGCGCGCGCGTTGTAAGAAATGCGTCCGAAACCGCTACCGAGCGTTTCCCAGGATTTAACAAAAACAAAAATGAATATTCGCCGTAGTTATGATGGATGAGAACCGATGTAATGCAATATTGATGTTTAACGTGTTGTTTATTTTCTTTGCTTATTTCAAATGTAACCAGGTTAAGATCGGAATACGTGCACACGCGTCATAAGAAATAACCGCCGAGAGTGAGGGCGGCTTATGGATTCATAACACAAAAAAGGGCATTTACTTGGTTTGAAAATTCGCCAGTGGCCAAATCGACCCCTGATAATTTTCAAAAGGGCGGATTGTTGTGTCTATACCCTTTTTTTTTATTAAGAACAATTCCAATTTTTTTTTTTTTTATATTTTTAGATTATCTATATATCTTTTTTTTTAATTAAACAATGAAAACAACTCACTTCTCCTCACAAGCACACCAGGAATCCATGAAACATGGAGGGCAGTTAAAATGTTGAGAATTCGGTCACAAAGAGGGCATAGACATCCAGATGGACAAAAGATGTATGGACTAGCCTCCCAAGACATCTGGAGATGTACAGATAAGGTGCAGAGTAAATAACGGTTGCAACTCGCGTTTTCTTAACGTTGTCCTTACCGAAAAGTAGAAACTTAACAAAGATAATTAACCAACAAACAATAATATTTTTTTTATTAGTATATGTTTCCTACCTACACGACCTTCCTAAAAACTAAAGAGTACGAATTCCAGAAAGCTTAAGTGGAAACATAGTTACGCTTAACCTCAGGACATTAAAATATAACTCAGAATAAAACACCAATCTCTGGAGAACTAAACTTGGCGAAGCCCCAAACTAATAATGTGATGAGGATCATTACGAATATTCATTAAACATAGACGAATGATAACCCCGATACCAAGACCGAAGGAACTCATAAAATATAATTCAAGAATAAATGTAACACACAGGACCACATAAATGTATTGCAAACATCTCCTCAGCCACCTTTGTCTTCCAGCGGGGTCTGGCAAGCAAAGAGGGAGCAAAAAGGTCACAGGGGGGAATCGGTGCCTGACATTCCAAAGATATCTGTTTTTTTATTCTGTTTGTTTTCTCTCGCAAGAGACGCGGAGAGACAGAGAGGGGAGTCGCGTTTTGGGTTAGGCACGGGCGCACACAGTCTGAGTGCAGTCTGGGTTGAGTCGTGCTCAGTCTCGCAACTCGGCTTGCAACGCGGTGTTGCGACGGGGCTCGCAAGAGAGGTGTGGCAGTCGTGCCTCAAGGAGAGATGGGACGACGAGACGTCGTTAAAGTGACAGTCTGAGAGCAGTCTGGGTCGAGTCGTGCTCGGTCTCGCAACTCGGCTTGCGACGCAGCGTTGCGACAGGGCTCGCAAGAGAGCGGGGGCAGATCTTGCCTCGAGAAGTGATGGAACGAGGAGGGGTCGTTCGAGTCGCAGAAGTCTGAGTTCAACCTGGGTCGGGGCTGGGTTTCAGCCGTGCCCTGGCTGGCGGAGCGTCGTGAGGAAACGAAACACCGATGCCGATAACAGGTGTCGCTTCTCGCAGAACGAAGTTAAGTGCGAGTGAAGCTGGCAGCTGCACGAACAAGGGAAGCACGGAGCAGAGAGAGTGACGAGCGACGACAAGCAATCAACCTGTAAAAGGGCGGAGATCGCCAAGCGTCGACCAAGCGAGCAAAGCAGAGAGCGCGAAGCAGTGGAGAAAGCCTGGTCAAACGGCTGTGAGGAAGAGGACAGCGCCATCGAATGCGCCGTGTGTCTAATACACACCCAGATCAACCAGCATCAACCAAAACCGACTCGTCATCCCGCAGTGGAGAAAGAGAGTCAAAGTCTTCCGAACGAGCGCCACCGAGCGCCACCGAGCGCCACCGAGCGCCACCGGGCGCCACCGGGCGCCACCGAGCGCCACCGGGCGCCACCGGGCGCCACCGGGCGCCACCGAGCGCCACCGAGCGCCACCGAGCGCCACCGGGCGCCACCGGGCGCCACCGGGCGCCACCGAGCGCCACCGAGCGCCACCGAGCGCCACCGGGCGCCACCGGGCGCCACCGAGCGCCACCGGGCGCCACCGGGCGCCACCGAGCGCCACCAAGCGCCACCGAGCGCCACCGAGCGCCACGAGCGACCGAGCATCTTCAAGGACAGCATCGTGCCAACTCGTCATCTAGCAGTAGAGGGAGAGAGAGCGCAAGAGCAGCACGACTCGGACGTCACCGGGCGTCACCGAGCGTCGTGCCAACTCGTCGTCCAGCAGTGGAGAGAGAGAGAGCGCACAAGCCGAGACACGCCGAGCGAGGGAGCAGCAGGAGCAGAGCGGCGGCCACGCCCAACCCAGAGAAAACTTCTGGCCGCTGTTCGTATCCTCCCACACCACACAAGCTAACGACACAACTCCCGGCTCTAAGAATTAATTAATATTACAAGGGGACAACGCACACACAGCACGCACACGAATAAGAAAAAATTGTCATTGCGTTTCAAAAAGGGTTGCCATTTCGAGGTGGTGCGTTCAATATCAACGGATCGTGCAAAGCAGTTGCTGTCGTCGAGTTACATGAATAAGAAATGTTTTAGTCATTCATTTTCGTTAACTGCATAATCACGCCAATGAAGAAGTATTTTTAGTCATTCATTTTCGTTACTGCATAATCTTGTCCATGAATTTATTGACGTATACTTGCTTTCGGATAAGAGAGTGTCATGTGCTTGTTTAGAATAAAATTGCTTAACACCAACTGTTCGAGTGCTTCTTTCCAAGTCCATGCAAAACTATCTTATTCTTGATAACTGTATCCTGCGATGAGATATGAAAATGGAGACCTAAAATATCATAACACACACTAAGATAATCGGTAAACGTTTAATTGATGATAATCGTATTATCCTGATTGATATAACAATGGATAAACGAAGCTAAGCCTAATTATCATAACTGCTCACAGTAACATAATCGCAAGCATCCGCATAAATTACAACGCTTATCTCCGCGATTATCATAATTTATGCATATAATTACACACATTATCATAATTTATGCATGTTAATACACACATTAACATAATTAATGCGATTTGCACATTTTTCGGAAAATTATTAATTTTTATTATTTTCATCAAAATTTCATAACCCGACACATACAACAACCCAAATAAAGGACAACGGAGACAGACCCAGTGATCGAGTCCTTTATTACATATATCACACTGCTGTATATTCACTATACAATTACGATACTATATATTACTTTGTACATTGTATTAAGCATATAAATGTTATACTATTTGTTATTATACACTGTACCGCGGTCTGAAAGTCACCGTAAACGTGAACACAATCAGTTAAGATCCGAAATAGTTTATTACGTCCTTCCAATGATTGCTAAGCCAGAATCCATCTTCTCGGTTGAAATTGTCTCTGTGTTTGTATATGTGGATCGCCTCATGAACGAATCTCTCATGGTAGCCAGATGGCTTGCAGAGAACCTCTGTCTTGGAGAAGTCAATATCATGTGAGTCCACTGAATTGTAACAGTGATCTGCCACGGCTGAAGTGTTTGTCCTACCGTGTTTCAAGTCTGCTTTATGTTCACGGATGCGGTCCGAGACATGTCGTTTGGTTTCTCCAATGTAACTGTTACCACAGAGGCAACTTAGTTTGTAGACGCCAGGGTACTGTATATCTGGAACCACATCTTTTACAGACGGGACCAGATCACGGATTTTATGTACTGTGTTGAATCGGACCTGGATCTTGTGTTTTATCAGGATTTTGAAGATATTTTTTGTGACCCCAGCAATGTAGGGTAAGGTGATGGTCTTGAAAGGCTCCTCAACAGGATCCTTCTTGATGGTTGGAGTGATGGCTTTGCGGATTGTGTAGTCGGAGTAACCATTAGCCTTAAGAGCTTGGCGTACAAGTTTGAGTTCACTGGCAATGTGTTCCTGGTCGGATATGCATTGGGCTCTATGGTATAGAGTCTTGATGAGGGAATTCTTCTAGGATGGATGGTGGTGGGAATCCGGTTTTAGGTAAGCATCTGTATGGGTGGCTTTCCTGTAGACAGAGTGGCTCATTGAACCATCAGGTCTCCTTTTAATTAGGACATCCAAAAAGGGTAGCTTGCCATCTTTTTCGACTTCCATGGTGAATCTGATGGCTGGGTGTATGGAATTGATGTGGTCGAGAAATTGTTCTAGAGCAGGCCGGCCATGTGGCCAGATGACAAAAGTGTTATCTACGTACCTCTTCCATAAGGTCGGGCGTAGAGTGGCAGTCTGGATGGCGTCAGTCTCAAATTTCTCCATGAACACGTTGGTTACAACCGGAGATAGGGGGGAAGCCCTTGGGGTGCCCTCAGTTTGCTTGTAGAAAGTTCCATTCCAGGTGAAGTATGTATTGGTTAAGCAGTGTCTCACCAGGGGGGGTACCCCACCGTTCAGTCCTTGATGAAACAAGTCTTAAATGATTGCGATGGTGTCAGGTACAGGAACTTTGGTGAATAAGGAAACCACATCAAAACCGACAAGCAGGTCGTCTGGGGACAGGGAAATCCCCTTGATTGTCGATACCAGGTCAGTAGAGTTTAGTACCGCAGAGGTGGTTTTTCCAGTGAAAGGCCGTAGGATTTCAGACAAAAAACGAGCCAGTTTGTAGGTGGGGGAGTTGATAGTAGAGACAATTGGACGAAGAGGTGTATCTTATTTATGTATCTTTGGCAAGCCGTATAATCTTGGTGACCTGGCTGCAGAAGGTTTCAACGATAACTGTTTGGTCTGATCAATTAATGCGGTTGAAGCAGAAATGATTTTGTTAGTTTTAGAGACGAGGCTGTTGGTGGGGTCTCTTTTTATTTTTGTATAGCTGCCATCGTTGAGTAGTTCTTGAATTTTGTTGTTGTATTCTATTTTGTCCATGATGACAGTGGCATTGCCTTTGTCGGCTGAGAGGATGATAATGTCATCCCTCTTTTTTAATTGAGCTAATTGAAAACGCTCATCTTTGCTGATGTTGCTAGCTGGCATCTTAGCGTTTTTGAAGGTTGCAGAGATTTCAGATCTTGCTACGTCTGCAGCGATGTGACTCAGGCCCTTGAGAGCTACATCTACTCTAGAAATTATATAATTAACTGGTATGTGTCTAGGTGTGACTGCAAAGTTTAGTCCTTTAGCTAAAACGGATTTCAGACCTTCAGAAATAGAACTGTTACTGCGATTAATTACGACTTTGTTAACGTCTAGCTTTTCAATGTGTGGGTCCGATCTCTTGTTTGAGAGGCGGTTGAATTTGGAAATCAAGTTGTCCTTACATTTGGTCGACATAGCGGCAGCTGAAGAGGCAGTCATTTTGTCTACATGTTCCCAATCCGATGTGGACATTGTTGCACTCAAAGATAAGTGTGATTTGTAGAGTGTCTTGTCTAACTGATCTAGATCGGTGCGCGTAAGTCTGATTTTCTCTGAGATAAGAGCTAAGCTAGTTCTAGACAGAATTCGTTTAGCATTAGTTTATAGCAACACAGTATATAATTTAATGTTGGGTTTGTCTATGGCAGTATATAGTACGGTGTAGACTCGTGTGATGTAAGAGAATAAAGTTTAGATGGAAGCATATTATATTTTTTACGACGTAGAATTGTAATGTATTACTTACTGTTAGTAAATCAGCTTATTGTAGAGTATATTTAGTATACTGATGATACTATGTAGTTTATACTTTAGTTGTTTACGTGGTGGTTTTAGTTACTGCAGCTACATACTATTAACACCCCTCCCTCCACATGAGCAGTCCGTCGTGGAGAGCGGTCCACGGCGTCCCTCCGGAAACCAGTCCCCCCTTCGCAACCCGACTCCGCAGGGTCCCCAACGAGTCGTCCAGCATTTGTTCACGAATCCATACAGCCCGTGGAAGGTTCAAAATCCCATCGGCCGGTCCCGGCCACACTGGAGCCTCAGGCACCTCGACCGCCAACGCAATAGGCCGAGGGGGCTGCTGGATCGGCGTACACCTATGCGTCCCCGACGCGCACGCGCAAGGGGATCGCTGCGGCAACCTAGAGAGCGCGTCCGCATTCGCGTGACGCACCCCCTTCCGATGTTGAATTTGGAAGGAAAACTCCTGCAGTGTGTCCAAACATCGTGCCAGCTGGCCAGACGGTTGGTCTACCTTCAGGGCATATTGCAAAGCCGCATGATCCGTGCGCACAATAAACGAACGGCCGTAGAGATACGGTCGAAATTGGCGGAGAAAATAGACAATAGCCAAAAGTTCCCGGCGAGTGACACAGTAGCGGGTTTCGGCGGGGGACAAAACCCGGCTACCGTACGCCACCACGCGTTCCACACTGCCTTTGGACTGTGACAGCACGGCCCCAATGCCCGTGTCACTCGTGTCCGTGTCCAGAATGAAGGGGTGATCAAAATCGGGATAGTCCAACGTCGGCGCCGTAGCCAACCGATTGCGCAGGGCTTTAAACGCCGCCTCCTCCGGCAGTCCCCAATCGAATTTCCGTCCTTTACCCGTAAGGAGGTGCAGAGGCCTCGCGATCGTTGCGAAATTGGGAACGAACCTACGATAATATGAGGCAAACCCCAAAAAGCGACGCACATCCCCCACCGTGGCCGGGGTTGGCCAGTCACGGACGCACGCTGTCTTTTGCGGATCCGTGGCAACCCCGTCGGCACTGACTATATGTCCCAAATAGCGCACGGACCGTTGCAAAAGGTGACATTTCTTAGGTTTAAATTTCAGATTGGCGGAGCGCATCCTGGCGAACACCGCCTCCAATCTCAGTAAATGTTCGTCAAATGTGCGGCTGAAGACGATAATATCGTCTAAATATATCAGACATGTCTCCCACTGCAACCCCGTTAATACCAGTTCCATCAACCTCTGAAATGTGGCGGGGGCAGCATTCAACCCGATCGGAAGACCATTAAATTGAAATAAACCCTGCGGCGTACGGAAAGCAGTATTTTCCCGCGAAGACTCATCGAGGGGAAGCTGCCAGAATCCCGAAGAGAGATCCAGCGTCGAAAAGAACTTTGCCCCCGACAAGGCATCGAGGAAATCATCCATACGCGGCAGGGGGTACGCATCCGCCACGGACACTTTGTTCAATTTGCGAAAATCGACGCAAAATCGCAATTTCCCGTCTTCTTTTTAACCAAGACTACAGGCGTGCCCCATGGGCTGTTAGACGGAGATATTATGTCCGCAGCCAACATGTCATCCACCGCTCCTCGAACATGGTCTCGCTCCGCCGGGCTCATCCGATGCGAGTTCAACCGAATGGGAGCAGCGTCCCCTGTGTCAATATGATGGGAAAGCAGGGAGGTGCGTCCCAAGTCCAAATCGTCGGAGCTAAACACATCAGAATAACTCAACAATAGCGCGCGAATCGCGGAACGCTGTTCACGGGACAGGGAAGAATTTTCCCCGCACAATTCGGCGATCCAGCGATCATCTGGGGCCGCAGGGCCCGAAACACCGGCAACCATATCCCGGCGGCCCAGATGGTCCTGGGCCATAAACGCCGTAGTGGCATGGGCCACGACCGTTCCGGCCGGCACGCAAACATTTTCCGTACTCCCATTAAGCACCTGCAAAAATGGCTGCTGGTCCGGCCGGATAATAGTTTGCGCCCCGACCAGCGCCGATCCGCCCGTTATGGTAGCGGACGGTGATAACAAAACCCCAGTTGCTCCCTCCCGACCAGGCACCGGTTTCCGATATCACAAAGGGATAAGCATCTGTGAGCCAGGTGGAATGTCAACAGATACCTCGGACAGCGCCTGCACCTGGCAGACCGGAGCAGGTCGCCCCCAGGGCGATGGCAAAAATGTAATTTTTCGACCCCCCGGTAATTCGATACAATTTTGATTAACTCTTATCAGAATGGGCATTTTGGCCAGAAAATCAGTTCCCAACAAACACGGAACCGCAAGAGACCTCGAGATTAACACAATTCCCGAGGCCGACACCCCCCCGATAGATATATTGGCGTCCACCTGGCCCACAATGCCCATACTTCCCCCGTTCGCTGCAACGCAGGAATCGTAAACTGGGCGCACAGCCTCCGGTGGGATGCCCAACAGATGGAAAATTACATCAGATATAATAGTCGCGGACGCACCGGAATCCACTAAAATGCGCACGTCAACCCCCTGTATAGAACCCGGCACAGTGGACGAACCAGTAGCAGCCGTGACAATTTACGCCACTGCGTTACCGAGCGACATGGCCCAGTCGGTGGCCTCCCGTTGTTAACAACACCCGGATCGCGCGGCAATGGTGATGAATGAGGTGCCAAGCCTTGCCGGGTGTCTGGTGCGCACCGACCTGCCTGTCCAGGAGGGTCCTTCCGCGGCACGTCTGCTGTCGAGGCCTCCTGCTGGGGCGGTCCCGGGATATGGGCCCAGCAGTCCCTGGCGTAATGGCCCTTGCGACCGCAGCGGAAGCACTCGACGTCATTACGACGCACCGCACTCCCCCCATCCCGACGCTCCCGCATCGGCGGCACAGATCGCGGCCCCGGTCCACCGCGGGCCGGCCACTGCACAGAGGCGGCTGTCAGCTCCTGCGGGCCTCCCCCGTCAGGAACGTACACCGCCTTCTTGGGATCCCAACCCACGGCACCTCGTTCCACGATGGGCCCCCCCGTCCACGCTGTCACTTGCTTCCAGCGGCGCAAATTAAACTGGGCATCTAGACACTTTGCGGCCGCCCGAGACGTCAGCTTCTCATGGCCACACACCGGCATATGGATCCCCAAATCTCTCGACAGCTCAAGCATCTTGCCCAAAATCAGGGGTTCCAGTAGGTCAGGCTCCGTCTCAGGGTATGCGGCCATGGCTAATTCCAAGACAGCACCGCTGTATGCCACCGGCGACTCTTCGGGCGCCCACTGGCGTTGAACGAATCGTCGGTGAGCATCATCCGGTGGCTCGTACGCATCCGCCATCTCGTCAAAAACTCCTCTCAGTGTCTTCTTTTTCTCGGCCTTGATGGAACGGAAAAATCGGACCGACTCGTCGTCGAGAAGAGTTGGCAGAACTTCCAGGGCCTCTGCGTCAGTCCACCTGGCGGAGCGCACCGCCACTAAAAATCTGCAGGCGAATGCACTCCAATCGCCTCCAATCGAGAATTCTTTAACAGTTGTCAAGTAACGGCTGCGACTCCTCGCTCCGCCGTCCTCCGCAGACGACCCGTCGCGTGGCATATTCAAGATGGCGTCGCACCGCAACGTGTCAAAGATGGCGGCCTCCCGCCGCGGAGGGCGCAAGATGGCGGCTTCCCGCGGTTCTTCCCCTGCCACGCCCAAGATGGCGTCTTCGCTCCGCGTGGCAGAGGGCGCTGGCAGTGCAGGCAAGGCCGCGGCCTGCCGATCACCCCCGGGCCTCCCCGACGCCGTCGCCGGCGTGACGAGGTCACACAGTTGCACCAATACGGTCTTCAAGGTCTCCAGCTGGGCCGCCATCTGTCTCCATCGTTGGTCAGCGTCCTCTGGCGCGGGCGGATCCACCGACGCGGCGACATCTTGCACTCCCGGACCACCACTCGTTCCCGCTCGGATTTCCTCCTCCATTGCAGGCAGGTCCACTGCCTGAGGAAGGTCGTCGTCGTAAGATGTAGCAGACGATGGTGCGGGGATATTCTTTCTTCTGAGCTGTTTTGACATGCCGTTTCACTTCTGACACCAGTGTAATAAAGGACTCTTTCACTGTGTCTGTCTCCGTTTTCCTATATTTGGGTTCGTACAACTTTGCCTGCACGGCGCCTCGCTCAGAGTCTCCTCCACCTCCCGCTCGGCAGCCCTTCTGCTGCCGTCGCTCATGTAGCCTTGCTGCTGGCTCCCGATGCAGTTCCGCTGCTGGCTTTTCTCTCAGCCTCTCCGCCCTCGATCTGCAGCCCCTCGGCTGCTCTCTCTGCAGCCCCACCGCTGCTCTCCGTCTCCCCCGTGCCCGGACACCGCTGGCCAACGGTGCCGAGTCCCGTCCTGTGGCGATCACGCCACTTTCCACCTCCTGCCCTGCGTGGCCTCCTCCCGTCTTTATTCTTACACTCTCCCCCGGCCCTTCCGGTTCCTGCCCTTAAGAGCTCTCCCTTCTCCCCACGTGACCCAACTCCTCCCCCCTGTTACGTCATATCCGCGAGGCCATTTACGCCCGCATTACAGAGACACACAGTCACCAACCACCACTTTGCCCACCTACCCACTTACCCACTCACCCATTCTCCCACACACCCATTTACCCACCCACTCACCCAAAGAATTGAAAATACAAAGAGGCCCCCCCCCATGGCCAACCCCCCCAAAAAACTACAACAGCTCCAGGCCACACCCTAACACTGAATCCGGTCGGTTGCTCGCCCCACCCTTCAACTCACCAAAGTAGTGCATTCCGTCAGGAGCTGCATCCATCATACATCTTGGAGGCAACCCGAGGATCTGCACATGGTTGAGATAAAGGCAAAAGTCACCCGTGTAGCTGCAGTAGACTGTAGGGGCAAGTGCTTTTAGTAGTGAGTAGAAACAGCAGCAACAGTAGCGGCACCTGTTGAGGGCCAGGACTGGGATAGTTGGCCATATTGAAGCAGGTACACACCGCACCAGGTACTCATTTGAGGCTGAGTCGAACTGGGGGATGCCCAGTACCGGTTCAAATAATCCTCACTGATGTTGGCCGTGATTTGGAATCAAACTCGCATTACCGGGTTAGTAGCTGAGCACGCTAACCGCTGCACCACTGCTTCCCCCACACGTACAAGACACACACGTGTACAGACATACAACATACGATGGCTGCCATTCGCCAGGTCACCAAGTACCCAATCGCCCCCCCCTCTCCTACCTCCCCCCCCCCAGAGCCTACAACTTCAAGGAAGGAGGGGGGAATCACGAGTGGGTGAACGCCCAGTTGGAAATATCTCCATGCAGCACGGGAGGTGGTCGTCGCGGCTGTCCGACTGGAATAATTCCCTGCCGGTCACCAACTCCGCCACCGTGCAGCCCAGTGCCCACATGTCCACTGCACAGGTCAAGCTGTAGCCCAGCAATACCTCCGGAGATTGGAATGGCAGGGTCCCACCAACATGCAGAGCTGCACAACAATCACAACAACAACAAATATGTATGTGTTTACTCACAATGTCATGAACAGCATCGTTATCACACACTGTCACATGTACAGACACTAACAGACTTGCACACACACTGGTACACAGACACACCCACACGCAGAAACTCACACCCAGGTGAGGTTACTCACGTTGACTTTTCACAAAAAAGCTGGTGCCAAAGTCCGTGACCCTGATGGTGCCGGTCACAGTGTCCTTGATTAAAACATTTTCCTAAAGCAAAAGAGGAAGAAGGAATTCACACTCGAAGGTTACGCCAATAGCATTCAGCCAGCAGTGGATCAATCACGTACCACAGTACATACTAAAGAGGGGAACTAGGTGAGGCGTAGCGCCGTCGTCAACCTTTAGTCAAGTGCAACATTCCCTGTTTTCTGACAGCTGCCACTGGGGGTGCCCCTTTCAAATGCGTCAAGACGAGCGATGTTCGTCGAGGCTCATCACATTTAAAGCTCTCTGAAGCACCATCTAAGTAAAAGGGTGCGGCTCTATAGACAACTTATCTTAGTTGCTCACAGCTGCCCGTTAACGAGTTACGAACCAAAAACCACACTCGAGGGCGCACGGATTTAGTAACTATTTAGGAAGTTTTCCATTCACAGCATGGAAGCCGACAATGGGCACCTGTCAGTCACCTGTAAAGATGGCGGCGCGTACACATGCAGCGGCTCCTCTCTCTCCCATCAGATCGGTGTTTTTATGTTTTTTGTGTTATCCATCTACGTGCATTTGTTCGTCATCATCACGTCGATTAAACGTAAGGCGCACATACTTTCGCGAATTTCTGCTCGCCATCGGCAGAACCACACTCATGGATATAAACCCAGCAGACGCAGAAGAGCTACGCGACTGCGGTCTGCTCCAGAGGCCTGCTCTACCACCGACCCCCACTACTGCAACCAGCCTACAGTGGAAGCGCCACAGGCGGTGTATGAGGAAGCAGAAGAGGGGAAAGCGCGGAGGTATCGAGGCTAGGCGAGCGGCTAGCCCTCAACGGCCGGCTATCCCTACCATCACACTGGCCAACGTACGCTCGCTGGAAAACAAACTGGACTATATCCGCCTTCTTCGTACAACTTCCAGGACTGTGAGTGAGTGCTGTGTCCTTGTGTTTGTGGAAACATGGCTTAACGATAACGTCCCGGACCATGCCATTCAGCTAGCCGGGCTAACATGTTACCGGGCGGACAGAGCGCTCGTCGAGGGGGGGAAGACTCGCGGCGGGGGACTCTGTGTTTACATCACCGATGCCTGGTGCCGCGACGCTGTTGTGGTCTGCCAACACTGCTCGTCATTGGTGGAGTTTATGGTAATTAAATGCCGGCCATTCTACCTGCCGAGGGAATTTAGTGCCATATTGCTGGTGGCACTATACATCCCCCCTGGCTCCGAAAACAACAGGAACGAGGCACTGTATGAACTCCATCAGCACATCGGTGACCAGCAGACAGCCCACCCAGATGCCTTCCTCATTTTGGCTGGGGATTTCAACCATGCCAACCCCAAGAGCGTGTTTCCACAACTCCAGGGACACATCAACTTTCCCACACGAGAAAAAAATATCCTGGACAATGTCTACACTACACACAAAGGTGCCTACAAAGCCCGTCCCCTCCCCCACCTTGGGGCCTCAGATCACACCACTGTTCTGCTAACGTCAGCATACAGGCCGCTGGTTAAAGTCACCAAACCAGTTATAAAGCGGATCTGCGTGTGGCCTGAGGGGTCTTCAGAGGCACTCCAGGACTGCTTCTCTACCACCGACTGGAACATGTTCAGAAAGGCAGCCACCTACAACAACACCGTAGACCTCCAGGAGTACACGGAGACCGTCACTTCCTACATGAGGAAGTGCATGGAGGATGTCACGGTCACCAGAACCATCTCCATTCGGGCCAACCAGAAGCCATGGCTGACAGGGGAAGTCCATAGGCTCCTGAGGGCTCGGAACGCCGCCTTCAAAGCTGGCGAGGAGATGGGCCTGAAGACTGCCAGGGCCAACCTGTCGCGAGGCATCAGATTGGCCAAGAGGCAGTACTCCAGGAGGATCGCCGACCGCTTCAATGACAGCAGAGACACCCGGAACCTGTGGCGAGGGATGCAGACCATCACGGACTATAAACCCTCTCCGCAGACCTGTGACAGCTCCACCTCTCTGCTAAACCAGCTGAAGGATTTCTTCGCTCGCTTTGAGGCAGACAACAGCACCCCAGCACAGAAGACTCCACCACCTCCCGGCGACCAGGTGCTGACGCTATCCCCAGATAGCGTGAGGGGATCCCTCAGAAGGACGAACCCAAGGAAAGCCCAGGGCCCTGACAACATTCCGGGTCGTGTCCTGAGAGACTGTGCGGAGGAGCTCACAGATGTCTTCACCGACATCTTTAACACCTCGCTGAGACAGGCTGTTGTACCTACGTGCCTCAAAGCACCACCATCATCCCGGTCCCGAAGAAGTCATCACCCTCCTGCAACAATGACTACCGCCCGGTCGTACTCACTCCAATCCTTATGAAGTGCTTCGAGCGGCTAGTCCTACAACACATCAAGTCTGTCCTTCCCCCCGCCCTGGACACTTTCCAGTTTGCGTATCGGTCTAACCGCTCGACTGATGACGCCATCTCCGCTACCCTCCACTCAGCTCTCACCCATCTGGAGACTAAAGACTCCTACGTCAGAATGCTGTTCATCGACTTTAGCTCAGCATTCAACACAATCATCCCCCAGCAGCTCATCCACAAACTAGACCACCTGGGGCTCAACACCTCCCTGTGCAACTGGCTGTTGGACTTCCTGACAGGGAGACCACAGGCAGTTCGAGTTGGCAGCAACACCTCCGGCACCATCACACTGAACACAGGGGTTCCCCAAGGATGTGTGCTGAGCCCCCTCCTCTTCACTTTGCTGACCCACGACTGCACACCATCATTCAGCTCCAACCTCTTCATTAAGTTTGCGGATGACACAACTGTGGTGGGTGCCATCAAAAACGGGGATGAGACAAACTACAGGAGTGAGGTGAGCAGGCTGGCCACGTGGTGCAAGGACAACAATCTCCACTTGAATGTTGAGAAGACGAAGGAGATTGTTGTGGACTTGAGGAGAGTGCACACCCAGCATACTCCGCTAACCATCAACGGTGCTGCAGTGGAGAGGGTGAGATGCACCAAGTTCCTGGGTGTGCACATCTCTGAAGACCTGTCGTGGAGTCACAACACTGCATCACTGGCCAAAAAAGCCCAACAGCGCCTGTACTTTCTCCGCAAACTGAGAAGAGCAGGAGCCCCGCCCCCCATCATGCAGACCTTCTACAGAGGCACCGTTGAGAGCATCTTGACGAGCTGCATCACCGTGTGGTACGGCACCTGCACCGTGTCCTGCCGCAAGACTCTGCAGCGCATAGTGAGAGCAGCTGAGAGGATCATTGGTGTCTCTCTCCCACCTCTTCTGGACATTTATAACACCCGCATCACCAGCAAAGCAATCAAGATTGCAGGTGATCCCACCCACTCATCTCACAGCCTCTTCAGCCTGCTGCCGTCAGGGAGGAGATTGCGGAGTCTTCGGGCCAAGACCAGCAGGCTCAAAGACAGTTTCTTTCACCAGGCTGTCAGGAGACTCAACTCCCTCCCTGCTCTACCATCACTCCCCCCCTCTGCCCACCCTCCCCCCTTTGCCCCCTGACCCCAACCCCCACACACACATTCACTCGTACATCCTGATCTCTGGACTGCACATTGCACTACATCGCACTACCACACCGGTTTAAATATCTTATTTCTTTAAATATTTTATTTAAATAATATTTTACATTTTATAATTCATGACTGTTGTTTATTTTAAGTCTATTACATTTTTGATTATTTATCTAGTGTTGATCGCCGATTGTTTATTGTTTATTTATGTCTGTTAATTGTGATTCATTTTTTAATTGCTTGGTTGCACCGTGGGACTAAGAGAGAGGACTAATTTCATCTGTGTTGTATGTCATGCATGTAACACACTTGACAATAAAGTGACTTTTGACTTTTTTTTTGACAGTTCAAACGCGTGTTTGGCATGTTTTGAAAATCATTCTTTTCAGCTCCGGTTTGTGTTTCCCAAAGTTTGTGGCAACGCTGTGATCTACATTGCTGGTTTTCTCTGTGGTGAGTCCCCCAATAGCGACACGACTCTACACGACAGTTGAATTCATACTGGATCATCACCAGAGGTAACGTGACCCTGTCTCCTTCCAGATAGACGGACAGAGCTAACACATCGACCCTGTGACCAACGTGGGCAGTTTTCTCTATGGTCCGAGTCCCCAATAATGACACAACTCCGGAACAAAGTCGCGCTGAATGCTGTGTCCACTCACTGGCTTGATGTCCGCATGGATGATGCTCCTGGCCTTGGTGTGGCAAAGGAACTTGAGGATGTCCCTGGTGTAAGTTTTCACCATCCCCATGTGCAATTGCCGGAGCCCCGCTTCCTTAATCACATCATGGAGGCTCTCCCTGTGAAAGAGGCAGAAGCAACAACAACAATTACAACTTCTTGGTTCTTTCGGTAAAGTCACGTAGAAGGGAAGTAATAAAATAATAAAAATAAAACATAATAAAATAAAATAATTCTCACGACGTTTCGGCTACAACGCAAGCAGCCGTCTTCAGGTGAAGAAGACGGCTGCTTGCGTTGTAGCCGACACGTCGTGAGAATTATTTTATTTTATTATGTTTAATTTGTATTATTTTATTACTTCCCTTCTACGTGGCTTTACTTCTTCAGGTGAAGAAGACGGCTGCTTGCGTTGTAGCCGAAACGTCGTGAGAATTATTTTATTATGTTTCATTTTTATTATTTTATTACTTCCCTTCTACGTGACTTTACCGAAAGAACCAAGAAGATGAATCCCTGCAGTCACGAAAGCTTTAAATCGAAACAATTACAATAACGACGCAGTGTCAGTGGCATACCCTGCAATACTGCGTGGATTATGATAACGACAATATTAATATTCTATTTGCACATTCACGACTAATATGAGTCATTGGTTTGCTGATAAACCGAATCAGCTAGCACATCTGACCATTTGCTTTCATTGGCTCTGTTTCCGGGTGGTGGAGTTATCTATTAGGAGATACAAACTCCACACAGAAAGGCGTCCGTGTTGAGAATCAAACTCAGGGATTTTCACCGAGGGGCACAAGCGTCACCACTGCGCTGCAGCCAACCTGCTGATCGAGTGGAGGCGTGGCTATATAAAAGTGGGCGGCGCTGATTGAGAAAAGAGGAGTGGCCTCTAGTGCACCTGGGGCACATGCCAGCTCCACAGTATCGCAATGCGAGGTTGGCACGGGAATCCCAAAAGTAACATCTAGCCCCGGTGGTGTGATGTTATCACCCCCCCTAGTGTGGAAGAGATCGGGGCTTTGATCCTGACCCTGACGCATGTATATTCTGAGTTTGCATGTTCTCCCCCTGGTCACGTGGATTTTTCTCCGGGTCCTCTGGTTTTTCCCTCCACATTTAGAAACATGTGTTTAGAGTATTTCCACATTTAGAAACATATTGATACGGGTGAAAGCGCGCCGATACGCCAGAATCCTTTTCCGTTAAGTCCCGCCGAAAAGGACCATGTCAAATCGGCTGTTGATGACATGTTAGCCGCCGACATCATTTCTCCTTCCGCCAGCCCTTGGGGAGCGCCGATCGTCCTAGTTAAGAAACAGGATGGCTCGTTGCGGTTTTGCGTTGATTTTCGGCGCCTTAACAAAATTTCGGTGGCCGACGCATACCCGCTCCCACGGATGGACGAATTGCTTGACGCCTTGGCGGGAGCGCGATTCTTCTCCACATTGGATTTACTTTCGGGATTCTGGCAGCTTCCTCTGGACGATGATTCAAAGCCTAAAACTGCTTTCCGTACACCGCACGGCCTGTTCCAATTCAACCGGTTGCCGATGGGACTCCACTCAGCGCCGGCAACTTTCCAGCGTTTGATGGAATTAGTTTTGGCTGGATTGCAATGGGACTCATGCTTGATTTATTTGGATGACGTAATCGTCTTTGGTAAAACATTTGACGAACATCTCCAGAGGTTGCGGGCGGTTTTCCAAAAGATGCGGGCTGCTAATTTGAAATTCAAACCCCAAAAATGTCATCTATTACGCGAATCGGTGCGTTATTTGGGACACATCGTGGGACGCTCAGGTATTGCTACCGATCCCGCCAAAACGCGGTGCGTCAGCTCCTGGCCGACTCCCACCTCGGTGGGGGAGGTCAGGAGTTTCATTGGCTTCGCGTCCTATTACCGACGGTTTGTCGCGGATTTTGCGACGATTGCGAAACCACTACACGCTTTAACATCAAAAGGGGTTCGGTTCCACTGGGGACAGGAGGAGGAGGCTGCTTTCCGCTCCCTTCAGGACGCTCTGGTGAAAGCTCCTCCCTTGGTTTACCCCGATTTTTCTAAGCCCTTTTTGCTTGACACCGATGCGAGCAACACGGGTATTTGGGGGCGTGCTTTCCCAGGTGGTTGACGGCGTAGAACGGGTGGTCGCGTACGGAAGTCAGGTGTTGTCTCCTGCGGAGCAGAGATATTGTGTCACCCGTCGGGAACTGTTGGCAATTGTCTATTTCATCCAACAGTATCGCCCATATCTGTACGTTCGGCATTTCACCGTCCGCACAAATCATGCGTCACTACAGTACGCCCTGCGAGTTCAACAACCATCGGGACAATTGTCTCGATGGTTGGAGATTCTCCAGGACTTTGATTTTGAAACCACCTACCGTAAGGGCGTTCGCCACACCAATGCGGACGCTCTGTCGCGCATGCCAACCACCTCCGAATGTGCATGCCTCCTGGGGTCTGGACGTTGCAGGCCTCCGGGGGACATATCGGTTCCGGTCTTGGCGGCCGCCGACGACGACGAAACATTGATTACTAATTCGATCGCACAACAGGGAAAAGATTCCCTGTTGGGGTTGCCCGTCACTGAATGGGGGCGCCTCCAGATGGAGGATACCTCCCTCCTCGGGTGGCGTCGTCGCGTCGGCGGTGCTGGGCGGGGGAGGGGTGGTGCCAACGCATGGGAAATGGTGCAAGGTCTGCTGATGCATTGGGACGGGAAATCCCATCGACACCGGCTGGTGGTCCCTTCTGGGTTGCGGGGCAAGGTGGTGTGGGCCGCTCACGAGCGCCTCCTACACCTGGGGACCCAAAAGACCCTCGCCTTGCTACAACTTGATTTTTTTTGGCCAGGCATGACGAGGGATGTCGGGGATTTATTGGGGTCATGCCCTCGGTGCGCGCAACGAAAACCGCCGGCACGGGAGTCTAACCCACCCTTGCAATCAATCAAAGTGTCCAGAATAAATGAGCTTGTCGCGCTGCATATTTTGGGCCCATTCCCCGCCACCCCCAGGGGCAATAGATATTTGTTGACTGGTGTGGAGTATTTTACGCACTGGCCTATGGCCTGGCCCCGTGCCAACCAGTCGGCAGCAGCCATCGTGGAGGCCTTTGTTCAGGGATATGTCCTGGACAAAGGTGCTCCG
This sequence comes from Lampetra fluviatilis, assembly GCF_964198595.1. Taxonomy (NCBI): domain Eukaryota; kingdom Metazoa; phylum Chordata; class Hyperoartia; order Petromyzontiformes; family Petromyzontidae; genus Lampetra; species Lampetra fluviatilis. Next base: position 12,336,981 of record NC_136310.1, read on the forward strand.
GAGCGGCTGCTGACCGACCAGGGCAAAAATTTTTCCGGCAAACTACTCCAACAAGTCTGTGAGCTCCTGGGCACGAAAAAAATTCGTACCTCCCCGTATCACCCGCAAACTGACGGGATGGTCGAGTGTCTGCATCGAACCATCACGTCGATGTTGTCACAGCAGGTTTCGGACTCACAGACCGATTGGGACCTGCACATTCAAGGGGTCTTGGCGGCATACCGAATGGCCCCCCATGCAGCTACGGGATTTTCCTCCTTCTACCTCATGTACGGCCGCGAACCTGACCCGCCTGTTCGTGCCCAGCTGCAGATCCCCGCGCCGCAGGGAAAAACTAAATTGGCTGACCATGTAAAATTTAATCTGGCCAAATTAACAGAGGCACGGGAAGCTGCCATGCAAAACTCTGACCTCCGTCAGAAAGCGATTGAGCGGCTCAGACTGGGTCGGGCGCACATGCTGCAGTGGAAGCCGGGGGACAAGGCATGGCTGCACTGTCCCCAAGTGCCACTTGCAACCTCCTCTAAGCTGGTGCGACCGTGGCGGGGCCCTGTGGAGGTGGTCGAGGTTTTGCGGCCGCAGTGCGTGCGCATCAAATGGGGGAAGCGGCGGTGGTTCGTGCACCCCTCTAGATTAAAACCCTTCGTTGCGGTACACATCCCCACTTCACACACGCGTGGCCAAACATGTGGGGGGTCGACCGACTCACTGGGTCCGTCTCCGTCGCTCTCATCTAATGCCTTGCCGGCTGTGCCACCTCCAGGTGCATCAGGAGTGACGGGCTCACGCCCGATCACCCCTCCTGGGGATGCCAAGGGTCAAGCGGCGTCGGATGAGGACTCACTCCAAGACGGACAGGACAGTTGCCACCTGACGGTCCGCCACCCAGGGTTACCCCGTGTGAGGGGCCCGCTGCAAGGACGCGCGCTAAAATGCGCAGACTGTTGTGAGGCCGGAAGATGTGTACATAGGTTGTGTTCATTGTGGGTTGTGTGTGTGGTGTGTTCCCTGCTCATTGGATGTACATATGTTGGGTTCGCCATGTGTTGTGTGTGTGGTGGATTCCCTGCAAATTGTATATAGGCTGTTTTTACGGAATTCGTATTTATTCGGTGGGGGTGCGTCGGGTTGTTTCTCTTCTCGCTGTTGCGTTCTTGTTGTGTTCTTGTTGTTGTTCTTGTTATTGTTGAAAAATAGTGAGGCACACGCGCGGTCAGTGGGTAAATGCGCTTTTATTGTCGTTTTTTTTGTGTGTTGGCAGCCGGGACGGCTGCAAGCTATGCGGGGGGGCGGGGGGGGGGTGATGTAGGTTTGTTAGAGAGAGAGCCCGTTATGCATGGCAGCTTAGGGCAAACAAACACAGTGGGCGGGGCTACGTGAGTGCACAGGGGAGGTGCTGTCTACGACGTCCGCGCCAGGCACCCGGGGGGGCCCCACCCCTCAGCGGGGGGTTGGGTATAAAAGGGGATGTATCGGAGGGCTCGGGGTTCTTGTTAAGCTAACCAGTGAAGACTGAAGACGTCTTAGCTAGAGCCCTGGACTCCCCTGGTTCGCCGTCCTTATCAGGGCCGAACAGGACCGAGCCAGCGGCGTGGTCCCGAGATCCAGAGCCGGTGCTCCTGTCAGCGCTGGTCTGGGACTCAGGGTACCGGGCCTGACTTACCAGTGTCGGGCCAGATAGCCTCCCCTAGCCCGTAAGAGGAGGACTAGGAGGCAGGCTAGAAGTAGCTAGCGCGTGTATCCCCAGCTAGCCGGGTGAGGGGGCCGACACCCCCTCTAGAGTTGTATGCCACAACCGTGCTGTGTGTAATAAACCCGTGTGCCTCCAACTCCGGTGTTCAAGAGTCGTGAACTCTACTACACAGGAAAGCGCCCATTATAACGTGGAATGTGCCCGCTATGAAACTGCACGGCTGAGCGGTATGATACAGTAGGCAGAATGCGGAATGGTAACGTGACGTGACAGCATACCCTCCATTATTGGTATCTTCATATCACTGTGTGCGTGTATTATATCTTGCAAAACTTTATCGTTACATTATATATGGGGATATTATGTTTGCTTAATGTGCTTTCCCTTAACGTGGCACTTTTCAGGAATGCATCTACCAGGTGAAATGAAGAATTTATGTAATGTAAGAGTGAACTGATCCAGAACAGGGGGAGAACATACAAACTCCACACAGGAGGGGACCCGAGTCAGGAGTCGAACCGGGGACCCTCTGTCAGGCACGAGTTGTTACCACCTCATCATACGGCCGCCCACAGCAAAGGACTGAACAACAACGTCGTCCTTGTGACAACACCGCTCTGAATTCTTACCTCAATGGTGATACCAAGATCTTCACGGCCACCAGGGTGTTCCTCATGTGGTCAAGGCACCGGATCACCTGGCCTTGACCTCCATACCAAATCTTCTTCAGCACCTCATAGCGGTAGTGGAGGTGCTCATGCTGGACCTGCACCAAATTACAATCATTTAGACTGACTATATTTTGAAAATCACAACATGTAAGAAGTGTGAGCATTATTTTACGAAATAATTGTTTTATTAAGTGTCTGTAATTGTGGAATGCTCTGATGTCTGCTGGCTGAGACACCCTTAAAAAAAGCTCATTAGCTCAATGGGCTTAACTTGTGAAATAAACTTGATTGTGAAGTGTGTGGGAGAGTGCATGTGTGCTGTCTCTGGTTGGTTGGTACTTCAGGTGCAATGACAAGAAGCCACGAACCTCGTGACCGCTGCGCCTGTGACCACCCCCACGGAGGGGGCTTTGTGGCGAGTCTCACCGGAATGTAATGATGTTCGTGGTCGTCGTATCCATCGTTGTTTGGTCCCCAGGATCTGTTGCGGAGCGCAAAGTACCATACTTCCTGTATGGCGACAAGCTCCAGCTTCTCCCGGTGGGTCATTTGAGGGCCAAAGAGAGCCAGGATTGCTGCAGGGAAGAGAATAACAACAACAGCTGTCGGTGATCATTTGTTTAGATTCCTTTTCAGGAGGTTCCTGCAGATGATTTACAGAGAATGGGGGTGACGCTGCTGCCATTACGTCTGCTGTGTGATGCCAATTTGAGGAATTTGCAGGGGATTTGGATGTTTTGGCCAATACCAGTTATGTCTGTATGTTGAACTTATTTTGCACCGTGCTTCGGCAACCCTGCTAATCAGAAGTGAGGGGGAAGGACAATAAACTAAAAAGTTCGCAAAAATTATAGATTTAAAAGAGTATCGCTCCAGTGGCTTCCTAATGTCGGAAGAGCATTCCAGATGACTGCAGAAGCACATCTGAAAACGTGCGATGCAGTGACCATCTTCATTCGATGTCCAGCTATATGCAGCTTTGATGACGTCTTAGGTTGCTTGGATTTGACAACGGGGTTAATGAATTAGATAAATATAACACAGATGCCAAGGATTTTATGAAATAATAATAGCTTTTATCCTTTCTGGCACAAAAACAGGTGTTAATATGTTCAAACACCAAATAGATACCTTTTGCAAGGCATCAAGTCTGCATTTACCACACGTACTTGTGGAAAAATATGCAAACAAACATGCTCCGATAATATATGCATTGTCTTTGAAATTGACTGGCCTGCACCAGAGACAGCCTTCTTTATGGCCTTGTCTCGCCGATGTGAGACCAAAGAACGGCAAAAGTCGAACAGTACATCACCCATGCAACATGGCCACCATGAAGTCCCCCATGCATCATGGTCACTGTCACATCCCCCTTGAAACATGACCGTCGTGATGTCCCACCATTCAGTGTGGCCATCTTGACGTCACTTATTTCTGTTCTTACCTTGTGGCGATTTGCTGCGGATGGAGGCGGTGCGCGCTGAGGACAGCGCACTCCACGTGGTGCAAGACTCGCCATTACTCCGAGCCTCTCCAGCTCGGCTGATCTACACACACACACAAAAAGGTCCACCACTCGGGCTTGAGGAGTGAGTGGGACTCGGGCAGGGCGAGCTATGGCCAGGATGGACAACAATGGCTGACAGTCAAGAATAATAACAGTGTAGTAAGTATTTAGGAGGCTTTGACGACGGGGTCGGAGGCACACTTATTTATTAATACCAACTCGTGTACAGTAACGGGTACACACAACACTTGAAGGGGTATCGTCCCCTTCACTCGTCTAACAGGGAGACACAACGTCTAACCCCGCTAACCTACGCCCGAGTCCTCCACTACGGAGCTAGGGGAGGCTACCTATCCCAGCCCTGGTCAAGCTGGGATCCCGGCACCCTGAGTCTCCAGACCAGCTCTTATAAGAACGTCAGTCTGGGCTCTCGGGGCCACGCCACCGGCTTGCCCTGGTCGGTCCTGACAAGGACAGCGAGCCAGGGGAGCTCCGGGGCCTATTCTAGCTGGTCTTCACTCTTCACTGGTTAAAGCTAACACTCGACGACCTCGAGCCCTCCGGCTCACCACCTTTTATAGCACTCGGCCCCCGGGAGGGGCCCGTGGGGGATGCAGGTGCGGACGTCGGTGTGAGCACCTCCTCTGTGTACGGCCCTAGCCACGCCCCTTGTGTTTGTTACCCATCCGTGCCCATACATTTCCACAATTACACCTCTACAACAGCGACAACCAAGGAACGGAACACATCAGAGAGGAGAGCCGCCAGAGAGATGGTGCGACGAAACCGGCGCTTGGCGGATTATTCCATCACAGGATGTGAGGGGTAGCAGGGTCTCAGGGAGCGAGGCGTTCATCCATCAGTGGATAGATAACAGTGATGTAGATGCTCACGCGTAGACGGGCATGTACACCAACAGGATCTCGGAGAGACACTGATAGACGCACACACACTCAAGCGGACAAAGAGAAGCACATCCAGGTATACAGGTCACAGGTAGGCACACGCAGAGGGGAGAACACACGTCCACCCATACTTCACCACACAAGTCGAGGAGCCACATGTACCTCCATGGTAGCAACTTGCAGACTAGCGTGCTCAGAGCTCACGGTGTCTCTCGTGCGGTCCGGGTCTCTGCGTGGAGAGCGGGAGACAGAGGCGAGGGTCACAGAGTCGAAGGGGCGTGACACACCCACGTCTAAACACACGTCACTTCACAATGCGGACTCTCATCATCAACACAGACTCACATCTTCACCAGTCACCCACAATACGAAAAACACAAAAAGCAACAACTGCCTTTCCTCAGCATGCCTGGCAAGGCGGTGTTGAATAATCCTTGCCAGGACCTTTCCCGGCACACTGAGGAGTGAGATGCCCCTGTAGTTGTTACAGTCTGTGCGGTCTCCCTTCTTAAAGATGGGGACCACCAGGGCATCCTGCCACCTCACTAACACCACCACCACTAACTAATACCACCAACACCACCATCACTAACACCAGTAACACCACCACTATCACCACTAATAACAACCACAATCACTAACACCACCATCACTAAAACTAACACCACCACCATCACAAGCACCACCCCCACTAATACCACCAACATTAACACCACCACTCCTCCTCCTGCCAGTATGGGACACCAAAGACGAAGAAGGCTCAGCTAATCGAGTCTCTCACCTTTCTGAAGAGATTCCGCGACTCTAAGGTAATACCAATCGCATTTACACTAACCGCTGCTGCTGTAACTTCTTCTAATGCTAAACGAATTCTGTCTAGAACTAGCTTAGCTCTTATCTCAGAGAAAATCAGACTTACGCGCACCGAACTAGATCAGTTAGACAAGACACTCTACAAATAACACTTATCTTTGACTGCAACAATATGACTGCCTCTTCAGCTGCCGCTATGTCGACCAAATGTAAGGACAACTTGATTTCCCAATTCAACTGCCTCTCAAATAAGAGACCGGACCCACACACTGAAAAGCTAGACGTTAACAAAGTCGTAATTAATCGCTAATCCTGCATAATGCACGGGCATAATATGACTTTGAAACCCCCCGCCAAACCTCCTACGCATTTCACAAGTAGTACTAATCACATACCTGCATTTCCCATAAATATGCTAAATTCCTCTTGATACGCAAATTCTTTTGTCAAGGCGCCCTTCCCCCCTTCCAACCCAGCTTAAATATACGCTCCAAGCGTGGTGGTGTTTCATTCAGACGCTGTCTCCCAGACAGACCTGGTCTTCACTTGAGGACGGCTGCTTGCGTTGTGGCCGAAACGTCGTGAGAATTATTTTATTATGTTTTATTTTTATTATTTTATTAATACCCTTTTACGTGACTTTACCGAAAGAACCAAGAAGATGAATCCCTGCAGTCACAAAAGCTTTAAATCGAAATAAAAACAAAGATCCCCATAGAGACTTAACAGTCTGTAGGGGAAAGTGCTGTTAGCCAGCAGTACGTATGAAGTCTGGCACGACACACGATGGGGGTTGGATTGCCAGCACCACGCCCGGCCGCCTTTGTCTCCCTAGTGGCGATCTTTACACACCGCACCAGGTACTCATTCGAGGTTGAGTCGACCTAGGGGAGGCCCAGCACCGGTTCAGATAATCGTCACTGCTGTTGGCCTTGAGAGAGAATCCACCTCGGGGTCTCCCAGTTAATAGCGCGGCGCGCTGTCAGCTACTCGACCGTTCCACACTCACAGACTCACACAGATAGTCTCACACACACACAGACTCACACAGAGAGACTCACACACACACAGACTCACACAGAGAGACTCACACAGAGAGACTCACACACACAGACTAACACCACCACCACTCACCCACAGCTCGGTTCAACTCCTCACCTGCTCTGGGGTCTGTCGGCGCCTCTCTAACGGCCAAACTGCCAGTGGGAAGCACGTTGCGCGAGACGCGGGGGCGGTACATGTTAACCACGCCCCCCGTGATGTCACAGCCATGAGCTCCTCCCCCCCACCTGAGCTCCTCCCCCCCCACCTGAGCTCCACCCCCCATGCCTCCTCTGCCCCCCACCCGAGATCCCCCATGCCCCCCCTCAATACCCCCACCATGACCGTTCCACACAGAAAGACTCACACACACACAGACTCACACGGAGAGACTCACATACAGAGACTCACACAGCCACCACTCACCCACAGCTCGGTTCCACTCCTGCAGAAGACCGACTCAGGGTAGTCCCATGCAGGGCTAGCTAGCTGGTTTTCAGTCTTCAACGGCTCTTCTGCTCCAACGACTGCCTCTAGCTCTCTCGCGCACAGCCTTATATACCCAACTGCCCCCCGAGGGGCGGGGCTGTAGGCGGACGTTGATGTAGACACCCCACGCACGGACCGTGATGTAGACACCGCAACGTAATGGCTTGCTACACCCCGGTACGTAACACCTCTACATCTCGATTTAAAGCTTTCGTGACTGCAGGGATTCATCTTCTTGGTTCTTTCGGTAAAGTCACGTAGAATGGAAATAATAAAATAATAAAAATAAAACATAATAAAATAATTCTCACGACGTTTCGGCCACAACGCAGGCAGCCGTCCTCAGGTGAAGACCAGGTCTGTCGGGGAGACAGCGTCTGAATGAAACACCACTACGCTTGGAGCGTATATTTAAGCTGCTGGGTTGGAAGGGGAATGCAAAATAATTTGCATATCAAGAGGAATTTAGCATATTTATGGGAAATGTTAGGATTGTGATTAGTACTAGTTGTGAAATGCGTAGGAGGTGGGCGGGGGGTTTAAAGTCATATTATGCCCGTGCATTATGCAGGATTAGCAGCATCAAAGGGAGGGGATAGGGGTAGCATTAATAAAGGGAAGGAATGTTAATAGTATGTAGCTGCAGTAACTAAACAACCACGTAAAAAACTAAAGTATAAACTACATAGTATCATCAGTATACTAAATATACTCTCCAATAAGCTGAGCTACTAACAGTAAGTAATACATTACAATCTTAATTTTGGAGCTTTCGTGACTGCAGGAATTATTCTTGGTTCTTTCGGTTAAGTCACGTCTAAAGATAAAATAATAAATTAAATAATAGCATATTACGACGTTTAGATTGCAACACAAGCAATCATCATCAGGCATAAAAGAAATAGCAACAAAAATCTAACTAGAAAATTATAGACAGACATACAAGCAGACAGACATCACAAGGACACACAGAGATAGAACACATATCGGCACAAAGAGAGGTCGTTTCTGTGACGGTGCCTTAAATATAGAGAGGGGGGCGGGGGCGGAGACAGGGAGGGGGCAGAGACAAAATTAGCATATCAATGAGTGGACGGCAACGTGATACTGCTGCAAGTAAGGTGACGACGCGGCACGGCACGCAAGCTTGAAAATTAGGAGAAAGGCACACTAAAATTAAATAACCTAGTAAAATATCGAAATGTGATGTAATGCAACACAGAGAGTCGGTCAACACACAATTAACGCATAGCCCGGTTGATTACGTATTTCAAAGATTGCTAAGTTAGAATTTAAGTGTGAAAATTCCATAGAGAGGACACAGGCAAAGAGAACAAATAGCCAGAGAGAGAGAAAAAAGATTAGCTTAAAACTTCCCCGTAGAAGTGGTTCAATCTCAATTTTGGAGCTTTCGTGACTGCAGGAATTATTCTTTGGTTCTTTCGGTTAAGTCACGTCTAAAGATAAAATAATAAATTAAATAATAGCATATTACGACGTTTCGATTGCAACACAAGCAATCATCATCAGGCATAAAAGAAATAGCAACAAAAATCTAACTAGAAAACTACTTGTATGTCTGTCTATAGTTTTCTAGTTAGATTGTTGTTGCTATTTTTTTTATGCCTGATGATGATTGCTTGTGTTGCAATCGAAACGTCGTAATATGCTATTATTTAATGTATTATTTTATCTTTAGACGTGACTTAACCGAAAGAACCAAAGAATAATACATTACAATTCTATATCGTGATGTCACAGTCATGAGCTCCTCCCCCCCTGCCTCCCCTCGCGACGACCTTCCATGTCCCCTCCCCCCATCGCTAACCCCTCGCGACCCCCCTTCCTGCAACCCCCCTGACCTCCCTCGTGACCCCCCCATGCCTCCCCCGCCCTCCCCACCATCGTGACCCCCCCTTTTGCCCCCCCCTGACCCGCCGTCGCGACCCCCCCCCTTTCCCCCCCCCTTCCTGGCAACCCCCGCCCATGCCCCTCCCCCTCGCGACCATCCCCCTCGCGACCCTCCCCCTCGCGATCCTCCCCCTCGCGACCCTCACCCCCCATGCCCCTCCCCCTCACCCCCCATGCCCCACCCCCCTCCCCCCGCTGCTACTTCCGCTGGGGCCGGGGCCGAGTGGAGGCGGCGCGCGCTGTGGATTGTGGGTGGCGAGCGGCTGATTTGGATTCCCGCTCACGGCCACCGTCAGTGGCTCGCGAAAACTTCTGAAGTGGCATCTCGCTGGGCCTCCTCTACATCGACTCAGCCTGAAGGTGAGAACCTCGCGCAGTGTGTCCACATCAGCAGTGGCGGCGGCGGTGGGAGGAGACAGAGGAGGCGCCTGGCCCACAGCCGTCACGTTCTGCTGAGTTCACGGCGCAGCTTCAAGCAGAGCTCGGCCCTGCTGCTGCTGCTGAGAGGCACTCCCAGACGGCCGCGTGGCTGATGGGAATTACTATTGTGGTTACATTATAGTTGTGGTTACATTATAGTTGTGGTTACAGTTGTTGGTCGTGGTTATTGTTGTGATTATAATTGTGTGGTTGTTACTGTGGTGGTTGTGCAGGTGGTGGCACACGAGTTAACCCATAGCACCAGGGTCTAGCCCTCCTCTTGTACCGAGCCAGGCAGAGCAGTCGGCCCATGGCACCTGAGTCTGGCCCGTGACCTCCTCCTGCACTTAACCTGGCACAGCCGTCAATCCATGGCACCTGGGTTATTGTGGTGACGTCACCGTCACGTAGTGGTGAATGTCGACTGTTGATGTGTGTGGTCTTGTGTGTGAGTATGATGGTGAATGCGTGAGTATGATGGTGAGTATGATGGTGAGTGTGATGGTGAGTGTATCATGGTTGGTGAGTAATACTGAGTGTGAGTTTGACCAATTATCTTCCCTCTCACTGTCTCTGCTTTCCCCCCTAACTACCTCGCCTGGTATACAGGAGTTTGTAGGTTCGATCCCGACCCTGATGCCTGCTGTATATTTGTAGTTTGCGTGTCTCTTGTCTCTCCCCGTGGTCGCGTGGATTTTTCTCCGGGTCCTCCGGTTTTTCTCTCCACATTAAGAAACATTCGTTTAAAGTTTTGACTTTAAACTTTCGTGACTGCAGGAATTCATATTCTTGGTTCTTTTGGTAAAGCTACGTAAATAGAAAAAAAATCTATTTTTTTTTATTAAAATAATATACAAAATAAGATAAATTTAAAATGATAAAAGCAATTTCTTATTTCTTTTATTTTCATTACTATTTTTTTTATTTTTTGGTTTTCTATTCACGTGACTTTACCGAAAGAACCAAGAATATGAATATTCGTTTAAAGTGTTTGGCTGCTTCTTCTTCTTGGTTCTTTGATGCTGCTAATCCTGCATAATGCATGGGCATACGTAGTACTAATCACATACCTGCATTTCCCATAAATATGCTAAATTCCTCTTGATATGCAAATTATTTTGTCAAGGCGCCCTTTCCCCCCCTTCCAACCCAGCTTAAATATATGCTCCAAGCGTGGTGCTGTTTCATTCAGACGCTGTCGCCTCGACAGACATTGGTTTTCACCTGAGGACGGCTGCTTGCGTTGTTGCCGAAACGTCGTGAAAATTATTTATTATGTTTTATTTTTATTATTTTATTATTTCCATTCTATGTGACTTTACCGAAAGAACCAAGAAGATGAATCCCTGCAGTCACGAAAGCTTTAAATCGAAATTGTTTGGCTGCTATAAATTACACGTGATGATGAGCCACTAAGTTGAGCTATCATTGGTGCAAGTCGCTTCTGAATAAGTAATATTTAAAATAACTTTTTTTTATAACACGCTTTAATTAAATGAAATGTACCACGACTCCAGGAAGTGGCCCCGATGCTTGCCATAACGTAAGGGACCGGGGTGATTTACAGCCAACGTCAGTTGAGCGTGGACAATTAGACCCAAGCCGAAACATAACATATAAAAATTAATGTTTAAAAATACTTGTTTTATAGAATGTAGTTTAGGCATCAGTATGACATAAGTATACCAAGTTTGCAGTTGATACCACATTGGGAAGTGGGTTAAAATTGAGTTGCAAGATTTGAGGATACGACAACAACAACAACAGAGAGAGTGAGTTAAATAAAAGCGCGTAATAAAATAGATGTTTATCTCAGTGGACCTTACCTGGTAAAATGAAAATCGTTGAGATTTTAGTCTAGTTTTATCTCCTTCCCGAGCACAACAACAAGCAGGAATAGTGGGAGGAGCTTTTTCCACTAAGTGGTGGTGACGACACCACGGCGCTTGTGCCAGGATATGTGGACCACAGATATCCATCACATAGAGACCCATAGAGTCATCACACATAGACCTATACACTCACGACGCACAGACCCTCAGACTTGCACAGAGAACCATAGACTCACCATAAAAACCCATATACTCATCAGACAGAGAACCACAGACTCAAACAGATCCACAGACTCGCACAGAGCCCTATAGACTCACCAAACAGAGACATAGACTCACCACAGAGAGACACATAGACTCACCAGACATATACCCATAGACTCAATCGTACCCATACTCGCACAGAGACCCACAGACTCGCCACACATACCCATATAATTACCACACAGAGACCCATAGACCAACACAAAAGCGCATAGACTCATCACACAGAACCACAGACTCAAATACACCCACAGATTCGCACAGAGGTCTATAGACTCACCACACAAACACATGGACTCACCACAGAGCCCCATAGACTCACCACAGAGACCCATAGACTCACCCCACAGAGACCCATAGACTCACCCCACAGAGACCCATAGAGTTATACAAAAACGCATAGACTCATCACACAGAGAACCACCGACTCAAACAGACTCGCACAGAGCCCTATAGACTCACCAAACAGAGACACATAAACTCACCACACAGAGACACATAGACTCACCTCACAGAGACCCACGGACTATCACAGAGACCCATAGACTCACCACACAGAGATCCATCGACTCACAGAGAGACCCAAGGGCTCGCACGTGAATGTGTGGTGATTTAGTTGAAAGTGGAGGGGGGTTACCAGCCCCTCGCACCCATCCAGAACCCCCTGTGGCCGCTGGTTGCTGCGGGCGACGTGAGGTTCACAGCTGGTCAAAGTTGGCGCCCCCCCCCCCCCCCAAAATGCCATCTCTCACAACCACCGCTGCATTATCAACCGTCACCATTCGCCAATAAGTGACAGTGACGTCACCACAGCGCCTGTGCCAGGCCAGGTGCACTTTGAAGCCACGTGAAGTGTCGAAGGCTCGCTGACCGGAGGTCCTGGAACAGACCCAGGTGCCATGGGTTGGCTGACTGAGATGACTGGCAGCACCACCTGTACCCCGTACTGTGCCAAATTGCTGTATATTTATCATCCAGTGTTCCGCTCGTTGTTGTGAGCGTCACTCCGTTGTTGTTGGAGGGCGAGTATCGCCAACTGCCAAGTAGAAGCATCCTTCACGAGCCTCCCCGCAGAGGCCGATCTCGACACCACTGGTACCAGTCGTCGGCAAAGCCCACTCAGCTCCACATCCTCCCGTACCGCATCAGTCCACCTCCACTCCAGCCCATGCCGTGCCCGCCCAGCTCCCTCCATCCACCCACATACTCACTTACCGGCTTACTCACGCACTCACCCACTCATATCTGTTCACGCACCCACGCATGAAATTTTAAATGCAGGCTACACAAAGCATCGTGATCAATTTACACCAAAATCTACTCTCAACCACTTAAACCACATATTCGTAAATGATGCGCACCCTAATCAGCCACTATGGCTGTGTGCAGGGTGTTGTGATGTCACGTAGTACGACGTTTTTCTTGCTCCCCCCCCCCCCCCCCGTTATAACGCGGCGTCTATCTATGGCCTCGTCACATTGGCCTTAATGGACGCGTGGTGATGGTGAAAGATGATTCGGCGGTGGACACTGAATTACCGGAACCCGATTTAACATTCAGGTGACACGGGGCACGGTACGTGAAGAACCTCTTATGTCCTGTAAGCAGACTTCTCTGCGTGGGATAGTTAACACCTCTTAATGCACAGACAACCGCCAACGCAGCCTCGCCTGCCGGAGGAGCTCGCTGATGATCGGACAGTGTTCAGATCTCTCAAGGATCTGTGAGCTACTCGCACACAAAGATCCCCGTGTAGCCTTTAACAGACTGTTGGGGCAAGTGCTTTATAACATCATCAAAGGGGCGCTGCAATACGATGCAATCAAAATCACCGATCAGAGATTTTCCCATATATGGTCTTTGTTGATTGTGAATCGATACTAATTGTATTGATTCCACTCAGTCGATACAGCAGCAAGCTCAAAATGTCTGATTTTATCTGAAAATTTCTGCGTTTCACAGATCATACAAAGCAACGGTATTGATGCCTGGTTTGTATGTACTTTTATCAAACAAAAATTCATGTAGTCTATCAGACTTTTGTATTAAATCGCTCTGCAAAAAAGTCATTTTGCATAACAATAAATCAATGTTATGTTAATACAAAATTTCATCATAGCCGCAACTCAGTTTACTCCGATGTGCAATGTCATCTTTATATCGATCCTGTGAGTGTACAATTTTACATTAAACTTCATTTGCTGAGTGAATACAAGACCACTTATATGCTGATGTCCATTTTTATCATAGCTGTGATTCATTCAGCCATTCACTAACTCAGCCACAAACTCACTCAGCCACACACTCATTCAACGACTCGCTCAACTACTCAGCCGCTCACTCACTCAGATATTCACTCACTCAACCACTCACTCACTCAATAATTAACTCAACCACTCACTCAACCAATCATTCAACCACCCACTCACTCAATCACTCAACCATCACCCTCTCGCTCAACCATTCACTCACTCAGCCACTCACTCACTCAATCACTCAACCACTCGCTCACTAAACCACTCGCTCATTCAACTGCTCGCTCACTCAACCATTCACTCACTCAACCACTCGCTTGCTCACTCAACCACTCACTTGCTCACTCAAGCACTCGCTCACTCAACCACTCACTCAACCACTCACTCAAAGACTCATTTAACCACTCATTCAAGCACTCACTCAAGTACTCACTCACTCAACCTTTCACTCAACCCCTCACCCAACCACTCGCTCAACGACTAACTCGACCACTCACTCACTCAACCCCTCACCAAACCACACACTCAACGACTCCCTTAACCATTCACTTAACCACTCACTTAACCACTCACTTAACCATTCACTTAACCACTCACTAGCTCAACCACTCACTCACTTAATGACTTACTGAACCACTCAACCAATTACTTTCTCACTCACTCAGCCACTCACTCCTTCACTCAGCCACTCACCCTTTCACTCAGCCATTCACTCATTTAGCCACTCACTCAGCCACACACTCAACCACTCAGCCGCGCACTCACGAAGCTACTTACTCATGAAGCTACTTACTCACTCAACCACTCACTCACTTAATCACTTACTCAACCACTCAACCATCACTCTTTCACTCACTCAACCATTCACTCAATCAGCCACACTCACTCAACGACTCACTAACTTAACCGCTCAGCCGCTCAGTCACTCTAACTCAATCACTCAACCACTCGCTCACTCAGCCACTCACTCCCTCACTCCCTCAACCACTAACTGACTGAACCACTCACTCATTCAACCATTCCCGAATTCATTCAACCAGTCACTCAACCATTATGTCGTTGGATGAGTCCCACCTTGATGGGTCTGCGACGTTTCCTTCCAGAGTTATTGCCAAAAAACCACAAACATCCCAGAATCCTCTCGGTTTGGGTCCAACTGTTGTCGCTTATTATATCCCATGAGAAACGTCGCATTGAATAAATGTGATTGAATTCTCCCCGCCTGGACGAGCAGAATTGAATATGTAAGCATCAGGGTTTGGATCAAACCTACAACCTCCTGTATACCGGGCGAAGTAGTGAACTTCTCGTCACCCAGGTCGCCCTAATCCATTCCTGTATCTCTTCTTCTGTGTGTGTGCTACAGGCGGGTGTCTCAGATTGCCAGCACCATGTGATGGGAGCTCCAGGGCATGCTGCGTGCTCGCCAGGAGGGGCTGGGCAAGATGGCGTAGTCGCTGGAGCAGCTGCGGGCGCGGCACCGCCGCTCTCACCCTGGCGGAGTGCAGCAACACAGTGGGGTGGCACCAGCGGGACACTCTGGACAACGCAGCCAAGGTACGCACCAGCCACTCACTCACTCACTCATCCACTCACTCACTCAGCCACTCATACAGCCACTCACTTACTCAACCACTAACTTAAACCACTCACTCAACTACTCACTCACTCAACCACTCGCTCACTCAACCATTCACTCAACCATTCACTCACTCAACCACTCACTAATTCACTCAACCACTCACTCACTGAACCACTCACTCAACCACCCGCTCGCTCACTAAACCAATCGCTCCATCAACCACTCATTCAGCCACTCACTCAACCATTCACTCACTCAGCCACTCACTCAACCAATCAGTCACTCAATCATTAATTCAACCAATCACTCACTCAACCCCTTACACACAGGCTCATTACCTGTGTCTCAACCATCTCACTGAGTAACATAACTATTTTTTTAGAAGTGACCTGGCCACAAATGATAGGTCAACAACGTGCCTTATGTGGAAATTTATAGCAGCCAACTACTCTAAACGCCTGTTTCTAAATGTGTAGGGAAAATCCAGAATAAAAATCCACTTGACGACGAAGAGAACATGCAAACTCCAAATATACAGGTGTCAGGGTTGGGATCTAATCGACAACCTCCTGTATACCAGACGAGGTAGTTAACATTGTATCCGGGCAAGCCGTACATCGAGCTGGAGTGGACCATGCGGTCCATCCCTATCGCGTGAGTGGCTCCCACTGTTGTTATTGTGTTCATATGTGTGTGGTCTGCTTGTGTGTATGCGTGTGCCACACTATTAACATTCCTTTCCTTTGTTAATGCTACCCCCCTTCACCCTCCCTTTTATGCTGCTAATCCTGCATAATGCACGGGCATAATATTAATTTGAAACCACCCCCCGCCCACCTCCTACGCATTTTCCATATGCTAAATTCCTCTTGATATGCAAATTATTTTGTCAAGGCGCTCTTCTTCCCACCTCCCCCCCTCCAACCCAGCTTAAATATACGCTCCAAGCTTGGTGGTGTTTCATTCTTCACCTGAGGACGGCTGCTTGCGTTGTGGCCGAAACGTCGTGAGAATTATTTTATTATGTTTTATTTTTATTATTTTATTACTTCCCTTCTACGTGACTTTACCGAAACAACCAAGAAGATGAATCCCTGCAGTCACGAAAGCTTTTAATCGAAAGTGGGTGGATGGTTGAGTGGGTGGGTGAATTAGTGAGTGACAGAGTGAGTTAGTGGGTAGGTCAATGCGTGATTGTGTGGGGGAGTGGTGAGGAGTTGAGTGAATAGTTTAGTGGGTGGGTGAGTGAATATCAAAGGTTGAGCAGGTGAGTTAGTGTATGATTGGGTGGGTGGGTGAGTCAAAGAGTGAGGCACCACGGTGGCGAGATGTTAACTACCTCACCTAGTATACAGGAGTTTGTGAATTCGATCCCATCCTTTCCACCTGTATATTTGGAGTTGGCATGTTCTCCCCGTGGTCGTGTGGATTTTTCTCCGGGTCCTCCAGGTTTTCTCTCCAGATTTAAGATCAACATGCATTTAGAGGATTTGGCTGCAATAAATGTCTCCGTGATAATCAGGTAACCAGGTCACTTCTGAAAAATATTAATATAGTTCTGAGCCTTATCTGGTAAAATAAAAATGATTGTTTAGTTTATTGGGTGGGTGAGTGGGTAGGTGGGTTGTGGAGTGCGTTGGTGGGTAGGTTAGAGGTTGAGTGGGTGAATGGGTGGGTGTGTGAGTGGGGGTGTGAATAGTTGAGTGGGTGAGTAAATTGTTGAGTGAGTGGATTAAAAATTTAGTGGGTGGCAGGGTGAGTGGGTTTGTGAGTGGGTTGGTGGGTATTTTTGAATGGGTGAGTGGGTGGAGTGCCGTGGTGGCGAGCTGTTAACTACCTCGCCTTTTTTACAGGAGGTCGTGAGGTCGATCCCGACCCTGACACCTGTATATTTGCATGTTCTCCCCATGTTCACGTGGAATTTTCTCCAGGTGCTCCGGGTTCTCCCTCCACATTTTAAAACATGCAATTATAGAATTTGGCTGCTATAACTTTATACGTGAATAGCCACTTAATTGAGCTGTTATTTGTGGTCAGGTGGTTTCTGAAAAATATCTATATAGCTGAGGGCCTTACCTGGTAAAATAAAAAAGCGAAATTTTCATTTAGTATGCAGATGAGTGGCCGAGTGGGAGAGTGGATGAGTGAGTGCGACGTTTGATGGGTAGTAGGTCAGTGGCTGGGTGAGTGAGTGTGGGCTAGAGATTGAGTGGGTGGCTTGGTGAGTGGGTGAGTGTGTGCTTGGCTCGGTGGTTGAATGAATGGATGGTTGAGTTAGTGGGTGGGTGTTTGAGTGTGTGTTATTGTGGGTGGGAGAGTCAGAGAGTGGAGTGCCATGTTGGCAAATTGTTAACTACCTTGCCTGGTATTTTTAATTTCGTAGGTTCGATCCAATCCCTGCTTCTCAAAACAATATATATAGGTCAGTGTGCCTTACCTGGGAAAAAAACATAATTTAGATTTAGATAAGGGTGTTGGTGAGTGAGTGGGCGGGTAGGTGAGTGAGATTTAGTGGGTGGCTTGGTGAGTGGGTAAGTTCGAGTGACTCAGTGGTTGAGTTAGTGGGTGGTTACGTTAGTAGGTGATTAAATTAGTGGGTGGGTCAATAATTACGTGGGTAGTGGGTGAGTGGCCAAGTGGCTGAGGGAGTCGGCGGGTGGTTGGCTGGGTGAGTAGGTGGGTTATACATTGAGTAGGTGGCAGGGTGAGTGGATCTTAAAGTGGGTGAGTAGGTGCACGTCTGGGTGAGTTAGTGAATAGATGGATGGATGAGTGAGTGGGTGGGTGAGTGTGTGGATGCATGGATGTGTGGGTGGGTGAGTGTGTGTGGCTGGGTCATGTAGCCCGCATGCCCAGCCACCGCATGCCTAAACAGCTTTTGTTCGGCCGGATCGAGGGGGCTAAACGGGCGCGGCACGGGCTAGAGAAGAGATGGAGTGATGTGGTACAGGAGGACGTGGAGCTGAGTGGACTTGCCGATGACTGGTACCAGCGGTGTCAAGATCGGCCTCAGTGGAGGAGGCTCGTGAAGGACGCTACTGGGCAGTTGGAGGCAGTCGCCCTCCAACAACAACGGAGGGCGGAGGAGCGACGCTCACAACGAGCGGAGCGCCGGGTGGCTAAAGCACAGCAAGTTGGTACAGTAGGGGGCACAGGTGGTGCATCAGCCAGTCATCTCGGTCATCTCGGTCAGTCGACCCGTGGCACCTGGGTCTGCCCCGTGACCTCCTGCCAGCGGGCGTTCGACACTTCACGTGGCCTCAAGGTGCACATGGCCTGGCACAAGCGTCGTGGTGACGTCACCGCCACTTAGTGGCGAATGGCGGTTGTTGTGGGTAGGAGGTTAGGTGGGTAGTGAGTGAGTGGGTGGGTTATAAATGGAGTGAGTCGGTTAGTCACTAGGTGAGTGAGTGGGTGGGTGGGTTTGTGAGTTTTGGTTAAGAGATTGAGTCGGTAGCAGGATTGGTGTGTGGTTTAGAGATTGAGTGGGTGGTTAGGTGAGTGGGTGGGTTAGAGATTGAGTGGCTCAGTAAGTGAGTGTTGGGTGGGTGAAGTGAGTTGGGTCGGTGAGTGCGTGGGTGGGTGATTGAGTAAGTGGGTGAGTGAGGGGTTGGGTGAGCATCGGTTGAGTGGGTATGTTTTTTTGTTCGTGAATTTGTGGGTGGGTGAGTTAGTCAGTGAATGGGTGTGTTGGTGGGTGAGTGTGTAGCTTGGTGAGCGGTCGTAGGGTGAGTGAGCAAGTGGTTAATTAAGTGGGTGAGTTGTTGACTGGGTGGGGTAAGCGAGTGGGTGAGTGAATGGGTGAGTGACTGCTGGTTGGGTGAGTTTATGTGGGAGGTTGAGTGGGTAAGTTAGCGTGTGAGTGAGTGGATGGGTGAGTCAGAGAGTAAGGCGCCAAGGTGGTGAGATGTTCACGACCTCGCCTAGTATACAGGAGGTTGTGTATTTTATCCCAGCCCTTCCGTCTGTATATATGGAGTTTGCATTCATAATCAACGTTTTTGGGTTTAGATCGCGTTATTTATAAATGTGTCGTAACCCTCCACCACCCGACACGGCCAATCAGTAAAAAAGTGTCACGTTGACAAAGGACAATTAGTTCACTGCTTTAGCCCACCGGTGTGTTGAAGCGTGAAACCACAACATTTACAATTTGAGTACGACGTTTCGCTGGTAATTGCATCCAGCATCATCGGGCAATTCGCCAGAATGGTGAGGCTCTGCTCTGTCTCCCGTTCTTATATAGAGCAGCAGCAGGGTGACGTCATCATTAACTCATTAACTCATCAGGTGCAAAGATTTGAGGGGGGGTTATTGTAATTATATACTAGATTAGTAATCAGGCTATTGTTACGATGCGAGTTGTAGATTAGTAATCATTTGGCATGTGTTTTATTGTGATTATGCTACATTAGTAATCAGTTAGTGTTTGTTTCCCTTATAAGGAATTGTAATGTATCTTATTTAATAATACGCTTCCAGGCCGCACTAAGCCTGTAGCTGTCTGAGCGATTAAAGTTATTTCTGTTTCTCTCAATTTCAATGGATTCTCTAATTAGTCTTTGCCAGTAGTAACTAGTTTTACACAATACTTCAACGTTGTCAAAATCAATTGAGTGTCCCTGTTGGCATGCATGTTCTGCCACTGCCGACAGTTGTGTTTGCGATAGAACATCTTGTGAATATGAATAACGCGATCTAAACCCAAAAATGTTGATTATGAATGATATTGGTCGCGAAAGCCTACGTGTTAAATGGAGTTTGCATATTCTCCACATGGTCGCGTGGAATTTTCTCCGGGTTCTCCGGGTTGTCCCTCCACATTTGAAAATGCATTTATAGAATCTGGTTGCTGTAACTTTATTCGTGAACAGCTACTTCATTTAGCTGTCATTTGTGCTGAGGTGGCTTCCGAAAAAGATCTATATAGCTGAGGGCCTTACCTGGTAAAATAAAAAAAAATTGTTTAATATTAGTTTAGTGTGTGGATGCGTGGGTGAGTGTGTAGGTGGCTAGATTAGTGAGTGGATGGGTTGATGGGTCGGAGGTGAGTGGCTGAGTGAGAGAGTGACTGGGTGTATGAGTGTGGGTTAGTGATTGATTTGGTGGCATGAGTGGGTGAGTGTGTGAGTGGCTCGGTAGTTGAGTGAGTGGGTGGGTGATTGAGTGGGCGAGTGTGTGGGTATTTGAGTGGGTGAGTGTGTGGGTGTTTGAGTGGGTGTATGAGTGGGTGTTTGAGCGGGTGAGTGTGTGGGTTAGTGGTTGGGGGAGTCAGACAGTAGGGCGCCACAGTGGTGAGATGTTAACTACCTCGCCTGGTATGCAGAAGGTTGTGGGTTTTATCCCAACCCTGACGCCTGTATATTTCCCTCCACATTTATAATCAACAAGCATTTTTTTGATTTGGGTGCAATAAATGATTACGTGATAAGCCACTTCGTTGACCGATCATTTGTAACCAGGTCACTTCTGAAAAATATTTTATATAGCTCTGTCAGCCTTACCTGGTAAAATAAACATAATTTAGATTCAGTGTAGTGTGTTGGTGAGTGTGTGGGTGGGTACTTGTGAGAGGCTCGTGGGTAGTAGTGGATGGTTGAGTTAATGGGTGCTTGAATTATTGGGTGCTTGAATTATTGGGTGGTTGAATTATTGGGTGGTTGAGTGATGGGTGGGTGGGTGAATAATGACGTGGTTAGCGGGTGAGTAGCTGAGTAGCTGAGGGAGTGGTTGGGTGTGTGTGTGTGGGTTAAAAATGGAGTAGGTGGCATGGTAAGTGGATGTGTATGTGACTGGGTGAGTAGGTGAGTGGCTAGGTGAGTATGTGAGTGGATGGATGAGTGAGTGAGTGTGTGTGTGAGTGGGTGGGTGAGTGAGTGTGTGGGTAGGAGGTTAGGTGGGTAGTGGGTGGGTTAGAAATTTAGTGAGTGGGTTAGTGATTGGGTGAGTGAGTGGGCGGATGTGTGGGTGAGTTGTGGTTGAAAGAGTCAGTGGCAGAGCGAGTTGATGGGTTAGAGATTGATTAGCTCGGTGAGTGAGTGCTGGATGGGTTAGTGGGTTATTGGGTGGGTGAGTGGGTGAGTGTTACTGGGTGGGTGCTTGACTGGGTGGCTGGGTGAGTGGTTGAGAAGATGGGGGTGCAAATTAACGGGTGGGTGAGTCGGTGAGTGAGTGGGATGAGTTAGAGATTGAGTGGGTATTTGGGTAAGTTGTGTGAGTGTATCGATGAATGGGTGGGTGGTTGATTGAGTGAGTGGGTGGTTGGTTGAGTGGGTGAGTGAGTGAGTTAATGTGAGAGGTTGAGTGGGTAAGTTAGTAGGTAATGAGTCAGAGTAGGGCGCCACGGTGGTGGGATGTGAACTACCTCGCCTAGTATACAGGTGGTTGTGATTAGATCCCGACCCTGTCATCTGTATATTTGGAGTGTGCTTGTTCTCCCCATGGTCACGTGGATTTTTCTCCGGGTCCTGGGTTTTACCTCTGCATTGAGAATAAACTTGCATTCAGAGGATTTGGCTGCAATAAATGTATATGTGATAAGCCTCTTTGTTTACCTGTCATTTGTAACAAGGTCGCTTTTGAAAAAGATCTATATAGGTCTGTGAGCCTGAGCTGGTACAATGAGAAATAGTTACGTTTTCGTTTATTGAGTGGGTGAGTGGGTAGGTGGATGATTGAGTGCGTGGGTGGTTGGGTGGGTGAGTGGGTGGGTGGGTGGATGAGTGAGTGATTGGGTGGGTGGGTGGGTGAGTGAGTGATTGGGTGGGTGGGTGGGTGGGTGGGTGAGTGGGTGGGTGAGTGATTGATTGAGTGGGTGAGTGGGTGGGTGAGTGAGTGGGTGAGTGAGTGGGTGAGTGAGTGAGTGAGTGAGTGGGTGGGTGAGTGGGTGAGTGAGTGAGTGCGTGGGTGAGTGAGTGGGTGGGTGAGTGAGTGGGTGAGTGGGTGAGTGGGTGAGTGGGTGAGTGGGTGGGTGGGTGGGTGGGTGGGTGTGTGAGTGAGTGGGTGAGTGAGTGGGTGAGTTATTGATTGAGTAGGTGATTGAGTGAGTGAGTGGGTGGGTGGGTGGGTGAGTGAGTGAGTGAGTGGGTGGGTGGGTGGGTGGGTGGGTGGGTGAGTGGGTGGGTGGGTGAGTGGGTGAGTGGGTGAGTGAGTGGGTGGGTGGGTGAGTGGGTGGGTGGGTGAGTGGGTGGGTGGGTGGGTGAGTGAGTGAGTGGGTGAGTGAGTGGGTGGGTGAGTGAGTGGGTGGGTGAGTGAGTGGGTGGGTGAGTGAGTGGGTGGGTGAGTGAGTGGGTGGGTGAGTGAGTGGGTGAGTGAGTGGGTGAGTGGGTAAGTGAGTGGGTGAGTGAGTGGGTGAGTGATTGATTGAGTAGGTGATTGAGTGGGTGATTGAGTGAGTGAGTGGGTGGGTGGGTGGGTGAGTACGTGAATGAGTGGGTGGGTGAGTGGGTGAGTGAGTGGGTGGGTGAGTGGGTGAGTGAGTGGGTGAGTGAGTGGGTGAGTGAGTGGGTGAGTGAGTGGGTGAGTGGGTGGGTGATTGAGTGGGTGAGTGGGTGGGTGATTGAGTGGGTGAGTGGGTGAGTGGGTGGGTGGGTGGGTGAGTGAGTGAGTGGTTGAGTGAGTGGGTGGGTGGGTGAGTGAGTGGGTGAGTGAGTGGGTGAGTGGGTGGGTGGGTGTGTGAGTGAGTGGGTGAGTGAGTGGGTGAGTGAGTGGGTGAGTGATTGATTGAGTAGGTGATTGAGTGGGTGATTGAGTGAGTGGGTGGGTGGGTGAGTGGGTGAGTGGGTGGGTGAGTGGGTGAGTGAGTGGGTGAGTGGGTGGGTGAGTGGGTGAGTGAGTGAGTGGGTGAGTGAGTGGGTGAGTGAGTGAGTGGGTGAGTGAGTGAGTGGGTGGGTGAGTGGGTGGGTGAGTGAGTGGGTGAGTGATTGAGTGGGTGATTGAGTGGGTGAGTGAGTGGGTGGGTGAGTGGGTGGGTGGGTGGGTGAGTGAGTGAGTGGGTGGGTGGGTGGGTGAGTGGGTGAGTGGTTGAGTGAGTGGGTGAGTGGTTGAGTGGTTGAGTGGTTGAGTGGGTGAGTGGGTGAGTGGTTGGGTGAGTGAGTGAGTGAGTGGGTGAGTGGGTGGGTGAGTGGGTGGGTGGGTGAGTGGGTGAGTGAGTGGGTGGGTGAGTGAGTGGGTGAGTGATTGAGTGGGTGATTGAGTGGGTGAGTGGGTGGGTGGGTGGGTGGGTGGGTGGGTGAGTGGGTGGGTGGGTGAGTGGGTGGGTGGGTGAGTGGGTGGGTGGGTGAGTGGTTGAGTGGTTGAGTGGTTGAGTGAGTGGTTGAGTGGTTGAGTGGGTGAGTGGTTGAGTGGGTGAGTGGTTGAGTGGGTGAGTGGTTGAGTGGGTGAGTGGTTGAGTGGGTGAGTGGTTGAGTGGGTGAGTGAGTGGGTGAGTGAGTGGGTGAGTGAGTGGGTGAGTGAGTGGGTGAGTGAGTGGGTGAGTGAGTGGGTGAGTGAGTGGGTGGGTGAGTGGTTGGGTGAGTGAGTGAGTGAGTGGGTGAGTGAGTGGGTGAGTGGGTGGGTGTGTGAGTGGATGGGTGGGTGGGTGAGTGAGTGGGTGGGTGGGTGAGTGAGTTGTGTGAGTGGGTGGGTGGGTGAGTGAGTGAGTGGGTTGGTGAGTGGGTGGGTGAGTGGGTGGGTGAGTGGGTGGGTGAGTGAGTGAGTGGGTGAGTGGGTGGGTGGATGGGTGGGTGATTGATTGGGTGAGTGAGTGGGTTGGTGAGTGAGTGAGTGGGTGGGAGGGTGGTTGAGTGGGTGAGTGATTTGGTGAGTGAGTGAGTGAGTGGGTGAGTGAGTGGGTGAGTGAGTGGGTGAGTGGGTGAGTGGGTGGGTGGGTGAGTGGGTGAGTGAGTGGGTTGGTGAGTGAGTGGGTGAGTGAGTGGGTGAGTGAGTGGATGGGTGAGTGAGTGGGTGAGTGAGTGGTTGGGTGAGTGGGTGGGTGAGTGGGTGGGTGAGTGGGTGGGTGAGTGAGTGGGTGGGTGGGTGGGTGGGTGGGTGAGTGGGTGGGTGGGTGAGTGGGTGGGTGAGTGGGTGGGTGGGTGAGTGGGTGGGTGGGTGAGTGGGTGAGTGGGTGGGTGAGTGGGTGAGTGGGTGAGTGAGTGGGTGAGTGAGTGGGTGAGTGGGTGAGTGAGTGGATGAGTGAGTGGGTGAGTGAGGTTGTGAGTGAGTGGGTGAGTGAGTGGGTGAGTGAGTGGGTGAGTGGGTGGGTGAGTGAGTGAGTGGGTGGGTGAGTGAGTGGGTGGGTGAGTGGGTGGGTGGGTGAGTGGGTGGGTGGGTGGGTGAGTGGGTGGGTGGGTGGGTGAGTGGGTGGGTGGGTGGGTGAGTGGGTGGGTGGGTGGGTGAGTGGGTGGGTGGGTGGGTGAGTGAGTGAGTGGGTGAGTGAGTGAGTGGGTGGGTGGGTGGGTGGGTGAGTGAGTGAGTGGGTGGGTGAGTGAGTGGGTGGGTGAGTGGGTGGGTGGGTGGGTGGGTGAGTGGGTGGGTGAGTGGTTGGGTGAGTGGGTGGGTGAGTGGGTGGGTGAGTGAGTGGGTGGATGAGTGGGTGGGTGAGTGAGTGGGTGGCTGGGTGGGTGGGTGGGTGAGTGTGTGGGTGGGTGAGTGTGTGGGTGGGTGAGTGAGTGGGTGGGTGGGTGGGTGGGTGAGTGAGTGAGTGAGTGGGTGGGTGAATGAGTGGGTGGGTGGGTGAGTGGGTGGATGAGTGGGTGGGTGAGTGGGTGAGTGAGTGGATGGGTGGGTGAGTGGGTGGGTGGGTGAGTGGGTGAGTGAGTGATTGAGTGGGTGGTTGAGTGGGTGATTGAGTGGGTGGTTGAGTGGGTGAGTGGGTGAGTGAGTGGGTGAGTGAGTGAGTGGGTGAGTGAGTGGGTGAGTGGGTGAGTGATTGGGTGAGTGATTGGGTGAGTGAGGTTGTGAGTGAGGTTGTGGGTGAGTGGGTGAGTGAGTGGATGGGTGGGTGAGTGGGTGGGTGGGTGAGTGGGTGAGTGAGTGATTGAGTGGGTGGTTGAGTGGGTGAGTGGGTGAGTGAGTGGGTGGGTGAGTGAGTGGGTGAGTGAGTGGGTGAGTGGGTGAGTGGGTGAGTGATTGGGTGAGTGATTGGGTGAGTGAGGTTGTGAGTGAGGTTGTGAGTGAGTGGGTGAGTGGGTGAGTGAGTGGGTGGGTGAGTGAGTGGGTGGGTGAGTGGGTGGGTGGGTGGGTGGGTGGGTGAGTGGGTGGGTGGGTGAGTGGGTGGGTGGGTGGGTGAGTGAGTGAGTGAGTGGGTGAGTGAGTGGGTTGGTGAGTGAGTGAGTGAGTGGGTGGGAGGGTGGGTGAGTGGGTGAGTGATTGATTGAGTGAGTGAGTGAGTGAGTGAATGAGTGGGTGAGTGAGTGGGTGGGTGGGTGGGTGAGTGGGTGAGTGAGTGGGTTGGTGAGTGAGTGGGTGAGTGAGTGGGTTAGTGAGTGGATGGGTGAGTGAGTGGGTGAGTGAGTGGTTGGGTGAGTGGGTGGGTGAGTGGGTGGGTGGGTGAGTGAGTGGGTGGGTGAGTGGGTGGGTGGGTGGGTGAGTGGGTGGGTGGGTGGGTGAGTGGGTGGGTGAGTGGGTGGGTGGGTGGGTGAGTGGGTGGGTGAGTGAGTGAGTGAGTGGGTGAGTGAGTGGGTGAGTGATTGGGTGAGTGAGGTTGTGAGTGAGTGGGTGAGTGAGTGGGTGAGTGGGTGGGTGAGTGAGTGGGTGGGTGAGTGAGTGAGTGAGTGAGTGGGTGGGTGGGTGGGTGGGTGGGTGGGTGGGTGGGTGAGTGAGTGAGTGGGTGAGTGAGTGAGTGAGTGGGTGGGTGGGTGGGTGGGTGGGTGAGTGAGTGGGTGGGTGGGTGGGTGAGTGGGTGGGTGAGTGGGTGGGTGGGTGGGTGAGTTGGTGGGTGAGTGGGTGGGTGGGTGAGTGGGTGGGTGAATCAGTGGGTGAGTGAGTGAGTGGGTGGGTGGGTGGGTGAGTGGATGGGTGGGTGAGTGAGTGGGTGGGTTGGTGGGTGAGTGAGTGGGTGCGTGGGTGGGTGAGTGAGTGAGTGGGTGAGTGGGTGAGTGAGTGGGTGGGTGAGTGAGTGGGTGGGTGGGTGGGTGAGTGGGTGGGTGAGTGGGTGAGTGGGTGGGTGGGTGAGTGGGTGGGTGAGTGGGTGGGTGGGTGAGTGAGTGAGTGAGTGGGTGAGTGAGTGAGTGGGTGGGTGGGTGAGTGGGTGAGTGGGTGAGTGGGTGAGTGAGTGGGTGGGTGAGTGGGTGAGTGAGTGGGTGGGTGGGTGGGTGGGTGAGTGATTGAGTGGGTGGGTGAGTGGGTGGGTGGGTGGTTGAGTGGGTGGGTGAGTGAGTGGGTGAGTGAGTGTATGGGTGGGTGGGTGGGTGAGTGGGTGGGTGGGTGGGTGGGTGAGTGGGTGGGTGGGTGAGTGGGTGGGTGGGTGAGTGAGTGGGTGGGTGGGTGGGTGAGTGAGTGGGGTGGGTGGGTGGGTGAGTGAATGGGTGAGTGGGTGAGTGAGTGGGTGGGTGAGTGAGTGGGTGGGTGGGTGAGTGAGTGAGTGGGTGAGTGGGTGGGTGGGTGGGTGGGTGGGTGAGTGAGTGGGTGGGTGAGTGAGTGGGTGGGTGAGTGAGTGGGTGAGTGGGTGGGTGGGTGGGTGAGAGTGAGTGGGTGGGTGTGTGAGTGGATGGGTGGGTGGGTAAGTGAGTGGGTGGGTGGGTGGGTGAGTGAGTTGTGTGAGTGGGTGGGTGAGTGGGTGGGTGGGTGAGTGAGTGAGTGGGTTGGTGAGTGGGTGGGTGAGTGGGTGGGTGAGTGGGTGGGTGAGTGAGTGAGTGGGTGAGTGGGTGGGTGGATGGGTGGGTGATTGATTGGGTGAGTGAGTGGGTTGGTGAGTGAGTGAGTGAGTGGGTGAGTGATTGAGTGAGTGAGTGAGTGAATGAGTGGGTGAGTGAGTGGGTGGGTGGGTGAGTGGGTGAGTGAGTGGGTTGGTGAGTGAGTGGGTGAGTGGGTGAGTGAGTGGATGGGTGAGTGAGTGGGTGAGTGAGTGGTTGGGTGAGTGGGTGGGTGAGTGGGTGGGTGAGTGGGTGGGTGAGTGAGTGGGTGGGTGGGTGAGTGGGTGGGTGAGTGGGTGGGTGAGTGGGTGGGTGGGTGAGTGGGTGGGTGGGTGAGTGGGTGAGTGAGTGGGTGAGTGGGTGAGTGAGTGGGTGAGTGGGTGAGTGGGTGAGTGAGTGGGTGAGTGAGTGGATGAGTGAGTGGGTGAGTGAGGTTGTGAGTGAGTGGGTGAGTGAGTGGGTGAGTGGGTGGGTGAGTGGGTGGGTGAGTGAGTGAGTGGGTGGGTGAGTGAGTGGGTGGGTGAGTGAGTGAGTGGGTGAGTGAGTGAGTGGGTGGGTGGGTGGGTGGGTGGGTGGGTGGGTGGGTGGGTGAGTGAGTGGGTGGGTGAGTGGGTGGGTGAGTGGGTGGGTGGGTGGGTGAGTGGGTGGGTGGGTGGGTGAGTGGGTGGGTGGGTGAGTGGGTGGGTGAGTGAGTGAGTGGGTGAGTGAGTGAGTTGGTGGCTGGGTGGGTGGGTGGGTGAGTGGGTGGGTGAGTGGGTGGGTGGGTGAGTGGGTGGGTGGGTGAGTGTGTGGGTGGGTGAGTGAGTGGGTGAGTGAGTGAGTGGGTGGGTGGGTGAGTGGGTGGGTGGGTGAGTGGGTGGGTGGGTGGGTGAGTGGGTGGGTGGGTGAGTGAGTGAGTGGGTGGGTGAATGAGTGGGTGGGTGGGTGAGTGGGTGGATGAGTGGGTGGGTGAGTGGGTGGGTGGGTGGGTGAGTGGGTGAGTGAGTGGATGGGTGGGTGAGTGGGTGGGTGGGTGAGTGGGTGAGTGAGTGATTGAGTGGGTGGTTGAGTGGGTGAGTGGGTGAGTGGGTGAGTGGGTGAGTGAGTGAGTGGGTGAGTGAGTGGGTGAGTGAGTGGGTGAGTGGGTGAGTGAGTGGGTGAGTGGGTGAGTGATTGGGTGAGTGAGGTTGTGAGTGAGGTTGTGAGTGAGTGGGTGAGTGAGTGGGTGAGTGGGTAGGTGAGTGAGTGAGTGGGTGGGTGAGTGAGTGGGTGGGTGAGTGAGTGGGTGGGTGAGTGAGTGAGTGAGTGAGTGAGTGGGTGGGTGGGTGGGTGGGTGGGTGAGTGGGTGAGTGGGTGAGTGAGTGGGTGGGTGAGTGGTTGGGTGAGTGGGTGGGTGAGTGGGTGGGTGAGTGAGTGGGTGGATGAGTGGGTGGATGAGTGGGTGGGTGAGTGAGTGGGTGGGTGAGTGTGTTGGTGGGTGAGTGGGTGGGTGGGTGAGTGTGTGGGTGGGTGAGTGAGTGGGTGAGTGAGTGGGTGAGTG
Organism: Lampetra fluviatilis; assembly: GCF_964198595.1. Taxonomy (NCBI): domain Eukaryota; kingdom Metazoa; phylum Chordata; class Hyperoartia; order Petromyzontiformes; family Petromyzontidae; genus Lampetra; species Lampetra fluviatilis. The sequence continues at coordinate 12,365,714 of NC_136310.1, forward strand.
AGTGAGTGAGTGGGTGAGTGAGTGGGTGAGTGAGGTTGTGAGTGAGTGGGTGAGTGAGTGGGTGAGTGAGGGGGTGAGTGAGTGGGTGAGTGGGTGCGTGAGTGGGTGAGTGAGTGAGTGGGTGGGTGGGTGGGTGGGTGAGTGGGTGGGTGGGTGAGTGGGTGGGTGGGTGAGTGGGTGGGTGGGTGAGTGGGTGGGTGGGTGAGTGGGTGGGTGGGTGGGTGGGTGTGTGAGTGGGTGGGTGAGTGAGTGGGTGGGTGGGTGAGTGGGTGGGTGGGTGGGTGGGTGGGTGAGTGGATGGATGGGTGGGTGAGTGAGTGGGTGGGTGGGTGGGTGAGTGAGTGGGTGGGTGAGTGAGTGGGTGCGTGGGTGGGTGAGTGAGTGAGTGAGTGGGTGAGTGGGTGAGTGAGTGGGTGGGTGGTGTTGTATTCTAGCTTTCTTCCATCATTGATATATAATGAATGAAAATACACCAAGAAGCAGCAGGCTGCAAAACACCAGGTGTTGTTGAGTAATGAACGGGAGGAGGGCTAGGATGGCAGAATTTGCAACCTTGCTTCACGGAAAGATAAGGCCTGATGAACGGGCATATGTCACCCGTGCAAGGGCAGAGACAGTGGGAGAGTCAGCCAGACAGTTAAGGCAAAAAGCCCAACCATCTATGACCTCAGCACATGGGCGAATAATGGGGCAGTGTCGACTCAAGGCAATGGAAGGAAGCAGAGGCGCCTTTGTCTGGATCACGGCCACAGAAGGCCGGGGGTCATCACTGATTGTGTGTTAGGGATTTCGAGCTAATTGGAACACGTGCACACAGGGAGGAGAAATACGCCTTGTTCTCCTGCAGCTGAGGGAGCCAAGATAAACCAGCTCAAGGTTGTGTACACAGGGGAGGGAGCTGATTTAAACAACCTGCGCGTCTGAACGTGAGGGGGCCTTGTCCTGAAATTAATCACACTCCCAGAGCAGAAGGTTGGATGACCACAGTGAGACGAATAAGAGCGTTGTATATCTCAAGGATGCAGACTCAGCTGAATAACAAGGCTGCGGGGGTCACCAGAAGTTTGTGTTCGCCTAGTTAAGTCAAAAAGCTCAATTATTCTGTATTGCTATTAAAGTCACGTTAAAATCGGAATTTAACAACAGGGTAGGCTAAAGTTATTGATATGAAACGTTATTTCCATACTTTAATACTTTATATACAACTCGACCCGAAGCATGACGGGATGAATCACCACCAGGTCGAATATAAAATACATAATAAAAGAGCGATGTTAAACCCAGGGTCGGAGAGAAAGGGAGATCCCGGCCGTCTTTGTATTCCCGCAGCGCGGGATAGGAGTGTATACGCTCGGGGAAACACCTCCACTTGAGTCAAGCACCACGATGGGAAATGACAGACCTTAGGTTACATACAGAATCATAACTGTGAAATGGTAAGGGACAAATGTTAAAACTTTTAATCATTTCTTCGTGCGTCAGCGAGGGTCGGAGGGAGTGTGCCCCTCCCTCCAGGTGGTGCAACACGGACAAAAGACGCCTATGAGACGATTTGTAATGTCTGTGTTTTGGTTCATGAAGAAGGCCAAACAAGAGATAATATCGCACCCAGACAGAGAGACGACCTCGAGGCAATTTGTAACACTTGACTGTTTGCTCGTGGATTTTATGGAGGGAATATGACAACGGAATATACCGTGGGTGATGCACACAAGGACACACGGACGTACGAACACACACATGGACACACCTACACACGGACGGATCCTGACACAGTAAATCAAAAGAAACCCCGCCTTGTGGGCAGGGTCTAAAGGGATTTTTCGGCATAAAAGAAAGGACTCTGAGCATTGGAAATCAGTTCGACCAGGAGGGTCAACTCATCAGCCGAGTTCGACCAGTGGGTCGGCTCAGGAGCTCGACCGGGAGGGTCGGCTCAGGAGTTCGACCGGGAGGATCGACTCAGGAGCGAGCTGCGACCAGCGGGTCGGCTCGACTCATCTTCAGCTCGACCGGGAGGGTCGACTCAGGAGCGAGCTGCGACCAGCGGGTCGGCTCGACTCTTCAGTTCGTCTGGGACTCAGCCGAGTTCAGCCGGCTCTCGGGGCTCGACTCAAGCGGCTCCCCATCTCCTCTGCAGGCGGGCAAGACCCGCTTGACAGCTCAACTCGGCCTGCGTGGGTCAACCTCTGCCGAGTCGGAGGTCTCTGCAGCTGAAGGTCGCGGTTTGGCGACGAGGCGACGACCCAACACTGCACGCTGCGAGCGAGCTGTGGGCGCCACCTACCGACCGGGTTCCGAACTACGACAGCGTATCAACAGGCATCCAACCAATTCACCACGGCGACAGGGGAGCGACTGATACGTATGACGCGCACCGCCCCCTCACCACACGACCACCAGGCGTCTGTTTGACATAAAGAACCGACTCCGAACACTGACTATTCAAGACCACTCTTACCACTCAAACACACTCGAACCCATAAGCCATCCGTGGCTGTGAAGAAAACACTCGAGACCGAGTGATGGCCATCCGTCGTTTATAAGAGTATTCGTAATTTTTTCTTTAATATTTAGTGGGCTGTACTCTTAATCGCATAAATTCCCAACAGATCCATCAATACGAATTGATTCTTGGCACCTCCTTCCGCCGAGCCACGCTCACGTGGGGAGTGGTGGCCCACCAGATCCTTATCAGGTGATCTGGTCCCCAATTAGTAAATTTGATATAAGATAACGATCTTCGGAAAAGGAGCACCGTCGCAGGCCCTTACTCCGAGCCATTCTGTTGTCAGATAACCTGCCGATGTATCTGTTGAGATTGGTGCCTTTAAGAATAATAACTGTTTTTGATTGTGTTTTTTTATCGCCGTATAATCTTTCAAGTATCTTTCAGTCATAATCGCCGCACGTACTCGCATCCTCTACAGAATATTCAACTGTCCCGTGACCCAAGGTGCTAACAACGTGATAAGGGTTGCGTATGATCAATAAGGAGGGCGGTACTGCGTGAACAATATTGAGTATAATCATTCATTAAAGTTAAGGTTTTTCTTAGCATAGTATTTGCATGTTTTAACGACTCTCTCTCTCACTAACAACCATCGCGTTATGCCGGATCCATGTGCCGTTGTCAAAGTGAAATCAGACAATCATTGATGGTACTGTATTGATGCCGTGTTGACGTTCCGGGATTGAGAGTTCGCATACTATATCATAGTTGAGGTTGAATTAGTAATAAATTGATTAATACAGAAGTGGTTGTGTGATTCATTCCTGAAATCTATGCATAAGATCTGCTTCTGCGTTGAGATCTGAACTTGGTGACCTTAATAAACACACTAATACATACTCAATAAATGTTAAAGCGATAACGGGGTGAACCGGGGACCTAAAATATAAGCGAGAATGAGACGAACCTAGACAACGATGCCGAGTTAATCTAAGTTAATCTTGCATACTTACACCACACCTGCATAACTGCATACGATTAATTGCCTTATTCCGATCGATAACCCACCCTCGTCACCGAGGCGGGGTCTGGTTATCATAACGACTTGCATTATCATAATTACACCCACTCGCATAATTACTACAATTACCTCTCGAATTGGCATAATTAAATGTGCATAATTACATAAATTAACATATTTCCGGATAATTACACATTTGGCCAAATTTCATTTGATTACTATTATTTTCACTGAATATTCATAACCCACATATACAACATAATAATTTCACCCACGCACGCATACAACACATCAAAATTTTCATACCCAACATATACAACATAATGGGGGCTCGTCCGGGATCTCTCGCAGACAGTTTATGCATGAATTCAGGAACGAATCACTGTTGTGTTAATCAAAGTGTTGTGAACTAACGTTGCCTTGTGAGTATAAACGGGGGTATATACGCGCTCTGAAGGGAAATACCAGAGTATCAGAGTATAACAAAGACAGCTGGGCTGAGATTATTTGTTCGAGTTGAACTGACGCATCCTGTGATACAATTGTTTATAAGTACTATGAAGGGGAATTCTAGAGTAACTCCTGCCACTTGAGATGATAGGATTAAGAATAATTTTTGAATGGGTGACGGGGTACGGGGAACTCGTATTAAAACGTACCGACCAATCTGTTACAAAGCAGTACAGTCAGAGAGACATATGGGAAGGGAGCTGTATCGATAACACGAACACACCTCGGGGGAAACTAATTGACTGGATAAAATGTAACGAAGGCGAACACGATGCAAAAGCTGCAGAGAAGGCAGGACAGGACTCATTCCTCCTCACACAGGCATACAGACAGGGATGGTGGAAAAAGGAAAATTCGGAAAGGAAACAGGAGAGAAATCGTCTCTAATAAACGAGGAAAAATGTCCTCACACCATCGTAAGGGAGGGGAAATCAGGGCTCGCGACACCAGCGAAACTCACAGACGTGGATCCACAGAATAAATATGGAAGTAACATTAAATCACACTCATTCGAGAGAAGGGATGGAGAGATACATATGCAAACAAAAACATGTGAGATTGACAACTTCACAGATAGAGGGAAGCAAAATGTTAAAGTAAAGTCGACAGGACGTGCTCCGCTAAGGGCAGAGGCAAAAACTGAAGGGAAATGGCAACACGAGCGACACGGCACTGGGCGCACACAGAAAATGCACACCGATTAATCACGCCCGACACAGAACAGATAAAAGTGACAGATTGCCTTATGATAACTTGTTTGATGATGACGCTGACGGCGATCAACTTTCGGAATACTTATTCAACAGTAAAACCCTTAAATTGATGGACAAGGCTCTAGTCAGAATTCCCGATTTTGACCCCCACAATAAGACTATGGATATCCACACACATATCGCGACAGTGGAAGAGGAGGCAATGATTAGAGGGTTGATGAGACGGGATGAAAAAGCGAGTTTGTTGAAACGAAGCTTAAATAAAGATTCTATCCCATGGGTAAAGTTACTACCACACAAGGTTAGAAATGATTTTAAACAACTGAGCCTGGCAGTGATTCGGAAGTTTGGAGAATATTCGACACTCACTGAGGGGTTTTATGCTGTAAAATCGATGACCCAGGGCATGGACCAAGATCCACGTGACTACCTCGTGCAATTTAAAAGAGCGTATTACGCAGGCGATGTGAATCAATACCACGAAGGAGATAAAATGTTCAAAATTATGTTTTTTGAATCCTTGAGCCCAGAGATTACAGAAAGGGTGAGAATGGTTTTGAATCCAGAAACCGCATCCTTACGCCGCATAGAGAGCAAGGCGTACATGGCATGGTTATACAGAGCTAAGAATCATAATTCGGATCCAGAACACAGGGAGAGGGATAAAGAACCCAGCCTCTCAGAGAGGAATAAAAATCACCGAGCAGTCCCACAATGCAGGACGGAGCAAACACGCACGCACACATGGCAAAATAACCCAGAGAGAGGTTGGCACGAGAATGAGAGCGGCATAAAGCCGAACATTCAGAGGAATCGCAGGAGGGGGAGGTTCAGAACAGAACCATACCAACACCCCATGCCACGACACACACGAGGCCAAAGTTGCACACTAAGATGGCGAGATAACCATCCAGCGGGAAGGTACACAGACTGCGGAGGTATGGATGCGAACATGCAGGAGAATCGTAGGAGGGAGAGGTTCAGAGCAGAACCATATCAACACCCCATCCCACGACACACGCAAGGTTCAAATTACGCACAGAGATGGCAAGATAACCACCTAGCGGGAAGGTACACAGACTGCGGAGGTATGGATGCGAACATGCAGGAGAATCGTAGGAGGGAGAGGTTCAGAGCAGAACCATATCAACACCCCATCCCACGACACACGCAAGGTTCAAATTACGCACAGAGATGGCAAGATAACCACCTAGCGGGAAGGTGTTACACAGACCGCGGAGGTATGGATGCGAACATTCAGAGGAATCGCAGGATGGGAGGTCAAACACAATCGATCCAATTCCGACCAATTCCTCCACCGGCTATACCAGGAGGGAATAGAGGAATAACACAGAATGCGGTCCAAAGACATGATAAACAACCCACAGTGAGCGCGAGCGAGCGGCCAACACGCGCCCCACCCGCCGAGGTATTAAACCCGAAGCTCAATGAGGAATACAGGCAGGCTGCAAGTGACAGGGCGGGCAGAAACGTGGACAGTACTCCCGTAAATGACGCGCGGATCGAATACAAGGACAGGGTTGCATTGAAGCGTGATCGGACAGTACAAAAACCGACAGCAGGGACACGCCCTGAGGAGCGCAGGCATGAGCCTTTGAATGGAAAATATCCAAGGGAAACCAAAATTTATGTGGATCGGAGTGCTAAAATGGAGACGAATGTCCATGACGTATCGGGAATGGTGTTGGAATCCAGCACACTCGTAAAAACAAAGAGGGCAACATTACGAGGGACAGAATTAAATCGACACACTGACTCGGCAAATGTGCATGTAATCGCAGAGAGAGCGAATGCCAGTGATGACGGAGTACCGAAGTTGGTTGTGTGCGCGAATTCTGATTATGTGCAGCACAATTTTACACCACACACTCCCACGACGCGAGAGAGTGAGAGGGGAAATTACAAAAACGAACCGGAAAACCGTGATCGAATGATCAAAGTGATAAGTGGTAAACCAGACACTCGGAACTTGGTAAAAAGATTGCAAGGATGTAACAGGAGGAAAATAACGCAAAAATGCGTTCGAAACCGCTACCTAGCGTTTCCCAGGATTTAGCAAAAACAAAAAAATTTAATATCCGTCGGAGTTATGAGGGATGAGAACCATGTAACTGGTGATACCGATGTTTAACGTTGTGTTTTATTTCTTTTGCTTATTTCAAATGTAACCATGTTACGATTGTGATACATATGCGCGCGTCGTAAGAAATAACCGCCGAGAGTGAGGGCGGCTTATAGATTCATAACACAAAAAAGGGGCATTTACGTGGTTTGAAAATTCGCCAGTGGCCAAATCGACCCCTGATAATTATTCAAACGGGCGGATTGTTGTGTCTATTTTTTTTTAATTAAGAACAATTCAAAAAAATATAATAATTTTTTAATCTATATATATACCTTTTTAATTAATTAATGAAAACAACTCACTTCTCCTCACAAGAACACCAGGAATCCATGAAACATGGAGGGTGGTTAAAATGTTGAGAGTTCGGTCATAAAGAGGTCATGGACATCCAAATGGACAAAAGATGTATGGACTAACCTCCCGAGACATCTGGAGATACAGATAAGGGCAGAATAAATAACGGTTGAAACTTCGCGTTTTCTTAACGTTTTCCTTACCGAAAAGTAGAAACTTAACAAAGATAATTAACCAACAAACAATAATTTTTTCTATTATTATATGTTTCCTACCTACACGACCTTCCAAAAATAAAAATAAAAACTAAAGAGTACGAATTCCAGGAAGCTTAAGTGCATAGTACACTTAACCTTAGGACATAAAAAATTAACTCAGAATAAAACACCAATCTCTGGGGAACTAAACTAATGGGCATATCACACTACAATAATGTGTAACATGTTTTCCAGGAAATGGCAGCCCTCCTGCTCACGCTCCTGCTAACGTACCTTGCCAAGCTAGAAGGGAGCCAAGGCCTGATGATGCCACCCAAGAATAACCGTAGAAACTATCTTTTTAACGATATCTCCTATAACACATAGTCAATAGAATAACTTCTCCCTCCCTTATCGTCTTCCCTTCCTTTAGAATATATTTTTTTCCTCTCTCTTGTCACATATAACCATGTTAAGTTGTGACACGTACGCGCGCGTTGTAAGGAAATAACAGCAAAACTTGAGGACAATCGATGGTTCATGATGGAAGAAGGGTATACATTTTTTTTTAAAATAACCCGTGGCCATTTGACCACTGGTCATTTTTAAAAGGGCGGAATGTTGTATTCTAGCCTTCTTCCATCATTGATATATAATGAATGAAAACACACCAAGAAGCAGCAGGCTGCAAAACACCAGGTGTTGTTGAGTAATGAACGGGAGGAGGGCTAGGATGGCAGAATTTGCAACCTTGCTTCAAGGAAAGATAAGGCCTGATGAACGGGCATATGTCACCCGTGCAAGGGCAGAGACAGTGGGAGAGTCAGCCAGACAGTTAAGGCAAAAAGCCCAACCATCTATGACCTCAGCACATGGGCGAATAATGGGGCAGTGTCGACTCAAGGCAATGGAAGGAAGCAGAGGCGCCTTTGTCTGGATCACGGCCACAGAAGGCCGGGGGTCATCACTGATTGTGTGTTAGGGATTTCGAGCTAATTGGAACACGTGCACACAGGGAGGAGAAATACGCCTTGTTCTCCTGCAGCTGAGGGAGCCAAGATAAACCAGCTCAAGGTTGTGTACACAGGGGAGGGAGCTGATTTAAACAACCTGCGCGTCTGAACGTGAGGGGGCCTTGTCCTGAAATTAATCACACTCCCAGAGCAGAAGGTTGGATGACCACAGTGAGACGAATAAGAGCGTTGTATATCTCAAGGATGCAGACTCAGCTGAATAACAAGGCTGCGGGGGTCACCAGAAGTTCGTGTTCGCCTAGTTAAGTCAAAAAGCTCAATTATTCTGTATTGCTATTAAAGTCACGTTAAAATCGGAATTTAACAACAGGGTAGGCTAAAGTTATTGATATGAAACGTTATTTCCATACTTTAATACTTTATATACAACTCGACCCGAAGCATGACGGGATGAATCACCACCAGGTCGAATATAAAATACATAATAAAAGAGCGATGTTAAACCCAGGGTCGGAGAGAAAGGGAGATCCCGGCCGTCTTTGTATTCCCGCAGCGCGGGATAGGAGTGTATACGCTCGGGGAAACACCTCCACTTGAGTCAAGCACCACGATGGGAAATGACAGACCTTAGGTTACATACAGAATCATAACTGTGAAATGGTAAGGGACAAATGTTAAAACTTTTAATCATTTCTTCGTGCGTCAGCGAGGGTCGGAGGGAGTGTGCCCCTCCCTCCAGGTGGTGCAACACGGACAAAAGACGCCTATGAGACGATTTGTAACGTCTGTGTTTTGGTTCATGAAGAAGGCCAAACAAGAGATAATATCGCACCCAGACAGAGAGACGACCTCGAGGCAATTTGTAACACTTGACTGTTTGCTCGTGGATTTTATGGAGGGAATATGACAACGGAATATACCGTGGGTGATGCACACAAGGACACACGGACGTACGAACACACACATGGACACACCTACACACGGACGGATCCTGACACAGTAAATCAAAAGAAACCCCGCCTTGTGGGCAGGGTCTAAAGGGATTTTTCGGCATAAAAGAAAGGACTCTGAGCATTGGAAATCAGTTCGACCAGGAGGGTCAACTCATCAGCCGAGTTCGACCAGTGGGTCGGCTCAGGAGCTCGACCGGGAGGGTCGGCTCAGGAGTTCGACCGGGAGGGTCGACTCAGGAGCGAGCTGCGACCAGCGGGTCGGCTCGACTCATCTTCAGCTCGACCGGGAGGGTCGACTCAGGAGCGAGCTGCGACCAGCGGGTCGGCTCGACTCTTCAGTTCGTCTGGGACTCAGCCGAGTTCAGCCGGCTCTCGGGGCTCGACTCAAGCGGCTCCCCATCTCCTCTGCAGGCGGGCAAGACCCGCTTGACAGCTCAACTCGGCCTGCGTGGGTCAACCTCTGCCGAGTCGGAGGTCTCTGCAGCTGAAGGTCGCGGTTTGGCGACGAGGCGACGACCCAACACTGCACGCTGCGAGCGAGCTGTGGGCGCCACCTACCGACCGGGTTCCGAACTACGACAGCGTATCAACAGGCATCCAACCAATTCACCACGGCGACAGGGGAGCGACTGATACGTATGACGCGCACCGCCCCCTCACCACACGACCACCAGGCGTCTGTTTGACATAAAGAACCGACTCCGAACACTGACTATTCAAGACCACTCTTACCACTCAAACACACTCGAACCCATAAGCCATCCGTGGCTGTGAAGAAAACACTCGAGACCGAGTGATGGCCATCCGTCATTTATAAGAGTATTCGTAATTTTTTCTTTAATATTTAGTGGGCTGTACTCTTAATCGCATAAATTCCCAACAGATCCATCAATACGAATTGATTCTTGGCACCTCCTTCCGCCGAGCCACGCTCACATGGGGAGTGGTGGCCCACCAGATCCTTATCAGGTGATCTGGTCCCCAATTAGTAAATTTGATATAAGATAACGATCTTCGGAAAAGGAGCACCGTCGCAGGCCCTTACTCCGAGCCATTCTGTTGTCAGATAACCTGCCGATGTATCTGTTGAGATTGGTGCCTTTAAGAATAATAACTGTTTTTGATTGTGTTTTTTTATCGCCGTATAATCTTTCAAGTATCTTTCAGTCATAATCGCCGCACGTACTCGCATCCTCTACAGAATATTCAACTGTCCCGTGACCCAAGGTGCTAACAACGTGATAAGGGTTGCGTATGATCAATAAGGAGGGCGGTACTGCGTGAACAATATTGAGTATAATCATTCATTAAAGTTAAGGTTTTTCTTAGCATAGTATTTGCATGTTTTAACGACTCTCTCTCTCACTAACAACCATCGCGTTATGCGGGATCCATGTGCCGTTGTCAAAGTGAAATCAGACAATCATTGATGGTACTGTATTGATGCCGTGTTGACGTTCCGGGATTGAGAGTTCGCATACTATATCATAGTTGAGGTTGAATTAGTAATAAATTGATTAATACAGAAGTGGTTGTGTGATTCCTTCCTGAAATCTATGCATAAGATCTGCTTCTGCGTTGAGATCTGAACTTGGTGACCTTAATAAACACACTAATACATACTCAATAAATGTTAAAGCGATAACGGGGTGAACCGGGGACCTAAAATATAAGCGAGAATGAGACGAACCTAGACAACGATGCCGAGTTAATCTAAGTTAATCTTGCATACTTACACCACACCTGCATAACTGCATACGATTAATTGCCTTATTCCGATCGATAACCCACCCTCGTCACCGAGGCGGGGTCTGGTTATCATAACGACTTGCATTATCATAATTACACCCACTCGCATAATTACTACAATTACCTCTCGAATTGGCATACTTAAATGTGCATAATTACATAAATTAACATATTTCCGGATAATTACACATTTGGCCAAATTTCATTTGATTACTATTATTTTCACTGAATATTCATAACCCACATATACAACATAATAATTTCACCCACGCACGCATACAACACATCAAAATTTTCATACCCAACATATACAACAGTGGGTGGGTGAGTGGGTGGGTAGGTGAGTGGGTGAGTGGGTGGATGGGTGAGTGGGTGGGTGGGTGGGTGGGTGAGTGAGTGGGTGAGTGAGTGAGTGGGTGGGTGGGAGTGAGTGAGTGAGTGTGTGGGTGGGTGGGTGGGTGAGTGAGTGAGTAAGTGAGTGGGTGGGTGAGTGGGTGAGTGAGTGGGTGGGTGAGTGAGTGAGTGGGTGAGTGAGTGGGTGGGTGAGTGGGTGAGTGAGTGGGTGGGTGAGTGAGTGGGTGGGTGGGTGGGTGGGTGGGTGAGTGAGTGGGTGAGTGAGTGGGTGGGTGAGTGGGTGGGTGGGTGAGTGGGTGGGTGGGTGAGTGGGTGGGTGAGTGGTTGGGTGAGTGGGTGGGTGAGTGGGTGGGTGAGTGAGTGGGTGGATGAGTGGGTGGGTGAGTGAGTGGGTGGCTGGGTGGGTGGGTGGGTGAGTGGGTGGGTGAGTGGGTGGGTGGGTGAGTGTGTGGGTGGGTGGGTGAGTGAGTGGGTGAGTGAGTGAGTGGGTGGGTGGGTGAGTGGGTGGGTGGGTGGGTGAGTGGGTGGGTGGGTGGGTGAGTGAGTGGGTGGGTGAATGAGTGGGTGGGTGGGTGAGTGGGTGGATGAGTGGGTGAGTGGGTGGGTGGGTGAGTGGGTGAGTGAGTGGATGGGTGGGTGAGTGGGTGGGTGGGTGAGTGGGTGAGTGAGTGATTGAGTGGGTGGTTGAGTGGGTGAGTGAGTGGGTGAGTGGGTGAGTGAGTGGGTGAGTGAGTGGGTGAGTGGGTGAGTGAGTGGGTGAGTGGGTGAGTGATTGGGTGAGTGAGGTTGTGAGTGAGGTTGTGAGTGAGTGGGTGAGTGAGTGGGTGAGTGAGTGGGTGAGTGGGTGGGTGAGTGAGTGGGTGGGTGAGTGAGTGGGTGGGTGAGTGGGTGGGTGGGTGGGTGAGTGGGTGGGTGGGTGAGTGGGTGGGTGGGTGAGTGGGTGGGTGAGTGAGTGAGTGAGTGAGTGAGTGGGTGAGTGAGTGGGTGGGTGGGTGGGTGGGTGAGTGGGTGGGTGGGTGGGTGAGTGGGTAGGTGAGTGAGTGGGTGAGTGAGTGGGTGGGTGAGTGGTTGGGTGAGTGGGTGGGTGAGTGGGTGGGTGAGTGAGTGGGTGGATGAGTGGGTGGGTGAGTGGGTGGGTGGGTGAGTGGGTGGGTGGGTGAGTGTGTGGGTGGGTGAGTGAGTGAGTGGGTGAGTGAGTGAGTGGGTGAGTGAGTGAGTGGGTGAGTGAGTGAGTGGGTGAGTGAGTGGGTGAGTGAGGTTGTGAGTGAGTGGGTGAGTGAGTGGGTGAGTGAGGGGGTGAGTGAGTGGGTGAGTGGGTGCGTGAGTGGGTGAGTGAGTGAGTGAGTGAGTGGGTGGGTGAGTGAGTGGGTGGGTGGGTGGGTGGGTGAGTGGGTGGGTGAGTGGGTGGGTGGGTGGGTGGGTGGGTGAGTGGGTGGGTGGGTGGGTGGGTGGGTGAGTGAGTGGGTGGGTGGGTGAGTGAGTGGGTGGGTGGGTGAGTGGGTGGGTGAATCAGTGGGTGAGTGAGTGGGTGGGTGGGTGGGTGGGTGGGTGAGTGGATGGATGGGTGGGTGAGTGAGTGAGTGGGTGGGTGGGTGGGTGAGTGAGTGGGTGGGTGAGTGAGTGGGTGCGTGGGTGGGTGAGTGAGTGAGTGGGTGAGTGGGTGAGTGAGTGGGTGGGTGGGTGGGTGAGTGGGTGGGTAGGTGAGTGGGTGAGTGGGTGGGTGGGTGAGTGGGTGGGTGGGTGAGTGAGTGGGTGAGTGAGTGAGTGAGTGAGTGGGTGGGTGGGTGGGTGAGTGAGTGAGTGAGTAAGTGAGTAGGTGGGTGAGTGGGTGAGTGAGTGGGTGGGTGAGTGGGTGAGTGAGTGGGTGGGTGAGTGGGTGAGTGAGTGGGTGGGTGAGTGAGTGGGTGAGTGGGTGAGTGAGTGAGTGAGTGGGTGGGTGAGTGATTGAGTGGGTGGGTGGGTGGGTGGGTGAGTGGGTGAGTGGGTGGGTGGGTGGGTGGGTGAGTGAGTGGGTGGGTGGGTGGTTGAGTGAGTGGGTGGGTGAGTGGGTGGGTGAGTGAGTGGGTGAGTGAGTGAATGGGTGGGTGGGTGGGTGAGTGGGTGGGTGGGTGGATGAGTGAGTGGGTGGGTTGGTGGGTGAGTGAATGGGTGAGTGGGTGGGTGAGTGGGTGGGTGGGTGAGTGAGTGAGTGGGTGGGTGAGTGAGTGAGTGAGTGAGTGAGTGGGTGGGTGGGTGAGTGAGTGAGTGAGTGGGTGGGTGGGTGAGTGAGTGAGTGAGTAAGTGAGTGGGTGGGTGAGTGGGTGAGTGAGTGGGTGGGTGGGTGAGTGAGTGAGTGAGTGGGTGAGTGAGTGGGTGGGTGAGTGGGTGAGTAAGTGGGTGGGTGAGTGAGTGGGTGGGTGGGTGGGTGAGTGAGTGGGTGAGTGAGTGAGTGAGTGGGTGGGTGAGTGGGTGGGTGGGTGAGTGGGTGGGTGAGTGGTTGGGTGAGTGGGTGGGTGAGTGGGTGGGTGAGTGAGTGGGTGGATGAGTGGGTGGGTGAGTGAGTGGGTGGCTGGGTGGGTGGGTGGGTGAGTGGGTGGGTGAGTGGGTGGGTGGGTGAGTGTGTGGGTGGGTGAGTGAGTGGGTGAGTGAGTGAGTGGGTGGGTGGGTGGGTGGGTGGGTGGGTGGGTGGGTGGGTGAGTGAGTGGGTGGGTGAATGAGTGGGTGGGTGGGTGAGTGGGTGGATGAGTGGGTGGGTGAGTGGGTGGGTGGGTGAGTGGGTGAGTGAGTGGATGGGTGGGTGAGTGGGTGGGTGGGTGAGTGGGTGAGTGAGTGATTGAGTGGGTGGTTGAGTGGGTGAGTGGGTGAGTGAGTGGGTGAGTGGGTGAGTGAGTGGGTGAGTGAGTGGGTGAGTGGGTGAGTGAGTGGGTGAGTGATTGGGTGAGTGAGGTTGTGAATGAGGTTGTGAGTGAGTGGGTGAGTGAGTGGGTGAGTGAGTGGGTGAGTGGGTGGGTGAGTGAGTGGGTGGGTGAGTGAGTGGGTGGGTGGGTGAGTGAGTGGGTGGGTGAGTGAGTGAGTGGGTGGGTGGGTGAGTGGGTGGGTGAGTGAGTGAGTGAGTGGGTGAGTGAGTGGGTGGGTGGGTGGGTGAGTGGGTGGGTGGGTGGGTGAGTGGGTGGGTGGGTGGGTGGGTGAGTGGGTGAGTGAGTGGGTGAGTGAGTGGGTGGGTGAGTGGTTGGGTGAGTGGGTGGGTGAGTGGGTGGGTGAGTGAGTGGGTGGATGAGTGGGTGGGTGAGTGAGTGGGTGGGTGAGTGGGTTGGTGGGTGAGTGGGTGGGTGGGTGAGTGTGTGGGTGGGTGAGTGAGTGAGTGGGTGAGTGAGTGAGTGGGTGAGTGAGTGAGTGGGTGAGTGGGTGGGTGAGTGAGGTTGTGAGTGAGTGGGTGAGTGAGTGGGTGAGTGAGGGGGTGAGTGAGTGGGTGAGTGGGTGCGTGAGTGGGTGAGTGAGTGAGTGAGTGGGTGGGTGAGTGAGTGGGTGGGTGGGTGGGTGGGTGAGTGGGTGGGTGGGTGGGTGAGTGGGTGGGTGGGTGGGTGAGTGGGTGGGTGGGTGAGTGGGTGGGTGGGTGGGTGGGTGAGTGGGTGGGTGGGTGGGTGAGTGAGTGGGTGGGTGAGTGAGTGGGTGGGTGGGTGAGTGGGTGGGTGAATCAGTGGGTGAGTGAGTGGGTGGGTGGGTGGGTGAGTGGATGGATGGGTGGGTGAGTGAGTGGGTGGGTGGGTGGGTGGGTGAGTGAGTGGGTGGGTGAGTGAGTGGGTGCGTGGGTGGGTGAGTGAGTGAGTGGGTGAGTGGGTGAGTGAGTGGGTGGGTGGGTGGGTGAGTGGGTGGGTAGGTGAGTGGGTGAGTGGGTGGGTGGGTGAGTGGGTGGGTGGGTGAGTGAGTGGGTGAGTGAGTGAGTGAGTGGGTGGGTGGGAGTGAGTGAGTGAGTGAGTGGGTGGGTGGGTGAGTGAGTGAGTGAGTGGGTGGGTGAGTGGGTGAGTGAGTGAGTGGGTGGGTGAGTGGGTGAGTGAGTGGGTGGGTGAGTGGGTGAGTGAGTGGGTGGGTGAGTGAGTGGGTGGGTGAGTGGGTGAGTGAGTGGGTGGGTGAGTGGGTGAGTGAGTGAGTGAGTGAGTGAGTGAGTGGGTGGGTGAGTGATTGAGTGGGTGGGTGGGTGGGTGGGTGGGTGAGTGGGTGAGTGGGTGGGTGGGTGGGTGAGTGAGTGGGTGGGTGGGTGGTTGAGTGGGTGAGTGGGTGGGTGAGTGAGTGGGTGAGTGAGTGAATGGGTGGGTGGGTGAGTGGGTGGGTGGGTGGGTGGATGAGTGAGTGGGTGGGTTGGTGGGTGAGTGAATGGGTGAGTGGGTGGGTGAGTGGGTGGGTGGGTGGGTGGGTGGGTGAGTGAGTGAGTGAGTGAGTGAGTGGGTGGGTGGGTGAGTGAGTGAGTGGGTGGGTGGGTGAGTGAGTGAGTGGGTGGGTGGGTGAGTGAGTGAGTGGGTGGGTGGGTGAGTGAGTGAGTGGGTGGGTGGGTGGGTGGGTGAGAGTGAGTGGGTGGGTGTGTGAGTGGATGGGTGGGTGGGTGAGTGAGTGGGTGGGTGGGTGGGTGAGTGAGTTGTGTGAGTGGGTGGGTGAGTGGGTGGGTGAGTGAGTGGGTTGGTGAGTGGGTGGGTGAGTGGGTGGGTGAGTGGGTGGGTGAGTGAGTGAGTGGGTGAGTGGGTGGGTGGATGGGTGGGTGATTGATTGGGTGAGTGAGTGGGTTGGTGAGTGAGTGAGTGAGTGGGTGGGAGGGTGGGTGAGTGGGTGAGTGATTGATTGAGTGAGTGAGTGGGTGAGTGGGTGGGTGAGTGAGTGGGTGGGTGGGTGAGTGAGTGAGTGGGTGGGTGAGTGAGTGAGTGGGTGGGTGGGTGGGTGAGTGGGTGGGTGGGTGAGTGGGTGGGTGGGTGAGTGAGTGAGTGAGTGGGTGAGTGAGTGAGTGGGTGAGTGAGTGGGTGGGTGGGTGGGTGGGTGAGTGGGTGGGTGAGTGAGTGGGTGGGTGGGTGAGTGAGTGGGTGGGTGAGTGAGTGGGTGGGTGGGTGAGTGGGTGGGTGGGTGAATCAGTGGGTGAGTGAGTGGGTGGGTGGGTGAGTGGATGGATGGGTGGGTGAGTGAGTGGGTGGGTGGGTGGGTGAGTGAGTGGGTGGGTGAGTGAGTGGGTGCGTGGGTGGGTGAGCGAGTGAGTGGGTGAGTGGGTGAGTGAGTGGGTGGGTGGGTGGGTGAGTGGGTGGGTAGGTGAGTGGGTGGGTGGGTGGGTGGGTGGGTGGGTGAGTGGGTGGGTGGGTGAGTGAGTGGGTGAGTGAGTGAATGAGTGGGTGGGTGGGAGTGAGTGAGTGAGTGGGTGGGTGGGTGGGTGGGTGAGTGAGTGAGTGAGTAATTGAGTGGGTGGGTGAGTGGGTGAGTGAGTGGGTGGGTGAGTGGGTGAGTGAGTGGGTGGGTGAGTGGGTGAGTGAGTGGGTGGGTGAGTGAGTGGGTGGGTGAGTGGGTGAGTGAGTGGGTTGGTGAGTGGGTGAGTGAGTGAGTGAGTGGGTGGGTGAGTGATTGAGTGGGTGGGTGGGTGGTTGGGTGGGTGGTTGGGTGAGTGGGTGAGTGGGTGGGTGGGTGGGTGGGTGAGTGAGTGGGTGGGTGGGTGGTTGAGTGAGTGGGTGAGTGGGTGGGTGAGTGAGTGGGTGAGTGAGTGAATGGGTGGGTGGGTGGGTGGGTGGGTGGGTGAGTGGGTGGGTGGGTGAGTGGGTGGGTGGGTGAGTGAGTGAGTGAGTGGGTGAGTGAGTGAGTGGGTGAGTGAGTGGGTGGGTGGGTGGGTGGGTGAGTGGGTGGGTGAGTGAGTGGGTGGGTGGGTGAGTGAGTGGGTGGGTGAGTGAGTGGGTGGGTGGGTGAGTGGGTGGGTGGGTGAATTAGTGGGTGAGTGAGTGGGTGGGTGGGTGAGTGGATGGATGGGTGGGTGAGTGAGTGGGTGGGTGGGTGGGTGAGTGAGTGGGTGGGTGAGTGAGTGGGTGCGTGGGTGGGTGAGTGAGTGAGTGGGTGAGTGGGTGAGTGAGTGGGTGGGTGGGTGGGTGAGTGGGTGGGTAGGTGAGTGGGTGGGTGGGTGGGTGGGTGGGTGAGTGGGTGGGTGGGTGAGTGAGTGGGTGAGTGAGTGAATGAGTGGGTGGGTGGGAGTGAGTGAGTGAGTGGGTGGGTGGGTGGGTGGGTGGGTGAGTGAGTGAGTGAGTAATTGAGTGGGTGGGTGAGTGGGTGAGTGAGTGGGTGGGTGAGTGGGTGAGTGAGTGGGTGGGTGAGTGGGTGAGTGAGTGGGTGGGTGAGTGAGTGGGTGGGTGAGTGGGTGAGTGAGTGGGTGGGTGAGTGGGTGAGTGAGTGAGTGGGTGGGTGAGTGATTGAGTGGGTGGGTGGGTGGGTGGTTGGGTGGGTGGTTGGGTGAGTGGGTGAGTGGGTGGGTGGGTGGGTGGGTGAGTGAGTGGGTGGGTGGGTGGTTGAGTGAGTGGGTGAGTGGGTGGGTGAGTGAGTGGGTGAGTGAGTGAATGGGTGGGTGGGTGGGTGGGTGGGTGAGTGGGTGGGTGAGTGGGTGGGTGGGTGAGTGGGTGGGTGGGTGGGTGGGTGGGTGAGTGGGTGGGTGGTTGAGTGAGTGGGTGGGTGGGTGAGTGGGTGGGTGGGTGAGTGAGTGAGTGGGTGAGTGAGTGAGTGAGTGGGCGGGTGGGTGAGTGAGTGAGTGAGTGAGTGAGTGAGTGGGTGGGTGGGTGAGTGAGTGAGTAAGTGAGTGAGTGAGTGGGTGGGTGAGTGGGTGAGTGAGTGGGTGGGTGAGTGGGTGAGTGAGTGGGTGGGTGAGTGGGTGAGTGAGTGGGTGGGTGAGTGAGTGAGTGGGTGGGTGAGTGGGTGAGTGAGTGAGTGGGTGGGTGAGTGGGTGAGTGAGTGAGTGAGTGGGTGGGTGAGTGAGTGGGTGGGTGAGTGGGTGAGTGAGTGGGTGGGTGGGTGAGTAGGTGAGTGAGTGAGTGAGTGGGTGGGTGAGTGATTGAGTGGGTGGGTGGGTGGGTGGTTGGGTGGGTGGGTGAGTGGGTGAGTGGGTGGGTGGGTGGGTGAGTGAGTGGGTGGGTGGGTGGTTGAGTGAGTGGGTGGGTGAGTGAGTGGGTGAGTGAGTGAATGGGTGGGTGGGTGGGTGGGTGAGTGGGTGGGTGGGTGGGTGAGTGGGTGGGTGGGTGGGTGGGTGAGTGGGTGGGTGGGTGGGTGGGTGAGTGAGTGGGTGGGTGGGTGGGTGGGTGAGTGAATGGGTGGGTGAGTGAGTGGGTGGGTGGGTGGGTGAGTGAGTGGATGGGTGGGTGGGTGAGTGAGTGGGTGGGTGGGTGGGTGAGTGAATTGTGTGAGTGGGGGGGTGAGTGGGTGGGTGGGTGGGTGGGTGAGTGAGTGGGTGGGTGGGTGGGTGAGTGAGTGGGTGGGTGGGTGGGTGAGTGAATGGGTGGGTGAGTGAGTGGGTGGGTGGGTGAGTGAGTGGATGGGTGGGTGGGTGAGTGAGTGGGTGGGTGGGTGGGTGAGTGAATTGTGTGAGTGGGTGGGTGAGTGGGTGGGTGAGTGGGTGGGTGAGTGGGTGGGTGAGTGGGTGGGTTAGTGAGTGAGTGGGTGAGTGGGTGGGGGGATGGGTGGGTGATTGATTGGGTGAGTGAGTAGGTTGGTGAGTGAGTGAGTGAGTGGGTGGGAGGGTGGGTGAGTGGGTGAGTGATTGATTGAGTGAGTGGGTGAGTGAGTGGGTGAGTGGGTGGGTGGGTGAGTGGGTGAGTGGGTGAGTGAGTTGGTTGGTGAGTGAGTGGGTGAGTGAGTGGGTGAGTGAGTGGATGGGTGAGTGAGTGGGTGAGTGAGTGGTTGGGTGAGTGGGTGGGTGAGTGGGTGGGTGAGTGGGTGGGTGAGTGGGTGGGTGAGTGGGTGGGTGTGTGAGTGGGTGGGTGAGTGGGTGGGTGGGTGAGTGGGTGGGTGAGTGGGTGGGTGGGTGGGTCGGTGGGTGGGTGGGTGGGTGAGTGGGTGGGTGGGTGGGTGAGTGTGTGGGTGGGTGAGTGAGTGGGTGAGTGAGTGAGTGAGTTGGTGAGTGAGTGAGTGGGTGAGTGAGTGAGTGGGTGAGTGAGTGGGTGAGTGAGGTTGTGAGTGAGTGGGTGAGTGAGTGAGTGGGTGAGTGAGTGGATGGGTGGGTGGGTGAGTGAGTGGGTGGGTGGGTGAGTGAATTGTGTGAGTGGGTGGGTGAGTGGGTGGGTGGGTGAGTGAGTTGGTGGGTGAGTGGGTGGGTGAGTGGGTGGGTGAGTGAGTGGGTGGGTGGGTGGGTGAGTGGGTGGGTGAGTGAGTGAGTGGGTGGGTGGGTGGGTGAGTGGGTGGGTGAGTGGGTGGGTGGGTGAGTGGGTGGGTGAGTGGTTGGGTGAGTGGGTGGGTGAGTGGGTGGGTGAGTGGGTGGGTGGGTGAGTGAGTGGGTGGGTGAGTGGGTGGGTGGGTGGGTGGGTGAGTGGGTGGGTGGGTCGGTGGGTGGGTGGGTGGGTGAGTGGGTGGGTGGGTGAGTGTGTGGGTGGGTGAGTGAGTGGGTGAGTTAGTGAGTGGGTGAGTGAGTGAGTGGGTGAGTGAGTGGGTGAGTGAGGTTGTGAGTGAGTGGGTGAGTGAGTGGGTGAGTGAGTGGGTGAGTGAGTGGGTGAGTGGGTGCGTGGGTGGGTGAGTGAGTGGGTGAGTGAGTGAGGGTGGGTGGGTGAGTGGGTGGGTGGGTGGGTGGGTGGGTGAGTGGGTGGGTGGGTGGGTGGGTGAGTGGGTGGGTGGGTGGGTGGGTGAGTGGGTGGGTGGGTGGGTGGGTGAGTGGGTGGGTGGGTGGGTGAGTGAGTGGGTGGGTGAATGAGTGGGTGGGTGAATGAGTGGGTGGGTGAGTGGGTGGGTGAATCAGTGGGTGAGTGTGTGGGTGGGTGGGTGGGTGAGTGGATGGATGGGTGGGTGAGTGAGTGGGTGGGTGGGTGGGTGGGTGAGTGAGTGGGTGGGTGAGTGAGTGAGTGGGTGCGTGGGTGGGTGAGTGAGTGAGTGGGTGAGTGGGTGAGTGAGTGGGTGGGTGAGTGAGTGGGTGGGTGGGTGAGTGGGTGGGTAGGTGAGTGGGTGGGTGGGTGAGTGGGTGGGTGGGTGAGTGGGTGAGAGAGTGAGTGAGTGGGTGGGTGTGTGGGTGGGTGAGTGAGTGAGTGAGTGGGTGGGTGAGTGAGTGAGTGAGTGAGTAAGTGAGTGAGTGAGTGAGTGAGTGAGTGGGTGAGTGAGTGGGTGGGTGAGTGAGTGGGTGGGTGGGTGGGTGGGTGAGTGAGTGAGTGGGTGGGTGGGTGAGAGTGAGTGGGTGGGTGTGTGAGTGGAGGGGTGGGTGGGTGAGTGAGTGGGTGGGTGGGTGGGTGAGTGAGTTGTGTGAGTGGGTGGGTGAGTGGGTGGGTGGGTGGGTGAGTGAGTGGGTTGGTGAGTGGGTGGGTGAGTGGGTGCGTGAGTGGGTGGGTGAGTGAGTGAGTGGGTGAGTGGGTGGGTGGATGGGTGGGTGATTGATTGGGTGAGTGAGTGGGTTGGTGAGTGAGTGAGTGGGTGGGAGGGTGGGTGAGTGGGTGAGTGATTGATTGAGTGAGTGAGTGAGTGAATGAGTGGGTGAGTGAGTGGGTGAGTGGGTGGGTGGGTGAGTGGGTGAGTGAGTGGGTTGGTGAGTGAGTGGGTGAGTGGGTGAGTGAGTGGATGGGTGAGTGAGTGGGTGAGTGAGTGGTTGGGTGAGTGGGTGGGTGAGTGGGTGGGTGAGTGAGTGGGTGGGTGAGTGGGTGGGTGAGTGAGTGGGTGGGTGGGTGAGTGGGTGGGTGAGTGGGTGGGTGGATGGGTGAGTGGGTGGGTGGGTGGGTGAGTGGGTGGGTGGTTGAGTGGGTGAGTGAGTGGGTGCGTGGGTGGGTAAGTGAGTGGGTGAGTGAGTGAGTGGGTGGGTGGGTGAGTGAGTGGGTGGGTGAGTGGGTGGGTGGGTGAGTGGGTGGGTGGGTGGGTGGGTGAGTGGGTGGGTGGGTGGGTGAGTGGGTGGGTGGGTGGGTGGGTGAGTGGGTGGGTGGGTGAGTGAGTGGGTGGGTGAATGAATGGGTGGGTGAGTGGGTGGGTGAATCAGTGGGTGAGTGAGTGGGTGGGTGGGTGGGTGGGTGAGTGGATGGATGGGTGGGTGAGTGAGTGGGTGGGTGGGTGAGTGAGTGAGTGGGTGCGTGGGTGGGTGAGTGAGTGGGTGAGTGAGTGGGTGGGTGAGTGAGTGGGTGGGTGGGTGAGTGGGTGGGTAGGTGAGTGGGTGCGTGGGTGAGTGGGTGGGTGGGTGGGTGAGTGAGTGGGTGAGTGAGTGAGTGGGCGGGTGGGTGAGTGAGTGAGTGAGTGGGTGGGTGGGTGAGTGAGTGAGTGAGTGAGTAAGTGAGTGAGTGAGTGAGTGGGTGGGTGGGTGGGTGAGTGGGTGAGTGAGTGGGTGGGTGAGTGGGTGAGTGAGTGGGTGGGTGAGTGGGTGAGTGAGTGGGTGGGTGAGTGAGTGGGTGGGTGAGTGGGTGGGTGAGTGGGTGAGTGAGTGAGTGAGTGGGTGGGTGAGTGAGTGGGTGGGTGAGTGGGTGAGTGAGTGGGTGGGTGGGTGAGTGGGTGAGTGAGTGAGTGGGTGGGTGAGTGATTGAGTGGGTGGGTGGGTGGTTGGGTGGGTGGGTGGGTGAGTGGGTGAGTGGGTGGGTGGGTGGGTGAGTGAGTGAGTGGGTGGGTGGGTGGTTGAGTGAGTGGGTGAGTGGGTGGGTGAGTGAGTGGGTGAGTGAGTGAATGGGTGGGTGGGTGGGTGGGTGAGTGGGTGGGTGGGTGGGTGGGTGGGTGAGTGGGTGGGTGGGTGGGTGGGTGAGTGAGTGGGTGGGTGGGTGGGTGGGTGGGTGAGTGAATGGGTGGGTGAGTGAGTGGGTGGGTGAGTGAGTGGATGGGTGGGTGGGTGAGTGAGTGGGTGGGTGGGTGGGTGAGTGAATTGTGTGAGTGGGTGGGTGAGTGGGTGGGTGGGTGGGTGGGTGAGTGAGTGGGTGGGTGAGTGGGTGGGTGGGTGAGTGGGTGGGTGAGTGGGTGGGTGAGTGGGTGGGTGAGTGAGTGAGTGGGTGAGTGGGTGGGTGGATGGGTGGGTGATTGATTGGGTGAGTGAGTAGGTTGGTGAGTGAGTGAGTGAGTGGGTGGGAGGGTGGGTGGGTGAGTGGGTGAGTGATTGATTGAGTGAGTGGGTGAGTGAGTGGGTGAGTGGGTGGGTGGGTGAGTGGGTGAGTGGGTGAGTGAGTTGGTTGGTGAGTGAGTGGGTGAGTGAGTGGGTGAGTGAGTGGATGGGTGAGTGAGTGGGTGAGTGAGTGGTTGGGTGAGTGGGTGGGTGAGTGGGTGGGTGAGTGGGTGGGTGAGTGGGTGGGTGAGTGGGTGGGTGAGTGAGTGGGTGGGTGAGTGAGTGGGTGAGTGGGTGAGTGAGTGAGTGAGTGGGTGGGTGAGTGAGTGGGTGGGTGAGTGAGTGGGTGGGTGGGTGAGTGAGTGAGTGAGTGGGTGGGTGGGTGAGAGTGAGTGGGTGGGTGTGTGAGTGGAGGGGTGGGTGGGTGAGTGAGTGGGTGGGTGGGTGGGTGAGTGAGTTGTGTGAGTGGGTGGGTGAGTGGGTGGGTGGGTGGGTGAGTGAGTGGGTTGGTGAGTGGGTGGGTGAGTGGGTGCGTGAGTGGGTGGGTGAGTGAGTGAGTGGGTGAGTGGGTGGGTGGATGGGTGGGTGATTGATTGGGTGAGTGAGTGGGTTGGTGAGTGAGTGAGTGGGTGGGAGGGTGGGTGAGTGGGTGAGTGATTGATTGAGTGAGTGAGTGAGTGAATGAGTGGGTGAGTGAGTGGGTGAGTGGGTGGGTGGGTGAGTGGGTGAGTGAGTGGGTTGGTGAGTGAGTGGGTGAGTGGGTGAGTGAGTGGATGGGTGAGTGAGTGGGTGAGTGAGTGGTTGGGTGAGTGGGTGGGTGAGTGGGTGGGTGAGTGAGTGGGTGGGTGAGTGGGTGGGTGAGTGAGTGGGTTGGTGGGTGGGTGAGTGGGTGGGTGAGTGGGTGGGTGGATGGGTGAGTGGGTGGGTGGGTGAGTGGGTGGGTGGTTGAGTGGGTGAGTGAGTGGGTGCGTGGGTGGGTAAGTGAGTGGGTGAGTGAGTGAGTGGGTGGGTGGGTGAGTGAGTGGGTGGGTGAGTGGGTGGGTGGGTGAGTGGGTGAGTGGGTGAGTGAGTTGGTTGGTGAGTGAGTGGGTGAGTGAGTGGGTGAGTGAGTGGATGGGTGAGTGAGTGGGTGAGTGAGTGGTTGGGTGAGTGGGTGGGTGAGTGGGTGGGTGAGTGGGTGGGTGAGTGGGTGGGTGAGTGGGTGGGTGAGTGAGTGGGTGGGTGAGTGAGTGGGTGAGTGGGTGAGTGAGTGAGTGAGTGGGTGGGTGAGTGAGTGGGTGGGTGAGTGAGTGGGTGGGTGGGTGAGTGAGTGAGTGAGTGAGTGGGTGGGTGGGTGAGAGTGAGTGGGTGGGTGTGTGAGTGGAGGGGTGGGTGGGTGAGTGAGTGGGTGGGTGGGTGGGTGAGTGAGTTGTGTGAGTGGGTGGGTGAGTGGGTGGGTGGGTGGGTGAGTGAGTGGGTTGGTGAGTGGGTGGGTGAGTGGGTGCGTGAGTGGGTGGGTGAGTGAGTGAGTGGGTGAGTGGGTGGGTGGATGGGTGGGTGATTGATTGGGTGAGTGAGTGGGTTGGTGAGTGAGTGAGTGGGTGGGAGGGTGGGTGAGTGGGTGAGTGATTGATTGAGTGAGTGAGTGAGTGAATGAGTGGGTGAGTGAGTGGGTGAGTGGGTGGGTGGGTGAGTGGGTGAGTGAGTGGGTTGGTGAGTGAGTGGGTGAGTGGGTGAGTGAGTGGATGGGTGAGTGAGTGGGTGAGTGAGTGGTTGGGTGAGTGGGTGGGTGAGTGGGTGGGTGAGTGAGTGGGTGGGTGAGTGGGTGGGTGAGTGAGTGGGTTGGTGGGTGGGTGAGTGGGTGGGTGAGTGGGTGGGTGGATGGGTGAGTGGGTGGGTGGGTGAGTGGGTGGGTGGTTGAGTGGGTGAGTGAGTGGGTGCGTGGGTGGGTAAGTGAGTGGGTGAGTGAGTGAGTGGGTGGGTGGGTGAGTGAGTGGGTGGGGTGAGTGGGTGGGTGGGTGAGTGGGTGGGTGGGTGGGTGGGTGGGTGGGTGAGTGGGTGGGTGGGTGGGTGGGTGAGTGGGTGGGTGGGTGGGTGGGTGGGTGAGTGGGTGGGTGGGTGAGTGAGTGGGTGGGTGAATGAATGGGTGGGTGAGTGGGTGGGTGAATCAGTGGGTGAGTGAGTGGGTGGGTGGGTGAGTGGATGGATGGGTGGGTGAGTGAGTGGGTGGGTGGGTGAGTGAGTGAGTGGGTGCGTGGGTGGGTGAGTGAGTGGGTGAGTGAGTGGGTGGGTGAGTGAGTGGGTGGGTGGGTGAGTGGGTGGGTAGGTGAGTGGGTGGGTGGGTGAGTGGGTGGGTGGGTGGGTGAGTGAGTGGGTGAGTGAGTGAGTGGGCGGGTGGGTGAGTGAGTGAGTGAGTGGGTGGGTGAGTGAGTGAGTAAGTGAGTGAGTGAGTGAGTGAGTGGGTGGGTGGGTGAGTGGGTGAGTGAGTGGGTGGGTGAGTGGGTGAGTGAGTGAGTGGGTGGGTGAGTGGGTGAGTGAGTGGGTGGGTGAGTGAGTAGGTGGGTGGGTGAGTGGGTGGGTGAGTGGGTGAGTGAGTGAGTGAGTGGGTGGGTGAGTGAGTGGGTGGGTGAGTGGGTGAGTGAGTGGGTGGGTGGGTGAGTGGGTGAGTGAGTGAGTGGGTGGGTGAGTGATTGAGTGGGTGGGTGGGTGGTTGGGTGGGTGGGTGGGTGAGTGGGTGAGTGGGTGGGTGGGTGGGTGGGTGAGTGAGTGAGTGGGTGGGTGGGTGGTTGAGTGAGTGGGTGAGTGGGTGGGTGAGTGAGTGGGTGAGTGAGTGAATGGGTGGGTGGGTGGGTGGGTGAGTGGGTGGGTGGGTGGGTGGGTGAGTGGGTGGGTGGGTGGGTGAGTGAGTGGGTGGGTGGGTGGGTGGGTGGGTGAGTGAATGGGTGGGTGAGTGAGTGGGTGGGTGGGTGAGTGAGTGGATGGGTGGGTGGGTGAGTGAGTGGGTGGGTGGGTGGGTGAGTGAATTGTGTGAGTGGGTGGGTGAGTGGGTGGGTGGGTGGGTGGGTGAGTGAGTGGGTGGGTGAGTGGGTGGGTGGGTGGGTGAGTGGGTGGGTGAGTGGGTGGGTGAGTGGGTGGGTGAGTGAGTGAGTGGGTGAGTGGGTGGGTGGATGGGTGGGTGATTGATTGGGTGAGTGAGTAGGTTGGTGAGTGAGTGAGTGAGTGGGTGGGAGGGTGGGTGGGTGAGTGGGTGAGTGATTGATTGAGTGAGTGGGTGAGTGAGTGGGTGAGTGGGTGGGTGGGTGAGTGGGTGAGTGGGTGAGTGAGTTGGTTGGTGAGTGAGTGGGTGTGTGAGTGGGTGAGTGAGTGGATGGGTGAGTGAGTGGGTGAGTGAGTGGTTGGGTGAGTGGGTGGGTGAGTGGGTGGGTGAGTGGGTGGGTGAGTGGGTGGGTGAGTGGGTGGGTGAGTGAGTGGGTGGGTGAGTGGGTGGGTGGGTGGGTGTGTGAGTGGGTGGGTGGGTGAGTGGGTGGGTGGGTCGGTGGGTGGGTGGGTGGGTGAGTGGGTGGGTGAGTGTGTGGGTGGGTGAGTGAGTGGGTGAGTGAGTGAGTGAGTGGGTGAGTGAGTGAGTGGGTGAGTGAGTGAGTGGGTGAGTGAGTGGGTGAGTGAGGTTGTGAGTGAGTGGGTGAGTGAGTGGGTGAGTGAGTGGATGGGTGGGTGGGTGAGTGAGTGGGTGGGTGGGTGGGTGAGTGAATTGTGTGAGTGGGTGGGTGAGTGGGTGGGTGGGTGGGTGAGTGAGTGGGTGGGTGAGTGGGTGGGTGAGTGGGTGGGTGAGTGAGTGAGTGAGTGGGTGGGTGGGTGAGTGGGTGGGTGGGTGAGTGAGTGAGTGGGTGGGTGAGTGGGTGGGTGAGTGAGTGGGTGGGTGAGTGGGTGGGTGAGTGGTTGGGTGAGTGGGTGGGTGAGTGGGTGGGTGAGTGAGTGGGTGGGTGAGTGGGTGGGTGGGTGAGTGGGTGGGTGAGTGGGTGGGTGGGTGGGTTGGTGGGTGGGTGGGTGGGTGAGTGGGTGGGTGAGTGTGTGGGTGGGTGAGTGAGTGGGTGAGTGAGTGAGTGAGTGGGTGAGTGAGTGAGTGGGTGAGTGAGTGGGTGAGTGAGGTTGTGAGTGAGTGGGTGAGTGAGTGGGTGAGTGAGTTGGTGAGTGGGTGCGTGGGTGGGTGAGTGAGTGGGTGAGTGAGTGAGTGGTTGGGTGGGTGAGTGGGTGGGTGGGTGGGTGGGTGGGTGGATGGGTGGGTGGGTGAGTGGGTGGGTGGGTGGGTGGGTGGGTGAGTGAGTGGGTGGGTGAGTGGGTGGGTGGGTGGGTGAGTGGGTGGGTGGGTGAGTGGGTGGGTGAATGAGTGGGTGGGTGAATGAGTGGGTGGGTGAGTGGGTGGGTGAATCAGTGGGTGAGTGAGTGGGTGGGTGGGTGGGTGAGTGGATGGATGGGTGGGTGAGTGAGTGAGTGAGTGGGTGGGTGGGTGAGTGGGTGGGTGAGTGAGTGAGTGGGTGCGTGGGTGGGTGAGTGGGTGAGTGAGTGGGTGGGTGAGTGAGTGGGTGGGTGAGTGGGTGGGTAGGTGAGTGGGTGGGTGGGTGAGTGGGTGGGTGGGTGAGTGGGTGAGTGAGTGAGTGAGTGGGTGGGTGGGTGAGTGAGTTGTGTGAGTGGGTGGGTGAGTGGGTGGGTGGGTGGGTGAGTGAGTGGGTTGGTGAGTGGGTGGGTGAGTGGGTGCGTGAGTGGGTGGGTGAGTGAGTGAGTGGGTGAGTGGGTGGGTGGATGGGTGGGTGATTGATTGGGTGAGTGAGTGGGTTGGTGAGTGAGTGAGTGGGTGGGAGGGTGGATGAGTGGGTGAGTGATTGATTGAGTGAGTGAGTGAGTGAGTGAATGAGTGGGTGAGTGAGTGGGTGAGTGGGTGGGTGGGTGAGTGGGTGAGTGAGTGGGTTGGTGAGTGAGTGGGTGAGTGAGTGGGTGAGTGAGTGGATGGGTGAGTGAGTGGGTGAGTGAGTGGTTGGGTGAGTGGGTGGGTGAGTGGGTGGGTGAGTGAGTGGGTGGGTGAGTGGGTGGGTGAGTGAGTGGGTGGGTGGGTGAGTGGGTGGGTGAGTGGGTGGGTGGGTGGGTGGGTGAGTGGGTGGGTGGGTGGGTGGGTGAGTGGGTGGGTGGGTGGGTGGGTGGTTGAGTGGGTGAGTGAGTGAGTGGGTGGGTGAGTGAGTGAGTGGGTGGGTGAGTGGGTGAGTGAGTGGGTGGGTGGGTGAGTGGGTGAGTGAGTGAGTGGGTGGGTGAGTGATTGAGTGGGTGGGTGGGTGGTTGGGTGGGTGGGTGAGTGGGTGAGTGGGTGAGTGGGTGGGTGGGTGGGTGGGTGAGTGAGTGGGTGGGTGGGTGGGTGGTTGAGTGAGTGAGTGGGTGAGTGGGTGGGTGTGTGAGTGGGTGAGTGAGTGAATGGGTGGGTGGGTGGGTGGGTGAGTGGGTGGGTGGGTGGGTGGGTGAGTGGGTGGGTGGGTGGGTGGGTGAGTGAGTGGGTGGGTGGGTGGGTGAGTGAATGGGTGGGTGAGTGATTGGGTGGGTGTGTGAGTGAGTGGATGGGTGGGTGGGGTGAGTGAGTGGGTGGGTGGGTGGGTGAGTGAATTGTGTGAGTGGGTGGGTGAGTGGGTGGGTGGGTGAGTGAGTGGGTGGGTGAGTGGGTGGGTGAGTGGGTGGGTGAGTGGGTGGGTGAGTGGGTGGGTGAGTGAGTGAGTGGGTGGGTGGATGGGTGGGTGATTGATTGGGTGAGTGAGTAGGTTGGTGAGTGAGTGAGTGAGTGGGTGGGTGGGTGGGTGAGTGAATTGTGTGAGTGGGTGGGTGAGTGAGTTGGTTGGTGAGTGAGTGGTTGGGTGAGTGGGTGGGTGAGTGGGTGGGTGAGTGGGTGGGTGAGTGGGTGGGTGAGTGGGTGGGTGAGTGAGTGAGTGGGTGGGTGAGTGGGTGGGTGGGTGGGTGAGTGGGTGGGTGGGTGCGTGGGTGGGTGAGTGGGTGGGTCGGTGGGTGGGTGGGTGAGTGGGTGGGTGAGTGTGTGGGTGGGTGAGTGAGTGGGTGAGTGAGTGAGTGAGTGAGTGGGTGAGTGAGTGAGTGAGTGAGTGAGTGAGTGGGTGAGTGAGTGGGTGAGTGAGGTTGTGAGTGAGTGGGTGAGTGAGTGGGTGAGTGAGTGGATGGGTGGGTGGGTGAGTGAGTGGGTGGGTGGGTGGGTGAGTGAATTGTGTGAGTGGGTGGGTGAGTGGGTGGGTGGGTGGGTGGGTGAGTGAGTGGGTGGGTGAGTGGGTGGGTGAGTGGGTGGGTGAGTGAGTGGGTGGGTGGGTGGGTGAGTGGGTGGGTGAGTGAGTGAGTGAGTGGGTGGGTGAGTGGGTGGGTGAGTGAGTGGGTGGGTGAGTGGGTGGGTGAGTGGTTGGGTGAGTGGGTTGGTGAGTGGGTGGGTGAGTGGGTGGGTGGGTGAGTGAGTGGGTGGGTGAGTGGGTGGGTGGGTGGGTGAGTGGGTGGGTGGGTGGGTCGGTGGGTGGGTGGGTGGGTGAGTGGGTGGGTGGGTGAGTGTGTGGGTGGGTGAGTGAGTGGGTGAGTGAGTGAGTGGGTGAGTGAGTGAGTGGGTGAGTGAGTGGGTGAGTGAGGTTGTGAGTGAGTGGGTGAGTGAGTGGGTGAGTGAGTTGGTGAGTGGGTGCGTGGGTGGGTGAGTGAGTGGGTGAGTGAGTGAGTGGTTGGGTGGGTGAGTGGGTGGGTGGGTGGGTGAGTGGGTGGGTGGGTGGGTGAGTGGGTGGGTGGGTGGGTGAGTGGGTGGGTGGGTGGGTGGGTGGGTGAGTGGGTGGGTGGGTGGGTGGGTGAGTGGGTGGGTGGGTGGGTGAGTGGGTGGGTGGGTGAGTGGGTGGGTTAATGAGTGGGTGGGTGAATGAGTGGGTGGGTGGGTGAGTGGGTGGGTGAATCAGTGGGTGAGTGAGTGGGTGGGTGGGTGGGTGAGTGTATGGATGGGTGGGTGAGTGAGTGAGTGGGTGGGTGGGTGAGTGGGTGGGTGAGTGAGTGAGTGGGTGCGTGGGTGGGTGAGTGAGTGAGTGGGTGAGTGGGTGAGTGAGTGGGTGGGTGAGTGAGTGGGTGGGTGGGTGAGTGGGTGGGTAGGTGAGTGGGTGGGTGGGTGAGTGGGTGGGTGGGTGAGTGGGTGAGTGGGTGAGTGAGTGAGTGAGTGAGTGGGTGGGTGGGTGAGTGGGTGGGTGAGTGAGTGAGTGGGTGCGTGGGTGGGTGAGTGGGTGAGTGAGTGGGTGGGTGAGTGAGTGGGTGGGTGAGTGGGTGGGTAGGTGAGTGGGTGGGTGGGTGAGTGGGTGGGTGGGTGAGTGGGTGAGTGAGTGAGTGAGTGGGTGGGTGGGTGAGTGAGTTGTGTGAGTGGGTGGGTGAGTGGGTGGGTGGGTGGGTGAGTGAGTGGGTTGGTGAGTGGGTGGGTGAGTGGGTGCGTGAGTGGGTGGGTGAGTGAGTGAGTGGGTGAGTGGGTGGGTGGATGGGTGGGTGATTGATTGGGTGAGTGAGTGGGTTGGTGAGTGAGTGAGTGGGTGGGAGGGTGGATGAGTGGGTGAGTGATTGATTGAGTGAGTGAGTGAGTGAGTGGGTGGGTGGGTGAGTGGGTGGGTGAGTGAGTGAGTGGGTGCGTGGGTGGGTGAGTGGGTGAGTGAGTGGGTGGGTGAGTGAGTGGGTGGGTGAGTGGGTGGGTAGGTGAGTGGGTGGGTGGGTGAGTGGGTGGGTGGGTGAGTGGGTGAGTGAGTGAGTGAGTGGGTGGGTGGGTGAGTGAGTTGTGTGAGTGGGTGGGTGAGTGGGTGGGTGGGTGGGTGGGTGAGTGAGTGGGTTGGTGAGTGGGTGGGTGAGTGGGTGCGTGAGTGGGTGGGTGAGTGAGTGAGTGGGTGAGTGGGTGGGTGGATGGGTGGGTGATTGATTGGGTGAGTGAGTGGGTTGGTGAGTGAGTGAGTGGGTGGGAGGGTGGATGAGTGGGTGAGTGATTGATTGAGTGAGTGAGTGAGTGAGTGAATGAGTGGGTGAGTGAGTGGGTGAGTGGGTGGGTGGGTGAGTGGGTGAGTGAGTGGGTTGGTGAGTGAGTGGGTGAGTGAGTGGGTGAGTGAGTGGATGGGTGAGTGAGTGGGTGGGTGAGTGGGTGGGTGAGTGAGTGGGTGGGTGAGTGGGTGGGTGAGTGAGTGGGTGGGTGGGTGAGTGGGTGGGTGAGTGGGTGGGTGGGTGAGTGGGTGGGTGGGTGGGTGAGTGGGTGGGTGGGTGGGTGGTTGAGTGGGTGAGTGAGTGAGTGGGTGGGTGAGTGAGTGGGTGGGTGAGTGGGTGAGTGAGTGGGTGGGTGGGTGAGTGGGTGAGTGAGTGAGTGGGTGGGTGAGTGATTGAGTGGGTGGGTGGGTGGTTGGGTGGGTGGGTGGGTGAGTGGGTGAGTGGGTGGGTGGGTGGGTGAGTGAGTGGGTGGGTGGGTGGTTGAGTGAGTGAGTGGGTGAGTGGGTGGGTGTGTGAGTGGGTGAGTGAGTGAATGGGTGGGTGGGTGGGTGGGTGAGTGGGTGGGTGGGTGGGTGGGTGGGTGAGTGGGTGGGTGGGTGGGTGGGTGGGTGAGTGGGTGGGTGGGTGGGTGAGTGAATGGGTGGGTGAGTGATTGGGTGGGTGTGTGAGTGAGTGGATGGGTGGGTGGGTGAGTGAGTGGGTGGGTGGGTGGGTGAGTGAATTGTGTGAGTGGGTGGGTGAGTGGGTGGGTGGGTGAGTGAGTGGGTGGGTGAGTGGGTGGGTGAGTGGGTGGGTGAGTGGGTGGGTGAGTGGGTGGGTGAGTGAGTGAGTGGGTGGGTGGATGGGTGGGTGATTGATTGGGTGAGTGAGTAGGTTGGTGAGTGAGTGAGTGAGTGGGTGGGTGGGTGGGTGGGTGGGTGGGTGAGTGAATTGTGTGAGTGGGTGGGTGAGTGAGTTGGTTGGTGAGTGAGTGGTTGGGTGAGTGGGTGGGTGAGTGGGTGGGTGAGTGGGTGGGTGAGTGGGTGGGTGAGTGGGTGGGTGAGTGAGTGAGTGGGTGGGTGAGTGGGTGGGTGGGTGGGTGGGTGAGTGGGTGGGTGGGTGGGTGGGTGGGTGAGTGGGTGGGTCGGTGGGTGGGTGGGTGGGTGAGTGGGTGGGTGAGTGTGTGGGTGGGTGAGTGAGTGGGTGAGTGAGTGAGTGGGTGAGTGAGTGAGTGAGTGAGTGGGTGAGTGAGTGGGTGAGTGAGGTTGTGAGTGAGTGGGTGAGTGAGTGGGTGAGTGAGTGGATGGGTGGGTGGGTGAGTGAGTGGGTGCTTGGGTGGGTGAGTGAATTGTGTGAGTGGGTGGGTGAGTGGGTGGGTGGGTGGGTGGGTGAGTGAGTGGGTGGGTGAGTGGGTGGGTGAGTGGGTGGGTGAGTGAGTGGGTGGGTGGGTGGGTGAGTGGGTGGGTGAGTGAGTGAGTGAGTGAGTGAGTGAGTGGGTGGGTGAGTGGGTGGGTGAGTGAGTGGGTGGGTGAGTGGGTGGGTGAGTGGTTGGGTGAGTGGGTTGGTGAGTGGGTGGGTGAGTGGGTGGGTGGGTGAGTGAGTGGGTGGGTGAGTGGGTGGGTGGGTGGGTGAGTGGGTGGGTGGGTGGGTCGGTGGGTGGGTGGGTGGGTGAGTGGGTGGGTGGGTGAGTGTGTGGGTGGGTGAGTGAGTGGGTGAGTGAGTGAGTGGGTGAGTGAGTGAGTGGGTGAGTGAGTGGGTGA
Source organism: Lampetra fluviatilis (assembly GCF_964198595.1). Classification (NCBI taxonomy): domain Eukaryota; kingdom Metazoa; phylum Chordata; class Hyperoartia; order Petromyzontiformes; family Petromyzontidae; genus Lampetra; species Lampetra fluviatilis. Next base: position 12,397,978 of record NC_136310.1, read on the forward strand.
GTGAGGTTGTGAGTGAGTGGGTGAGTGAGTGGGTGAGTGAGTTGGTGAGTGGGTGCGTGGGTGGGTGAGTGAGTGGGTGAGTGAGTGAGTGGTTGGGTGGGTGAGTGGGTGGGTGGGTGGGTGGGTGAGTGGGTGGGTGGGTGAGTGGGTGGGTGGGTGGGTGGGTGAGTGGGTGGGTGGGTGGGTGGGTGGGTGAGTGGGTGGGTGGGTGGGTGAGTGGGTGGGTGGGTGAGTGGGTGGGTTAATGAGTGGGTGGGTGAATGAGTGGGTGGGTGGGTGAGTGGGTGGGTGAATCAGTGGGTGAGTGAGTGGGTGGGTGGGTGGGTGAGTGTATGGATGGGTGGGTGAGTGAGTGAGTGGGTGGGTGGGTGGGTGAGTGGGTGGGTGAGTGAGTGAGTGGGTGCGTGGGTGGGTGAGTGAGTGAGTGGGTGAGTGGGTGAGTGAGTGGGTGGGTGAGTGAGTGGGTGGGTGGGTGAGTGGGTGGGTAGGTGAGTGGGTGGGTGGGTGAGTGGGTGGGTGGGTGAGTGGGTGAGTGGGTGAGTGAGTGAGTGAGTGGGTGGGTGGGTGGGTGGGTGGGTGGGTGGGTGAGTGAGTGAGTGAGTAAGTGAGTGAGTGGGTGGGTGAGTGGGTGAGTGAGTGAGTGGGTGGGTGGGTGAGTGGGTGAGTGAGTGGGTGGGTGAGTGGGTGAGTGAGTGGGTGGGTGAGTGAGTGGGTGGGTGAGTGGGTGAGTGAGTGGGTGGGTGAGTGAGTGAGTGAGTGAGTGAGTGGGTGAGTGAGTGGGTGAGTGGGTGAGTGAGTGGATGAGTGAGTGGGTGAGTGAGGTTGTGAGTGAGTGGGTGAGTGAGTGGGTGGGTGAGTGAGTGGGTGGGTGGGTGGGTGAGTGGGTGTGTGGGTGGGTGGGTGGGTGAGTGGGTGGGTGAGTGAGTGAGTGGGTGAGTGAGTGGGTGAGTGGGTGAGTGAGTGGATGAGTGAGTAGGTGAGTGAGTGGTTGGGTGAGTGGGTGGGTGAGTGGGTGGGTGATTGGGTGGGTGAGTGAGTGGGTGGGTGGGTGAGTGGGTGGGTGAGTGGGTGGGTGAGTGGGTGGGTGAGTGGGTGGGTGGGTGAGTGGGTGTGTGGGTGGGTGGGGGGGTGAGTGGGTGGGTGAGTGAGTGAGTGAGTGAGTGGGTGAGTGAGTGGGTGAGTGGGTGAGTGAGTGGATGAGTGAGTGGGTGAGTGAGGTTGTGAGTGAGTGGGTGAGTGAGTGGGTGAGTGGGTGGGTGAGTGAGTGGGTGGGTGAGTGAGTGGGTGGGTGAGTGAGTGTGTGGGTGAGTGAGTGGGTGGGTGGGTGGGTGGGTGAGTGGGTGGGTGGGTGAGTGGGTGGGTTAGTGGGTGGATGAGTGGGGGGGTGAGTGGGTGGGTGAGTGGGTGGGTGAGTGAGTGGGTGGGTGGGTGAGTGGGTGGGTGAGTGGATGGGTGGGTGGGTGAGTGGGTGGGTGGGTGAGTGGGTGGGTGGGTGGGTGGTTGAGTGGGTGAGTGAGTGGGTGCGTGGGTGGGTGAGTGAGTGGGTGAGTGAGTGAGTGGGTGGGTGGATGAGTGAGTGGGTGGGTGGGTCAGTGGGTGGGTGGGTGGGTGAGTGGGTGGGTGGGTGGGTGGGTGGGTGAGTGGGTGGGTGGGTGGGTGGGTGAGTGGGTGGGTGAGTGGGTGGGTGGGTGAGTGAGTGGGTGGGTGAATGAGTGGGTGGGTGAGTGGGTGGGTGAATCAGTGGGTGAGTGAGTGGGTGGGTGGGTGGGTGGGTGAGTGGATGGATGGGTGGGTGAGGGAGTGGGTGGGTGGGTGGGTGAGTGAGTGGGTGGGTGAGTGAGTGAGTGGGTGCGTGGGTGGGTGAGTGAGTGGGTGAGTGAGTGGGTGGGTGAGTGAGTGGGTGGGTGGGTGAGTGGGTGGGTAGGTGAGTGGGTGGGTGGGTGGGTGGGTGAGTGGGTGGGTGGGTGAGTGAGTGGGTGAGTGAGTGAGTGAGTGGGCGGGTGGGTGAGTGAGTGAGTGAGTGGGTGGGTGAGTGAGTGAGTAAGTGAGTGAGTGAGTGGGTTGGTGGGTGAGTGGGTGAGTGAGTGGGTGGGTGAGTGGGTGAGTGAGTGGGTGGGTGAGTGGGTGAGTGAGTGGGTGGGTGAGTGAGTGAGTGGGTGGGTGAGTGGGTGAGTGAGTGGGTGGGTGAGTGGGTGAGTGAGTGAGTGAGTGGGTGAGTGGGTGGGTGAGTGGGTGAGTGAGTGGGTGGGTGGGTGAGTGGGTGAGTGAGTGAGTGAGTGGGTGGGTGAGTGATTGAGTGGGTGGGTGGTTGGGTGGGTGGGTGGGTGAGTGGGTGAGTGGGTGGGTGGGTGGGTGAGTGAGTGGGTGGGTGGGTGGTTGAGTGAGTGGGTGAGTGGGTGGGTGAGTGAGTGGGTGAGTGAGTGAATGGGTGGCTGGGTGGGTGGCTGAGTGGGTGGGTGGGTGGGTGAGTGGGTGGGTGGGTGGGTGAGTGAGTGAGTGGGTGGGTGGGTGAGTGAATGGGTGGGTGAGTGAGTGGGTGGGTGGGTGAGTGAGTGGATGGATGGGTGGGTGAGTGAGTGGGTGGGTGGGTGGGTGAGTGAATTGTGTGAGTGGGTGGGTGAGTGGGTGGGTGGGTGGGTGAGTGAGTGGGTGGGTGAGTGGGTGGGTGAGTGGGTGGGTGAGTGGGTGGGTGAGTGAGTGAGTGGGTGAGTGGGTGGGTGGATGGGTGGGTGATTGATTGGGTGAGTGAGTAGGTTGGTGAGTGAGTGAGTGAGTGGGTGGGAGGGTGGGTGGGTGAGTGGGTGAGTGATTGATTGAATGAGTGGGTGAGTGAGTGGGTGAGTGGGTGGGTGGGTGAGTGGGTGAGTGGGTGAGTGAGTTGGTTGGTGAGTGAGTGGGTGAGTGAGTGGGTGAGTGAGTGGATGGGTGAGTGAGTGGGTGAGTGAGTGGTTGGGTGAGTGGGTGGGTGAGTGGGTGGGTGAGTGGGTGGGTGAGTGGGTGGGTGAGTGAGTGGGTGGGTGAGTGAGTGAGTGGGTGGGTGAGTGGGTGGGTGGGTGGGTGGGTGGGTGAGTGGGTGGGTGGGTGAGTGGGTGGGTGGGTCGGTGGGTGGGTGGGTGGGTGAGTGGGTGGGTGAGTGTGTGGGTGGGTGAGTGAGTGGGTGAGTGAGTGAGTGGGTGAGTGAGTGAGTGGGTGAGTGAGTGGGTGAGTGAGTGGGTGAGTGAGGTTGTGAGTGAGTGGGTGAGTGAGTGGGTGAGTGAGTGGATGGGTGGGTGGGTGAGTGAGTGGGTGGGTGGGTGGGTGAGTGAATTGTGTGAGTGGGTGGGTGAGTGGGTGGGTGGGTGGGTGAGTGAGTGGGTGGGTGAGTGGGTGGGTGAGTGGGTGGGTGAGTGAGTGGGTGGGTGGGTGGGTGAGTGGGTGGGTGGGTGGGTGAGTGAGTGAGTGGGTGGGTGAGTGGGTGGGTGAGTGGGTGGGTGAGTGGGTTGGTGAGTGGTTGGGTGAGTGGGTGGGTGAGTGGGTGGGTGAGTGGGTGGGTGAGTGAGTGAGTGGGTGGGTGAGTGGGTGGGTGGGTGGGTGGGTGGGTGGGTGAGTGGGTGGGTGAGTGAGTGGGTGGGTGGGTCGGTGGGTGGGTGGGTGGGTGAGTGGGTGGGTGGGTGAGTGTGTGGGTGGGTGAGTGAGTGGATGGGTGAGTGAGTGAGTGGGTGAGTGAGTGAGTGAGTGAGTGGGTGAGTGAGTGGGTGAGTGAGGTTGTGAGTGAGTGGGTGAGTGAGTGGGTGAGTGAGTGAGTTGGTGAGTGGGTGCGTGGGTGGGTGAGTGGGTGGGTGAGTGAGTGAGTGGTTGGGTGGGTGAGTGGGTGGGTGGGTGGGTGAGTGGGTGGGTGGGTGGGTGGGTGAGTGGGTGGGTGGGTGGGTGGGTGAGTGGGTGGGTGGGTGGGTGGGTGAGTGGGTGGGTGGGTGAGTGGGTGGGTGGGTGGGTGAGTGGGTGGGTGGGTGAGTGAGTGGGTGGGTGAATGAGTGGGTGGGTGAATGAGTGGGTGGGTGGGTGAGTGGGTGGGTGAATCAGTGGGTGAGTGAGTGGGTGGGTGGGTGGGTGAGTGGATGGATGGGTGGGTGAGTGGGTGGGTGGGTGGGTGAGTGGGTGGGTGAGTGAGTGAGTGGGTGCGTGGGTGGGTGAGTGAGTGAGTGGGTGAGTGGGTGAGTGAGTGGGTGGGTGAGTGAGTGAGTGGGTGGGTGGGTGAGTGGGTGGGTAGGTGAGTGGGTGGGTGGGTGGGTGAGTGGGTGGGTGGGTGAGTGGGTGAGTGAGTGAGTGAGTGGGTGGGTGGGTGAGTGAGTGAGTGAGTGGGTGGGTGGGTGAGTGAGTGAGTGAGTAAGTAAGTGAGTGAGTGAGTGAGTGAGTGGGTGGGTGAGTGGGTGAGTGAGTGGGTGGGTGAGTGGGTGAGTGAGTGGGTGGGTGAGTGGGTGAGTGAGTGGGTGGGTGAGTGAGTGGGTGGGTGAGTGGGTGAGTGAGTGGGTGGGTGGGTGAGTGGGTGAGTGAGTGAGTGGGTGGGTGAGTGAGTGGGTGGGTGAGTGGGTGAGTGAGTGGGTGGGTGGGTGAGTGGGTGAGTGAGTGAGTGGGTGGGTGAGTGATTGAGTGGGTGGGTGGGTGGGTGAGTGGGTGAGTGGGTGGGTGGGTGGGTGGGTGAGTGAGTGGGTGGGTGGGTGAGTGAATGGGTGAGTGGGTGGGTGAGTGAGTGGGTGGGTGAGTGGGTGAGTAAGTGGGTGGGTGAGTGAGTGGGTGGGTGGGTGGGTGAGTGAGTGAGTGGGTGAGTGAGTGAGTGGGTGGGTGAGTGGGTGGGTGGGTGAGTGGGTGGGTGAGTGGTTGGGTGAGTGGGTGGGTGAGTGGGTGGGTGAGTGAGTGGGTGGATGAGTGGGTGGGTGAGTGAGTGGGTGGCTGGGTGGGTGGGTGGGTGAGTGGGTGGGTGAGTGGGTGGGTGGGTGAGTGTGTGGGTGGGTGGGTGAGTGAGTGGGTGAGTGAGTGAGTGGGTGGGTGGGTGAGTGGGTGGGTGGGTGGGTGGGTGAGTGGGTGGGTGGGTGAGTGAGTGAGTGGGTGGGTGAATGAGTGGGTGGGTGGGTGAGTGGGTGGATGAGTGGGTGGGTGAGTGGGTGGGTGGGTGAGTGGGTGAGTGAGTGGATGGGTGGGTGAGTGGGTGGGTGGGTGAGTGGGTGAGTGAGTGATTGAGTGGGTGGTTGAGTGGGTGAGTGGGTGAGTGAGTGGGTGAGTGGGTGAGTGAGTGGGTGAGTGAGTGGGTGAGTGGGTGAGTGAGTGGGTGAGTGGGTGAGTGATTGGGTGAGTGAGGTTGTGAGTGAGGTTGTGAGTGAGTGGGTGAGTGAGTGGGTGAGTGAGTGGGTGAGTGGGTGGGTGAGTGAGTGGGTGGGTGAGTGAGTGGGTGGGTGAGTGAGTGGGTGGGTGAGTGAGTGGGTGGGTGGGTGAGTGGGTGGGTGAGTGAGTGAGTGAGTGGGTGAGTGAGTGGGTGGGTGGGTGGGTGGGTGGGTGAGTGGGTGGTTGGGTGGGTGAGTGGGTGGGTGGGTGGGTGAGTGGGTGAGTGAGTGGGTGAGTCAGTGGGTGGGTGAGTGGTTGGGTGAGTGGGTGGGTGAGTGGGTGGGTGAGTGAGTGGGTGGATGAGTGGGTGGGTGAGTGAGTGGGTGGGTGAGTGGGTTGGTGGGTGAGTGGGTGGGTGGGTGAGTGTGTGGGTGGGTGAGTGAGTGAGTGGGTGAGTGAGTGAGTGGGTGAGTGAGTGAGTGGGTGAGTGGGTGGGTGAGTGAGGTTGTGAGTGAGTGGGTGAGTGAGTGGGTGAGTGAGGGGGTGAGTGAGTGGGTGAGTGGGTGCGTGAGTGGGTGAGTGAGTGAGTGAGTGAGTGAGTGGGTGGGTGAGTGAGTGGGTGGGTGGGTGGGTGAGTGGGTGGGTGGGTGGGTGAGTGGGTGGGTGGGTGAGTGGGTGGGTGAGTGGGTGGGTGGGTGGGTGAGTGGGTGGGTGGGTGGGTGGGTGGGTGAGTGAGTGGGTGGGTGAGTGAGTGGGTGGGTGGGTGAGTGGGTGGGTGAATCAGTGGGTGAGTGAGTGGGTGGGTGGGTGGGTGAGTGGATGGATGGGTGGGTGAGTGAGTGAGTGGGTGGGTGGGTGGGTGGGTGAGTGAGTGGGTGGGTGAGTGAGTGGGTGCGTGGGTGGGTGAGTGAGTGAGTGGGTGAGTGGGTGAGTGAGTGGGTGGGTGGGTGGGTGAGTGGGTGGGTAGGTGAGTGGGTGAGTGGGTGGGTGGGTGAGTGGGTGGGTGGGTGAGTGAGTGGGTGAGTGAGTGAGTGAGTGGGTGGGTGGGAGTGAGTGAGTGAGTGAGTGGGTGGGTGGGTGAGTGAGTGAGTGAGTGAGTGGGTGGGTGAGTGGGTGAGTGAGTGGGTGGGTGAGTGGGTGAGTGAGTGGGTGGGTGAGTGGATGAGTGAGTGGGTGGGTGAGTGAGTGGGTGGGTGAGTGGGTGAGTGAGTGGGTGGGTGAGTGGGTGAGTGAGTGAGTGAGTGGGTGGGTGAGTGATTGAGTGGGTGGGTGGGTGGGTGGGTGAGTGGGTGAGTGGGTGGGTGGGTGGGTGAGTGAGTGGGTGGGTGGGTGGTTGAGTGAGTGGGTGGGTGAGTGGGTGGGTGAGTGAGTGGGTGAGTGAGTGAATGGGTGGGTGGGTGGGTGGGTGGGTGAGTGGGTGGATGAGTGAGTGGGTGGGTTGGTGGGTGAGTGAATGGGTGAGTGGGTGGGTGAGTGGGTGGGTGGGTGGGTGGGTGAGTGAGTGAGTGAGTGAGTGAGTGGGTGGGTGAGTGAGTGGGTGGGTGGGTGAGTGAGTGAGTGGGTGGGTGGGTGGGTGAGAGTGAGTGGGTGGGTGTGTGAGTGGATGGGTGGGTGGGTGAGTGAGTGGGTGGGTGGGTGGGTGGGTGGGTGAGTGAGTTGTGTGAGTGGGTGGGTGAGTGGGTGGGTGGGTGGGTGGGTGGGTGAGTGAGTGGGTTGGTGAGTGGGTTGGTGAGTGGGTGGGTGAGTGGGTGGGTGAGTGAGTGAGTGGGTGAGTGGGTGGGTGGATGGGTGGGTGATTGATTGGGTGAGTGAGTGGGTTGGTGAGTGAGTGAGTGAGTGAGTGGGTGGGAGGGTGGGTGAGTGGGTGAGTGATTGATTGAGTGAGTGAGTGGGTGAGTGAGTGAGTGGGTGAGTGAGTGAGTGGGTGAGTGAGTGGGTGGGTGGGTGGGTGAGTGGGTGGGTGAGTGAGTGGGTGGGTGGGTGGGTGGGTGAGTGAGTGGGTGGGTGAGTGAGTGGGTGGGTGGGTGAGTGGGTGGGTGAATCAGTGGGTGAGTGAGTGGGTGGGTGGGTGAGTGGATGGATGGGTGGGTGAGTGAGTGGGTGGGTGGGTGGGTGGGTGAGTGAGTGGGTGGGTGAGTGAGTGGGTGCGTGGGTGGGTGAGTGAGTGAGTGGGTGAGTGAGTGGGTGGGTGGGTGGGTGAGTGGGTGGGTAGGTGAGTGGGTGGGTGGGTGGGTGAGTGGGTGGGTGGGTGAGTGAGTGGGTGAGTGAGTGAATGAGTGGGTGGGTGGGAGTGAGTGAGTGAGTGGGTGGGTGGGTGGGTGGGTGGGTGGGTGGGTGAGTGAGTGATTGAGTAATTGAGTGGGTGGGTGAGTGGGTGAGTGAGTGGGTGGGTGAGTGGGTGAGTGAGTGGGTGGGTGAGTGGGTGAGTGAGTGGGTGGGTGAGTGAGTGGGTGGGTGAGTGGGTGAGTGAGTGGGTGGGTGAGTGGGTGAGTGAGTGAGTGAGTGGGTGGGTGAGTGATTGAGTGGGTGGGTGGGTGGTTGGGTGGGTGGTTGGGTGAGTGGGTGAGTGGGTGGGTGGGTGGGTGAGTGAGTGGGTGGGTGGGTGGTTGAGTGAGTGGGTGAGTGGGTGGGTGAGTGAGTGGGTGAGTGAGTGAATGGGTGGGTGGGTGGGTGGGTGAGTGGGTGGGTGAGTGGGTGGGTGGGTGAGTGGGTGGGTGGGTGGGTGGGTGAGTGGGTGGGTGGGTGAGTGAGTGGGTGGGTGGGTGAGTGGGTGGGTGGGTGAGTGAGTGGGTGAGTGAGTGAGTGAGTGGGCGGGTGGGTGAGTGAGTGAGTGAGTGAGTGGGTGGGTGGGTGAGTGAGTGAGTAAGTGAGTGAGTGAGTGGGTGGGTGAGTGGGTGAGTGAGTGGGTGGGTGAGTGGGTGAGTGAGTGGGTGGGTGAGTGGGTGAGTGAGTGGGTGGGTGAGTGAGTGAGTGGGTGGGTGAGTGGGTGAGTGAGTGGGTGGGTGAGTGGGTGAGTGAGTGAGTGAGTGGGTGGGTGAGTGAGTGGGTGGGTGAGTGGGTGAGTGAGTGGGTGGGTGGGTGAGTAGGTGAGTGAGTGAGTGAGTGGGTGGGTGAGTGATTGAGTGGGTGGGTGGGTGGGTGGTTGGGTGGGTGGGTGGGTGAGTGGGTGAGTGGGTGGGTGGGTGGGTGAGTGAGTGGGTGGGTGGGTGGTTGAGTGAGTGGGTGGGTGAGTGAGTGGGTGAGTGAGTGAATGGGTGGGTGGGTGGGTGGGTGGGTGAGTGGGTGGGTGGGTGAGTGGGTGGGTGGGTGGGTGGGTGGGTGAGTGGGTGGGTGGGTGGGTGAGTAAGTGGGTGGGTGGGTGGGTGAGTGAATGGGTGGGTGAGTGAGTGGGTGGGTGGGTGAGTGAGTGGATGGGTGGGTGGGTGAGTGAGTGGGTGGGTGGGTGGGTGAGTGAATTGTGTGAGTGGGGGGGTGAGTGGGTGGGTGGGTGGGTGGGTGGGTGAGTGAGTGGGTGGGTGGGTGGGTGAGTGAGTGGGTGGGTGGGTGGGTGAGTGAATGGGTGGGTGAGTGAGTGGGTGGGTGGGTGAGTGAGTGGATGGGTGGGTGGGTGAGTGAGTGGGTGGGTGGGTGGGTGAGTGAATTGTGTGAGTGGGTGGGTGAGTGGGTGGGTGAGTGGGTGGGTGAGTGGGTGGGTGAGTGGGTGGGTTAGTGAGTGAGTGGGTGAGTGGGTGGGGGGATGGGTGGGTGATTGATTGGGTGAGTGAGTAGGTTGGTGAGTGAGTGAGTGAGTGAGTGGGTGGGAGGGTGGGTGAGTGGGTGAGTGATTGATTGAGTGAGTGGGTGAGTGAGTGGGTGAGTGGGTGGGTGGGTGAGTGGGTGAGTGGGTGAGTGAGTTGGTTGGTGAGTGAGTGGGTGAGTGAGTGGGTGAGTGAGTGGATGGGTGAGTGAGTGGGTGAGTGAGTGGTTGGGTGAGTGGGTGGGTGAGTGGGTGGGTGAGTGGGTGGGTGAGTGGGTGGGTGGGTGAGTGGGTGGGTGTGTGAGTGGGTGGGTGAGTGGGTGGGTGGGTGAGTGGGTTGGTGAGTGGGTGGGTGGGTCGGTGGGTGGGTGGGTGGGTGAGTGGGTGGGTGGGTGGGTGAGTGTGTGGGTGGGTGAGTGAGTGGGTGAGTGAGTGAGTGAGTGAGTGGGTGAGTGAGTGAGTGGGTGAGTGAGTGAGTGGGTGAGTGAGTGGGTGAGTGAGGTTGTGAGTGAGTGGGTGAGTGAGTGGGTGAGTGAGTGGATGGGTGGGTGGGTGAGTGAGTGGGTGGGTGGGTGAGTGAATTGTGTGAGTGGGTGGGTGAGTGGGTGGGTGGGTGAGTGAGTTGGTGGGTGAGTGGGTGGGTGAGTGGGTGGGTGAGTGAGTGGGTGGGTGGGTGAGTGGGTGGGTGAGTGAGTGAGTGGGTGGGTGGGTGAGTGGGTGGGTGAGTGGGTGGGTGGGTGAGTGGGTGGGTGAGTGGTTGGGTGAGTGGGTGGGTGAGTGGGTGGGTGAGTGGGTGGGTGGGTGAGTGAGTGGGTGGGTGAGTGGGTGGGTGGGTGGGTGAGTGGGTGGGTGGGTGGGTCGGTGGGTGGGTGGGTGGGTGAGTGGGTGGGTGGGTGAGTGTGTGGGTGGGTGAGTGAGTGGGTGAGTTAGTGAGTGGGTGAGTGAGTGAGTGGGTGAGTGAGTGGGTGAGTGAGGTTGTGAGTGAGTGGGTGAGTGAGTGGGTGAGTGAGTGGGTGAGTGGGTGCGTGGGTGGGTGAGTGAGTGGGTGAGTGAGTGAGTGGGTGGGTGGGTGAGTGGGTGGGTGGGTGGGTGAGTGGGTGGGTGGGTGGGTGGGTGAGTGGGTGGGTGGGTGGGTGAGTGGGTGGGTGGGTGAGTGGGTGGGTGGGTGGGTGAGTAAGTGGGTGGGTGAATGAGTGGGTGGGTGAATGAGTGGGTGGGTGAGTGGGTGGGTGAATCAGTGGGTGAGTGTGTGGGTGGGTGGGTGGGTGAGTGGATGGATGGGTGGGTGAGTGAGTGGGTGGGTGGGTGGGTGGGTGGGTGGGTGAGTGAGTGGGTGGGTGAGTGAGTGAGTGGGTGCGTGGGTGGGTGAGTGAGTGAGTGGGTGAGTGGGTGAGTGAGTGGGTGGGTGAGTGAGTGGGTGGGTGGGTGAGTGGGTGGGTAGGTGAGTGGGTGGGTGGGTGAGTGGGTGGGTGGGTGAGTGGGTGAGTGAGTGAGTGAGTGGGTGGGTGGGTGGGTGGGTGAGTGAGTGAGTGAGTGAGTGGGTGGGTGGGTGAGTGAGTGAGTAAGTGAGTGAGTGAGTGAGTGAGTGAGTGAGTGAGTGGGTGGGTGAGTGAGTGGGTGGGTGAGTGAGTGGGTGGGTGGGTGAGTGAGTGAGTGAGTGGGTGGGTGGGTGAGAGTGAGTGGGTGGGTGTGTGAGTGGAGGGGTGGGTGGGTGAGTGAGTGGGTGGGTGGGTGGGTGAGTGAGTTGTGTGAGTGGGTGGGTGAGTGGGTGGGTGGGTGGGTGAGTGAGTGGGTTGGTGAGTGGGTGGGTGAGTGGGTGCGTGAGTGGGTGGGTGAGTGAGTGAGTGGGTGATTGGGTGGGTGGATGGGTGGGTGATTGATTGGGTGAGTGAGTGGGTTGGTGAGTGAGTGAGTGGGAGGGTGGGTGAGTGGGTGAGTGATTGATTGAGTGAGTGAGTGAGTGAATGAGTGGGTGAGTGAGTGGGTGAGTGGGTGGGTGGGTGAGTGGGTGAGTGAGTGGGTTGGTGAGTGAGTGGGTGAGTGGGTGAGTGAGTGGATGGGTGAGTGAGTGGGTGAGTGAGTGGTTGGGTGAGTGGGTGGGTGAGTGGGTGGGTGAGTGAGTGGGTGGGTGAGTGGGTGGGTGAGTGAGTGGGTGGGTGGGTGAGTGGGTGGGTGAGTGGGTGGGTGGATGGGTGAGTGAGTGAGTGGGTGAGTGAGTGAGTGGGTGAGTGAGTGGGTGGGTGGGTGGGTGAGTGGGTGGGTGAGTGAGTGGGTGGGTGGGTGGGTGAGTGAGTGGGTGGGTGAGTGAGTGGGTGGGTGGGTGAGTGGGTGGGTGAATCAGTGGGTGAGTGAGTGGGTGGGTGGGTGAGTGGATGGATGGGTGGGTGAGTGAGTGGGTGGGTGGGTGGGTGGGTGAGTGAGTGGGTGGGTGAGTGAGTGGGTGCGTGGGTGGGTGAGTGAGTGAGTGGGTGAGTGGGTGAGTGAGTGAGTGGGTGGGTGGGTGGGTGAGTGGGTGGGTAGGTGAGTGGGTGGGTGGGTGGGTGAGTGGGTGGGTGGGTGAGTGAGTGGGTGAGTGAGTGAATGAGTGGGTGGGTGGGAGTGAGTGAGTGAGTGAGTGGGTGGGTGGGTGAGTGAGTGAGTAATTGAGTGGGTGGGTGAGTGGGTGAGTGAGTGGGTGGGTGAGTGGGTGAGTGAGTGGGTGGGTGGGTGAGTGGGTGAGTGAGTGGGTGGGTGAGTGAGTGGGTGGGTGAGTGGGTGAGTGAGTGGGTGGGTGAGTGGGTGAGTGAGTGAGTGGGTGGGTGAGTGATTGAGTGGGTGGGTGGGTGGTTGGGTGGGTGGTTGGGTGAGTGGGTGAGTGGGTGGGTGGGTGGGTGGGGTGAGTGAGTTGGTGGGTGGGTGGTTGAGTGAGTGGGTGAGTGGGTGGGTGAGTGAGTGGGTGAGTGAGTGAATGGGTGGGTGGGTGGGTGAGTGGGTGGGTGAGTGGGTGGGTGTGTGAGTGGGTGGGTGGGTGGGTGGGTGAGTGGGTGGGTGGGTGAGTGAGTGGGTGGGTGGGTGAGTGAGTGGGTGGGTGGGTGAGTGAGTGAGTGGGTGAGTGAGTGAGTGAGTGGGCGGGTGGGTGAGTGAGTGAGTGAGTGAGTGGGTGGGTGAGTGAGTGAGTAAGTGAGTGAGTGAGTGAGTGGGTGGGTGAGTGGGTGAGTGAGTGGGTGGGTGAGTGGGTGAGTGAGTGGGTGGGTGAGTGAGTGGGTGGGTGAGTGAGTGAGTGGGTGGGTGAGTGGGTGAGTGAGTGGGTGGGTGAGTGGGTGAGTGAGTGAGTGAGTGGGTGGGTGAGTGAGTGGGTGGGTGAGTGGGTGAGTGAGTGGGTGGGTGGGTGAGTAGGTGAGTGAGTGAGTGAGTGGGTGGGTGAGTGATTGAGTGGGTGGGTGGGTGGGTGGTTGGGTGGGTGGGTGGGTGAGTGGGTGAGTGGGTGGGTGGGTGGGTGAGTGAGTGGGTGGGTGGGTGGTTGAGTGAGTGGGTGGGTGAGTGAGTGGGTGAGTGAGTGAATGGGTGGGTGGGTGGGTGGGTGAGTGGGTGGGTGGGTGGGTGGGTGAGTGGGTGGGTGGGTGGGTGGGTGAGTGGGTGGGTGGGTGGGTGGGTGAGTAAGTGGGTGGGTGAGTGAATGGGTGGGTGAGTGAGTGGGTGGGTGGGTGAGTGAGTGGATGGGTGGGTGGGTGAGTGAGTGGGTGGGTGGGTGGGTGAGTGAATTGTGTGAGTGGGGGGGTGTGTGGGTGGGTGGGTGGGTGGGTGAGTGAGTGGGTGGGTGGGTGGGTGAGTGAGTGGGTGGGTGGGTGGGTGAGTGAATGGGTGGGTGAGTGAGTGGGTGGGTGGGTGAGTGAGTGGATGGGTGGGTGGGTGAGTGAGTGGGTGGGTGGGTGGGTGGGTGAGTGAATTGTGTGAGTGGGTGGGTGAGTGGGTGGGTGAGTGGGTGGGTGAGTGGGTGGGTGAGTGGGTGGGTTAGTGAGTGAGTGGGTGAGTGGGTGGGGGGATGGGTGGGTGATTGATTGGGTGAGTGAGTAGGTTGGTGAGTGAGTGAGTGAGTGAGTGGGTGGGAGGGTGGGTGAGTGGGTGAGTGATTGATTGAGTGAGTGGGTGAGTGAGTGGGTGAGTGGGTGGGTGGGTGGGTGAGTGGGTGAGTGGGTGAGTGAGTTGGTTGGTGAGTGAGTGGGTGAGTGAGTGGGTGATTGAGTGGATGGGTGAGTGAGTGGGTGAGTGAGTGGTTGGGTGAGTGGGTGGGTGAGTGGGTGGGTGAGTGGGTGGGTGAGTGGGTGGGTGGGTGTGTGAGTGGGTGGGTGAGTGGGTGGGTGGGTGAGTGGGTGGGTGAGTGGGTGGGTGGGTCGGTGGGTGGGTGGGTGGGTGAGTGGGTGGGTGGGTGAGTGTGTGGGTGGGTGAGTGAGTGGGTGAGTGAGTGAGTGAGTGGGTGAGTGAGTGAGTGGGTGAGTGAGTGAGTGGGTGAGTGAGTGGGTGAGTGAGGTTGTGAGTGAGTGGGTGAGTGAGTGGGTGAGTGAGTGGATGGGTGGGTGGGTGAGTGAGTGGGTGGGTGGGTGAGTGAATTGTGTGAGTGGGTGGGTGAGTGGGTGGGTGGGTGAGTGAGTTGGTGGGTGAGTGGGTGGGTGAGTGGGTGGGTGAGTGAGTGGGTGGGTGGGTGAGTGGGTGGGTGAGTGAGTGAGTGGGTGGGTGGGTGAGTGGGTGGGTGAGTGGGTGGGTGGGTGAGTGGGTGGGTGAGTGGTTGGGTGAGTGGGTGGGTGAGTGGGTGGGTGAGTGGGTGGGTGGGTGAGTGAGTGGGTGGGTGAGTGGGTGGGTGGGTGGGTGGGTGGGTGAGTGGGTGGGTGGGTGGGTCGGTGGGTGGGTGGGTGGGTGGGTGGGTGAGTGGGTGGGTGGGTGAGTGTGTGGGTGGGTGAGTGAGTGGGTGAGTTAGTGAGTGGGTGAGTGAGTGAGTGGGTGAGTGAGTGGGTGAGTGAGGTTGTGAGTGAGTGGGTGAGTGAGTGGGTGAGTGAGTGGGTGAGTGAGTGGGTGAGTGGGTGCGTGGGTGGGTGAGTGAGTGGGTGAGTGAGTGAGTGGGTGGGTGGGTGAGTGGGTGGGTGGGTGGGTGAGTGGGTGGGTGGGTGGGTGAGTGGGTGGGTGGGTGGGTGGGTGAGTGGGTGGGTGGGTGGGTGAGTGGGTGGGTGGGTGGGTGGGTGGGTGAGTGAGTGGGTGGGTGAATGAGTGGGTGGGTGAATGAGTGGGTGGGTGAGTGGGTGGGTGAATCAGTGGGTGAGTGTGTGGGTGGGTGGGTGGGTGGGTGAGTGGATGGATGGGTGGGTGAGTGAGTGAGTGGGTGGGTGGGTGGGTGGGTGGGTGAGTGAGTGGGTGGGTGAGTGAGTGAGTGGGTGCGTGGGTGGGTGAGTGAGTGAGTGGGTGAGTGAGTGGGTGGGTGAGTGAGTGGGTGGGTGGGTGAGTGGGTGGGTAGGTGAGTGGGTGGGTGGGTGAGTGGGTGGGTGGGTGAGTGGGTGAGTGAGTGAGTGAGTGGGTGGGTGGGTGGGTGGGTGAGTGAGTGAGTGAGTGGGTGGGTGGGTGAGTGAGTGAGTGAGTAAGTGAGTGAGTGAGTGAGTGAGTGAGTGAGTGAGTGGGTGGGTGAGTGAGTGAGTGGGTGGGTGAGTGAGTGGGTGGGTGGGTGAGTGAGTGAGTGAGTGGGTGGGTGGGTGAGAGTGAGTGGGTGGGTGTGTGAGTGGAGGGGTGGGTGGGTGAGTGAGTGGGTGGGTGGGTGGGTGAGTGAGTTGTGTGAGTGGGTGGGTGAGTGGGTGGGTGGGTGGGTGAGTGATTGGGTTGGTGAGTGGGTGGGTGAGTGGGTGCGTGAGTGGGTGGGTGAGTGAGTGAGTGGGTGAGTGGGTGGGTGGATGGGTGGGTGATTGATTGGGTGAGTGAGTGGGTTGGTGAGTGAGTGAGTGGGTGGGAGGGTGGGTGAGTGGGTGAGTGATTGATTGAGTGAGTGAGTGAGTGAATGAGTGGGTGAGTGAGTGGGTGAGTGGGTGGGTGGGTGAGTGGGTGAGTGAGTGGGTTGGTGAGTGAGTGGGTGAGTGGGTGAGTGAGTGGATGGGTGAGTGAGTGGGTGAGTGAGTGGTTGGGTGAGTGGGTGGGTGAGTGGGTGGGTGAGTGAGTGGGTGGGTGAGTGGGTGGGTGAGTGAGTGGGTGGGTGGGTGAGTGGGTGGGTGAGTGGGTGGGTGGATGGGTGAGTGGGTGGGTGGGTGGGTGAGTGGGTGGGTGGTTGAATGGGTGAGTGAGTGGGTGCGTGGGTGGGTAAGTGAGTGGGTGAGTGAGTGAGTGGGTGGGTGGGTGGGTGAGTGAGTGAGTGGGTGGGTGAGTGGGTGGGTGGGTGGGTGAGTGGGTGGGTGGGTGGGTGGGTGAGTGGGTGGGTGGGTGGGTGGGTGAGTGGGTGGGTGGGTGAGTGGGTGGGTGGGTGAGTGAGTGGGTGGGTGAATGAATGGGTGGGTGAGTGGGTGGGTGAATCAGTGGGTGAGTGAGTGGGTGGGTGGGTGGGTGAGTGGATGGATGGGTGGGTGAGTGAGTGGGTGGGTGGGTGAGTGAGTGAGTGGGTGCGTGGGTGGGTGAGTGAGTGGGTGAGTGAGTGGGTGGGTGAGTGAGTGGGTGGGTGGGTGAGTGGGTGGGTAGGTGAGTGGGTGGGTGGGTGAGTGGGTGGGTGGGTGGGTGAGTGAGTGGGTGAGTGAGTGAGTGGGCGGGTGGGTGAGTGAGTGAGTGAGTGGGTGGGTGGGTGAGTGAGTGAGTAAGTGAGTGAGTGGGTGAGTGGGTGGGTGGGTGAGTGGGTGAGTGAGTGGGTGGGTGAGTGGGTGAGTGAGTGGGTGGGTGAGTGGGTGAGTGAGTGGGTGGGTGAGTGAGTGGGTGGGTGAGTGGGTGGGTGAGTGGGTGAGTGAGTGAGTGAGTGGGTGGGTGAGTGAGTGGGTGGGTGAGTGGGTGAGTGAGTGGGTGGGTGGGTGAGTGGGTGAGTGAGTGAGTGAGTGGGTGGGTGAGTGATTGAGTGGGTGGGTGGGTGGTTGGGTGGGTGGGTGGGTGAGTGGGTGAGTGGGTGGGTGGGTGGGTGGGTGAGTGAGTGAGTGGGTGGGTGGGTGGTTGAGTGAGTGGGTGAGTGGGTGGGTGAGTGAGTGGGTGAGTGAGTGAATGGGTGGGTGGGTGGGTGGGTGGGTGAGTGGGTGGGTGGGTGGGTGGGTGGGTGGGTGAGTGGGTGGGTGGGTGGGTGAGTGGGTGGGTGGGTGGGTGGGTGAGTGAATGGGTGGGTGAGTGAGTGGGTGGGTGGGTGAGTGAGTGGATGGGTGGGTGGGTGAGTGAGTGGGTGGGTGGGTGGGTGAGTGAATTGTGTGAGTGGGTGAGTGAGTGGGTGGGTGGGTGGGTGGGTGAGTGAGTGGGTGGGTGAGTGGGTGGGTGGGTGAGTGGGTGGGTGAGTGGGTGGGTGAGTGGGTGGGTGAGTGAGTGAGTGGGTGAGTGGGTGGGTGGATGGGTGGGTGATTGATTGGGTGAGTGAGTAGGTTGGTGAGTGAGTGAGTGAGTGAGTGGGTGGGAGGGTGGGTGGGTGAGTGGGTGAGTGATTGATTGAGTGAGTGGGTGAGTGAGTGGGTGAGTGGGTGGGTGGGTGAGTGGGTGAGTGGGTGAGTGAGTTGGTTGGTGAGTGAGTGGGTGAGTGAGTGGGTGAGTGAGTGGATGGGTGAGTGAGTGGGTGAGTGAGTGGTTGGGTGAGTGGGTGGGTGAGTGGGTGGGTGAGTGGGTGGGTGAGTGGGTGGGTGAGTGGGTGGGTGAGTGAGTGGGTGGGTGAGTGAGTGGGTGAGTGGGTGAGTGAGTGCATGAGTGAGTGGGTGGGTGAGTGAGTGGGTGGGTGAGTGAGTGGGTGGGTGGGTGAGTGAGTGAGTGAGTGGGTGGGTGGGTGAGAGTGAGTGGGTGGGTGTGTGAGTGGAGGGGTGGGTGGGTGAGTGAGTGGGTGGGTGGGTGGGTGAGTGAGTTGTGTGAGTGGGTGGGTGAGTGGGTGGGTGGGTGGGTGAGTGAGTGGGTTGGTGAGTGGGTGGGTGAGTGGGTGCGTGAGTGGGTGGGTGAGTGAGTGAGTGGGTGAGTGGGTGGGTGGATGGGTGGGTGATTGATTGGGTGAGTGAGTGGGTTGGTGAGTGAGTGAGTGGGTGGGAGGGTGGGTGAGTGGGTGAGTGATTGATTGAGTGAGTGAGTGAGTGAATGAGTGGGTGAGTGAGTGGGTGAGTGGGTGGGTGGGTGAGTGGGTGAGTGAGTGGGTTGGTGAGTGAGTGGGTGAGTGGGTGAGTGAGTGGATGGGTGAGTGAGTGGGTGAGTGAGTGGTTGGAGTGAGTGGGTGGGTGAGTGGGTGGGTGAGTGAGTGGGTGGGTGAGTGAGTGGGTGGGTGAGTGGGTGGGTGAGTGAGTGGGTGGGTGGGTGAGTGGGTGGGTGAGTGGGTGGGTGGATGGGTGAGTGGGTGGGTGGGTGGGTGGGTGAGTGGGTGGGTGGTTGAGTGGGTGAGTGAGTGGGTGCGTGGGTGGGTAAGTGAGTGGGTGAGTGAGTGAGTGGGTGGGTGGGTGAGTGAGTGGGTGGGTGAGTGGGTGGGTGGGTGAGTGGGTGGGTGGGTGGGTGGGTGAGTGGGTGGGTGGGTGGGTGAGTGGGTGGGTGGGTGGGTGAGTGGGTGGGTGGGTGAGTGAGTGGGTGGGTGAATGAATGGGTGGGTGAGTGGGTGGGTGAATCAGTGGGTGAGTGAGTGGGTGGGTGGGTGGGTGAGTGGATGGATGGGTGGGTGAGTGAGTGGGTGGGTGGGTGAGTGAGTGAGTGGGTGCGTGGGTGGGTGAGTGAGTGGGTGAGTGAGTGGGTGGGTGAGTGAGTGAGTGGGTGGGTGGGTGAGTGGGTGGGTAGGTGAGTGGGTGGGTGGGTGAGTGGGTGGGTGGGTGGGTGAGTGAGTGGGTGAGTGAGTGAGTGGGCGGGTGGGTGAGTGAGTGAGTGAGTGGGTGGGTGAGTGAGTGAGTGAGTAAGTGAGTGAGTGAGTGAGTGGGTGGGTGGGTGAGTGGGTGAGTGAGTGGGTGGGTGAGTGGGTGAGTGAGTGGGTGGGTGAGTGGGTGAGTGAGTTGGTGGGTGAGTGAGTGGGTGGGTGAGTGGGTGGGTGAGTGGGTGAGTGAGTGAATGAGTGGGTGGGTGAGTGAGTGGGTGGGTGAGTGGGTGAGTGAGTGAGTGGGTGGGTGGGTGGGTGAGTGGGTGAGTGAGTGAGTGGGTGGGTGAGTGATTGAGTGGGTGGGTGGGTGGTTGGGTGGGTGGGTGGGTGAGTGGGTGAGTGGGTGGGTGGGTGGGTGGGTGAGTGAGTGAGTGGGTGGGTGGGTGGGTGGTTGAGTGAGTGGGTGAGTGGGTGGGTGAGTGAGTGGGTGAGTGAGTGAATGGGTGGGTGGGTGGGTGGGTGAGTGGGTGGGTGGGTGGGTGAGTGGGTGGGTGGGTGGGTGAGTGAGTGGGTGGGTGGGTGGGTGGGTGAGTGAATGGGTGGGTGAGTGAGTGGGTGGGTGGGTGAGTGAGTGGATGGGTGGGTGGGTGAGTGAGTGGGTGGGTGGGTGGGTGAGTGAATTGTGTGAGTGGGTGGGTGAGTGGGTGGGTGGGTGGGTGGGTGAGTGATGGGTGGGTGAGTGGGTGGGTGGGTGAGTGGGTGGGTGAGTGGGTGGGTGAGTGGGTGGGTGAGTGAGTGAGTGGGTGAGTGGGTGGATGGGTGGATGGGTGGGTGATTGATTGGGTGAGTGAGTAGGTTGGTGAGTGAGTGAGTGAGTGGGTGGGAGGGTGGGTGGGTGAGTGGGTGAGTGATTGATTGAGTGAGTGGGTGAGTGAGTGGGTGAGTGGGTGGGTGGGTGAGTGGGTGAGTGGGTGAGTGAGTTGGTTGGTGAGTGAGTGGGTGAGTGAGTGGGTGAGTGAGTGGATGGGTGAGTGAGTGGGTGAGTGAGTGGTTGGGTGAGTGGGTGGGTGAGTGGGTGGGTGAGTGGGTGGGTGAGTGGGTGGGTGAGTGGGTGGGTGAGTGAGTGGGTGGGTGAGTGGGTGGGTGGGTGGGTGTGTGAGTGGGTGGGTGGGTGAGTGGTTGGGTGGGTCGGTGGGTGGGTGGGTGGGTGAGTGGGTGGGTGAGTGTGTGGGTGGGTGAGTGAGTGGGTGAGTGAGTGAGTGAGTGGGTGAGTGAGTGAGTGGGTGAGTGAGTGAGTGGGTGAGTGAGTGGGTGAGTGAGGTTGTGAGTGAGTGGGTGAGTGAGTGGGTGAGTGAGTGGATGGGTGGGTGGGTGAGTGAGTGGGTGGGTGGGTGGGTGAGTGAATTGTGTGAGTGGGTGGGTGAGTGGGTGGGTGGGTGGGTGAGTGAGTGGGTGGGTGAGTGAGTGGGTGGGTGAGTGGGTGGGTGAGTGAGTGAGTGAGTGAGTGGGTGGGTGGGTGAGTGGGTGGGTGAGTGAGTGGGTGGGTGAGTGGTTGGGTGAGTGGGTGGGTGAGTGGGTGGGTGAGTGGGTGGGTGAGTGAGTGGGTGGGTGAGTGGGTGGGTGGGTGAGTGGGTGGGTGAGTGGGTGGGTGGGTGGGTGGGTGGGTTGGTGGGTGGGTGGGTGGGTGGGTGAGTGGGTGGGTGAGTGTGTGGGTGGGTGAGTGAGTGGGTGAGTGAGTGAGTGAGTGAGTGGGTGAGTGAGTGAGGGGGTGAGTGAGTGGGTGAGTGAGGTTGTGAGTGAGTGGGTGAGTGAGTGGGTGAGTGAGTTGGTGAGTGGGTGCGTGGGTGGGTGAGTGAGTGGGTGAGTGAGTGAGTGGTTGGGTGGGTGAGTGGGTGGGTGGGTGGGTGGATGGGTGGGTGGGTGAGTGGGTGGGTGGGTGGGTGAGTGGGTGGGTGGGTGGGTGAGTGGGTGGGTGGGTGGGTGAGTGGGTGGGTGGGTGAGTGGGTGGGTGAATGAGTGGGTGGGTGAATGAGTGGGTGGGTGAGTGGGTGGGTGAATCAGTGGGTGAGTGAGTGGGTGGGTGGGTGGGTGAGTGGATGGATGGGTGGGTGAGTGAGTGAGTGAGTGAGTGGGTGGGTGGGTGAGTGGGTGGGTGAGTGAGTGAGTGGGTGCGTGGGTGGGTGAGTGGGTGAGTGAGTGGGTGGGTGAGTGAGTGGGTGGGTGAGTGGGTGGGTAGGTGAGTGGGTGGGTGGGTGAGTGGGTGGGTGGGTGAGTGGGTGAGTGAGTGAGTGAGTGAGTGGGTGGGTGGGTGAGTGAGTTGTGTGAGTGGGTGGGTGAGTGGGTGGGTGGGTGGGTGAGTGAGTGGGTTGGTGAGTGGGTGGGTGAGTGGGTGCGTGAGTGGGTGGGTGAGTGAGTGAGTGGGTGAGTGGGTGGGTGGATGGGTGGGTGATTGATTGGGTGAGTGAGTGGGTTGGTGAGTGAGTGAGTGGGTGCGAGGGTGGATGAGTGGGTGAGTGATTGATTGAGTGAGTGAGTGAGTGAGTGAATGAGTGGGTGAGTGAGTGGGTGAGTGGGTGGGTGGGTGAGTGGGTGAGTGAGTGGGTTGGTGAGTGAGTGGGTGAGTGAGTGGGTGAGTGAGTGGATGGGTGAGTGAGTGGGTGAGTGAGTGGTTGGGTGAGTGGGTGGGTGAGTGGGTGGGTGAGTGAGTGGGTGGGTGAGTGGGTGGGTGAGTGAGTGGGTGGGTGGGTGAGTGGGTGGGTGAGTGGGTGGGTGGGTGGGTGAGTGGGTGGGTGGGTGGGTGGGTGGTTGAGTGGGTGAGTGAGTGAGTGGGTGGGTGAGTGAGTGGGTGGGTGAGTGGGTGAGTGAGTGGGTGGGTGGGTGAGTGGGTGAGTGAGTGAGTGGGTGGGTGAGTGATTGAGTGGGTGGGTGGTTGGGTGGGTGGGTGGGTGAGTGGGTGAGTGGGTGGGTGGGTGGGTGAGTGAGTGGGTGGGTGGGTGGGTGGTTGAGTGAGTGAGTGGGTGAGTGGGTGGGTGTGTGAGTGGGTGAGTGAGTGAATGGGTGGGTGGGTGGGTGGGTGAGTGGGTGGGTGGGTGAGTGGGTGGGTGGGTGGGTGAGTGAGTGGGTGGGTGGGTGGGTGAGTGAATGGGTGGGTGAGTGATTGGGTGGGTGTGTGAGTGAGTGGATGGGTGGGTGGGTGAGTGAGTGGGTGGGTGGGTGGGTGAGTGAATTGTGTGAGTGGGTGGGTGAGTGGGTGGGTGAGTGGTTGGGTGAGTGGGTTGGTAAGTGGGTGGGTGAGTGGGTGGGTGGGTGAGTGAGTGGGTGGGTGAGTGGGTGGGTGGGTGGGTGAGTGGGTGGGTGGGTGGGTGGGTCGGTGGGTGGGTGGGTGGGTGAGTTGGTGGGTGGGTGAGTGTGTGGGTGGGTGAGTGAGTGGGTGAGTGAGTGAGTGGGTGAGTGAGTGAGTGGGTGAGTGAGTGGGTGAGTGAGGTTGTGAGTGAGTGGGTGAGTGAGTGGGTGAGTGAGTTGGTGAGTGGGTGCGTGGGTGGGTGAGTGAGTGGGTGAGTGAGTGAGTGGTTGGGTGGGTGAGTGGGTGGGTGGGTGGGTGAGTGGGTGGGTGGGTGGGTGAGTGGGTGAGTGAGTGGGTGGGTGAGTGGGTGAGTGAGTGGGTGGGTGAGTGGGTGAGTGAGTGGGTGGGTGAGTGAGTGGGTGGGTGAGTGGGTGGGTGAGTGGGTGAGTGAGTGAATGAGTGGGTGGGTGAGTGAGTGGGTGGGTGAGTGGGTGAGTGAGTGGGTGGGTGGGTGAGTGGGTGAGTGAGTGAGTGGGTGGGTGAGTGATTGAGTGGGTGGGTGGGTGGGTGGTTGGGTGGGTGGGTGGGTGAGTGGGTGAGTGGGTGGGTGGGTGGGTGGGTGAGTGAGTGAGTGGGTGGGTGGGTGGGTGGGTGGTTGAGTGAGTGGGTGAGTGGGTGGGTGAGTGAGTGGGTGAGTGAGTGAATGGGTGGGTGGGTGGGTGGGTGAGTGGGTGGGTGGGTGGGTGGGTGAGTGGGTGGGTGGGTGGGTGGGTGAGTGAGTGGGTGGGTGGGTGGGTGGGTGAGTGAATGGGTGGGTGAGTGAGTGGGTGGGTGGGTGAGTGAGTGGATGGGTGGGTGGGTGAGTGAGTGGGTGGGTGGGTGGGTGAGTGAATTGTGTGAGTGGGTGGGTGAGTGGGTGGGTGGGTGGGTGGGTGGGTGGGTGAGTGATGGGTGGGTGAGTGGGTGGGTGGGTGAGTGGGTGGGTGAGTGGGTGGGTGAGTGGGTGGGTGAGTGAGTGAGTGGGTGAGTGGGTGGATGGGTGGATGGGTGGGTGATTGATTGGGTGAGTGAGTAGGTTGGTGAGTGAGTGAGTGAGTGAGTGGGTGGGAGGGTGGGTGGGTGAGTGGGTGAGTGATTGATTGAGTGAGTGGGTGAGTGAGTGGGTGAGTGGGTGGGTGGGTGAGTGGGTGAGTGGGTGAGTGAGTTGGTTGGTGAGTGAGTGGGTGAGTGAGTGGGTGAGTGAGTGGATGGGTGAGTGAGTGGGTGAGTGAGTGGTTGGGTGAGTGGGTGGGTGAGTGGGTGGGTGAGTGGGTGGGTGAGTGGGTGGGTGAGTGGGTGGGTGAGTGAGTGGGTGGGTGAGTGGGTGGGTGGGTGGGTGTGTGAGTGGGTGGGTGGGTGAGTGGTTGGGTGGGTCGGTGGGTGGGTGGGTGGGTGGGTGAGTGGGTGGGTGAGTGTGTGGGTGGGTGAGTGAGTGGGTGAGTGAGTGAGTGAGTGGGTGAGTGAGTGAGTGGGTGAGTGAGTGAGTGGGTGAGTGAGTGGGTGAGTGAGGTTGTGAGTGAGTGGGTGAGTGAGTGGGTGAGTGAGTGGATGGGTGGGTGGGTGAGTGAGTGGGTGGGTGGGTGGGTGAGTGAATTGTGTGAGTGGGTGGGTGAGTGGGTGGGTGGGTGGGTGAGTGAGTGGGTGGGTGAGTGGGTGGGTGAGTGGGTGGGTGAGTGAGTGAGTGAGTGGGTGGGTGGGTGAGTGGGTGGGTGAGTGAGTGGGTGGGTGAGTGGTTGGGTGAGTGGGTGGGTGAGTGGGTGGGTGAGTGGGTGGGTGAGTGAGTGGGTGGGTGAGTGGGTGGGTGGGTGAGTGGGTGGGTGGGTGAGTGGGTGGGTGGGTGGGTGGGTGGGTTGGTGGGTGGGTGGGTGGGTGGGTGGGTGAGTGGGTGGGTGAGTGTGTGGGTGGGTGAGTGAGTGGGTGAGTGAGTGAGTGAGTGAGTGGGTGAGTGAGTGAGGGGGTGAGTGAGTGGGTGAGTGAGGTTGTGAGTGAGTGGGTGAGTGAGTGGGTGAGTGAGTTGGTGAGTGGGTGCGTGGGTGGGTGAGTGAGTGGGTGAGTGAGTGAGTGGTTGGGTGGGTGAGTGGGTGGGTGGGTGGGTGGGTGGATGGGTGGGTGGGTGAGTGGGTGGGTGGGTGAGTGGGTGGGTGGGTGGGTGGGTGAGTGGGTGGGTGGGTGGGTGAGTGGGTGGGTGGGTGAGTGGGTGGGTGAATGAGTGGGTGGGTGAATGAGTGGGTGGGTGAGTGGGTGGGTGAATCAGTGGGTGAGTGAGTGGGTGGGTGGGTGAGTGGATGGATGGGTGGTGAGTGAGTGAGTGAGTGAGTGAGTGGGTGGGTGGGTGAGTGGGTGGGTGAGTGAGTGAGTGGGTGCGTGGGTGGGTGAGTGGGTGAGTGAGTGGGTGGGTGAGTGAGTGGGTGGGTGAGTGGGTGGGTAGGTGAGTGGGTGGGTGGGTGAGTGGGTGGGTGGGTGAGTGGGTGAGTGAGTGAGTGAGTGAGTGGGTGGGTGGGTGAGTGAGTTGTGTGAGTGGGTGGGTGAGTGGGTGGGTGGGTGGGTGAGTGAGTGGGTTGGTGAGTGGGTGGGTGAGTGGGTGCGTGAGTGGGTGGGTGAGTGAGTGAGTGGGTGAGTGGGTGGGTGGATGGGTGGGTGATTGATTGGGTGAGTGAGTGGGTTGGTGAGTGAGTGAGTGGGTGCGAGGGTGGATGAGTGGGTGAGTGATTGATTGAGTGAGTGAGTGAGTGAGTGAATGAGTGGGTGAGTGAGTGGGTGAGTGGGTGGGTGGGTGAGTGGGTGAGTGAGTGGGTTGGTGAGTGAGTGGGTGAGTGAGTGGGTGAGTGAGTGGATGGGTGAGTGAGTGGGTGAGTGAGTGGTTGGGTGAGTGGGTGGGTGAGTGGGTGGGTGAGTGAGTGGGTGGGTGAGTGGGTGGGTGAGTGAGTGGGTGGGTGGGTGAGTGGGTGGGTGAGTGGGTGGGTGGGTGGGTGAGTGGGTGGGTGGGTGGGTGGGTGGTTGAGTGGGTGAGTGAGTGAGTGGGTGGGTGAGTGAGTGGGTGGGTGAGTGGGTGAGTGAGTGGGTGGGTGGGTGAGTGGGTGAGTGAGTGAGTGGGTGGGTGAGTGATTGAGTGGGTGGGTGGTTGGGTGGGTGGGTGGGTGAGTGGGTGAGTGGGTGGGTGGGTGGGTGGGTGAGTGAGTGGGTGGGTGGGTGGGTGGTTGAGTGAGTGAGTGGGTGAGTGGGTGGGTGTGTGAGTGGGTGAGTGAGTGAATGGGTGGGTGGGTGGGTGGGTGAGTGGGTGGGTGGGTGAGTGGGTGGGTGGGTGGGTGAGTGAGTGGGTGGGTGGGTGGGTGAGTGAATGGGTGGGTGAGTGATTGGGTGGGTGTGTGAGTGAGTGGATGGGTGGGTGGGTGAGTGAGTGGGTGGGTGGGTGGGTGAGTGAATTGTGTGAGTGGGTGGGTGAGTGGGTGGGTGAGTGGTTGGGTGAGTGGGTTGGTAAGTGGGTGGGTGAGTGGGTGGGTGGGTGAGTGAGTGGGTGGGTGAGTGGGTGGGTGGGTGGGTGAGTGGGTGGGTGGGTGGGTGGGTGGGTGGGTCGGTGGGTGGGTGGGTGGGTGAGTTGGTGGGTGGGTGAGTGTGTGGGTGGGTGAGTGAGTGGGTGAGTGAGTGAGTGGGTGAGTGAGTGAGTGGGTGAGTGAGTGGGTGAGTGAGGTTGTGAGTGAGTGGGTGAGTGAGTGGGTGAGTGAGTTGGTGAGTGGGTGCGTGGGTGGGTGAGTGAGTGGGTGAGTGAGTGAGTGGTTGGGTGGGTGAGTGGGTGGGTGGGTGGGTGAGTGGGTGGGTGGGTGGGTGAGTGGGTGGGTGGGTGAGTGGGTGGGTGGGTGGGTGGGTGAGTGGGTGGGTGGGTGGGTGAGTGGGTGGGTGGGTGGGTGAGTGGGTGGGTGGGTGAGTGGGTGGGTTAATGAGTGGGTGGGTGAATGAGTGGGTGGGTGGGTGAGTGGGTGGGTGAATCAGTGGGTGAGTGAGTGGGTGGGTGGGTGGGTGAGTGTATGGATGGGTGGGTGAGTGAGTGAGTGGGTGGGTGGGTGAGTGGGTGGGTGAGTGAGTGAGTGGGTGCGTGGGTGGGTGAGTGAGTGAGTGGGTGAGTGGGTGAGTGAGTGGGTGGGTGAGTGAGTGGGTGGGTGGGTGAGTGGGTGGGTAGGTGAGTGGGTGGGTGGGTGAGTGGGTGGGTGGGTGAGTGGGTGAGTGGGTGAGTGAGTGAGTGAGTGGGTGGGTGGGTGGGTGAGTGAGTGAGTGAGTAAGTGAGTGAGTGGGTGGGTGAGTGGGTGAGTGAGTGAGTGGGTGGGTGGGTGAGTGGGTGAGTGAGTGGGTGGGTGAGTGGGTGAGTGAGTGGGTGGGTGAGTGAGTGGGTGGGTGAGTGGGTGAGTGAGTGGGTGGGTGAGTGAGTGAGTGAGTGAGTGGGTGAGTGAGTGAGTGGGTGAGTGGGTGAGTGAGTGGATGAGTGAGTGGGTGAGTGAGGTTGTGAGTGAGTGGGTGAGTGAGTGGGTGGGTGAGTGAGTGGGTGGGTGGGTGGGTGAGTGGGTGTGTGGGTGGGTGGGTGGGTGAGTGGGTGGGTGAGTGAGTGAGTGAGTGGGTGAGTGAGTGGGTGAGTGGGTGAGTGAGTGGATGAGTGAGTGGGTGAGTGAGTGGTTGGGTGAGTGGGTGGGTGAGTGGGTGGGTGATTGGGTGGGTGAGTGAGTGGGTGGGTGGGTGAGTGGGTGGGTGAGTGGGTGGGTGAGTGGGTGGGTGAGTGGGTGGGTGGGTGAGTGGGTGTGTGGGTGGGTGGGGGGGTGAGTGGGTGGGTGGGTGAGTGAGTGAGTGAGTGAGTGGGTGAGTGAGTGGGTGAGTGGGTGAGTGAGTGGATGAGTGAGTGGGTGAGTGAGGTTGTGAGTGAGTGGGTGAGTGAGTGGGTGAGTGGGTGGGTGAGTGAGTGGGTGGGTGAGTGAGTGGGTGGGTGAGTGAGTGTGTGGGTGAGTGAGTGGGTGGGTGGGTGGGTGGGTGGGTGGGTGGGTGAGTGGGTGGGTGGGTGAGTGGGTGGGTTAGTGGGTGGATGAGTGGGGGGGTGAGTGGGTGGGTGAGTGGGTGGGTGAGTGAGTGGGTGGGTGGGTGAGTGGGTGGGTGAGTGGGTGAATGAGTGGGTGGGTGGGTGAGTGGGTGGGTGAATCAGTGGGTGAGTGAGTGGGTGGGTGGGTGGGTGAGTGTATGGATGGGTGGGTGAGTGAGTGAGTGGGTGGGTGGGTGAGTGGGTGGGTGAGTGAGTGAGTGGGTGCGTGGGTGGGTGAGTGAGTGAGTGGGTGAGTGGGTGAGTGAGTGGGTGGGTGAGTGAGTGGGTGGGTGGGTGAGTGGGTGGGTAGGTGAGTGGGTGGGTGGGTGAGTGGGTGGGTGGGTGAGTGGGTGAGTGGGTGAGTGAGTGAGTGAGTGGGTGGGTGGGTGGGTGAGTGAGTGAGTGAGTAAGTGAGTGAGTGAGTGGGTGGGTGAGTGGGTGAGTGAGTGAGTGGGTGGGTGAGTGGGTGAGTGAGTGAGTGGGTGGGTGGGTGAGTGGGTGAGTGAGTGGGTGGGTGAGTGGGTGGGTGAGTGAGTGGGTGGGTGAGTGAGTGGGTGGGTGAGTGGGTGAGTGAGTGGGTGGGTGAGTGAGTGAGTGAGTGAGTGGGTGAGTGAGTGGGTGAGTGGGTGAGTGAGTGGATGAGTGAGTGGGTGAGTGAGGTTGTGAGTGAGTGGGTGAGTGAGTGGGTGGGTGAGTGAGTGGGTGGGTGGGTGGGTGAGTGGGTGTGTGGGTGGGTGGGTGGGTGAGTGGGTGGGTGAGTGAGTGAGTGAGTGGGTGAGTGAGTGGGTGAGTGGGTGAGTGAGTGGATGAGTGAGTGGGTGAGTGAGTGGTTGGGTGAGTGGGTGGGTGAGTGGGTGGGTGATTGGGTGGGTGAGTGAGTGGGTGGGTGGGTGAGTGGGTGGGTGAGTGGGTGGGTGAGTGGGTGGGTGAGTGGGTGGGTGGGTGAGTGGGTGTGTGGGTGGGTGGGGGGGTGAGTGGGTGGGTGGGTGAGTGAGTGAGTGAGTGGGTGAGTGAGTGGGTGAGTGGGTGAGTGAGTGGATGAGTGAGTGGGTGAGTGAGGTTGTGAGTGAGTGGGTGAGTGAGTGGGTGAGTGGGTGGGTGAGTGAGTGAGTGGGTGGGTGGGTGAGTGAGTGGGTGGGTGAGTGAGTGTGTGGGTGAGTGAGTGGGTGGGAGGGTGGGTGGGTGGGTGAGTGGGTGGGTGGGTGGGTGAGTGGGTGGGTTAGTGGGTGGATGAGTGGGGGGGGTGAGTGGGTGGGTGAGTGGGTGGGTGAGTGAGTGGGTGGGTGGGTGAGTGGGTGGGTGAGTGGATGGGTGGGTGGGTGAGTGGGTGGGTGGGTGGGTGAGTGGGTGGGTGGGTGGGTGGTTGAGTGGGTGAGTGAGTGGGTGCGTGGGTGGGTGAGTGAGTGGGTGAGTGAGTGAGTGGGTGGGTGGATGAGTGAGTGGGTGGGTGGGTCAGTGGGTGGGTGGGTGGGTGAGTGGGTGGGTGGGTGGGTGAGTGGGTGGGTGGGTGGGTGAGTGGGTGGGTGAGTGGGTGGGTGGGTGGGTGAGTGAGTGGGTGGGTGAATGAGTGGGTGGGTGAGTGGGTGGGTGAATCAGTGGGTGAGTGAGTGGGTGGGTGGGTGGGTGGGTGAGTGGATGGATGGGTGGGTGAGGGAGTGGGTGGGTGGGTGGGTGAGTGAGTGGGTGGGTGAGTGAGTGAGTGGGTGCGTGGGTGGGTGAGTGAGTGGGTGAGTGAGTGGGTGGGTGAGTGAGTGGGTGGGTGGGTGAGTGGGTGGGTAGGTGAGTGGGTGGGTGGGTGGGTGAGTGGGTGGGTGGGTGAGTGAGTGGGTGAGTGAGTGAGTGAGTGGGCGGGTGGGTGGGTGAATGAGTGAGTGAGTGGGTGGGTGAGTGAGTGAGTAAGTGAGTGAGTGAGTGGGTTGGTGGGTGAGTGGGTGAGTGAGTGGGTGGGTGAGTGGGTGAGTGAGTGGGTGGGTGAGTGGGTGAGTGAGTGGGTGGGTGAGTGAGTGGGTGGGTGAGTGGGTGAGTGAGTGGGTGGGTGAGTGGGTGAGTGAGTGAGTGAGTGGGTGAGTGGGTGGGTGAGTGGGTGAGTGAGTGGGTGGGTGGGTGAGTGGGTGAGTGAGTGAGTGAGTGAGTGAGTGGGTGGGTGAGTGAGTGAGTGGGTGAGTGAGTGAATGGGTGGCTGGGTGGGTGGCTGAGTGGGTGGGTGGGTGGGTGGGTGAGTGAGTGGGTGGGTGGGTGGGTGAGTGAGTGGGTGGGTGGGTGAGTGAATGGGTGGGTGAGTGAGTGGGTGGGTGGGTGGGTGAGTGAGTGGATGGGTGGGTGGGTGAGTGAGTGGGTGGGTGGGTGGGTGAGTGAATTGTGTGAGTGGGTGGGTGAGTGGGTGGGTGGGTGGGTGGGTGAGTGAGTGGGTGGGTGAGTGGGTGGGTGAGTGGGTGGGTGAGTGGGTGGGTGAGTGAGTGAGTGGGTGAGTGGGTGGGTGGATGGGTGGGTGATTGATTGGGTGAGTGAGTAGGTTGGTGAGTGAGTGAGTGAGTGGGTGGGAGGGTGGGTGGGTGAGTGGGTGAGTGATTGATTGAATGAGTGGGTGAGTGAGTGGGTGAGTGGGTGGGTGGGTGAGTGGGTGAGTGGGTGAGTGAGTTGGTTGGTGAGTGAGTGGGTGAGTGAGTGGGTGAGTGAGTGGATGGGTGAGTGAGTGGGTGAGTGAGTGGTTGGGTGAGTGGGTGGGTGAGTGGGTGGGTGAGTGGGTGGGTGAGTGGGTGGGTGAGTGAGTGGGTGGGTGAGTGAGTGGGTGGGTGAGTGGGTGGGTGGGTGGGTGAGTGGGTGGTGGGTGAGTGGGTGGGTGGGTGAGTGGGTGGGTGGGTCGGTGGGTGGGTGGGTGGGTGAGTGGGTGGGTGAGTGTGTGGGTGGGTGAGTGAGTGGGTGAGTGAGTGAGTGGGTGAGTGGGTGAGTGAGTGAGTGGGTGAGTGAGTGGGTGAGTGAGTGGGTGAGTGAGTGGGTGAGTGAGGTTGTGAGTGAGTGGGTGAGTGAGTGGGTGAGTGAGTGGATGGGTGGGTGGGTGAGTGAGTGGGTGGGTGGGTGGGTGAGTGAATTGTGTGAGTGGGTGGGTGAGTGGGTGGGTGGGTGGGTGAGTGAGTGAGTGAGTGGGTGGGTGAGTGGGTGGGTGAGTGGGTGGGTGAGTGAGTGGGTGGGTGGGTGAGTGGGTGGGTGGGTGAGTGAGTGAGTGGGTGGGTGAGTGGGTGGGTGAGTGGGTGGGTGAGTGGGTTGGTGAGTGGTTGGGTGAGTGGGTGGGTGAGTGGGTGGGTGAGTGGGTGGGTGAGTGAGTGGGTGGGTGAGTGGGTGGGTGGGTGGGTGGGTGAGTGGGTGGGTGAGTGGGTGGGTGGGTCGGTGGGTGGGTGGGTGGGTGAGTGGGTGGGTGGGTGAGTGTGTGGGTGGGTGAGTGAGTGGATGGGTGAGTGAGTGAGTGAGTGGGTGAGTGAGTGAGTGAGTGAGTGGGTGAGTGAGTGGGTGAGTGAGGTTGTGAGTGAGTGGGTGAGTGAGTGGGTGAGTGAGTGAGTTGGTGAGTGGGTGCGTGGGTGGGTGAGTGGGTGGGTGAGTGAGTGAGTGGTTGGGTGGGTGAGTGGGTGGGTGGGTGAGTGGGTGGGTGGGTGGGTGAGTGGGTGGGTGGGTGGGTGGGTGGGTGAGTGGGTGGGTGAGTGGGTGGGTGGGTGGGTGAGTGGGTGAGTGAGTGAGTGAGTGGGTGAGTGAGTGGGTGAGTGAGGTTGTGAGTGAGTGGGTGAGTGGGTGGGTGAGTGAGTGAGTGGGTGGGTGGGTGAGTGGGTGGGTAGGTGAGTGGGTGGGTGGGTGAGTGGGTGGGTGGGTGAGTGGGTGAGTGAGTGAGTGAGTGAGTGAGTGGGTGGGTGGGTGGGTGAGTGAGTGAGTGAGTGGGTGGGTGGGTGAGTGAGTGAGTGAGTAAGTAAGTGAGTGAGTGAGTGAGTGGGTGGGTGAGTGGGTGAGTGAGTGGGTGGGTGAGTGGGTGAGTGAGTGGGTGGGTGAGTGGGTGAGTGAGTGGGTGGGTGAGTGAGTGGGTGGGTGAGTGGGTGAGTGAGTGGGTGGGTGGGTGAGTGGGTGAGTGAGTGAGTGGGTGGGTGAGTGAGTGGGTGGGTGAGTGGGTGAGTGAGTGGGTGGGTGGGTGAGTGGGTGAGTGAGTGAGTGGGTGGGTGAGTGATTGAGTGGGTGGGTGGGTGGGTGAGTGGGTGAGTGGGTGGGTGGGTGGGTGAGTGAGTGGGTGGGTGGGTGAGTGAATGGGTGAGTGGGTGGGTGAGTGAGTGGGTGGGTGGGTGAGTGAGTGGGTGGGTGGGTGAGTGAGTGGGTGAGTGAGTGAATGGGTGGGTGGGTGGGTGGGTGAGTGGGTGGGTGGGTGGGTGAGTGAGTGGGTGGGTGGGTGGGTGAGTGAATGGGTGAGTGGGTGGGTGAGTGGGTGGGTGAGTGAGTGGGTGGGTGAGTGAGTGGGTGGGTAGGTGAGTGAGTGAGTGGGTGGGTGGGTGAGTGAGTGAGTGAGTGAGTGAGTGGGTGGGTGGGTGAGTGGATGGGTGGGTGGGTGAGTGAGTGGGTGGGTGGGTGGGTGGGTGAGTGAGTTGTGTGAGTGGGTGGGTGAGTGGGTGGGTGGGTGGGTGAGTGAGTGAGTGGGTGGGTGGGTGGGTGGGTGGGTGAGTGAGTGGGTGGGTGAGTGGGTGGGTGAGTGAGTGAGTGGGTGAGTGATTGATTGAGTGAGTGGGTGAGTGAGTGGGTGAGTGGGTGGGTGGGTGGGTGAGTGGGTGAGTGAGTTGGTTGGTGAGTGAGTAGGTGAGTGAGTGGGTGAGTGAGTGGATGGGTGAGTGAGTGGGTGAGTGAGTGGGTGAGTGAGTGGTTGGGTGAGTGGGTGGGTGAGTGGGTGGGTGAGTGGGTGGGTGAGTGGGTGGGTGGGTGAGTGGGTGTGTGGGTGGGTGGGTGGGTGAGTGGGTGGGTGAGTGAGTGAGTGAGTGGGTGAGTGAGTGGGTGAGTGGATGAGTGAGTGGGTGAGTGAGGTTGTGAGTGAGTGGGTGAGTGAGTGGGTGAGTGGGTGGGTGAGTGAGTGGGTGAGTGAGTTGGTTGGTGAGTGAGTGGGTGAGTGAGTGGGTGAGTGAGTGGGTGAGTGAGGTTGTGAGTGAGTGAGTGGGTGAGTGGGTGGGTGGGTGAGTGGGTGAGTGAGTTGGTTGGTGAGTGAGTGGGTGAGTGAGTGGGTGAGTGAGTGGATGGGTGAGTGAGTGGGTGAGTGAGTGGTTGGCTGAGTGGGTGGGTGAGTGGGTGGGTGAGTGGGTGGGTGAGTGAGTGAGTGGGTGGGTGAGTGGGTGGGTGAGTGGGTGGGTGAGTGGGTGGGTGGGTGAGTGGGTGTGTGGGTGGGTGAGTGGGTGGGTGAGTGAGTGAGTGAGTGAGTGAGTGAGTGAGTGAGTGAGTGGGTGAGTGAGTGGATGAGTGAGTGGGTGAGTGAGTGGTTGGGTGAGTGGGTGGGTGAGTGGGTGGGTGAGTGGGTGGGTGAGTGAGTGGGTGAGTGGGTGAGTGGGTGGGTGGGTGAGTGGGTGGGTGAGTGGGTGGGTGAGTGGGTGGGTGGGTGAGTGGGTGTGTGGGTGGGTGGGTGGGTGAGTGGGTGGGTGAGTGAGTGAGTGAGTGGGTGAGTGAGGTTGTGAGTGAGTGGGTGAGTGAGTGGGTGAGTGGGTGGGTGAGTGAGTGGGTGGGTGAGTGAGTGGGTGGGTGAGTGAGTGTGTGGGTGAGTGAGTGGGTGGGTGGGTGAGTGGGTGGGTGGGTGAGTGGGTGGGTGAGTGGGTGGATGAGTGGGGGGGTGAGTGGGTGGGTGAGTGGGTGGGTGGGTGGGTGGGTGGGTGGGTGGGTGAGTGAGTGGGTGGGTGGGTGAGTGGGTGGGTGAGTGGGTGGGTGGGTGAGTGGGTGGGTGGGTGAGTGGGTGGGTGGGTGGTTGAGTGGGTGAGTGAGTGGGTGCGTGGGTGGGTGAGTGAGTGGGTGAGTGAGTGAGTGAGTGGGTGGGTGGGTGAGTGAGTGGGTGGGTGAGTGGGTGGGTGGGTGAGTGGGTGGGTGGGTGGGTGGGTGAGTGGGTGGGTGGGTGGGTGGGTGGGTGAGTGGGTGGGTGGGTGGGTGGGTGGGTGAGTGAGTGGGTGGGTGAATGAGTGGGTGGGTGTGTGGGTGGGTGAATCAGTGGGTGAGTGAGTGGGTGGGTGGGTGGGTGGGTGAGTGGGTGAGTGAGTTGGTTGGTGAGTGAGTGGGTGAGTGAGTGGATGGGTGAGTGGGTGAGTGAGTGGTTGGGTGAGTGGGTGGGTGAGTGGGTGGGTGAGTGGGTGGGTGAGTGAGTGGGTGAGTGGGTGAGTGGGTGGGTGAGTGGGTGAGTGGGTGGGTGAGTGGGTGGGTGGGTGGGTGAGTGGGTGGGTGAGTGGGTGGGTGAGTGGGTGGGTGGGTGAGTGGGTGTGTGGGTGGGTGGGTGGGTGAGTGGGTGGGTGAGTGAGTGAGTGAGTGAGTGGGTGAGTGAGTGGGTGAGTGGGTGAGTTAGTGGATGAGTGAGTGGGTGAGTGAGTGGTTGGGTGAGTGGGTGGGTGAGTGGGTGGGTGAGTGGGTGGGTGAGTGAGTGGGTGGGTGGGTGGGTGGGTGGGTGAGTGGGTGGGTGAGTGGGTGGGTGGGTGAGTGGGTGTGTGGGTGGGTGGGTGGGTGAGTGGGTGGGTGAGTGAGTGAGTGAGTGGGTGAGTGAGTGGGTGAGTGAGTGGATGAGTGAGTGGGTGAGTGAGGTTGTGAGTGAGTGGGTGAGTGAGTGGGTGAGTGGGTGGGTGAGTGAGTGGGTGGGTGGGTGGGTGAGTGGGTGTGTGGGTGGGTGGGTGGGTGGGTGAGTGGGTGGGTGAGTGAGTGAGTGGGTGAGTGAGTGGGTGAGTGGGTGAGTGAGTGGATGAGTGAGTGGGTGAGTGAGTGGTTGGGTGAGTGGGTGGGTGAGTGGGTGGGTGATTGGGTGGGTGAGTGAGTGGGTGGGTGGGTGAGTGGGTGGGTGAGTGGGTGGGTGAGTGGGTGGGTGAGTGGGTGGGTGGGTGAGTGGGTGTGTGGGTGGGTGGGGGGGTGAGTGGGTGGGTGAGTGAGTGAGTGAGTGGGTGAGTGAGTGGGTGAGTGGGTGAGTGAGTGGATGAGTGAGTGGGTGAGTGAGGTTGTGAGTGAGTGGGTGAGTGAGTGGGTGAGTGGGTGGGTGAGTGAGTGGGTGGGTGAGTGAGTGGGTGGGTGAGTGAGTGTGTGGGTGAGTGAGTGGGTGGGTGGGTGAGTGGGTGGGTGGGTGAGTGGGTGGGTGAGTGGGTGGAAGAGTGGGGGGGTGAGTGGGTGGGTGAGTGGGTAGGTGAGTGAGTGGGTGGGTGGGTGAGTGGGTGGGTGAGTGGGTGGGTGGGTGGGTGAGTGGGTGGGTGGGTGGGTGAGTGGGTGGGTGGGTGGGTGGTTGAGTGGGTGAGTGAGTGGGTGCGTGGGTGGGTGAGTGAGTGAGTGGGTGAGTGAGTGAGTGGGTGGGTGGGTGAGTGAGTGGGTGGGTGAGTGGGTGGGTGGGTGAGTGGGTGGGTGGGTGGGTGGGTGGGTGAGTGGGTGGGTGGGTGGGTGAGTGGGTGGGTGGGTGAGTGGGTGGGTGGGTGGGTGGGTGAGTGAGTGGGTGGGTGAATGAGTGGGTGGGTGAGTGGGTGGGTGAATCAGTGGGTGAGTGAGTGGGTGGGTGGGTGGGTGGGTGAGTGGATGGATGGGTGGGTGAGTGAGTGGGTGGGTGGGTGAGTGAGTGGGTGGGTGAGTGAGTGAGTGGTTGCGTGGGTGGGTGAGTGAGTGGGTGAGTGAGTGGGTGGGTGAGTGAGTGGGTGGGTGGGTGAGTGAGTGGGTGGGTGGGTGAGTGGGTGGGTAGGTGAGTGGGTGGGTGGGTGAGTGGGTGGGTGGGTGAGTGGGTGGGTGGGTGAGTGAGTTGGTGAGTGAGTGAGTGAGTGGGCGGGTGGGTGAGTGAGTGAGTGAGTGGGTGGGTGAGTGAGTGAGTGAGTAAGTGAGTGAGTGAGTGGGTGGGTGGGTGGGTGAGTGGGTGAGTGAGTGGGTGGGTGAGTGGGTGAGTGAGTGGGTGGGTGAGTGGGTGAGTGAGTGGGTGGGTGAGTGAGTGAGTGGGTGGGTGAGTGGGTGAGTGAGTGGGTGGGTGAGTGGGTGAGTGAGTGAGTGAGTGAGTGAGTGAGTGGGTGGGTGGGTGGGTGAGTGGGTGGGTGAGTGGGTGAGTGAGTGGGTGGGTGGGTGAGTGGGTGAGTGAGTGAGTGAGTGGGTGGGTGAGTGATTGAGTGGGTGGGTGGTTGGGTGGGTTGGTGGGTGAGTGGGTGAGTGGGTGGGTGGGTGGGTGAGTGAGTGGGTGGGTGGTTGAGTGAGTGGGTGAGTGGGTGGGTGAGTGAGTGGGTGAGTGAGTGAATGGGTGGGTGGGTGGGTGGCTGAGTGGGTGGGTGGGTGGGTGGGTGAGTGGGTGGGTGGGTGGGTGAGTGAGTGGGTGGGTGGGTGAGTGAATGGGTGGGTGAGTGAGTGGGTGGGTGGGTGAGTGAGTGGATGGGTGGGTGGGTGAGTGAGTGGGTGGGTGGGTGGGTGAGTGAATTGTGTGAGTGGGTGGGTGAGTGGGTGGGTGGGTGGGTGAGTGAGTGGGTGGGTGAGTGGGTGGGTGAGTGGGTGGGTGAGTGGGTGGGTGAGTGAGTGAGTGGGTGAGTGGGAGGGTGGATGGGTGGGTGATTGATTGGGTGAGTGAGTCGGTTGGTGAGTGAGTGAGTGAGTGGGTGGGAGGGTGGGTGGGTGAGTGGGTGAGTGATTGATTGAGTGAGTGGGTGAGTGAGTGGGTGGGTGGGTGAGTGGGTGAGTGGGTGAGTGAGTTGGTTGGTGAGTGAGTGGGTGAGTGAGTGGGTGAGTGAGTGGATGGGTGAGTGAGTGGGTGAGTGAGTGGTTGGGTGAGT
Organism: Lampetra fluviatilis; assembly: GCF_964198595.1. Lineage (NCBI taxonomy): Eukaryota > Metazoa > Chordata > Hyperoartia > Petromyzontiformes > Petromyzontidae > Lampetra > Lampetra fluviatilis. The sequence goes on from NC_136310.1 coordinate 12,433,294, forward strand.
GGGTGGGTGAGTGGGTGGGTGAGTGGGTGGGTGAGTGGATGGGTGAGTGGGTGGGTGAGTGAGTGGGTGGGTGAGTGGGTGGGTGGGTGGGTGAGTGGGTGGGTGGGTGAGTGGGTGGGTCGGTGGGTGGGTGGGTTGATGGGTGAGTGGGTGGGTGAGTGTGTGGGTGGGTGAGTGTGTGGGTGGGTGAGTGAGTGGGTGAGTGAGTGAGTGGGTGAGTGAGTGAGTGGGTGAGTGAGTGAGTGGGTGAGTGAGTGGGTGAGTGAGGTTGTGAGTGAGTGGGTGAGTGAGTGGGTGAGTGAGTGGATGGGTGGGTGGGTGAGTGAGTGGGTGGGTGGGTGGGTGAGTGAATTGTGTGAGTGGGTGGGTGAGTGGGTGGGTGGGTGGGTGAGTGAGTGGGTGGGTGAGTGGGTTGGTGAGTGGGTGGGTGAGTGAGTGGGTGGGTGGGTGAGTGGGTGGGTGAGTGAGTGAGTGAGTGGGTGGGTGAGTGGGTGGGTGAGTGAGTGCGTGGGTGAGTGGGTGGGTGAGTGGTTGGGTGAGTGGGTGGGTGAGTGGGTGAGTGGGTGGGTGAGTGAGTGGGTGGGTGAGTGGGTGGGTGGGTGGGTGAGTGGGTGGGTGAGTGGGTGGGTGGGTGGGTCGGTGGGTGGGTGGGTGAGTGGGTGGGTGGGTGAGTGTGTGGGTGGGTGAGTGAGTGGATGAGTGAGTGAGTGAGTGGGTGAGTGAGTGAGTGAGTGGGTGAGTGAGTGGGTGAGTGAGGTTGTGAGTGAGTGGGTGAGTGAGTGGGTGAGTGAGTGAGTTGGTGAGTGGGTGCGTGGGTGGGTGAGTGAGTGGGTGAGTGAGTGAGTGGTTGGGTGGGTGAGTGGGTGGGTGGGTGGGTGAGTGGGTGGGTGGGTGGGTGGGTGGGTGGGGTGAGTGGGTGGGTGGGTGGGTGAGTGGGTGGGTGGGTGGGTGAGTGGGTGGGTGGGTGGGTGGGTGAGTGGGTGGGTGAGTGGGTGGGTGGGTGAGTGAGTGGGTGGGTGAATGAGTGGGTGGGTGAATGAGTGGGTGGGTGGGTGAGTGGGTGGGTGAATCAGTGGGTGAGTGAGTGGGTGGGTGGGTGGGTGAGTGGATGGATGGGTGGGTGAGTGAGTGAGTGGGTGGGTGGGTGGGTGGGTGAGTGGGTGGGTGAGTGAGTGAGTGAGTGGGTGCGTGGGTGGGTGAGTGAGTGAGTGGGTGAGTGGGTGAGTGAGTGGGTGGGTGAGTGAGTGGGTGGGTGGGTGAGTGGGTGGGTAGGTGAGTGGGTGGGTGGGTGAGTGGGTGGGTGGGTGGGTGGGTGAGTGGGTGAGTGAGTGAGTGAGTGGGTGGGTGGGTGGGTGAGTGAGTGAGTGAGTGAGTGAGTGAGTGAGTGGGTGGGTGGGTGGGTGAGTGAGTGAGTGAGTGAGTGAGTAAGTGAGTGAGTGAGTGAGTGGGTGGGTGAGTGGGTGAGTGAGTGGGTGGGTGAGTGGGTGAGTGAGTGGGTGGGTGAGTGGGTGAGTGAGTGGGTGGGTGAGTGAGTGGGTGGGTGAGTGGGTGAGTGAGTGGGTGGGTGGGTGAGTGGGTGAGTGAGTGAGTGGGTGGGTGAGTGAGTGGGTGGGTGAGTGGGTGAGTGAGTGGGTGGGTGGGTGAGTGGGTGAGTGAGTGAGTGGGTGGGTGAGTGATTGAGTGGGTGGGTGGGTGGGTGAGTGGGTGAGTGGGTGGGTGGGTGGGTGGGTGAGTGAGTGGGTGGGTGGGTGGGTGAGTGAATGGGTGAGTGGGTGGGTGAGTGAGTGGGTGGGTGAGTGAGTGGGTGGGTGGGTGAGTGAGTGGGTGAGTGAGTGAATGGGTGGGTGGGTGAGTGGGTGGGTGGGTGGGTGAGTGAGTGGGTGGGTGGGTGGGTGAGTGAATGGGTGAGTGGGTGGGTGAGTGGGTGGGTGAGTGAGTGGGTGGGTGAGTGAGTGGGTGGGTAGGTGAGTGAGTGAGTGGGTGGGTGGGTGAGTGAGTGAGTGAGTGGGTGGGTGGGTGAGTGGATGGGTGGGTGGGTGGGTGGGTGGGTGAGTGAGTGGGTGGGTGGGTGGGTGGGTGGGTGGGTGAGTGAGTTGTGTGAGTGGGTGGGTGAGTGGGTGGGTGGGTGGGTGGGTGAGTGAGTGGGTGGGTGGGTGAGTGGGTGGGTGAGTGGGTGGGTGAGTGAGTGAGTGGGTGAGTGATTGATTGAGTGAGTGGGTGAGTGAGTGGGTGAGTGGGTGGGTGGGTGAGTGGGTGAGTGAGTTGGTTGGTGAGTGAGTGGGTGAGTGAGTGGGTGAGTGAGTGGATGGGTGAGTGAGTGGGGTGAGTGAGTGGTTGGGTGAGTGGGTGGGTGAGTGGGTGGGTGAGTGGGTGGGTGAGTGAGTGGGTGGGTGGGTGATTGGGTGGGTGAGTGGGTGGGTGGGTGAGTGGGTGGGTGGGTGAGTGGGTGGGTGAGTGGGTGTGTGGGTGGGTGGGTGGGTGAGTGGGTGGGTGAGTGAGTGAGTGAGTGAGTGGGTGAGTGAGTGGGTGAGTGGGTGAGTGAGTGGATGAGTGAGTGGGTGAGTGAGGTTGTGAGTGAGTGGGTGAGTGGGTGGGTGAGTGAGTGGGTGGGTGAGTGAGTGGGTGGGTGAGTGAGTGTGTGGGTGAGTGAGTGGGTGGGTGGGTGAGTGGGTGGGTGAGTGGGTGAGTGAGTGGGTGGGTGAGTGAGTGGGTGGGTGGGTGAGTGGGTGGGGTGGGTGGGTGGGTGGGTGGGTGAGTGGTGGGTGGGGTGGGTGGGTGGGTGGGTGGGTGGGTGAGTGAGTGGGTGGGTGGGTGGGTGAGTGAGTGGGTGGGTGGATGGGGTGGGTGAGTGAGTGGGTGAGTGGGTGGGAGGGTGGGTGGGTGAGTGGGTGAGTGATTGATTGAGTGAGTGGGTGAGTGAGTGGGTGAGTGGGTGGGTGGGTGAGTGGGTGAGTGGGTGAGTGAGTTGGTTGGTGAGTGAGTGGGTGAGTGAGTGGGTGAGTGAGTGGATGGGTGAGTGAGTGGGTGAGTGAGTGGTTGGGTGAGGGTGGGTGGGTGAGTGGGTGGGTGAGTGGGTGGGTGAGTGGGTGGGTGAGTGGGTGGGTGAGTGAGTGGGTGGGTGAGTGGGTGAGTGAGTGGGTGGGGTGAGTGGTGGGTGGTGTGGGTGAGTGAGTGGGTGGGTGGGTGAGTGGGTGAGTGAGTGAGTGAGTGGGTGGGTGAGTGAGTGGGTGGGTGAGTGGGTGAGTGAGTGAGTGGGTGGGTGGGTGAGTGGGTGAGTGAGTGAGTGGGTGGGTGAGTGATTGAGTGGGTGGGTGGGTGGGGTGGGTGAGTGGGTGGGTGGGTGGGTGGGTGGGTGAGTGAGTGGGTGGGTGGGTGGGTGAGTGAATGGGTGAGTGGGTGGGTGAGTGAGTGGGTGGGTGAGTGAGTGGGTGGGTGGGTGAATGAGTGGGTGAGTGAGTGAATGGGTGAGTGGGTGGGTGGGTGAGTGGGTGGGTGGGTGGTTGAGTGAGTGGGTGGGTGGGTGGGTGAGTGAATGGGTGAGTGGGTGGGTGAGTGGGTGGGTGAGTGAGTGGGTGGGTGAGTGAGTGGGTGGGTAGGTGAGTGAGTGAGTGGGTGGGTGGGTGAGTGAGTGAGTGAGTGAGTGGGTGGGTGGGTGAGTGGATGGGTGGGTGGGTGAGTGAGTGGGTGGGTGGGTGGGTGAGTGAGTTGTATGAGTGGGTCGGTGGGTGAGTGGGTGGGTGGGTGGGGTGGGGTGAGTGAGTGGGTGGGTGAGTGGGTGGGTGAGTGGGTGGGTGAGTGAGTGAGTGGGTGAGTGATTGATTGAGTGAGTGGGTGAGTGAGTGGGTGGGTGGGTGAGTGGGTGAGTGAGTTGGTTGGTGAGTGAGTGGGTGAGTGAGTGGGTGAGTGAGTGGATGGAGTGAGTGAGTGGGTGAGTGAGTGGTTGGGTGAGTGGGTGGGTGGGTGGGTGGGTGAGTGGGTGGGTGAGTGAGTGAGTGGGTGGGTGGGTGAGTGGGTGGGTGAGTGGGTGGGTGATTGGGTGGGTGAGTGGGTGGGTGGGTGAGTGGGTGTGTGGGTGGGTGGGTGGGTGAGTGGGTGGGTGAGTGAGTGAGTGAGTGAGTGAGTGGGTGAGTGAGTGGGTGAGTGGGTGGGTGAGTGGGTGAGTGAGTGGATGAGTGAGTGGGTGAGTGAGGTTGTGAGTGAGTGGGGTGAGTGAGTGGGTGAGTGGTGGGTGAGTGAGTGGGTGGGTGAGTGAGTGGGTGGGTGAGTGAGTGTGTGGGTGAGTGAGTGGGTGGGTGAGTGAGTGTGTGGGTGGGTGAGTGGGTGGGTGAGTGGGTGAGTGAGTGGGTGGGTGAGTGAGTAGGTGGGTGGGTGGTTGGGTGGGTGGGTGGGTGAGTGGGTGGGTGGGTGGGTGAGTGAGTGGGTGGGTGGGTGAGTGGGTGGGTGGGTGGGTGGGTGAGTGAGTGAGTGGGTGGGTGGATGGTTGGGTGAGTGAGTGGGTGAGTGGGTGGGAGGGTGGGTGGGTGAGTGGGTGAGTGATTGATTGAGTGAGTGGGTGAGTGAGTGGGTGAGTGGGTGGGTGGGTGAGTGGGTGAGTGGGGTGCGTGAGTTGGTTGGTGAGTGAGTGGGTGAGTGAGTGGGTGAGTGAGTGGGTGAGTGAGTGGTTGGGTGAGTGGGTGGGTGAGTGGGTGGGTGAGTGGGTGGGTGAGTGGGTGAGTGGGTGAGTGGGTGGGTGAGTGAGTGGGTGGGTGAGTGGGTGGGTGGGTGGGTGGGTGAGTGGGTGGGTGGGGTGAGTGGGTGGGTGGGTCGGTGGGTGGGTGGGTGAGTGGGTGGGTGAGTGTGTGGGTGGGTGAGTGAGTGGGTGAGTGAGTGAGTGGGTGAGTGAGTGAGTGGGTGAGTGAGTGAGTGGGTGAGTGAGTGGGTGAGTGAGGTTGTGAGTGAGTGGGTGAGTGAGTGGGTGAGTGAGTGGATGGGTGGTGTGGGTGTGGTGAGTGGGTGGGTGGGTGGGTGAGTGAATTGTGTGAGTGGGTGGGTGAGTGGGTGGGTGGGTGGGTGAGTGAGTGGGTGGGTGAGTGGGTGGGTGAGTGGGTGGGTGAGTGAGTGGGTGGGTGGGTGGGTGAGTGGGTGGGTGGGTGAGTGAGTGGGTGGGTGAGTGGGTGGGTGGGTGGGTGGGTGAGTGAGTGGGTGGGTGAGTGGGTGGGTCGGTGGGTGGGTGGGTGAGTGGGTGGGTGGGTGAGTGTGTAGGTGGGTGAGTGAGTGGGTGAGTGAGTGAGTGAGTGGGTGAGTGAGTGAGTGGGTGAGTGAGTGGGTGAGTGAGGTTGTGAGTGAGTGGGTGAGTGAGTGGGTGAGTGAGTGGGTGAGTGGGTGCGTGGGTGGGTGAGTGAGTGGGTGAGTGAGTGAGTGGGTGGGTGGGTGAGTGGGTGGGTGGTTGGGTGAGTGGGTGGGTGGGTGAGTGGGTGGGTGGGTGGGTGAGTGGGTGGGTGGGTGGGTGGGTGAGTGGGTGGGTGGGTGGGTGGGTGGGTGAGTGGGTGGGTGGGTGGGTGAGTGGGTGGGTGGGTGAGTGAGTGGGTGGGTGAATGAGTGGGTGGGTGAATGAGTGGGTGGGTGGGTGAGTGGGTGGGTGAATCAGTGGGTGAGTGAGTGGGTGGGTGGGTGGGTGAGTGGATGGATGGGTGGGTGAGTGAGTGAGTGGGTGGGTGGGTGGGTGGGTGAGTGAGTGGGTGCGTGGGTGGGTGAGTGAGTGAGTGGGTGAGTGGGTGAGTGAGTGGGTGGGTGAGTGAGTGAGTGGGTGGGTGGGTGAGTGGGTGGGTAGGTGAGTAGGTGGGTGGGTGAGTGGGTGGGTGGGTGGGTGAGTGGGTGAGTGAGTGAGTGAGTGAGTGGGTGGGTGGGTGAGTGAGTGGGTGGGTGAGTGAGTGGGTGGGTGAGTGAGTGTGTGGGTGAGTGAGTGGGTGGGTGGGTGAGTGGGTGGGTGAGTGGGTGAGTGAGTGGGTGGGTGAGTGAGTAGGTGGGTGGGTGGTTGGGTGGGTGGGTGGGTGAGTGGGTGGGTGGGTCGGTGAGTGAGTGAGTGGGTGGGTGGGTGGGTGAGTGGGTGGGTGGGTGGGTGGGTGGGTGGGTGGGTGGGTGAGTGGGTGGGTGGGTGGGTGGATGGTGGGTGAGTGAGTGGGTGAGTGGGTGGGAGGGTGGGTGGGTGAGTGGGTGAGTGATTGATTGAGTGAGTGGGTGAGTGAGTGGGTGAGTGGGTGGGTTGGTGAGTGGGTGAGTGGGTGCGTGAGTTGGTTGGTGAGTGAGTGGGTGAGTGAGTGGGTGAGTGAGTGGGTGAGTGAGTGGTTGGGTGAGTGGGTGGGTGAGTGGGTGGGTGAGTGGGTGGGTGAGTGGGGTGAGTGGGTGGGTGAGTGAGTGGGTGGGTGAGTGGGTGGGTGGGTGAGTGGGTGGGTGGGTGAGTGGGTGGGTGGGTCGGTGGGTGGGTGGGTGGGTGAGTGGGTGGGTGAGTGTGTGGGTGGGTGAGTGAGTGGGTGAGTGAGTGAGTGGGTGAGTGAGTGAGTGGGTGAGTGAGTGAGTGGGTGAGTGAGTGGGTGAGTGAGGTTGTGAGTGAGTGGGTGAGTGAGTGGGTGAGTGAGTGGATGGGTGGGTGGGTGAGTGAGTGGGTGGGTGGGTGGGTGAGTGAATTGTGTAAGTGGGTGGGTGAGTGGGGTGGGTGGTGGGTGGGTGGGTGGGTGGGTGAGTGAGTGGGTGGGTGAGTGGGTGGGTGAGTGGGTGGGTGAGTGAGTGGGTGGGTGGGTGAGTGGGTGGGTGGGTGAGTGAGTGAGTGAGTGGGTGAGTGGGTGGGTGAGTGAGTGGGTGGGTGAGTGGGTGGGTGAGTGGTTGGGTGAGTGGGTGGGTAAGTGGGTGGGTGAGTGGGTGGGTGAGTGAGTGGGTGGGTGAGTGGGTGGGTGGGTGGGTGAGTGGGTGGGTGAGTGGGTGGGTGGGTGGGTCGGTGGGTGGGTGGGTGGGTGGGTGAGTGGGTGGGTGGGTGAGTGGGTGGGTGGGTGAGTGTGTGGGTGGGTGAGTGAGTGGGTGAGTGAGTGAGTGAGTGGGTGAGTTAGTGAGTGGGTGAGTGAGTGGGTGAGTGAGGTTGTGAGTGAGTGGGTGAGTGAGTGGGTGAGTGAGTGGGTGAGTGGGTGCGTGGGTGGGTGAGTGAGTGGGTGAGTGAGTGAGTGGGTGGGTGGGTGGGTGGGTGAGTGGGTGGGTGGGTGGGTGAGTGGGTGGGTGGGTGGGTGAGTGGGTGGGTGGGTGGGTGGGTGGGTGGGTGGGTGGGTGGGTGAGTGAGTGGGTGGGTGGGTGGGTGGGTGGGTGGGTGGGTGGGTGAGTGGGTGGGTGGGTGAGTGAGTGGGTGGGTGAATGAGTGGGTGGGTGAATGAGTGGGTGGGTGGGTGAGTGGGTGAATCAGTGGGTGAGTGAGTGGGTGGGTGGGTGGGTGAGTGGATGGATGGGTGGGTGAGTGAGTGAGTGGGTGGGTGGGTGGGTGGGTGGGTGAGTGGGTGGGTGAGTGAGTGAGTGGGTGCGTGGGTGGGTGAGTGAGTGAGTGGGTGAGTGGGTGAGTGAGTGGGTGGGTGAGTGAGTGAGTGGGTGGGTGGGTGAGTGGGGTGGGTAGGTGAGTAGGTGGGTGGGTGAGTGGGTGGGTGGGTGAGTGGGTGAGTGAGTGAGTGGGTGGGTGGGTGAGTGAGTGAGTGAGTGGGTGGGTGGGTGGGTGGGTGAGTGATGTGAGTGAGTGAGTGAGTGAGTAAGTGAGTGAGTGAGTGAGTGAGTGGGTGGGTGAGTGGGTGAGTGAGTGGGTGGGTGAGTGGGTGAGTGAGTGGGTGGGTGAGTGGGTGAGTGAGTGGGTGGGTGAGTGAGTGGGTGGGGTGAGTGGGTGAGTGAGTGGGTGGGTGGGTGAGTGGGTGAGTGAGTGAGTGAGTGGGTGGGTGAGTGAGTGGGTGGGTGAGTGGGTGAGTGAGTGGGTGGGTGGGTGAGTGGGTGAGTGAGTGGGTGGGTGAGTGATTGAGTGGGTGGGTGGGTGGGTGAGTGGGTGAGTGGGTGGGTGGGTGGGTGAGTGAGTGGGTGGGTGGGGTGGGTGAGTGAATGGGTGAGTGGGTGGGTGAGTGAGTGGGTGGGTGAGTGAGTGAGTGGGTGGGTGGGTGAGTGAGTGGGTGAGTGAGTGAATGGGTGGGTGGGTGGGTGGGTGGGTGAGTGGGTGGGTGGGTGGGTGGGTGAGTGAGTGGGTGGGTGGGTGGGTGAGTGAATGGGTGAGTGGGTGGGTGAGTGGGTGGGTGAGTGAGTGGGTGGGTGAGTGAGTGGGTGGGTGGGTGGGTGGGTGAGTGAGTGGGTGGGTGGGTGGGTGGGTGAGTGAGTTGGTGGGTGGGTGAGTGAGTGAGTGGGTGGGTGGGTGAGTGGATGGGTGGGTGGGTGGGTGAGTGAGTGGGTGGGTGGGTGGGTGGGTGAGTGAGTTGTGTGAGTGGGTGGGTGAGTGGGTGGGTGGGTGGGTGGGTGGGTGGGTGGGTGGGTGGGTGAGTGAGTGGGTGGGTGAGTGGGTGGGTGAGTGGGTGGGTGAGTGAGTGAGTGGGTGAGTGGGTGAGTGATTGATTGAGTGAGTGGGTGAGTGAGTGGGTGGGTGGGTGAGTGGGTGAGTGAGTTGGTTGGTGAGTGAGTGGGTGAGTGAGTGGGTGAGTGAGTGGGTGTGTGGGTGGGTGGGTGAGTGGGTGGGTGGGTGAGTGAGTGAGTGAGTGAGTGAGTGAGTGAGGGAGTGAGTGAGTGAGTGGGTGAGTGAGTGGGTGAGTGGGTGAGTGAGTGGATGAGTGAGTGGATGAGTGAGTGGGTGAGTGAGGTTGTGAGTGAGTGGGTGAGTGAGTGGGTAGGTGGGTGAGTGGGTGGGTGAGTGGGTGGGTGAGTGGGTGGGTGAGTGGGTGGGTGGGTGAGTGGGTGTGTGGGTGGGTGGGTGGGGTGAGTGGGTGGGTGGGTGAGTGAGTGAGTGAGTGAGTGAGTGAGTGAGTGGGTGAGTGTGTGGGTGAGTGGGTGAGTGAGTGGATGAGTGAGTGGGTGAGTGAGGTTGTGAGTGAGTGGGTGAGTGAGTGGGTGAGTGGGTGGGTGAGTGAGTGGGTGGGTGAGTGAGTGAGTGGGTGGGTGAGTGAGTGTGTGGGTGAGTGAGTGGGTGGGTGGGTGGGTGAGTGGTGGGTGAGTGGGTGAGTGAGTGGGTGTGTGGGTGAGTGAGTGGGTGGGTGGTGGTTGGGTGGGTGGGTGGGTGAGTGGGTGGGTGGGTGGGTGGGTGGGTGAGTGAGTGGTGTGGGTGGGTGAGTGAGTGGGTGGGTGGGTGAGTGAGTGGTGGGTGGATGGGTGGGTGAGTGAGTGAGTGGGTGGGTGGGTGAGTGAGTGGGTGGGTGGGTGAGTAAGTGAGTGGGTGGGTGGGTGAGTGAGTGGGTGGGTGGGTGGCTGGGTGAGTGGGTGGGTGGGTGAGTGGGTGAGTGAGTGGTGGGTGAGTGAGTGGGTGGGTGAGTGGGTGGGTGGGTGGTGAGTGAGTGAGTGGGTGGGTGGGTGAGTGAGTGGGTGGGTGAGTGAGTGAGTGGATGGGTGGGTGGGTGGGTGAGTGAGTGGTGGGTGGGTGGGTGGGTGGGTGGGCGGGTGAGTGGGTGGGTGAGTGGGTGGGTGGGTGGGTGGGTGGGTGAGTGAGTGGGTGGGTGGGTGAGTGAGTGGGTGGGTGGGTGGGTGAGTGAGTGGGTGAGTGGGGTGGGTGGGTGAGTGGGTGAGTGGGTGGGTGGGTGAGAGTGAGTGGGTGGGTGGGTGGGTGAGTTGTGTGAGTGGGTGGGTGAGTGGGTGGGTGGGTGGGTGAGTGAGTGGTTGGGTGAGTGGGTGGGTGAGTGAGTGGGTGAGTGAGTGGGTGGGTGAGTGGGTGGGTGAGTGGGTGGGTGAGTGAGTGAGTGAGTGAGTGGGTGGGTGGGGTGAGTGAGTTGTGTGATTGGGTGGGTGAGTGGGTGGGTGGGTGGGTGAGTGGGTGGGTGGGTGAGTGAGTGGGTGGGTGGGTGGGTGAGTGAGTGGGTGGGTGGGTGGGTGAGAGTGAGTGAGTGAGTGGGTGGGTGGGTGGGTGAGTGAGTTGTGTGAGTGGGTGGGTGAGTGGGTGGGTGGGTGAATGAGTGGGTTGGTGAGTGGGTGGGTGGGTGAGTGGGTGGGTGAGTGAGTGAGTGAGTGGGTGGGTGGGTGAGTGGGTGAGTGAGTTGTGTGAGTGGGTGGGTGAGTGGGTGGGTGGGTGGGTGGGTGGTGAGTGAGTGGGTGGGTGAGTGGTGGGTGAGTGGGTGGGTGAGTGAGTGAGTGGGTGAGTGGGTGAGTGATTGATTGAGTGAGTGGGTGAGTGAGTGGGTGGGTGGGTGAGTGGGTGAGTGAGTTGGTTGGTGAGTGAGTGGGTGAGTGAGTGGGTGAGTGAGTGGATGGGTGAGTGAGTGGGTGAGTGAGTGGTTGGGTGAGTGGGTGGGTGAGTGGGTGGGTGAGTGGGTGGGTGAGTGAGTGGGTGGGTGGGTGAGTGGGTGGGTGAGTGGGTGGGTGAGTGGGTGGGTGAGTGGGTGGGTGGGTGAGTGGGTGTGTGGGTGGGTGGGTGAGTGGGTGGGTGGGTGAGTGAGTGAGTGAGTGAGTGGAGTGGTGAGTGAGTGGGTGAGTGGGTGAGTGAGTGGATGAGTGAGTGGGTGAGTGAGGTTGTGAGTGAGTGGGGTGAGTGAGTGGGTGAGTGGGTGGGTGAGTGAGTGGGTGGGTGAGTGAGTGAGTGGGTGGGTGAGTGAGTGTGTGGGTGAGTGAGTGGGTGGGTGGGTGGGTGAGTGGGTGGGTGAGTGGGTGGGTGAGTGAGTGGGTGGGTGAGTGAGTGGGTGGGTGGGTGGTTGGGTGGGTGGGTGGGTGGGTGGGTGGGTGGGTGAGTGAGTGTGGGTGGGTGGGTGGGTGGGTGGGTGAGTGAGTTGTGTGAGTGGGTGGGTGGGTGAGTGGGTGGGTGGGTGGGTGGGTGGGTGGGTGAGTGAGTGGGTGGGTGAGTGGGTGGGTGAGTGAGTGGGTGGGTGGGTGGGTGAGAGTGAGTGAGTGAGTGGGTGGGTGGGTGGGTGGGTGAGGGAGTTGTGTGAGTGGGTGGGTGAGTGGGTGGGTGGGTGAATGAGTGGGTTGGTGAGTGGGTGGGTGGGTGAGTGGGTGGGTGAGTGAGTGAGTGAGTGAGTGGGTGGGTGGGTGAGTGGGTGAGTGAGTGGGTGGGTGAGTGGGTGAGTGAGTGGGTGGGTGAGTGGGTGAGTGAGTGGGTGGGTGAGTGAGTGGGTGGGTGAGTGGGTGGGTGAGTGAGTGAGTGGGTGGGTGAGTGAGTGGGTGGGTGGGTGAGTGAGTGAGTGAGTGAGTGGGTGGGTGGGTGAGTGAGTGGGTGAGTGGGTGGGTGAGTGAGTGGGTGAGTGAGTGGGTGAGTGGGTGGGTGAGTGGGTGGGTGAGTGGGTGGGTGAGTGAGTGAGTGGGTGGGTGGGTGAGTGAGTGGGTGGGTGAGTGAGTGAGTGGGTGGGTGGGTGGGTGGGTGGGTGAGTTGGTGGGTGAGTGAGTGAGTGGGTGGGTGAGTGAGTGGGTGGGTGAGTGAGTGGGTGGGTGATGTGAGTGAGTGGGTGAGTGAGTGGGTGAGTGAGTGGGTGGGTGAGTGGGTGGGTGAGTGGGTGGGTGAGTGGTTGGGTGAGTGGGTGAGTGAGTGGGTGGGTGAGTGGGTGGGTGAGTGGGTGGATGAGTGGGGGGGTGAGTGGGTGGGTGGGTGGGCGAGCGGGTGGGTGGGTGGGTGAGTGGGTGGGTGGGTGGGTGAGTGGGTGGGTGGGTGAGTGGGTGGGTGAGTGGGTGGGTGAGTGTGTGGGTGGGTGGGTGAGTGAGTGGGTGAGTGAGTGAGTGGGTAGAGTGAGTGAGTGGGTGAGTGAATGGGTGAGTGAGGTTGTGAGTGAGTGGGGTGAGTGAGTGGGTGAGTGAGTGGGTGAGTGGGTGGGTGGGTGAGTGGGTGGGTGGGTGAGTGGGTGGGTGGGTGGGTGGGTGAGTGGGTGGGTGGGTGGGTGAGTGGGTGGGTGGGTGAGTGGGTGGGTGGGTGGGTGAGTGAGTGGGTGGGTGAATGAGTGGGTGGGTGAGTGGGTGGGTGAATCAGTGGGTGAGTGAGGGAGTGAGTGAGTGGGTGGGTGGGTGGGTGAGTGGGTGGGTGGGTGGGTGAGTGGATGGGTGGGTGAGTAAGTGGGTGGGTGGGTGGGTGAATGGGTGAGTGAGTGAGTGGGTGGGTGGGTGAGTGAGTGAGTGGGTGGGTGAGTGAGGTTGTGAGTGAGTGGGTGATTGAGTGGGTGAGTGGGTGGGTGAGTGGGTGGGTGAGTGGGTGGGTGGGTGAGTGGATGTGTGGGTGGGTGGGTGGGTGGGTGGGTGAATGGGTGGGTGAGTGAGTGAGTGAGTGAGTGGGTGAGTGAGTGGGTGAGTGGGTGAGTGAGTGGATGAGTGAGTGGGTGAGTGAGTGGGTGAGTGAGTGGTGAGTGGGTGGGTGAGTGAGTGGGTGGGTGAGTGAGTGGGTGGGTGAGTGAGTGTGTGGGTGAGTGAGTGGGTGGGTGGGTGAGTGGGTGAGTGGGTGAGTGAGTGGGTGGGTGAGTGAGTGGGTGGGTGGGTGGTTGGGTGGGTGGGTGGGTGAGTGAGTGAGTGGGTGGGTGGGTGAGTGAGTGGGTGGGTGGGTGAGTGAGTGATTGAGTGGGTGGGTGGATGGGTGGGTGAGTGAGTGGGTGGGTGGGTGGGTGAGTGAGTGGGTGGGTGGGTGGGTGAGTGAGTGAGTGAGTGAGTGGGTGGGTGGGTGGGTGAGTGAGTGGGTGGGTGGGTGGGTGAGTGGGTGGGTGGGTGAGTGGGTGAGTGAGTGGGTGGGTGAGTAAGTGGGTGGGTGGGTGAGTGAGTGGGTGGGTGAGTGAGTGAGTGGATGGGTGGGTGGGTGGGTGAGTGAGTGGGTGGGTGGGTGGGTGGGTGGGCGGGTGAGTGGGTGGGTGAGTGGGTGGGTGGGTGGGTGGGTGAGTGAGTGGGTGGGTGGGTGAGTGAGTGGGTGGGTGGGTTAGTGAGTGGGTGAGTGGGTGGGTGGGTGAGTGGGTGAGTGGGTGGGTGGGTGAGAGTGAGTGGGTGGGTGGGTGGGTGAGTTGTGTGAGTGGGTGGGTGAGTGGGTGGTGGGTGGGTGAGTGAGTGGGTTGGTGAGTGAGTGGGTGAGTGAGTGGGTGAGTGAGTGGGTGGGTGAGTGAGTGGTTGGGTGAGTGAGTGGTTGGGTGAGTGGGTGGGTGAGTGGGTGGGTGAGTGAGTGGGTGGGTGAGTGGGTGAGTGGGGTGGGTGGGTGAGTGGGTGGGTGGGTGAGTGGGTGGGTGGGTGGGTGAGTGAGTGGGTGGGTGGGTGGGTGAGTGGGTGGGTGGGTGGGTGGGTGGGTGGGTGAGTGAGTGGGTGGGTGGGTGGGTGGGTGAGTGAGTGGGTGGGTGGGTGGGTGGGTGAGAGTGAGTGAGTGGGTGGGTGGGTGGGTGGGTGAGTGAGTTGTGTGAGTGGGTGGGGTGAGTGGGTGGGTGGGTGAATGAGTGGGTTGGTGAGTGGGTTGGGTGGGTGAGTGGGTGGGTGAGTGAGTGAGTGAGTGGGTGGTGAGTGGGTGAGTGAGTGGGTGGGGTGAGTGGGTTAGTGAGTGGGTGGGTGAGTGGGTGAGTGAGTGGGTGGGTGGGTGGGTGAGTGAGTGGGTGGGTGAGTGGGTGGGTGAGTGAGTGGGGTGGGTGAGTGAGTGGGTGGGTGAGTGAGTGAGTGAGTGGGTGGGTGGGTGGGTGAGTGAGTGAGTGGGTGAGTGGGTGGGTGAGTGAGTGGTGAGTGAGTGGGTGAGTGGGTGGGTGAGTGGGTGGGTGAGTGGGTGGGTGAGTGAGTGAGTGGGTGGGTGGGTGAGTGAGTGGGTGGGTGAGTGAGTGAGTGGGTGGGTGGTGGGTGGAGTGGGTGGGTGGGTGAGTGAGTGGGTGAGTGAGTGAGTGGGTGGGTGAGTGAGTGGGTGGGTGAGTGAGTGGGTGGGTGAGTGAGTGGGTGAGTGAGTGGGTGAGTAAGTGAGTGGGTGAGTGAGTGGGTGGGTGAGTGGGTGGGTGAGTGGGTGGGTGAGTGGTTGGGTGAGTGGGTGAGTGGGTGGGTGGGTGAGTGGGTGGGTGAGTGGGTGGATGAGTGGGGGGGTGAGTGGGTGGGTGGGTGGGTGAGCGGGTGGGTGGGTGGGTGAGTGGGTGGGTGGGTGAGTGGGTGGGTGAGTGGGTGGGTGAGTGGGTGGTAGAGTGTGTGGGTGGGTGGGGTGAGTGAGTGGGTGAGTGAGTGAGTGGGTGAGTGAGTGAGTGGGGTGAGTGAGTGGGTGAGTGAGGTTTGTGAGTGAGTGGGTGATGTGAGTGGGTGAGTGAGTGGGTGAGTGAGTGGGTGGGTGGGTGAGTGGGTGGGTGGGTGGGTGAGTGGGTGGGTGGGTGGGTGGGTGAGTGGGTGGGTGGGTGAGTGGGTGGGTGAGTGGGTGGGTGGGTGGGTGAGTGAGTGGGTGGGTGGGTGAATGAGTGGGTGGGTGAGTGGGTGGGTGAATCAGTGGGTGAGTGAGGGAGTGAGTGAGTGGGTGGGTGGGTGGGTGGGTGAGTGGGTGGGTGGGTGGGTGGGTGAGTGGATGGGTGGGTGAGTGAGTGGGTGGGTGGGTGAATGGGTGAGTGAGTGAGTGGGAGGGTGGTGGGTGAGTGAGTGAGTGGGTGGTGAGTGAAGTTGTGAGTGAGTGGTGAGTTGAGTGGGTGAGTGGGTGAGTGAGTGGTGTGAGTGAGTGGGTGAGTAAGTGGGTGAGTGGGGTGGGTGAGTGGGTGGGGTGAGTGAGTG